>NC_142011.1:165084963-166284963 GCF_049901735.1 Notechis scutatus
GGAAATAAGGAGAAACTTTCTGACAGTGAGAACAATCAACCAATGGAATAGTTTGCCCTCGGAAGTTGTGGGAGCACCATCACTTGAGACTTTCAAGAAGAGATTGGACTGTGATTTGTCAGAAATGGTGTAGGGTCTCCTGCTTGGGCGGGGGGTTGGACTAGATGACCTACAAGGTCCCTTCCAACTCTGATTATCTGATTATCTGTTATCTGTTGGAATGGAATGGAATGGAATGGAACGGAACGGAATGGAATAGAATATAATATAATAGAATAGAATAGAATAGAATAGAATAGAATAGAATAGAATAGAATAGAATAGAATAGAATAGAATAGAATTCTTTTATTGGGCAAGTGTGATTGAACACACAATGAATTTGTCTTGGTGCAAATGCTCTCTGTATACATAAAAGAAAACATACATTCATCATGAGTAAGGATACAAGCAACAAGTTACAGTCACAAGTGGAAGGGGATGGGTGATAAGGAGTGATGAGAAGTTTAATAGTAATAATAGTGCAGACTTTGTAAATAGTTGGACAGTGTTGAGGGAATTATTTGTTTAGCAGAGTGATGGCATTCGGGGAAAAACTGTTATTGTGTCTAGTTGTTCTGGTGCGCAGTGCTCTATAGTGTCGTTTTGAGGGAAGGAGCTGAAACAGTTTATGTCCAGGATGTGAGGGGTCTGTGAATACTTTCACAGCCCTCTTTTTGACTTGTGCAGTATACAGGTCCTTGATTGAAGGCAGGTTGGAAAGAAGAAGGGATGGGAGAAAGAAAGAGAAAGAAAGAAAAAAAGAAATAAGAAAGAGGAAGGGGAGAAAGAAAGAAAGGGAAGGAAGGGAGAAAGAAAGAAAGAGGGAGGGAAGGAAGAAAGAAAGGGAAGGAAGGAAGAGAGGAAAAAACAAAGAGGCAGTGAGGGAAGAAAGAAAGAGAAAGAAAGAGGGAGAAAAGGGAGAAAGAAAGAAAGAAAGAAAGAAAGAAAGAAAGAAAGAAAGAAAGAAAGAGAGAGAGAGAGAGAGAAAGAAAGAAAGAAAGAAAGAAAGGGACGAAGGGAAGGGAAAGTGAATGAGATATGGATGGATAGATGGATAGCGGGAGGGAGAGAGAGAAAAAGGAGAAGAAAGAAAGACCACAAACTCTGGCACGAGATGCAGCTTCAGAGGATGCTTTGAAACAGCACAGCAATCCAGGGCTGGAAAGGATCTCAGAGGTCTAGTCTAACCTCCTGCTCCAAGAGCATTGTTAAAGTGAGTTTCTCTCTTTTGACCCACCCAGTCACATGACCACATAGCCATGCCAACTAAGCCACGTTCCCCCAAGCCACACCCACAGAACCGAGGCATGACATCTGGACTTCAACTCCTAGAATTTCTCAACCAGCCTGGGAGTTGAAATCCACAAGTCTTAATAGCATGTCTTGGCATTAATAGTTGAATTTTCCTCGTGCTTAGAATTTGAATGTTTGGAATTAAGAAAAATATTGTCAACTATGGAATTCAAGTTTGTGAGTCTTTTTGATTGTTGTTGTTTTCTTTCAGTTTGGTTAGAGAGAATTCACAAATAAGAACCTCAAGGAAACTGAAGTGGTGTCTGCAGGTAATACAGGTGGCATGTGTTCTTGTCTGAATGGTTTCCACTGACTTGTATAGTACGCATATATGTGTGGGTGATCTTGCTAGTATAATTCTAATTTGTCAGATTTGTGCCCTGAACATGCATTTAATAATATCCTTTCTAAAATTATAATAGTGAGAGTGACTCCTTATCTAAATTTGATTGCCCCCATTATATGGCAATTATTCTTTGCATCAGCTACAATATTGTAAAAAAACAAAAACTAACTCTGGAACTGAGCTAGAAGCTTTGAAATATGTCTGAAAAAGCTCAGCCCCTTTTCCCTAACAATTTATTTCTGCCACAGATAACTTATCCTGAAGCCTTTATTTTGATCCAGTGTATTTTTTAAAAAATATTTCTTTGAATGGAGATGGCAAAAAATTGAGATTACGCTGTTGTGAGTTGAGTCAGATTGGGTTTTTCTTTTATTATTTTCTCCAACATGTATTTTTTATTTTAGTCCTGTGGTAGTGAAATTTCTATGGAGCATATACAATAAAACAGCTTATACTTTGCTTCATGTCACACCATGCCATGAAGGGGAACTCGATTGTTTAAACTTCCTATTTTAAAACAACCTCCTTTAGAAGCATTTGTATTTAGAAGCATTTGTAACAATATATTAAGCTCACCATTTCAGAACTCTAGTGGCATAAGACCCATCAATTAGGATGTTTGGATTGATTCATTAGACCACTACAGCTTCAGTTGGTGCAAAATACAGTGGCCCGCATGGTTTTGTGCAGACCTCAATGTGCACATATTTCACCTCTCCTGCAGGAACTGCATTGGTCGCCAATTTGTTTTTGGGTGCAATTCAAGGTGCTGGCTGTCATCTTTAAAGCCCTTCATGGCTTTGGACCAGATTATCTGCGGGAATGTCTCTTGCCAGTCACATCTACCCAACCCATTAGACCAGGAAGGCAGGAATGCTGTGGGTCCCATCCCTGAGGGAGATACACCTGGTGGGATCCAGAAGAAGGGCCTTCTCCATGGTGGCTCCCTCTTTCTGGAACATCATTCCCCCAGAGATTAGAATGGCCCCCCTCTCTAACACTCTTTTGGAAGATGCTGAACTTATGGTTCTGCCAGTGGACCTGAGGATCCCAGAGCAGGATGGAACCTATTAAATGGCTTGTATGAATATGTGTTGTCGCCAGGATGAGGATGGGTAAGGGGCTATTATTTTATTATTTTTATTATTTTATTCTATTATTTTTATTTTTATACAATGTTTTATATTTGTATAAGCCACCTTAAGTCACCATGTGAGAGTTGGTGGCAATATAAATTTTATAAAATAAAAACATTTTCTAATTTTTCTTTTCTTTTTCTAAAATAAAATATTTGTTTCAGGCATGCTTTTTGTTTGTGGCTGTTCTAAATACTGTATATGGCAACCCACATGGCTCTATTTTGCTCTAGCACTTGCCATTGCATGCCATTGTGTGAGTGGCTACCTCACTGTCATGAAGCTTTGTAGGGATGGTCATCATATTTTGTAATATGACTACAAAAAACTCTGTACAGATTTAGTAATTATTGTGTTAATAACAGAGTAATTGTGCAGTTGTTTATTCCAAACAAATTACATGGTAGTCATCTTTTGAATTACCATTAAAATGAAAAATGTCTTCACTAGATGCCAGTGTGTGATTAACTGCTAATTATAATATAATGACACACTTATTGGTGTCTGGCAATATAAAGTGTTGTACAAAATTTGAACACTATGAGGTATTGTCAGTGCTGAGAGAACTCCAAGTATATTATTTTTGTTGACTCTGTGTCTGTCTGTCTGCCTTGCTCTCTCTTTAACAATGGCTGTAAATTTGCTAGCATTCAGAGATCTGTTCTTGGCAGACACTAAATATCTGTTGGCACTTGGGACACAACATGGTGATACTCATTAAACAAATAGTTTACTCACTAACAAAATGATGCTATTTTAGTAAAACTGAACCAGATGCATGGGTAAACAGGTAGATTTGACAAAGACGTAAGTCATAAATATAATGTATAAGTTGGGGCATCTGAATTCTTTTGCTGTGCTGCTGAGCTGGAGGTAATCTAGAGCATTGGCAGGTTGGGAACACAGTTTCCTTGACTAGATTAAAAAGAGAAACCAGTAGATATGCAGACAGTTGTATGATGAAGAGTTATGACTAGCAGATGAGCTGTCATAGCTAACCAATCTTGTCCAGATAAAATCCAGAAAAACTCCTATGTCACTAGGACATGAAGGGATAATCAATGTGTAGCAAAATAAGTTGAGGAGTCTAATTTTATAAATTCCTTTATTTGCAATGTTGGCTAGCATTCTATAAGGAACAAAAGATATGAGTCTAGCAAAAATTCAAATGGGTATCTCTTATTCTTCACTCTGCAACATGAAGAGAATCACACCTTTATCTTAAATACCACCACCACCACCCCTGCGTGCTCCAGGACTCTTATTGACTTCAAACTATACTTACATTTACTGTGAAACATACTACATTCTTTTTCTAATGGATGTCAGGAAGAGTATCTTTTATTAGTTTCCAGTTATGGATTCCTAAAATTGCTTTCCCTTCCTGAATGGTAGATTACTACTGGTATCTTCTGCACAAAGGAAGAATAAGCTTTTCTTGTGTGCTACTTCTACACTAAGGAAACACATTTGGAAGGGAGGGAAGGATGGAATTAAAGCTCTTGAGTAATGAAGGGCTATGATGGCAACCTGAGGTAAAAGATTTTATTCACTCATGATGGTTCAATTTCTATCATAATTCAAAAATATCTATAAATATCTGCCCCTAGTTAGTTTTTTTTTTTCAATAGATGATGAGATTATGGCAACAGGACCCTCTGGTCATTTTGTAGTGGAGGAATGACAGGTGGTAAGAAGTTTCTGAGGAGTTGACTTGGAGTTTTGGAACTGCTATAAAGGAAATCAGTTACAGACAAAGTTTTTTTTTTAAAAAAAAATAGAGTGCAAAATATCTATTATTGAATGATGCCAGACTCCAAAGATAGGGTTCTGGTTGCTGAGAAACTGGAGTTATTTTCACCTCAACAATCTCTTCAGATTACCAAAGTTTACATTTAGACTTTCTGGTTTTTCTTTGAAGATGTTTCACTTCTCATCCAAGAAGCTTCTTGGAAGAGAAGCAAAATGTTTTCAAAGAAAAACTCTATAAAGTCCAGTTGCCTCTTGAAAAAGTACCTTCAAGACAACTTTGACCTGGATGAATGAGAATCTCCATAGACATCTGTTCATCAGTCTTCCTACAGATTTGAAATAGGTCCCACATAGTCATGCAGTAAGATAACTCTTGTAACTTTGAGCAGAACCTACAGCATACGCATAGAGTAGGATTATGCAAAGCATTTGAAAGATATGCTTTCATGCTTGCCTGGAGACATTAACACAGCTGCTCTTTGGAAGGCTCATGTGGCTGCGGTGAGAACTGCTTTTAAAGCTCTCTCTCTTTTTCTAGGTAATCAGGCAATACATCTAATGCAATTCTCATCAAACTATAGTCCTCATTTAGAGCTCTACTATCAGTCAATAGAGTTTCCATTGAAATATTCCAGATGATGAAGAAGGAAAGGAAAAAAGGAATTTTGTCACATTGTATGCCTGGACTGGAAGAAGTGCATAATCTACAATAGTGAGTCTCTAGGGACTGGGAATGTCAAGATGAGGATTATATCTGGTGGAGCAAGATGAGCTGTTTACAAGGAATCCAGTTAATATCTCAAAGTAGAGTGGACAGTTTATCCAGGATCCACTGCACAATTAATACAATATATAATTTGATAGCAAGAATATGTTTATACTGAAGATCAGTGGTGGGATTCAATTTTTTTTAATTACTGGTACTGTGGGCATGGCTTGGTGGGTGTGGCAGGGGAAGGATACTATAAAATCTCCATTCCCACTCCACTCCAGGGGAAGGATACTGTAAAATCTCCATTTCCTCCCCACACCTTGGAGAAGGTTACTGCAAAATCCCATTCCCTCCCCACCCAACTAACCTGCTTTCCAGCTCTGCTCTCCTGTGCAGGACAGCAAAAGAAGACCCAACCAAACAGGTGGGTCTTGGGAGGCATAGAATAGATGGGAGTGGGGCCAGTCAGAGGTGGTATTTGCCAGTTCTCTGAACTACTCAAAATTTCTGCAACTGGTTCTCCAGAACTGGTCAGAACCTGATGAATACCACCTCTGCTATAGATATAGTTGTGCTTTGCATATTTTACCTCAGAATAAGTCTGATAACTCCAAGAACATATAGTTACAGTGATTGTCTAAAATGCCAAAAATGTATATGTGAAAGCCAATTTCACAAAATTCTTCAGATATTATCAAGTGATTAAGGCTTACAGTATAATTATCTTATGTTGAGGAGATCTTATTGTCAGATAAGTTGACACAAGATTGCCTCATCAGAAAACTCATCTAACATTACAGTCCAATGACTAGAGGTTAATTTTGACCTATTGATCATATTATTTTGGAAAAGAATGATAGTACACTTGTTATTTTATCTCTGAACATGTTCTGGCATTCTGCCTTTGATTGAAGATAATTAATTGGATTGGACTTTGAATCAAGCAGAGCATTTCAGGAAGTGACAGAGAAAGATGCTGTTTGATATTTGAAAATAAACAAATATGCTGCTACCTGATTTTCAGACATTATACATCCTGTTTGGGATGTGGTGGCGAAAAGAAAAGAAAGCCCCTGTGTTATAATATCCTAAAGTACAGTTTGCAATTTTAAAATCAGCATGATTAGGAATTGTTGCCTATGAAGTTATGTATCATCTTTAAATAAATAGGTAATCTTTTCCTAGACTAAGAACAAACTGTTCTCTTCATCAGTTTCTTAATACTAATTAAAACTATGTTAGTTGACTTTGCATTAATGTGTGTGTGGTAGGGTGAGGGAGAGCAAGAAAACATTGATGAAAGAGCCACTGTTTGATATTCAAATGAGAAAAAATATTTTTTTGTTTCCAAACATAACATATATACTACATATGTTGGCATTTCCAATAATGGTTTGATTGGAAAATAATGAAAAAAGAAATCCTCTCTTCCCTCTTTCTCATTTCAAGATTTGGCTCAAGTTCAATATTTAATATAGTTATAGACGAGGAGCTGTGAAAGAAATAGCTTATAAAGATAACAAACCTTCTTCCAAGCATTGAAACCAAAAACAAAACCCTTTCCCGAAGCCTTTTTAATATCTTTATTTACCATTATTTTCTTTTTATATATCTTTCAAGTGGTCTGTTGAATTTTCCTGATTAAATAAATCAAAAAGTAATTCAAGTATTTGTTTGTTTTGTTAAAGCTACCTTTTATCCAGATGATTATGAGGCTCCCAGCTCACATATTTGACCTATTTTTGTCTTAGTAATAAACAAAAAACCTGTCTACCTGCTAAGGCTGATATATATTCTTGATTACTTCTCACAGAGCCATCGCATTTTAATGTCTGCATAAAGATTGGAATTAAATGTGAAAGTGGACATATGACAACTCTTTCTAAAAACCTTTTATGAAGATGGAATAGGAATATTTTTCTCTTGATTTTAGCATACAATAAAGCATTCTCAATAACTTCTTGGTTGACAGTAAAGAAAAATAATTGTGGCATCTGTAAAATTTTCTGTCAAATATTTCATTTTCAATATATAATGTAGCTGTAGTTTGTAGGATGAGAATCCTTCAGAATAACTCCTTTCATTAATACTACTATTTTCAAGAGGTACTGTGCTCTGTAGTTAAGATTAAGGTAAGGTTAGGAAAAGGTAAATTCAGATTCTAATCCACCCGTAGCAATGGTAGCCTTCTGTGTGATATCTGGCCAATCTTTCTCTCTTTACCTCATTTATTTTGCAGGATTATTGTAGGCAACAATAAGAGGATAAAACATCCCTTGTGCTCCTGGAGTTCTTCAATGAAAGGTATCAAACAAGTAACAATTACCTATAGTTGCTTTTCAGTCCTGCTATGGACATAAATGCACCAAAGATGTTTTAGAAAGATAACCAACACGGTACTATAGAAATCAAAGATAACTATTTTGGTCATTAAAAAATTGTCTAAATCCAAACTTAGGAAATATGTTTGCTAGATTAGTTCAGCATCATAAAATTGCAAGGTTTTTGATTCTAATCCTTCTCCTTTACTGACTTGTTTGTTTATATTGTAGTCTTTGATTATTGCATCAGCCACCATTGAATCAATGGGACTGCATCCAGAAGAATTAGTCTAGGTAGGGGGATGATTTATTATCATAGAAACTAATAATCCAATATTGAGGCATTGATAATTTGTGGTGATATTTTGCTTGTGTTTTTCTCTGATAAAGTCACTTAGATCTTATTAGCATTTTTCAACATTATTAAAAAAAAGGAGGAGAGGTAACAAGATATATTTCAGAAAATGACTATTTATTTCTTATTTTTTAAAGAATTCATGTTGTGTTTTGGAAATTACCAGAGGCATTAACAGAAAGTAATGATGATCAAAAAAGGAAGGCATAAAATGCCAAAGCAAATTTTAAAAAATACTATTTTAATGTAGAAGTGGTAAATCATATTATAGAAGCCAATCAGAGATTATGATAATTAACAGTAGCACATCATCAATATTGTTTTATAATGTTCATTGTTTGGAAATAAGTTTTGTGGTATTGAATGTTTATACTCCACTGTTCTACGTTTACACTGCTAGAGTAGATAAATAATGAATTAATATTAAACCATTTAAAATGTTAAAAGGCAGAACAATAAAAGCAGCTAAATAGAATGCAAAGCAATCTTAAGAAAGCTTAAGCAATCTTTTGAAAACTTGAATGGAGGAATTTTGTAGTAACATAGTAGTAGTAGCTGTTCCCAGTAGTAACAAACTTGACTATTAGAAAGGCTGAATTAAGAAAAATTGATGCCTTTGAATTGTAGTGTTGGAGAAATTTGTTGACAATAACCTGTACTGCAAGAAGAACAAATAATTCAGTACTACATGAATTGCTCGCTGGGAACAATAATAATGAAGTTAAAGTTTAAACATTTTTGACACATAATGTGAAGGTAAGAGTCACTGGAGAAATCAAAGGCAACCAAAAAATAGTTAAAGAGAAGACAAGGTGGTTAATTCTGTCGTTGATGACATAAGCAGGCAGTTACAAGAATTCAGAGAAGCAATTACTGAATCAGACATGGTGAAATGATTCCAAAGTGATTGAACAATAACCAGAAAACATAATTTTAAAATATTAGCACTTCATATTTTTTAAAAAAACAGTATGATATTTGAAAGTTATTTGTAATATTATTTAATTTTTAATACTAAGTACAAATGCCTATCATTTTCAGTTCCAGAAACATGCTTTATATAATAAACTGACTGCATTTTAAAATATTTTTATTAAAGTTTTACCTACAATAATAAAAAATACAAACTAAAGAGAAAAAATAAAAACAAATAAAAGGTACAAGAAAGCAAAAAAGAAAGATTAGAAAGAAGACAACCCCCCCCCCCTAAAATAGCAATTTCCCACTTTCATCATGACAAGTATAAATACTGTAGTTTCACTATCTCTTCATCTCCTCTTATTCTCATTCCGTAACAACTTAACTATAGGCAAGTCCAACACATAACACCTTTACCAATCCAGGTGTCAGCAAAAAGTCTAAAGTTCACTTCCATTTACATATTTGTTTTTTTTCTTTTTGCCTAATATCTCAATGTCATTGATATGGAGGTAATAGATATTTAAAGCAAAAGCAAAATTCTTCATTACTTTGTATTTCCCGCTATCTGTTTAATTTTTGAATGAGGGCTCAAAACATCAAGTCTCCTCAGTTAAAGAGGCAGTACAATGACCAGCAGCTGTTACAAACAGTTTATTAAATATGCAGAATCATCCATGGCATGCACACACACAAGCATATATAAACACAGAGATATAATTGGGAGAAAATGTTGCTTGACATTGATTGATGGCCATAATAAACTTGAATTCTCTGAATATTGCCTGAGAAAGGAAGAAAAGGACTTAATAAAAATAGCAGAATTTTATTTTCAACAGCTGCAACAGGTGTTTTGTAAATCTAATGGATCTTAATTACCCATTTAAGCTCAAATTACATCAAAACATTTCTATTATCCATAGAAGCAGGTTCCAAAAATATACTGCTGTCTAGCTATTGTGATGGTTGCAGCTACGTCTTACATTGTGAACTGTAACAGATGATACTACCTCTCCTAATAAAGAGGTTTTGTGGTTTCACCTCTATAAACATTAACAGTGCTACTATACTGTTTGTACAATTCTGGCAACACAAAAGCTGCCCTTGAAGACTTTTCAAATATCTATTTAGATGAATGTTCCCACAAATGAGAAACAGTTGCTGGAAGGGACGGTTGCACAAAATCCTGTCCCTGGGGCCTAAGGACTTTCTTTGACCACGACTGCTCAAAATTAGTGGCAAAATTTTCTCTTATTCTGAATTATGAAGCACTTGGCTTTAAACAGGGACAGCAGTGGTGGGATTCTACCTGGTTGGTCCAGTTTTTCAAGAACTGGCCAATCTTTCTCTCTTAATTTATTTTGCAGGATTATTGTAGGCAACAATAAGAGGATAAAACATCCCTTGTGCTCCTGGAGTTCTTCAATGAAAGGTATCAAACAAGTAACAATTACCTAAGTCCTGCTGGACATAAATGCCACTGAAAGATAACCAACACGGTACTATAGAAATCAAAGATAACTATTTTGGTCATTAAAAAATTGTCTAAATCCAAACTTAGGAAATATGTTTGCTAGATTAGTTCAGCATCATAAAATTGCAAGGTTTTTGATTCTAATCCTTCTCCTTTACTGACTTGTTTGTTTATATTGTAGTCTTTGATTATTGCATCAGCCACCATTGAATCAATGGGACTGCATCCAGAAGAATTAGTCTAGGTAGGGGATGATTTATTATCATAGAAACTAATAATCCAATATTGAGGCATTGATAATTTGTGGTGATATTTTGCTTGTGTTTTTCTCTGATAAAGTCACTTAGATCTTATTAGCATTTTTCAACATTATTAAAAAAAAGGAGGAGAGGTAACAAGATATATTTCAGAAAATGACTATTTATTTCTTATTTTTAAAGAATTCATGTTGTGTTTTGGAAATTACCAGAGGCATTAACAGAAAGTAATGATGATCAAAAAGGAAGGCATAAAATGCCAAAGCAAATTTTAAAAATACTATTTTAATGTAGAAGTGGTAAATCATATTATAGAAGCCAATCAGAGATTATGATAATTAACAGTAGCACATCATCAATATTGTTTTATAATGTTCATTGTTTGGAAATAAGTTTTGTGGTATTGAATGTTTATACTCCACTGTTCTACGTTTACACTGCTAGAGTAGATAAATAATGAATTAATATTAAACCATTTAAAATGTTAAAAGGCAGAACAATAAAAGCAGCTAAATAGAATGCAAAGCAATCTTAAGAAAGCTTAAGCAATCTTTTGAAAACTTGAATGGAGGAATTTTGTAGTAACATAGTAGTAGTAGCTGTTCCCAGTAGTAACAAACTTGACTATTAGAAAGGCTGAATTAAGAAAAATTGATGCCTTTGAATTGTAGTGTTGGAGAAATTTGTTGACAATAACCTGTACTGCAAGAAGAACAAATAATTCAGTACTACATGAATTGCTCGCTGGGAACAATAATAATGAAGTTAAAGTTTAAACATTTTTGACACATAATGTGAAGGTAAGAGTCACTGGAGAAATCAAAGGCAACCAAAAAATAGTTAAAGAGAAGACAAGGTGGTTAATTCTGTCGTTGATGACATAAGCAGGCAGTTACAAGAATTCAGAGAAGCAATTACTGAATCAGACATGGTGAAATGATTCCAAAGTGATTGAACAATAACCAGAAAACATAATTTTAAAATATTAGCACTTCATATTTTTAAAAAAACAGTATGATATTTGAAAGTTATTTGTAATATTATTTAATTTTAATACTAAGTACAAATGCCTATCATTTTCAGTTCCAGAAACATGCTTTATATAATAAACTGACTGCATTTTAAAATATTTTTATTAAAGTTTTACCTACAATAATAAAAAATACAAACTAAAGAGAAAAAAATAAAAACAAATAAAAGGTACAAGAAAGCAAAAAAGAAAGATTAGAAAGAAGACAAACCCCCCTAAAATAGCAATTTCCCACTTTCATCATGACAAGTATAAATACTGTAGTTTCACTATCTCTTCATCTCCTCTTATTCTCATTCCGTAACAACTTAACTATAGGCAAGTCCAACACATAACACCTTTACCAATCCAGGTGTCAGCAAAAGTCTAAAGTTCACTTCCATTTACATATTTGTTTTTTTTTTTTTTGCCTAATATCTCAATGTCATTGATATGGAGGTAATAGATATTTAAAGCAAAAGCAAAATTCTTCATTACTTTGTATTTCCCGCTATCTGTTTAATTTTTGAATGAGGGCTCAAAACATCAAGTCTCCTCAGTTAAAGAGGCAGTACAATGACCAGCAGCTGTTACAAACAGTTTATTAAATATGCAGAATCATCCATGGCATGCACACACACAAGCATATATAAACACAGAGATATAATTGGGAGAAAATGTTGCTTGACATTGATTGATGGCCATAATAAACTTGAATTCTCTGAATATTGCCTGAGAAAGGAAGAAAAGGACTTAATAAAAATAGCAGAATTTTATTTTCAACAGCTGCAACAGGTGTTTTGTAAATCTAATGGATCTTAATTACCCATTTAAGCTCAAATTACATCAAAACATTTCTATTATCCATAGAAGCAGGTTCCAAAAATATACTGCTGTCTAGCTATTGTGATGGTTGCAGCTACGTCTTACATTGTGAACTGTAACAGATGATACTACCTCTCCTAATAAAGAGGTTTTGTGGTTTCACCTCTATAAACATTAACAGTGCTACTATACTGTTTGTACAATTCTGGCAACACAAAAGCTGCCCTTGAAGACTTTTCAAATATCTATTTAGATGAATGTTCCCACAAATGAGAAACAGTTGCTGGAAGGGACGGTTGCACAAAATCCTGTCCCTGGGGCCTAAGGACTTTCTTTGACCACGACTGCTCAAAATTAGTGGCAAAATTTTCTCTTATTCTGAATTATGAAGCACTTGGCTTTAAACAGGGACAGCAGTGGTGGGATTCTACCTGGTTGGTCCAGTTTTTCAGAACCAATTGTTATGATTCTGCGCAGTTTGGAGAACCTGCAAATTGCTCCACTGGCTGGCCCCACCCCGCCCTACCCCACCCTGCCCACTCACTCCTTACCTGGCGTGCGTGCCATCCAACTTGCCTGCCTTTGGTAAATTGCTATTTTTCCTTTCTTTTTTCTCCAGACCATCAGCTGTTCTGATGTGCTGGAAGATTTAGATTAACTAGAAGGCAGGAAATTGTTGGATTTCTTGCTTTCTAGCTAATCTAAAAACAGAGCTGAACCTTTCTTAGGACTGAAGCTTTTTTCATCTATTTTTCAGTGCATACTCAGCAATAGATTGTAGAATGGTAGATCTCTGAGTGAATCTGTGATTCTGTGAGCAACTCAATCTGCCTGCCTGCTTTGCCTGATTTTGGGTTAAAGTTGCTCTGTTTTTAATAAAACATTCAACATTTACATAAATATTTACAATATTTACATACAAGCCATGCCCAGCCAGTCACATGACCACCAAGCCACGCCCAGTCAGCAAGCCATGCCCAGCCAGTCATGTGACCACCAAGCCACATCCACAAATTAGGCCAGGCCCACAGAACCAGTTGTTAAGAAATTTGAATCCCACCCCTGAAGGACAGTATAATTTTGCACATATATCTGGTCTCCACAACACAAAATATAAAACTAATTGCCACCATCTTAACCTATTACACTTTCCAGCCTCTCAAGAAGTGCAATAGACTAATATGGTTGAGATTATGTGAATTATATTCCTGTAAATTTGAAAGATACCAGATCAGGGTAGGCTTTCCAATATGATATGGGGGTAATAATAATCCTGTTACATGGGCAGATGGAAAGGTTTTCCAGCAAGCTATTTTTTTTCAGTGCATACTCAGCAATAGATTGTAGAATGGTAGATCTCTGAGTGAATCTGTGATTCTGTGAGCAACTCAATCTGCCTGCCTGCTTTGCCTGATTTTGGGTTAAAGTTGCTCTGTTTTTAATAAAACATTCAACATTTACATAAATATTTACAATATTTACATACAAGCCATGCCCAGCCAGTCACATGACCACCAAGCCACGCCCAGTCAGCAAGCCATGCCCAGCCAGTCATGTGACCACCAAGCCACATCCACAAATTAGGCCAGGCCCACAGAACCAGTTGTTAAGAAATTTGAATCCCACCCCTGAAGGACAGTATAATTTTGCACATATATCTGGTCTCCACAACACAAAATATAAAACTAATTGCCACCATCTTAACCTATTACACTTTCCAGCCTCTCAAGAAGTGCAATAGACTAATATGGTTGAGATTATGTGAATTATATTCCTGTAAATTTGAAAGATACCAGATCAGGGTAGGCTTTCCAATATGATATGGGGGTAATAATAATCCTGTTACATGGGCAGATGGAAAGGTTTTCCAGCAAGCTTTTTTTTTTTTTTTACAATTTCCTGCAAGGACAATTGGCTTATTGCATTGTAAGAAGAAGAGACTGTGTATTAGGCCTTTATGATTTTGTTTTTGTTTTTCCTTTCAACAAAGGAACTCTGTCATCTGTCTGTCTTCTATCTATTCATCCATCCATCCATCCATCCATCCATCCATCCATCCATCCATCCATCCATCCATCCATCCATCTATCTATCTATCTATCTATCTATCTATCTATCTATCTATCTATCTATCTAATTATGTTCATTTACTGAAAAAAACAAAATAATAAAGGTATTTATAAAAAGTACTTAATTGTAAAATGTGTCACAATATGAACTCCTTCAGCAGTGAGGGAAAAGACCCAAGAGGTGCATATTGCAGTAATGCTTTTGTTCACTACAAAGATGGGTGGATGTGTGTGTCTGAAGGTTTATGATAAATTACAGTGTAAATTCACTGGTACTCATTTACTAATATATAAAATATTTCCCTGTACATAGCTTGGGCCTGTGCCAATATAATGCATGCATTTGGAGCAGCAGGAAATGAAGAGTACAGGGAAAAAAAAAAACAGAATAAGACTATGTTGCACTAGCTTAGCACTGACAGATGGATTTTGCCCTAACTTGTCTATCAGGTCTCATAGTGATACAAAATAATTGATTAAGTTAGTAGGGGATTGCTAGCAGCCTGAAGACTTGGATATTGTGCTGGCAAGTGTCAGACATCATATGGGTCAAAGGAACTCAGTTTTTAATGACTGAGAAGCAAATTTGTTTCTTTGGATTTTCCAAAAAGCCCCCCCCCCCCCCAAAAAAAAAATATCTGGCAAGAGTGGGAGCCTAAGGAGGAGAGGTGGTCAAGGAATTCAAGGCAGTGGCTGCATCATCAGGTCAGTAGCCCCACAATATAGATAAATGGGGTAGGGCTTCAAATGTGTGGTCCTGGAAGCCGTCTCAACATTTGACCCCTTGCAGATTTTCCTGGCATAGGTCACAGCAGAAACATACAGTAGATAATACAGAGAGGTGAGTGTGTATTTTATAAGAGAAAAGGAGACATGTGAGAATTTTGTATGTCATTTTTTCTTGTAAAAGAAACTACATTTAAAGTGGTCTAGGGACTAAATGGTGATTATTCACATTCTTTGCTTCTTTGATCTATAAATAACAATGCTAGATATTGTAATTTACATCTTGGAAACTCAGTTGGCCAGTTTTATAACAGATAATTCACCCTTCCCCAATATCAAAATTATATAGCCAAATTTTAGTTAAACAACAAGAGGGGGAGACAGGGAGAGATTAAAGATTTTATGCTTTTTTTTAAAAAAAAAAAAGTTTAGATTTATTCAGGAATCATAATGAAACATAACCAAAAACTTATTTAGATGGCCATTCAGCCAATTGTCCCAAGTCATGAATATTCTTAAAAATAGTTTTGGGTATAAAATAGGTCTATTTCACTGAAACACTTTGCATTTTGTCAGGACCAATTTTTTAGATCTATGAGTGACTTGGATACTTTTGTAAATATTCAAGCTAAATATTACCTGCTACTTGATGTGTTGATTTTAATTCCATTTTAATCAAACAAACCTGTCAACTGACATTTTGATTCACCTACATTTGCAGCTCCTTTCTGTACCCCACATCATTGGTTTAGAACAGGGGTGTCAAACTCAATTTCATTGAGGAGCACATTAGGATTGTGTTTGACCTTGGGGTGGGGGTGGGGGGCATATCTGGGATTGGTGTCGCCGGGGGGAGCATGGCCACATCAACGTCACTCCTCAAGGCCCCATTTTTGGCCATGACAGCCTCCTGCAACCCTCTGCCAGTGAAAATGGAGCAGAGGGGGGCACAGGAGTCTGTCAAGGCTGAAAACAGAGACTGGGAGGGCTACACATGGCAGAGGCACCACAGGCTGGTTCTTCACTGTGTCCAACGTGGCCTTGTGGGCCAGATCTAAGCACCTTCTGAAAAAAACAGTACTACTGACCTTATCATCACTTTGGTGTATGGTTTGTCAGGGTGTTGCTATTCAGGACCATCTCAAAAACAAAAGTCAATCAGGGACAGCTGTGGCTATTATATTCTGATAATGTGCTACAGCTGACATAACGTACTACAGCTGACATAATGTTTAAACTGAACAACTTATAACTGGTGTAATGAATGAAATGCTTGAGATGATGGCTCGCAATGCTTTACATACATTACTTAGAGAGACTGAGACAGTAGTTTCCAATGCTATATAGTAATTGTGTATGTGGCTGCAAATAGCATGGTACAAGTTACATATTTATTGAGGAATGCTTGTCTTGCTTTCTGTTTTTTGACAAAAGACCAACATTTTTATTTGCTATTTTGAAATATATCCTCTGCCACTTTATCATTCCTCCCAAAAGTGCTCTGGCTAGTGGCTTGATGGAGCATTTACTGTTGTTAGCCTCTGAATTGATTACAGACTCTTATGAGGAAATCCTGGCATCTTCAAATGGTTATACATGGGACTTGAAAAAAAAATAGCTATCTACATCACACTGTTTCACATCTACATAATGTTACATATAACCAAGGGGAAGAATGTAAAACTCTTCTGTATGTAGTTGGTCTTCTGAACAAAGAAAAAAGAACCTGCTTATGACATTGACTACCAAAATGGATAAACCTGAGAAAAATTAGCCACAAGTATTCCTGTAATTGCCAAGTTAATGCTCCTGCATAGAATTACTGAAACAAAGAGGAAACTTATGCATTGAAGCTAAACTTATAATATTATGAAGATTACCAGGTATTATGAACACTCATGCTCATATAGATCTTAGACATTATCAGAAAGATCATTCTTCTGATATCATAGAGTTAAATTGCATCAGGCCAAATCTAATCATATGACTCTTCTAAAGGACATAAGCAAGTCTTGTGGGAAATTAATCTCCTATTGTAGACAAAACATTTATCTAGAGAATACCAATTCAACAGAACATATTCGGTATGATTAAGACACTCTCAGTTTCATTTAGCTAATCATTAAAATGATTAAAATTCCTCCTCTGTTATTTCGTATTTTTACTTGCTCTATGAATTTGGATACCTAATACTTGAGGGTAGCTGACCCTTTTCCCCTGAACAAATTGACAAGTTAATACTCATGCATAGAATTATTGAAGCAAAGAGGAAACCCATTCTTTGAAGCTATGTTTCTAATATTGAGAAGATTTCCCCATACAATGAACACTTATACTCATATAGATGTATCTGCATAGTGTGTACATCCACATTCCATTTGACCTTGGAACATATATATTGGAATGGAGAAAAATATAAAACCCTTTCCACAACTAAATTTCTAGTCTATTCTTGCATCTTGAAAATATATAGATGTGGGAAGACTTGCACGTAAAATGACAACAGTTTTAATTTGATACAAGTGAGGAAGCAAAGTAAACAACACATTTGTATTTGATGTAAGGCTCACATAGAAAAAAAAAGATTGCTTGGATATATTTAAAACAGAGCTATGCAAACAGAATACAAAGCTCTGTTTTTGTTACACAAATGCAAATGTGCAGCTTCCAACCCTCAAGTTCTTTAAGTTATTTTATTCACTGACAAATCCTTCTGCATACAGTACTGTTTCATAAAGCAGTGCTTAAAGGACACTGTTTCTTAAAAAGATATTTGAGTCTTTCTACTATAAATACACTATTGCAACCCAGCCCAGATCTGCCTGCAGAGAAATAGAGAATGATATACAAGGGCACAGGCATCTGGCAGCAACATCTTGATTTTACTTTAATTTTCAGCTATAATGGAAAACAAAATATTACATGAATAGTTAATACTTGTTTTTCTGAATAGGTGAAATTAGGTGAGGTAGATGAAAAAAAATCTGCACTCGGCTAACAAATCACTTTTACATTAGCCAGACCAAAATTTTCCTGGCAAATATATGTAAATCACTAACTTTCAGGGCACCCAAGGGAAATGTTTTATGCTATAACTTAAATACTAATGAAATCAACTGAAAATGATCTTCATTAGTCAGCTGCGCCTTGATAAGGCTCCCTGTGGGCTGATATAAATTCACCATGAGAAATGGATTCTCTCCTAGTCCACAGTGAGCATTTAATCCTTCTGCAAAGCAAATTCAAATATAATGTTTAATGTGCACCCTCCCCACTCCTACTGGCTCTACTTCAGGCATTTTATATTCTATTTTGCATTGCTTTCCCCCACCTTTTTAGAGCGGCTGTGTTTTTCCTTTCTTCCATCTCCAATTTATTTACTTTCCTGTGCGTATTTGCTCATCCATGTGTGACATAAAAATCCAAAATTAGGAACAATAATTTAAAGGCTGCTAATTTGCATATAGCAGCTCAAAGTAATACCTTCATTGGCAAGACAAACACATTGCTTATTGATGAAAGGTGAAAGGTGTTGAGGTATTTCCCATTAGGAGAATGAGTGCACTCAGGGAAATGTAGTGAGAGTAATGTAGAATAACACACAACCAGCACACAGATACACTGAATAGTAAAATGTAGGTTTTACTTCCAGTAAACGGATAAATGAAGTCCAACAAATAGTCCAAATCATACACGGTTAAAGCAGTAAGTATCAGTCCAGGGATAATCCAAAAACGAAGTCAAGTATCATAAACAAAGTTCAGTAAACGGAGATTGCTAACAGTTGCAAGACTCACAGCAATCCAAATAAACCACGATCAGGCAATACGGCAATACAGGAAATGCAAGGAGAAGAAACCAGGTTTCTGGCTCCATCTTATGGCCATTGGAGGAACCTCAGCCAATCACAATTACAGCATTCTCTTAAAGATACAGTATTAAATTACTATCCTGGTTTATATATGTTAGGTGAGTATCATTTCTAACAAAAGGTCCAGAGCATCCAAATATCAAAGGGATGGCTGAGATGTCAACTTTTGCCAAATTGAGGCTGTTGCGAGGTTAACTAGGTATAGCTCAAGTTTTAATGGCAAATTTGCTGATCAGAGAAGGGAAGAAGGAGAGAAAAACTCACCAATCAATTTCCCAATAATGTGGTTGTTGCCACATATGGAATTCAATTTTGAGATCTATCAGTTCCATAATCTCTGACCATTACCATACTATTAGAATCTAGATAAGCCAATGGTTGCCATCCATTTGTCTATGGAGATTTTCAGTCATACAGTAGTCTCAAAGGTGCTTTCCCAAAAGGCAACTGAACTTTTGATGGTTTTTCTCTTGAAGACGTTTTGCGTCTTATCCAAGAAACATCTTCAGTTTTTCACAAAACAAAACAAAATACAGAAAGGAGCATTTTTGGGATCCCTTTTCATTTCTTAAGCCTAGAATAGCCGTTTTGTGGTTTGGACCTAATGTCATACAGGCAAAGAAATGTGGGTAGCCTGACATAGCAATAAGAAACTTTTTTCTTGCTTCAGTGCATTCACATTAAACCTTTGTCTGGCATACGGTGCCAATATTTATTAACCTCTGTTCCTGTCTCTTGCACAATATTTTAAGCTGAGTGCATTAATGAATGAGAATGTTTGTCATCATGTTGTAAAACGTCAAATACAAAAAATGCAGCTGCAAAATCCAATCTACCAAGCCTTCCTATCCCAACTCTTGCCTCTTTAAAGATCCACTCTTCCTATTTCTTTGGGTATAGGAGGAGGGGAACAATCTCTTTTCGGTAAGAGTAATCCATTCCCCTGGTTCAATAGAAAATGGGGAATGTTGTTTCTAGCTTTTGTTTGCGTGAGATAATCACAGCTGAACAATTGTGCTGGATAGAACTTTGAGATGCTTAACTTCTCAAAGCTTAACTCTTGATGTAGGTCACTTTTCAATTTTGTGGAAGTAGAAGATATAGCTCAGAAAACCTATATGTTGCATTCAAAGCCTTAGCTCAAGAAAATGCTCTATACTTGCAAACAAAGAAATCACAATGTAAGGAGATCCATATAATGTCTGCAGGACGGACATTCCATCAGTGGGGTGCCATCCTGAAAAGGCCCACTAATTCTGCAGCACTTTATTTTATCTTCTTTGAAAGAAATATGAGTAGGACATTTACAAGAATCACAAATAATTTTACAAAAATAATATTGAATGTGCTTATGGAGACTGCTGCATCTCCAGAAACATCCAAGGGAGCCAAACTTTGTGCAATTTTTATACAATTAGGAGGCTAATGGTTTAGATTGTTTAACTACAGTATTCTATAATAAACAACAATGTATTTGTCCCATATTGAGGATAAGATCAGTAGCTAATTTCCTATTTTGTCTATTTCCTTTTTTAATTCTATTTCAATATTTTATATTGTTTAACATTTTGTTATTAGACTGGGTAACTTGGTTGTTATTTGGTTCATAAATATGAATGTTGTTGTTTGGTTAGTTTATGGAGAAAGAGGAGATTATTTAAAGCTTTTGCTTTTTTTCTCAAAAACAAAATAAATCTGTGTACACTACAAGTATTCACTACAAGTAAGCTTGTTTCACTCACTCCAGATCTTCCTTTAGTTATAAAATTATTATCTGAGGATGGAAGAAGAAATTGTTCTCTATTATAGCACTACACAAATGAACTTAAAAAAATGGGTAGCCATATTGGGAAGGGAATTTACACAAGGATAAATCTTCAGGTTTTCTTCCTCTTATTTATATGTCAAGTTCTGTTTCCTCTCCTTCACTTTGATACTGCTTTTTCATCAATGAGGTGACATTATAGTGAAATAAATGCTTGGCCTAACAGTAGAAGAGAAATTGCATGGGATATATCTAAAATACTGGCAGGAGTAATGAGGAGGTCATTATTTTAGATAAGATGGTCCCAAGCCAATTAGACTTTCAAAAGTTTAAGCTGTACTTTGAATTAGCCAGACATGGATTGAAAAAGAACATACGTGATATAACTATATGGTAGCCATCCAATTTACAACTAGAACTTAACTTCTCACATGATTTTTTTTAGTTTCAATAGAAAATGGCTATTATTCTTTTCAGCAGCCCAACAGCTATAGATTGTAATGATCCTAAGTTATTTTTTTCATGAATTTATTTTGTCCCTCCTTCCTAGATATAGTTTTCCTTCATAATACCAGGGTGTAAGGTACAAGGAATGAAAAAGATTTTAATGAGCTACCTCATTAGAGGTTTAGACCTACATAAGGAAAAGATTGACTCTGTGATATAAGCACAGCACTAGACTAAGTGAGAAGATATGGGAGTATTTGGAACTTGGCTCGTGTTCAAGCAACAACTGCTCCCTGGTGAGATCTCTTTTTATGTAGGCTTAGGGTGAAGCAGTTTATTTGTAAAGTATCTATCATACATTACAAATAAATTCTAATTACAGAATACTTGATACGTTGATTTTCATATCAAAATCAGCATTTTGAAATCCAGAAGCAAAATGCACATGTATGTCAAATATGTGTCAAGAAATAATATTCTGCATATTCAATTAACAAGATGCTAGCAATTAAGCTTATATGAGTCATAAACAAGTAAACAGCATGAAGAAACTAACTTCACTCTCATGATTGGTAAGAACCACTGTTTTATAGGACATATCTAAATAGAGGATATTTGTCACAATATGTTCTTACAATCTGTTTGTTTCTATCCTTAAAAAATGAGTTAGTCCCACAATTTATCTGCCAACTAGGCTTATAGGATAATATGAATTGGACATATGAATTTTCACAGTAGGTATACCTAAAAAGATTAAATCCTGCATTGAATGACTGAACCTGTGTGCATTATTTACATTGTGAATCTTAGAACTTATCTGCTGTACAAAATGAGAAGGATCTCTCTTCCTGTCTCCCCCCCACCATAAGTGTGAATCACTTATTAAACTCATAAGTATTTACATTTTTGGAGTCTAAAACTATTCTAAGATCAATAAGAATTAGATTGTGATTGGTAACAATCATGTGGCCAGTTCATAAATACCCAAATGTTCTCTCATGTTGTACATGTTATCACATAAAGTGTAATGAATTGTGTATAATAAGTTCAGCAGCAGAGCAACAGAAGTGTTTCTGTCCTATTGTTTTTTTTTAAATTTTTCTTATATGTATCCATTTCATGTATTCATAACTATGTTTATAGTTATACTTATTATCTTGTAAGCGATTGACAAATCAAATAAATAAATAAAAATAAATAAAGTGCTTAGATAGGCCAGGATAATGCAATGAAAAGATGAAGGGAGGGATGTTACTGCAATCAGCAGCAAATCCAGTGTATCTTGGTTAGATACCAGCTCAGGTGTAGATTGTAGGCTTGCTTGCTACCATCCACATTACCCCTTCTAGAGCTTTGGAACCATACAGTGGTGGGATTCAAAATATTTTACTACTGGTTCTGTGGGCATGGTTTGGTAGGCATGGCAGGGGAAGGATACTGTAAAATCTCCAGTCAGAGGTGGTATTTGCTGGTTTTCTGAACTACTGAAAATTTCCACTAGCGGTTTTCAAGAACTGGTCAGAACCTGCTGAATACCACCTCTGATACTATAATGATGAATATGGACTTCAGTTTGAAGTTCCTAGTTGCATCATGGGCTGGTCATCAATTACTAGCAACAGATAAAACTGAATTACACAACTTCCCCCAATAATTATGTTAATTTGGGTTGATGTTCCACAAACCAGGGATCAGTCAATAGGGCTGCTTTCAATTCTGTGGTCAGTTTGTCTTCCAGGTGGTTGGGGTTGCGGCTGGTTTGGCCTCGAGTGGTTACTTGGCCTGCCGATTGAGGTTCTGATATTAAAGACTGTACTATTTCCTCTCAGTGACTGTCAAACTGGGGTTTCCTGGACAGGGCATCTGCCAATATGTATTTCCTTCCGGGGATATATTTCAAGTTGAAGTTGAATCATTTGAAATATTGAGCCCAGCGGACTTGTTTAGGGGATAGTTTCTGAGGTGTCTTTAACGCTTCAAGGTTTTTGTGATCAGTCCATACCTCAAATGGCTTCTTCACCCCTTCTAGGAATTGCCTCCAAGTCAACAAAGCCCATCTTACTGCAAATGCTTCTTTCTCTCAGACCGCCCATCTTCACTCTGTGTCCGTTAGTTTTTTTGGACACATGTGCGCAAGGCATCAGTCGGTTCTGAGAGTCCTTTTGTAGCAGAACGGCCGCTGCTGCCACATCACTAGCATCAGCTTGGACTATAAAAGATTTGGTTGGGTCTGGGTGTTGAAGAATGGGTTCAGTTGCAAAAAGGAGTTTTAGAGTTTCAAAAGCTTTCTGACAGTCCATTGTCCAAGCAAGGGGTTGGCTGAAATTTGGGCTTCCTCCATTGCTGGAAAAAATTCCTGGGGTTTTCAGCAGCACTTTTTGCTGAGTTTGCTGAGTTCCAGAATAATGTCAGGGTTCCAGAAATTGTCCGTATCAATCAGTAACTCCGAGACAAGCATATTCTTAACGTGCTTAATTTAAAACAGAAACTTGGCACGTCTGTGGAATTCTGGAACTAAGGTTCCTTCCAGACTTCCTACAATACTCAATCAACACCCACCCCTTTTCTCCCACATCATAAATCATGTGAACCAATCACCCTTCAACTATAATTCTTGCTGCACCATAGAAAATGACCTTGACAGTCTTACGTATCTATTATGTCTACTGAAAATTACTCAAATAACAACACCCCCCTTCTATTCTTCATAGCTGTGTGGCAACTTTTAATAGGGATCTCAAAGCTGACAGCTAGAGGGAGACACCTATTCATTCTGCATGAATAGGACACTTTATTTGTTGAACTGTGCTGTAGAAGTAGGAATAAGATGGTGTCAGATTATCCCTAGACTACCTAGAAGAGGCTGGACTATTTCTGGAGTGTAGAAGCTCGAGGTTTTCAAGATGAGACTGGACAATAATTTGCCTAGGATGGTATAAGATCTCCTGCCTTGAGCAGAAAATTGGACTATAAGACTTCTAAGGTCCCTTCCAGTCCTACAGTTCTAGGATCTAGCCTATGAACAGCTAGTCACTGCACAACTCTAATCAGTTTGTGAAAGCAAGCACAGGTACAATATAGGTAGGCTCAGACATGTTATAATGACTTTTAGAGCTGAATTATTGGTAGCAAATTGCTAGAAATTAAGCAACTTTATTCAGCTGCAGAAATTGAGACTAAAGCTTCAAGACTGTGTTTATACATTCTAATCCATTTCAAGAGTGTGGTAAGTACTGCCACAGGCAAAGAATTGTGAAGGCAGCAGATTTTTAATTTAAATTTTGTAAAGTAGAAGAGTAAAAGTAAGAAAACCTTCAAACACCACTGAAATTCTTTAGCACAAATTTGCCACATGTATATGTGTATATGTATGCATATATATGCAGATGTAATTTATACATTTTTATCCATTCTGTATTATAACTATGGGTGAAATCTGATGCATATAGAATTCTTGTGTGAAAATCTCTTTTGGCTCTGTTTTTCCCATTAAACCTTTCTAGATATTTTCCTAAATACTGGAGTAGATTTTGAACTGCAGAGTGGAAGAGAAATCGTATCCTTTCAGCTCAGGATACCACCAAATTATACAGAAAAGCATTTCATTTAGAAGTGAAGTTCAGATTGTCTGACTTTATACTAGTGTGGTCAATATAAAGTCTATTTATAACAGCCTTGACACATCTTTGGATTTTATGATGAAGTTGTGCCACAATCAGTACATCTATTTTGGGTAGCTTCCTGCCCCCCTATGAAAATGGTTTTCATCCATTCTAAGAAGGGGTTTTTTTCAGAATTTCTTTACCATTTATTTTCATTGTGTTTCTGAGTAGAAAGTACTATTGTATTTTTTTTTTTTTACTTGTTACAGTTCCTTCTAAAGCTCTTCAGCTTTTTTGACTGCTTTTTCTTCTTGAGAGAAAAAAAAGATTTCCTGGGAGGGATTTCTTGATCATATCTTCCCTTTATATTTAATTGAGGTGTAAGGAGCCAGAAGAGTTGAAGACTGCTAGAGAAATGATAAAATTTAAACACTCAGACATCTCACTTGGCTATTTTTTAAATAACACAAGCATAAGAATGTCAGATCTTGTCTATCAAGATTTTGTCAAAAATCCTTTATTACAAATAATTTTTTATCTAATTAAATAAGACATGCTTTTTTAAAAATGAAAATAAATTTTCAGCACAGCAGTACTTCAAGTTACCTGCTAATTGCAGAGGCTAATTCTACTTACCCCCATCCTTTTCTGTACCTAAAGAGGGATCAAAACATATAAAGGTAGCTAATTAAATTTGAGAAACCCCGGAGTATTGAGAGTGTTAGTTATTATAATTTCTGTTTTATATCTTAGTATGAAGGATAATGATGATGGTTATTCATTTCATTTAGAATGAAAAAAGAACTGAATGAACTGGGCCCTTTTAGTTTTAAGGTGAGTTCTGGAATGAATGCACTAAGTAATGAATGGCATAACTGCATTCAGTTTTCATTATCACATTCTTTCTCATTTTTTCAACCATGTGGGAGTGCAGGGAGGCTGTCTCTGTGTTTAGGTTCAGCAACCAAACTGATTTTAAATGTAAACCCTACAAAACATCATAATTAAATTAAGAAAAAAAGAGAGAGTCATCAACAACATACAGTGTAAGGGTTGTGCCAACGACTATATAGACCAGACTTGCATATTACCCATAAACAGAAGTGGAATTCTACTGGTTTGGACCAGTTCAAGTGAACCGGTAGTTCTGTTGAGCATTTGGCCCTGCCTACCAGCCGCTGCTCTTTCATGTGATTTATTTGATTGTATTAGAGAACAGCTGATTCACGTGGCAGAGCGATTTGCTGTGCCTCAGCTGTTTTCTTCACAGGGGGTGCAGTAGAAGGTAAGTATTAGAGGTGAAAACGGGCTTTTTAAAACGTGGAGCTCAAATGCTCTGTGCGTACTCACTGAACCAGTTGTTACACCAGTTGAATCGCGCCACTGCCCATAACACCCACTAGTAGTCAGAAGATATGATGAAAACACTTTCATCTCGAACACATGAATGGACTCAACCATAATTTCACCTGTGAGCATCCTAAACCAAGCTAAATCCAAAAGTGCTAGGGGATTCCTAGAAACTTGTATTCAGGCAAATCAGTCATCAATAGATGTAGAAATAAACATATTTGCATACCATTCAAAAGAAGGAAATAAAAAGACCTGAGCAGTAGCCAAACCCAGATAAGCAGATATTGGCACCAGCAAACTATCAAAACAGAAACCTGTACCCTAGTCAAGGAATTACCAAGGAGAAACATGCCTTCTCCAACAACAACAACAACAAAATCTGCCAAGGCAAATTACTGTATATATGTAAACAGGGAGCAAACCCCACATTTTCTTGTACTGATGACATTACATACTTAGGTTATGAAATATCTCAAGCAAACAACCAAACTCAGAAGTATCAAGGACTTCACAGGACAATCCTGAGCTATATATATTCATTTCTATTATTTTAAATTATTATTCTACCATGAGCCATTTTACTTATTTATTTTTGTGTTGTTTTAATTTTATCATTTTGCTTTAAAAAATGGAACATCCATAATTATAAAGCATTATATTATAGTAGTTCCTGAACTATTCATAATGCTGCTGAAATGAGTTTTGCAGTGAAATTTAACAAGGAGAAAAGGGCTAGGGGAGAAGAATGTGGTTACTGAAATGAACTAAATTTAAATGAATGAATAATGATAAAATAAACTTGATTCATATAAATCCATCATAAAACCAATGAGATGTTTAATCACAAAACTATGCAAAGTAGCAGAATTAAAAAATAAATCATTTCATAACCTCAGTAACCCTCCTTTATCATTGTTGCACAAATAACTGAAAGTTCATTTTATTTATAAGGCACTCAGAACTTTTTTTAAGCAGAATATCATGTTTAAAAAGAGGGCTAACCCCATTCCATCTTTATCCCGTAGATTTCAAGGACTCCATTTCTGGATATAAAAACTTTTGAAGCACTTAATGAAATAAATAGGATTTGATAGGTTGCTACCTGGATTATTGTAAGACAAAATAAAAAGAAGGAAATAAAGAGCATGATCAAACCTAAGAGAATGTCCATATTTGAGTAAAAAACACGCTTTCTTTGCTTGTTGAATGATTGTTTGCTACATGACTAATGTCTAGCTTAATAATAATAATAAAAGTCATGCCCAACTGATCTCGTCATTTGAGAACATGACTAATGCAAAAAAGCCATGCCAAAGTGAATAGAAACACATTCCATTCCAGACCAATAGTGGCACATCAAAGGTAAGGATTATGGAGGGAGGGGGTGCTTAAGAAATGTGTCTCAGTGTTCAAAAACAAAAACACATTCTGATGAGTAAATGAAGATATTATAGTTCATTGTTATCAAAATAGGGCATTCCAGAGATCAGAAGAAAACAAATTGTTCCAATATCTGTCATCACTTCTCAACCCCACCAAAATTAAAACTGTAAAAATGATTGGACCAACAGAAAGCTGCTGGTCAGGATCCAACACACAATTAAAGAGGCAAATCTATCAGACTTTCATTCAGCATTCTGCTGTCCACTACACATAGTTAGACAAAGATCCTAACTTGATTATAGCTAGCCAGCTCAAGAGGCTCCAGCCTATATCTCTAATCTTTTACCTCGTCTTCATCTTAGCTTTCCCAAATGGCTCTTCTCTGGGATCTGTGTGCCCTCTGAAAATCTAATTCCTTGTCATCTAAGCTCACTACTCACCACAATTGCTTTCTCTCCAACCATATTCAGATATATCAGAATAGCTATCAATCTAGAATCTAGGCTATTTTTTTCACCTCTTGTAGGCTATAGGCTATCTTTATTAATCAAGAACATTGACTACTGATATGATGACTCTCTGTTCTGAAACATTACACCATTTTCTTATGCTGTGTACATGTCTGAACACCACTAATGTTAACAAAATGGAAACAGTACAAGACAGCTTGGCATTGTAGCTTCCATGCAGTTATAATGATTGCTTAGTAAATCTTCTGGTGCAGTGGAAGCCAAAATAGTCTGGTTTCCATTTGTGTGGAATGGAGTCATTTTTTGTGGGTTACATTTAAATTTTTATGAGGTTGCAATACATTTTCAAGATCTTTAAATCACTTCAATAAAAGCCATTGTTAACCATACCTCTTTCTGTATTTGTTCTGCTTCAAAATCCAGTTCAAATGAATGTATTCTTATTACAATCCTTTCATAAAAGTGATACTATTTGGAATCTGCAATTTGGACATAAAAATTATTCACTATAAACAATAATTTATACCTCATATCTATATGAATGTATTCTTATTCTTATTACAATCCTTTCATAAAAGTGATACTATTTGGAATCTGCAATTTGGACATAAAAATTATTCACTGTAAACAATAATTTATACCTCATATCTATATGTAAGTAAAAATTATATTTTATGATTTCTTTTATCATATTTTGTGTCAGCGTTCCAGCAACTTTCCACTCTACCCAAAGCTGATATATTGAGCCTCAAGGAGAAACTGCTAGTTTGTAAAACATTGATGAAACAGTGACTGAGACATGTTTGCAAGCACCTAAATTTTAGATCCAAAGGCTCATCTGCTTCAATTAGTTCTTGAATGCTATGAAATAAAAAATAAATTTAATTTAGCATTTAAACCGTAATTAATAGAAGCTTTTAATTTTAATGGGAAGAATATTCTACATATGTATTTTCCTTTGTAAATATGACATTTACCCATATAAGAATGTTATTTTCTACTAACACTGGGCCAGAGGGATGTCAAATACTATAAGATATTAAATTAAGCAAGGGCAGTTTCAGCAAAATTGATTTTTTGAATCTTTGGAATCCTTGAAATCACTCAGAGTCCTTGTTGCTTGGAAGGTACTACATTAATCTTTATAGGACTCTGTTGACATTGTGGATGCAATGATCTTATTCTGTTTTCAGGTCAGATATGAATAGTCTGCACATAGAAGTTTCAATTTTATTCAGCAGAACCCATATTTAGCTCTTCAAACTGAACAAAAATAATATCAAAAAATTTGTAAAGAAAAATATAAGGTAAAAGTCAATGCTGGAGTCAAATCTGGAAGAACAATTTGAAAATTAATAAGTGTCAGATTCAGAACTGCAAGAGTAGATCATAATAAAGAACTACCTTGTAAAAAAATGAACAATGAAGAGGAATGCAGTAAATTTGGAATAGAAGTTTTGGTTGATAAGAAAGAAAGAAAAAAAGGGACCTACTCAAGTGTAGATATGACCATCTATCTACAGGACATCATAAATAAATTCTTCCTAAAGCAGTCTGAATGTGGAAAAAACAATTCAGCGAACTCTGACACTGATAAATTAGCAGCTCTAGGCTATGTAGGTTGGACTGTGGCAAAATATTACACATTGTAGTGCTGGTGTTCCACCCAAAAATTGGTGAGAAGCAATTGAAAAGTGGTATGTATCACTTTTCTTTAAGTGCATGGTATGTACATGATTTTATATTTTCATATAATGCTTCAGTATTACAGTGCAAAATTAAGTAAGCATTTGTTTTAATCACTGAAGGTCCACACCTGGGTCATACTGTGTTTTGCCATGTCTTTGGTGAGATTCCAGTACAGAGTAGAAAGATCTCATATTTAACCCATTTAACAGAAAACAAATACTCCATAACTTTGAGACAGCCATATTAGCACGTGATATAAAAAAAGACTCCTTGACCTTGATGGTTTCATTCTTGGCAGGATACTCAACCATGAACTTTGAAGTTCTCAGGACAGTAACTCATTCCAAGATAAGACAAACTTGTCTCCTGGTCCTTAGTAAAATCATTTAGATGAAAAATGTTGAAAAGCAGGTGAGCTTAATTATGCTTCAGACCCTATATTAGCTAATCAGAAACCTCCACAGGACATAATTTTGATGTAGCTCCTAACCATCTGTTCACCCTCATCTCTTTGGGATTCTTTTCCTGGCAGAAGGGATCTAAGATTTTTTTTTATTTTTTTGCTTTATTTTATTCTTGAATATTCATTGTTAGTTTTCATAAATTATATTATATTCCTAAATATTATTTGATTACTATCTCAAGTTACAATGTTATTATATTATACTGCTTTGAAATAAAGCTTTAAATAAATAATAGTAAAGATTTGGTTTGATAAATAATTGTATTGTATGGTTTTGAATAAAAATAATCTTGTTACCCATCCCAACTGGGATAGAGCAACACACAGGCTAAGTATACTTTAAGTAGCCAAGATTATAATTTTCATAACACAGAGAATTGGCAGAGCATAAGGCAATGATCTAAATTACTGGGCAAATGAACAGCTGTCTAATCAAATAATTCCAAAGCATATTCAGATATCATTGATGAGAATGGCAGGATAGCATGTCACTCCTATAGTGCAGATTTTTACCAGAGTCTCTTCGTGGTATGTTCCTCCTAGTTTTGTTAGGGCTTTTTAATGCTATCTAAACATCCCTTACCCGGATATGTAACTCTTAGTCTCCTGTACACTGTATTATGAAAATAAGACAGAAATGTTCTAAGACAAGAGAGAAACATATTTTGGGTGGACATGAGATGTGATTTTTCTAACAGAAATATTCTATAGTGGAAAGACTGTTTCAGGTCTTTCTTTTGCATGACCATCTGTCAGGGATACAATAGTAGTGAATTCATGCAATAAGCAGAGAGTTGGGCTAGATCAGGGGTCCCCCACCTTTCTGGCCCCAGTGACCAGTTTCACAGAGGAAACAGAACAGAAGGGGTATGGTTTTGCAGTCAACTTAACATCCTGTGCATGTGCAGATGAAGTTTTGCTCACTTACCTGTCGATTGCGTGGGCCAATTCATATCAGACCACGGACTGGTCCCAGTCCATGGCCTGGATGTTGGGGACCCCTGGGCTAGATGATATCAAATCACTATACTGTGTAATTCTAGGAATACATTCGAAAGACTCAAGTGCCTATGGTAAAAATTCAGCAGCAGTACAAAATAAAGCATTACTAATAGACTTGCCACTTGAAAAAACAATAAAACTTCACAACTATGATTAAATAATACTAATTCCTGAAAAATGTGCCTGATAGAGGTGGCTTTTCAGAAAGTAAAAAGTTGTAGCATAAGTGCATAGAAATTATATCCTGGTTGATTTTTGAACAAAACAGAAAGCAAAAGAAAAAAAAGAATTCTAATATTTCCATATTTTCTAATAGCTTTGCTGTTACTCATGCTGTTTGAAAGAAATTTCCTCCTATTTGAATGAATGAATTCTTTATTAGACAAGTGTGATTAGACAAACAGGAATTTGTCTTGGTGCATATGCTCTCAGTGTGCATAAAAAGAAAAGATACATTTGCCAAGAATGAAGGTACAACACTTAATATAGTCATAGGGTACAAATAGGCAATCAAATCATTCTAGGAAACAGTCAATAAAATTGTAAGGATACAAGCAACAAAGTTACAGTCATACAGTCACAAGTGGAAGGAGATAGGTGATAGGAACGATGAGAAGATTAATAGTAATAGTAATGCAGACTTAGTAAATAGTTGGAAAGTGTTGAGGGAATTATTTTTTTAACAGAGTGATAGCATTTGGGAAAAAACTGGTGTCTAGTTGTTCCGGTGTGCAATGCTCTATAGCATCGTTTTGAGGGTAGGAGTTGGAACAGTTTGTGTCCAGTATGTGAGGGGTCTGTAAATATTTTAACAGCCCTCTTTTTGACTCATGCAGTATACAGGTCCTCAATGGAAGGCAGGTTGGTAGTAATTGTTTTTTCTGCAGTTCTAATTACTCTCTGAAGTCTGTGTCTGTCTTGTTGGGTTGCAGAACCAAACCAGGCTGTTGTAGAGGTGCCGATGACAGACTCAATAATTCCTCTGTAGAACTGTATCAGCAGCTCTTTGGGCAGTTTGAGCTTTCTGAGTTGGTGCAGAAAAGAACATTCTTTGTTGGGCTTTTTTGATGATGTTTTTGATGTTAAGTGTCCATTTTAGGCCTTGAGATATGGTAAAATCTAGAAATTTGAAGGTCTCTACTCTTGATACTGTCTAGTATTGTAAGAGGTAGTAGTATGGGAGGGTTTCTCCTAAAGTCTACCACCATTTCTATGGTTTTGAGTGTGCTCACACCATGAGACAAGTTGTTCAACCTCCCATTTGTATGTGGATTCATTGTTGTCTCGAATGAGACCAATTACTATTGTATCATCTGCAAACTTCAGTAATTTAACAGATGGATCATTTGAGATGCAGCCTCAATTATTTAATGTGTTCATGTTGCAAACATTGTAACATTATGAAAAGGGCAGATTTTGATGTGCCTATGTGTTCCACTTCACCTACAGAATTCAATTTCCAAAAAGTCCCATTTGTACAAACGTTCGCTACTGTATCTGTCTAAAGACCTATATGGATGTATTGGGATCAGAAAGTATCTGCTATGTTAGTAGTCTGAAGATTAAGATTAAGTTAAGTCAAATGGTGTAATTGCACATTCCAGAGAACTTTGAGTTTCCTATTCACCCTTTGTATCTAATTATTCTACCAATCAGCTAAAGAACATTTGACAGCTGCACAAAACATCTTTGGCCACATTTTCTCATCTGGGTGCCAAATACTGACCCTGTTATGTATAATTAACAAGAATCCAGACATACACATTCATGAACACTGACATTTAGACTGAACTAGGATTTACTTGGAGGTGAAACAGAGCATTTTTTTGCCATTGCACACTGTACATACCCTCAATTGTCCCACACTTTTCTTAAGAAGAGTAAGATATTTTTTTGATAAAGGGTTTTTTTCTCTTGCCTTTTTTTCCTTTTCAAAAGTGATTTTCTATCCTATAAAGACAATTTTGTACTAGAGTCACATTGCAAGGTTTAGATTTTAGTTTTATAGATTTGATGACATAAACTAATTCATTACTTTTGAAAGGGATTGTGAATTAAGGCATTCTCATCTAAAAAAAAGATGAGAAATTGAGATGCAGACAAAAGCCAAATAGAGACTCTGAATTTCTTTTTAATGGAATAGCTGCCTGAGAATAAATTTAATGCTGGAAGAAAGCGTGTGTAAATCTCACTTAACTGTTAATAAATAAGGCAAATGTTTAATTGGGATAATAGATTACATTTTTGCTTTTACCAAAGCTGAAATAGAAATGTTATTTTAGTTAATGGTGAATGATCATGTGATTTGTAATGTTTATGATATTGAAAACATAGATACACTGATTCACCTCTCAAAAGTTCAAGCTACTTGGATCACGAATGAGTGCCTTGGATTAGACTGGGAATCTGTCATATACATTAGAACATATGGAACTTATGAGCACCTTTGCTTTGCTGCAGATACACTCATTCTGAATGGTTGGGAGATATTCAAAAGTATTCTTTATCTGACATAGAAAAGAAATCCCAGAAGACACTCTCAAATGTTTGAGGATGCCTAAATGAATGAATGTAATGAATAAAGACAGCCAGTTTGATATAGTGGTTAAGGCTTTAGGCTAAAAATGGGAGACTAAATTCTAGTCCTGCTTTGGCCCAAAGCCAGCTGGGTGACCTTGAGCTAGTCATTTTCTCTCAGCCCCAGGAAGGAGGCAAAACGTTGGAAAACTTTGCCAAGGAAACTGCAAGGTCTGTTGATTTTGACAGGTATTTCACTGTAGTATTTGTCTATTATTTAAACAGAACAAACATTGCAGTTCAGACTTGAAGTGAACTACTTTGTATATGAATGGCAGAACAGTGATACCAACAACCTAAGCAGGGTTAAACTGCTCAGTTATAACTAAGTTTAGTGAATTCAGGAAGCCTGAATATATATAGCATCACAATCTATATTTTCAGCTTGGAGAATTTTGCAATTCAACTAGATTGAATAAAAATGTACTCTCCCTGGTTTTTCTTAGCACTATGATCTAAGAAAGTCTCTCTCCACATCAATATATTAAATTCTTCAGCTGCACTGAAGAAACATCTTTCAGAAGCAAAACGTATCAGCAGCCTTGGGTGATTTTGAATACATTTTGAATTTTGAAAACACATATGGACAGTTTCATCAAATGTCCGCCATACGAGGAATGACCAGTTATGAAAAACTGACCATACTGTAAAGTTTCTTCCTCAGACACATTGACAATTCTCCCTGCCATCTCATTTTACATTTGTCATTTTCCTGTGCAGATGGGTAACACTTCCAAAACGCTGCACTGACTTAGACTTAGAATAACTTTATTGTCACTTTGAATGTCCACTAATTGACATACATTTGGACTCTCACCTGTGGATACAGGTGAGACAGAACACATTAAAATGAAATTTTGTTGCATACAGTTCTCAAGGTCTCTCCACCTCTAATATACACTATGTAAACATGACAAAAATAAATAAATAATATAAAATTATGCATATACCCACCTATATTATATGACATGGAGAAACAACACAGTCTAGTTCAGATGCATATGTCTAGATGGTGAGAGAAACAAATCTTGCAAGGTTACCAGATGGATGGCACAGGGAACAAAGCTGATACAGAATCGGGTAATCCTGCTAGAAATACTTCAAAACCTCATCCCAGAGAGGAGCAACAGAAACAGATCGTAAAATGGGTGTGTGGAGTCTCTAACAATGCTTTGAGCTCTAAACACATAGCACTTATAAGCAGTATCCTATAAGCAGTAGCTTATTATTTTCATGGTCAAAGAAGGTTTGCAGGATGTCTATGAGAACAAAAGTGCATACCAAAGACTAGATGTTTTTGTAATTAAAATAATCTAAAGTAGGTAAGTAAAAATCAGATGGAACACTGAGTCTAGGAAGTGCTATGTCCTTCCCCACCATCAGAGTGGAATATGGCCCCAGCATTTGGAATCCAAATGTCTTTATCTCTAAGCGTAAGCTATGAACCAGTGGTGGGATTCAATTTTTTTAACTACCGGTTCTGTGGGCGTGGCTTGGTGGGCGTGGCAGGGGAAGGATACTGTAAAATCTCCAGTGAGAGGTGGTATTTGCTGGTTCTCCGAACTACTCAAAATTTCCGCTACCAGTTCTCCAAAACTGGTCAGAACCTGCTGAATCCCACTTCTGCTATGAACTGAATAAGATTGTGAAGGAAATACATTCTGCAACATTCACTTTTTCTGTAAATGCCTTGTTATCTTTGGCTAATGAAAGACCTTTCATGGAACCTGCAAGTGGAATATCCTGATAGCTTTCAAAAGATTGTAGACTGTTAAATCTAGGATCTCAGTCTTTCCTTCTGTACTGAAAAAAAGTGTTTGGGATGGTGGTGGTGAGGGATGAGGATTATAATATATAAAAAGGCAACAAACAGATTACATCAGTCTACTTTGGTTCATCAACCAGATATCTGACGAAAAAAGAAAGACTCATTAACTCTTTAATTTTCTTGGCATCTGCAAGAATAATTACACCAAAACTAAGCCAAAAAAGGAAATCTTGTACTATAATCCTACTTGGAAGTAAACTTACTTTTTCCATGATCAGAAAGATTGGGTTTTCAATTTGCAATACTTTTTAAGAAATCTTTTGTCAAGAACATTTGCTTAATGATAATGTAGAATCAATGCTCAATATTTCTAATTTCACTCTAAAAATATATCAGGAGTCATGTGATCCACATACTATAGATTTGAAAGTGCTAGATTGAAGCTGATTGCTGAGATCAGAAAAATAACATAAATTTAGGCTATCAAGGCTGTCCATGGAAAAGGGAAGATTGAAGCAGACAGTTTACAAGATCACAATATATGGAAGATCGAATGATAACTCTTGTTAAACTGTCTAATTATTATTATTATTTAATTAAGGTACCCAAAAGCCAGACAATATTTGATTTTAACGTTATGCCTGCCAAATGGACAACATGAGAATAAACAGGAGGACATGCCCTCTTTTTGCCAAACTTATGGTAACCCTACCAAGCCTGAACAGTCATAGAAGCAAAATCTCTTCAAATGTAGTCCAATAACATCTATGGAATTGATTGAAAACCCAAGGATCTACCACAAAACCTTGGTCTTAGGTCTTATTACTATCTAAGCAATTTGTTTTATATTATAATGGACTCTTTTAAGATCCTGCTCTTTGATTTCTGCCTTGGAATCTATTTATTCCCTATTTTGGATCTTACATATGGTATTTTTTTAATATTAAAAACAACTGTCTGGACCATGATGAATTCATAGCCATGTGGAATCTGCACCTTTGTCCCCAGTAAACACAGCATATATTGAGCCACTCTTAAGTCTTTTGTCCCTGAAAGTGAAATTGCATAATCAATTTAATATGCTTTTAGTGTACTAAAATAAATAAATTTATTTCTGCTAAATTAATCTCCTATATGATTTCCTTCACTCTCATGATTGACTGCCTTTCTTTTCTGTTATTAAGACAGATCAGGCACAAGCTTGCCCAATGTTGTTCTAGTCAATGGGATACTGTATATTTATATGTAAATATATATTTCATCTGGTGTATAACCTGTTCAGCTGACTCTTACCTGTTCAGCAAGCTGATAGGGGCCAGAGAAAATTCTGGAAAATTTTGGATGTTAGATGAGAGGCTTGGTAAGAAACATAATTATGATTACAAATAATCAATATTTGTCATTTGTTCCTGTTGATTCTTCTCTGATATCACACAACTTTATCAAAAAGCCCCTGACCAGTCAACCCAATACAGCACAACCAACACAAACCCCAAAAAGACTGCTATACATCAAGAATATTACAGAAATCACCAACACACTCACATGGAATTGGCATAGCACACAAGCCAACTAAAGCTCTTCAAAACATCTCAAGCAAACCAAAAGACCCAGCAACTCCCGAAGAAAAAACAGAAGTCATCTACAATATACTGTACAGTGTAAGAACTGCAACAATCACTATGTAGGACTGGAAGAACGCATCTATGAACACCAACTAGCAATCCAAAGACATTATAAAAATTCTTTAATTTCACAGTATATAGACAGATTTAACCAGAGTTTCATTGGGAAAATGTGACAATCTTAGACAGGCCAAGCCCAAAAAATTTCTATCAGCCTGGGACTCTGACAAATTAGCCTTCAATAAATGTTAACAACAACTCTAGACTATGCAAAAGAGACAACCAGCCCAAAAGGGAACAAAAAGACCCAGGCAACTCTCCACCAGCAATCAGGACCCAGATCAGCATAGATTAACTCCAAGGTTAACATCAGGTCAACAATCAAGTAAACAATACCTCATTCAAGAAACTGCCAAACAGTCAACAGATAACAGATAATCATAGTTGGAAGGAACCTTGTAGGTTGTCTAGTCCAACCCCCTTCCCAAGTGGGAGACCCTACACCATTTCTGACAAATGGCAGTCGAATCTCTTCTTGAAAGTCTCAAGTGATGGTGCTCCCACAACTTCCGAGGGCAAGCTGTTCCATTGGTTGATTGTTCTCACTGTCAGAAAATTTCTCCTTATTTCCAGGTTAAATCTCTCCTTGTTCAGTTTCCATCCATTATTCCTTGTCTGGCCTACAGGCGCTTTAGAAAATAGCTTGACCCCTTCCTCCCTGTGGCAGCACCTCAAATATTGGAAGACTGCTATCATGTCTCCCCTGGTCCTTCTCTTTACTAGCCTAGCCAAGCCCAGTTCCTGTAACTGTTCTTCATATATTTTAGTCTCCAGTCTCCTAATCATCCTGGTTGCTCTTCTCTGTACTTTTTCTAGAGTCTCAACATCTTTTTATAATGTGGTGAACAAAACTGGATGCAGTACTCTAGGTGTGGTCTTACTAAGGCTTTATAGAGTGGTATTAGTACTTCCCTTGATCTTGAATGTATCCCTCTGTTAACACAATTTAGGATTGCATTAGCTTTTTTTGGTGGCGGTTGCACACTGCTGGCTCATATTTAACTGGTTGTCCACTAAGACTCCAAGATCCCTCTCACAGTTACTGCTATTGAGCCTGGTTAACAGCTTGGCCAAGGAATCTCTAAGACTGCCCCCACCAACATTGACAGAGCAAGACCCCAGAATACAAACTGACAGCAAATCAAATTCCTTATTAGCAATGATGGAGGTTTCCATCATCATTACCTAGTTTAGGTAACGAAACCTCTGCAAAAAAACAAGCAAGCTGAGAGAGCACCAAAGACCCCTGATTCTTCTTTTTAGGGTGGGATTTCTGTCTCAGTGAATCAGGGTTAGCTGGATTAGTTACATCTCTTTATTTTATTTGTGATCTTAAATTTAGTATAGAATATTTGCTGACAATGATGCTTTTCTTTTGGCTTGAATGGAGATGCATGCATGTAATTGCACACACACACTCACTCACTCACTCACTCACACACACACACACACACATACACACACACCACACTAAGTGAACTGTCAGTTCCAAATTCAAATATCTAAATTCTGACTTTGTCCACAAAACAGATATTATACTTTCAAAATGTGAGCCAAAAACATTGAAAATCTAATTTGATGAGACTACTTTCAAAAGTAACAGGCAAATTCATTTATTTAAATCTTTTTAGCTCAGAAAGAAAAAGCTAATTATTGCCAGAATGAATAGGGTGTATGCGGGAAGGGGGAGACTGCATGGGGAGAAAGAAAGATTTAACAGTCCCATTCTTTCTAAACAGATTATTTCCTTTCTTCTAAGAAATGTTGTAACTCCTGTATTTATTTTCCTGGCGAAATATATGACTGATGTATAAAGAAAGAGACAGATACATAGGTAGAATATTATAAGGTTTGTCATGAATTATCTTAGTAAATAACCAAAAAATAAAAATCACAATAACATTAACAGTAAATTAAAAGCAATTAATATAAAGCCATAGTGTTAAAAAGGGAGAAACAGAAAACATCATTTGTTATCGTTATTTGCGCTATTCTTCTCTTCCCCTCCCTCTACACAGATCCCAGTGCAGATAAATACCTACATTTAAATGAATCCTAAATTTAAATAACCGATAAAAGACCCATTTACTAACCCAAAAGACAGGGTCAGGGGAATATATTTCATACCAGAATAATCTTCTGGGTTTTTGTTTTTCTCCACATAGAAGGCATATTGCAATGTGAAGGCCCCATCAATGGCTACTTTTCCTGCCAGTATTGCTCCATATTCATTTCACACAATTATGAAACATCTAAAGAGGAGACAATTACTGATTGCTCATTAGTTGTCTCCATGAACAGAAGTTTGCACTAACAACTAACAAACCTACACCCCCACACCCATTTAGATATTTCCTCAGTGACTGAAATGTATGGGAGCACATTGTCCATAAGGGTAGTGGTGGAAAGCAGTCATGACTCCAATATTCATTCATACTATGTTACTTGCACTCAGAGAAAACACCTGAAGAGAAAAAGTGCACATTGTTTTCCTGTTGTGCTACTTGAAGTCATAAATGTTGCATACCACATGGTTACCTAGCCATTATTTATTTCCTCTACAGTATATATTGTGTCTCATTATCGCACCACTCCTTACTGTAAAAGGAAACCATTATTATAAAGTAGATGCACAGTGGGCTGATTCGTCTTTCACTGTTTTTCCCTTCTTATGTTCCTTTTCTCACCCAACTTCATCCTTTTCAATTTGGATGTGATCTCATGTTTACATGATAGAGTAGAAGTATACCACTCTGAGCCTCTGAAACTATTGTGTCTGGCTTCCAGAAAACCTGTAATTTTGCCACTGAATTTTAATTTTCTCTAAGGGCAATATAGAGGGTATTTGCCCTTCCTCTGACTAATGTTTATCTCAGAGTATAACTTCCAGCATGTGGCTTAGTGTGGAGAATTAAATTTTACACAGCCAGTGAAAAATAACATGATAGCAAAATATATCCACTGCAAAAAGAAATAATATAAGGAAACCATCCCTCCCACAAAAAGGGAGATTGGACATTCCAGTAAACAGGGCATGGATAAGAAATGTGAGACTTAATACTCAAACACCAAATGCACCTTTGTTTTGGATACCTGCTGCCCAAGTTTACAGTATGACAAGTGATACCATGCTCAAAATCCTGACTGGAGAGTTTCATTTCTTCTTACCCCAAAGTCTCCCACAAAATCCTATTTATATATAATGGCACAGCTGGTGAAAACTAGTTAGCACATTTAGATTCAACTGCAAAGTCATTAGAAAGTGAGTTAGATAATTCAGTGATTTTCTGGCTAGACCCATGACATCAGTAATAGAACATCTTGCTTGCTTGGGCAAGTACAATCAGTCTCCCCAAAGAGGGTTGCTTTCACAGATCATCTCTTCCTATAAAATTGTGAGGAAGTGCTCCAAAGAGGTGAGGAGGACCAAAGAGAAGTAGGAAATAAATCAAGAAAGTCCTAACAAAATCTAAACAGGATGTCTTGAAATATCCTCTCTATATGAACTGTGAATGGATTTAAAACACAAAATCTTATGCAAACAATGTAATTAGACTATATTGTCTTTATTTGAAATTCTGTCTGAAATTTGTTTTCATGTGCTTTTCCTGCTTCCTCCTTTCCTCAGTTGACTTCTTTTTATATCTAGAGAGTTGCCTTTATTATTTTTTAAAATGATTTTCCTATTCTAACTCCTCATGCTTCAGGATTCATTGATTTCTTCTGTTTTTGTCAGGAAACTCTGAATCACTTTTCTTTCTGTTTTTCTTGAAGAGAACAATCTAAAATAAAAACGATAACTACTCTCTCAGTCTTTATGCACAATGTATCAAAAATTTCAGCTCATGGCCCCTTTTAATTATTTTTACTAGGAATTCTTGGAAAAAGGGTCTGCTGGACTTCCAGGGAAGAAATGATGAATTGAAGATGTGTCTGCTATGATGAGCTGTTGACAGTGGTAGAATGAAGAGCCAGTAATTCTTCTCAGACAAGGAGAGAATTTGAAATTGCCCACAAATGCTCCAGACAACTGCTTCTTGTGAGGCAACTACAGGACAGCAGGCTCTGATATGTTTTAGAGATCTCAGAGATGAGGGAATAGCCATTGTTTTGTTCAAACCATAGCTAATGCCTTCAAAAGGACAATGAGTTCACATACTTTTCTAATAATTTTTGGAAATTGGTTTTTAACTGCTTTTCAGCTATTAGGAACCATTGGATTGACAGGTTTTATTGCACTAGATGAAGCTCTCCATTTTTAGTGAAGAAAGCTTTAAATGCAAGTTTAACCAAAAAGAACAATTTCTGGAAAGTTATAGATGGACTAGAGATCCAGATGGGTTTGAAAAATTTTCACCATGGAAAATGCTTTTGTTTTGAAATTTGACTGATGGGATGAAGTTTGAAGGTTAGATACTAGAGGGAACCAGAAGGAGCTAAAGATTATAATTAAAGAAGAACAATTAAATTTGACTTACTAATATAGAACAGAGCAACAGTGTTTTAACATTGGTCATAATGACCATGTTTAAAAGATGTTATGGAAGAGGAACAAGTTTTACCTAACAAGATTGAGACTGATGCGAGAGTGAATGACAGGCTACAAGAATGACATGGAAAAAGATGCTACACTGAACATACAAATAAAACCAGCTCATATGTTAATAATTAAAAGGGAGGTACAAACAACAATTCAAAGAGTGACCTGTATAACTTTCCTATATTGGCACGTATATAAAAAGAGATTTATTAAAGCTTTGAAGAATGTTATGAGAATGAACAAAGAAAGAAATGAAAAGAAATTGTTCTAGGATACTAATTGAAAGTACTTAAGGCTTTACTGTATTGCTGTTTTTAAGAGAAGTTATAAGTTACTAATTTGTTTACACTTGTGATGAAGAGAGAAGTCATTTCTTTATATATTTCTTTTTTCTCTATTATGCTCTTATTTTTTAATTTCTATTTTTCTTTTTTCTATTTTTTCTTTTTATACTTTTATTTTTTAAATTTTATATTATTTTTTATCTTTTTAATTGTAATATTTAAAAAATATATATAAAAAAAGGAAGAAAATGCTTCCCAGTGAAACTTTAAATTATTTCCCTCTCAATACAAAAGGCAACAACGTAATATTTTCTATGCATTGGTTATATTTCACTTTCTATTTGAAAGTTCTATTTAATTTCACTGATAAAACCAGAATGGTTACTTCCACAGACTATTAATGTTATTAATAACTTTGACAATTTTTATTTTTGTTCTTAATGTTTTAGATACTAAAGAACTGTTAATATTTGGTAACAGTTACACATACATCTATAAGTTTATTATGTATTTTTCAAGCCATGCTTAAAGTTGTCCACCAGGGCTGTCTTAATGCATGAGCCTGATGAGCACTTGCCTGTGGGGCCCATGAGCATAGCGGCCCCATACTAATCTGTGTATGTTAACCCTTCAATGCACCTTGTATCATATAAATATAGCAACATATTTATTACATTTTACTGCATTTTTAAAAAAATTAAAAACATGCAAATGTATGTTTAATTTTATCGCACATTTACATTTTTATTCCTGTGAGTAGCTGTTGTAGGGGCCTCAGTACATCGCTTTGCCTGGGGCCTATAATGCTGTTAACATGGCCCTGTTGTCCACAATATCTACATATCATGGATATTTTCTGGATGCTTGATATAGCTGACACTATGTTAGTGTGTGTGTGTGTGTGTGTGTGTGTGTGTGTAAGAGAGAGAGGGAGGGAGGGAGAGAGGAAGGGAGAGGAAGAGAATAACTCAAATGCCTGGATATATGTTTTCTTTGTAAGCACTTTTATATCCTGCAGGTTGGCTAAACAAATTGAAATTTCAGTTGTTATAGATTTCAGGTCTTGATTGCTCTAAATATTGAACCCTGGGGTATTAGAAATACATGTACAATCTTTGTGTATGAAGTCTCTTGTCACCACAAAGATATTTATTGTCTCACAAGAATCCTTTGCCTACTTGAGTTTGGTCTAAACTATGGGGGTGGGTGGATCATTTAATTTTCCAAACAGTTTAAAGACAAAAGCACTTGTTTCAAAATGTTTAGGTTGTATTTGAAAAAATTTCTTCATAACTTAGACTGTCCCATGTTAATAATAGTTTTTCTGGTTTCATTTAATATTTGTCCCATAATTTAATATGCTTGTTTAAAATTTAGTGAGGAAAAATGATTTCATGTCAACATGTTGGTTTCTACATCTTCATATGCTTACAGATTTTACATTGTGTACTAAATGGCATGTTTTATAAAAATCCTACACATGTTTTAAAATTTTATCACTCAAACTCTGGTTTTGAGGACTTGTGAGAATTTATTATAAGTACATAATGGAAACATGTCTTTGTATTAATATATTTGGAAATGTTTCTGCTTCGGGTTGGATGTATGATAGAAAACTGGTGGGCATTAGAGTTACAGAATTGTAATTTCATTCCGAATATTTTTAAGATAATAAAAATATGGCAATCATATAGCAGTTTCTATTAAGATATTTAATAGATGTCTACAGATAAATGCATTAGCTGACTAAATGTATTTGCTTTGCTCTAGGAAATAATGGCTATGTCATTTTGGAAAGCATTGTAATTTATCTGCACTTTTTAATAAACAAATTATTTACAGATGCTTCTTTTAATTGTTTAACATGTAGTTTGAGAAACTGCCTGAAAAGGAAGCTACCAGAATTAGAGGTCCAGGTGTTATAGCTTTCTATCAGCACATGCAAGGTAATCCTTGTTTTCTTCACACCCTCTTATTCAGTACCTTTTGAAACTACTCAAAGATGAAGGTTCATTATCTGATGGTACATTAGAATGTAAGGCAATCTATGGGAATTTTTATTTTATTTTAAAGTGTGAGATCTCACAGAATTTAAGGCTATACTGATAAATAATTGTTACTGTAGGAGAGAGACTGTCTGACTCAGGAAGAGTCAAATGAGGAATTAGTCTAGAATCCCTAGGTGGGCACAACAGGGTGAAGTCCAGTGCCCCCCCTCCCTTGAATGTCATTAAATCCTATCTAGTCTCTAGGCTCAAACTGTCAGTCTGAGAAGATTCCTGTGTACAAGCTTGAACAATTGAACTCTTGACATGAGGGTCTGGTTGTTTATACCTGACAGTTACTTTTCCTGAGAAATATTTTCTGAAGCTAATGTAAACATGCCAAACAAATAGTGATACTTTACTTATTCCTCTGCTTCTTCTGTTTCCTGATCCTGTTCGTTATTTCAACCATCAGTGGGCCTTCCCAAACAAAAGATGCTAACTATAATTACTGTTTTTAAGCACACAAGAACACATCAATCTGTGCTATTCTTTCAGAGTTAATTGATTCACATTGGGCAGCTCATACAAACATCTTCACTTTATGTTCTATGTGTCAGACAACTCTTGAATTTCAAGAATATTTTGAGAACTTATTTAGATGTTGCATTTTTTAACTGTTGGTTTCTTGACAGATTAGCATATCTGGTTGTATCCAAGCAACTTTGGTATAGACAAATACAATGATTTCATAGTTCTTGAATTTTTTTTCTCATGTCAGAATGCATCAGACATGCTTCTGAGATTCAGCAAAGGATCTTTGTTCTAATGTGAAAAGCATTGTATACTAAGAAAAAATACCAATTTATGGATTATCTTCTTGCTGCATAACCCCTCTTTTGAAGCATATATGCATATAAATATTCAGACATAGAAATATTTTTTCCAGATAAGCTATACATTCTGTTGTCTTATGTACTATCTTCAATAAACAGAGAACAGCTATATGGGACAAATAGTTACTGATATACATTATAGAAAACAGGGTCATTTTGGCAGTCTAACTTTCCAAGACACATTTTTTTTTAAACTTACACTTAAAGCCTTTGCTACTTCTGGAATGAAAAGGATTATGAAATGCAAGGTACAAGCTCCTTTGAGCTCTTCTGTAAAAATTTTAAATTAAGACAAGGTTTTTGGATCATAACCAGTATATTATCTTCTATTACTGGTTTTGGAGATCCAGAAAGACCCATGAAATCTTCTTTGTCAGGTGCAGCTGTGGCTGGTTTCTTTTCTCCAATAGTTGCTCTGGCAGTCATGGTATTCCAACTTCCACTAATGTAAACATCCACAGATATAATAGTAAAACTGTCCAAGTAGTAGAACATTAGTGACATCTCATTAATTTTTCATCCATGTTTTACCCATGTATAAAAACCCAAGAATTATTTGTGGCATCAAATCCCGCAACTTGGGGCTTAATCTGAGGGCATTTTCTTAAATAACACTAAGAATTCCTCGTGAATAACTTACATGTGTGTGCAGCCCTTATAAAGACTGCTAGTGCCTGACAGAGAGCTATTTTTAAGCTGAATGTGCTGTTGAATCATTGTAGTTTTCCCATTCGATTTACAGATATGGGAAATGCAAAATTGACTCAGGCACTGCTGGTTAAAATAGCCCAAGCTATTCCATTGCAATGGCTTTCCTTTCAATGTACTGGAGGAAAGAAAGTCAATCAAGCAAGTTGTTCTCTCTAAAATGGAGCTCTAATGGAAGCTATTTTGGCAATTTGCCCACACCAGTCTTGTATAAAATCGAGCAGATTGCAGGAACATTCATCTTTAATGTAAGGTGCTACCTGGGGTGAGTACAGAAACCAGCATGTGGTGTTCTTCTTTATCCATGAGCCAGATCAGTATAGAGGTGGCAGACATGCTGGGAAAAGCAGCTGTCCAGCAGTGATTAGAGGATGGAAAACACAATAGCATGATTTTAAGGAGTCACAATATTCTAAGTTTAGTGAAATATGTGTGTGTGTGCATGTGCTATTGTACAAATAGAGTTGTGATGTATTTCCAAGCTAATGACCAAATCTTTTGGTTGGTAGGACAATGGTTACCTTATCATAAAAAGTATAATGGAAATTGTGTTATATAGACATGAATAAAAAATGAAAGCAAAAATTATTCTTAGGTAGCAAATTCTTCACCATGAGTGCTATAGTCTACCTGACACTACCAATCCTATCAAAGCTGGGTTAGAACACCATGCTTTTCTATATGAGATATTTGTCATATAGTTTAAAGAAGGAAAAACTTTCCAAACAGCTGGATCAAAATTCACACTAGAAGAATGAAAATTAAGAATAATTCCTAGAATGGAAGGAAAACAATGAGGGAAGCTAAGGTAAGAATCTAAACAAGAAAGTGGACCAAGGAAGAAGAATTTGGAGACAGTGGACAATAAAGTTTGAAGAAAATATTATAATTTCTAAGTAAATATGGATTAAGGAAATTGGAATAACTAATTAGAGTTATCAACCAATCTTAACTGAACATCTTGATAGCGAATTATTCTGAAATCAGAGCTTTTCTGCTTTATTGTTTTAGACATAAAGTGCTTTTGCCATTTTCAAAAAAAGTGCTTTCAGATTAGTGATTAAATATACTGATCCTGGGAATTCCTTTTGGATTTTCTGAAATTTAATTTTGAACCCATAGAATGAAAAAATAGAATAAAATGTATTGGTGCAATAAGTAAATTTTAAATCTACTTTTGGCAATCTATTTTGATTCAGCAACATATATTAATATATTAAAAAGCTCATTTTCTTGTCATCCTTTAAGGATTGTCAGCAATGCAATTGTTTCTGCTACACAAGAATATTGCACTATAAAGAAAGAGCTGTTACTTGTGCCTGAAAAATGCAAGTACAGATTTGCAAAGAATGTCTTTAAGAAGTAATATTTTTAATAACAGCTAGAATGAAGGCGGTTTCTACCTAAGTAAATAAATACTGTATGTTCCAGGATGTCATTGTGTTATTGTTATAAATGTGCTAGCTATGTGAAAGCCCATCCTTAAGAAAACACAGACCAAATTCTTTAAGATATTAGTTTCTTGAAGATATTTATTTCAATACATGCTTCACCTCAGGCAGATTTTTCTCTCAAAATAAAAATAAAATATAAAAAGGAGAGAAATAAAAATGATAAAATGGCAGAAATAAAATATTCAGAGAAGTTGTAGAATAATTACATAATATTAAGAGGTATTTGATATTGATATCAATATTATTGTGCTTCAGAAAGAAGATCTGAAAAAGAGAAGTAGATTTCAGACAGATCTTAAATGTAACTAGTCACCAATCTATATGGTGATATTAGGACTGGGGTGTCAAACACAAGGGCCGGATCCACCCCATAATGTGGCTGGATCTGGCCCATGGGGATGTCCTGGAAAATATAAGGGACTGGCCCATGTCACTTCAGCCCAGTCTACCCAACGCGAAGAGGAAACATCAAACCAGCATTACTTCATCCCGGAATATCCAAAGTGAAGAGGAAACATGCCAGCAGTTTGGGGAACGGTGTCAAGCTGACCATGCCCACCCAGTTGGCCACACCCTCCCAGTCAACCACTCCCCGCCGGCCTCCCAAGGTCAACCATAGCCCTGAAGCAGCCCTCAATAGAATTGAGTATTATGGGATGTTATCTGTTACATTTTTATTTGTAACATTTTTGCTTGGTACTAAGGGCAAGTTATCTTTTATTTGACCACCAGTATTATTTTTCTATATCATAACACAGCCACATTTTAGAAAACAATAACAGTAGTTACTTGATACCACAACTTGTTTTAGAGGTAGCAACAAGATTAATGCTTAAAGGCTGGCAACCATAAGTTTTGTCTTAAAATAGAGACACATAATGTATGGCTGCAAATTCCATGTAATACTTCTCTTCCATTATCCCAAATTTTGGAGGCCTCAGAACTGCTGACATCATACCATTAAAACTTGGTGACAAGTCAGTTCTGGCAGGAAGGTACACTAAGCTCTTTCATATCGTGTTTCTACACATAAATCAGCAGGAACCAGGTTATAATCTTCATGGTAAAAAGGTAAAATGTTTATAAGGTAACATTCATAAACATAAATAGTAATAAAATTGCTAAAAATGCTATACAAATATATAAGTTGCTTTTTTGCACAAGCAAGGCCATCAGTGTTTAGCTAACTTTTAACTATTCAGGCAAGATACACTGGAAAAAGAGACATGATTTGTCACGTCCATTTCCAGATAGACCTATTTCTGTACAGAGATGAAAAGAAGCCATTTCTCTAGTAACCACGAGCAGTGATGCCTGAATTGTATCTGTAATCGAGGAGAAAAAGATCAAATCATAACCATTGTACTTACTGAAAATCTTGCAGAATGATATATCTTTAGTTGTCTTTCTTTTCCCAATGCTAACTTTTCATTGTTTTATATTTATTTTACAAAGTGAACCTGGTAACCCAAGTTACAAATCAGTGCAGGTGTGGATATATATCTGAGTTTATGCAAAGGACTTGAAAATTACTTATGGGTAGTGATAAGGAATTCTTTCAAAGCTAATAGAGTCCAGCTTGACATTCAAATCAGGATGGTGGTATAGCAAGATCTGTCCTCTAGCAGAGACTAATAGTTGCTAGGTTCAGGAGAAACAGAGCTTCAATTGCCACTACTATTTTCTCCATGTCTGTCATTTACAATTACTACAGTCTGCTTAATAAACAGATCTATCTCTGTTTAAGATTTGGATATTACTTTTTATTGAAAAATCAATAAAAAGTTGAAGTAGTACAGGCTTTTTTTCCCTGTTCATTTCTGATGTTATAGAACCCCAGAATTTGTATAAAATAAATGGCTTTTTATTTTTTTATTCATTCATTTATTTATTTATTATTTATTATTTGATTTGATTTGTCAATTGCTTACAAGATAATAGGTATAAGTATAAACATAATTATGAATACATGAAATGGATACATATAAGAAAAATAAAAAGATGGGGGAAGAAGGCGGTGCCTCCTTACTGATGGACTGTAGATAGCGACTCTCTGTGGCTATGGTCCATGCTCTTTTGTTGGAGAGCCCCGATCATTACAATTAGGAGCTGAAGCTGCCTTGGAGGGGTGGTGGAGTAAGGGGAAGCCGCATGCCAGGTTGAGGGGAGCCGCATCTCCCCCACTGGGCTTGGTCTTTTTCCCCCCGAAGATGACTGCAGCAGTGATTTAAAATGGCCACCCTGAAGAGGAGGACTCAGCTGGATTAAGATTTGTGCAGGAGGGAAGAAAGAGGTGGATAACACCTGAACCAGGACAACTGGGCAATACAACTAAACAAAAGTATCCCGGGATTAAGGTAACATGGAATTTTTAAGAAAAGAAAAGTGAGCGGTGAAATTACAAAGGGACAGGAAAAAAAATAAGAAAATGTTTTTGACAGCTAAGCAGGGCTTTGAACTGGGAAAGGAAGAAGCCGGAACTAAAGATTTAACTAAATTGGACTAAAATATTTTGGCAATAAACAGGCATAAAATAAAGCCGGACTTAAGATTGTCAAAAAATAATAATAATAAAGTTTACAAATTAGAGACTGGACTGTGTTGGAGGTTCAAAAAACCCTAAATAAAAAAATAGGGGAAAAAGGTGAAGACTTTGTATAATGGAGAGTGCCACCTTTTGACAAAAACTTGAGCTCAAACAAAAGGGAAAGCATCCTGTTTCTGAATGAACTTATGTGGATATAACATTACAGAAATATTGAAACAAAGTAAGAATCTTAGAAAGTGAAAGCAGAACTAGAGTAAAGAAAAAAGCAAGGAAAGACTGACTGTGGGATTGATTGATGTTTTTGGTATAGACCCTGGGCTGGAATGATTGAGAAAATTAGAAATTTAGAAAATTGAAAGAAGAAAGAAGGAAAGTAAAAGTGGTTTTTTTGTGGATCATAAAACATAATAGTGTGTAATGATGATATCTCTTCAGGAATTAAAAATGGAACTTAAAAATATGAGAGAATTACTACAGGAAAGAGGTGAATCACTTTGCTCTGTGTTAGAAAAAATGGAAATGGTGATTGAAGAACAAGAAGAAAGTGCTTCAGAGGTGGAGTAGATTCAAGGAGAAGACATTTTAAATAGACAATTAACACAAAGAACACTACAAAGAAGTGGGGAAAGAAGGAAGGTTAAAAATTGAAATTTAAGAAGGCAATCAAAAGGGGGAATACCTGTGAAGTCAGGAAAGGCAGAAAGACCCAACAGAAAAAGGGAAAGGAAGATATTAAGAAAGAGAGGGATATAAACTGGAATGAGAAAAGATATGGGGAAAAGAGGGGGAGAAGCAGTAAGAAACAGGTGCATGAAATAAAGAAATACGGAAATAGTAAAATATTGAAAAGAAATTGTTTTTTCAGAGATAATGGTTGATGAATTAAAAAGGGATTCTGCAGGGTGACAAGGGGTAATAAGAATATTTCTGCAATTAAAAATATTTAGAAAATAGGGTAATATAGATACTGATAACTCTTATTAAAAATCAAGCAAGAAAAATATGCTGCGGAATCCAAATGAAAAGATGTAATTATTATTGTAACTTCTTAAAAATAATGGTTTATTGGGAATCAAGATGAGGGAATAAAGGTATATTTTAATCATTGAGGTGTCACACTCAAAGCAGTAAAAGTGGGGGAACCTATACTTGTTTTTTTAGTGATGGAAAGGGAATATGACAGACTAAAGAGCCAACTAAATTAATAAGTTAATATAGACTATTAAAAGCAAGGAGAGACATTGGTAACATTATTATTATTATTATTATTATTATTATTATTATTATTATTATTATTATTATTATTATTATTATTATTGGGCAAACACATATTGTTTATCTTTATTTTTAAAATAAATATTAAAGGATTATATTTGAAATAATTGAAATGAAACAAAAAGATGTTTCGATTGAGATTAATGAAAAAGGCTAGAATTAATGTGTTTGTTTCTCTCCTTACTGAAAATTTGGAATGGAAAAGGTAATAATAGAATTAAGTATGCATATATGAATGTATAATTGCTGTCATATTTGTATGTAAAGGTGATGACCCAGAAATATGTTGTCCACTAAAAAGAGATTTTTGTTTTTAATGTGAAAAACTAAATAAAATTTGTTTAAAAGAAAAAGAAAAAAAAACAATAGGACAGGGACGGTGGGCACATTGGTGCACTTATGCATGCCCCCTGCAGACCTCTTAGGAAAGGGGTGAGATCAACAGTAGACAGTCTAAGGTTAAAGTTTTTGGGGTTGGGGGAAGAAACCACAGAGTCAGGTAGAGTATTCCAGATGTTGATCACTCTGTTGCTGAAGTCGTATTTCCTGCAATCAAGTTTGGTGTGGTTTTGTTATGGTTGAAACTGAAATATTCATTGACAGGTAGGACATTGCAATGTATGATTTTATATACTATACTTAGATCAGACCGAAGCCAGTGTAGTTCTAGGTTTTCTAGGCCTAGAATTTCAAGTCTGGTGGCATAAGGTATTCTGCAACGAGTAGAGGAGTGGAGAACTCTTCTTGTGAAATATTTCTGGAATTTCTCAACTGTGTTAGTATCAGATATGTAATGCGGGTTCCAGACTGATGAGCTGTATTCAAGTCTTGGTGTAGCAAATGTTTTGTATGCTCTAGTTAGTAGTGTGATATTACCAGAGAAAAAGCTACGTAGGATTAGGTTAACTGTTGTGTTGGCAGACGGACACACCAGGCAGACACGGAGTTGAAGAATAACGTTTCTTTTATTTGAAGAGTAATAGGTTATCGTGGCTGCCCAGCTGGGCTGGCAGCCAGCTGGCTGGAGCGGCTGATGCCGTTTGACAGCTCCTTTTATAGTCTGCTGTCAAACGGCACCAACCAATGGGAACAGTCGGTGCTCCCGCTCAGAATGCGGACCAGATTGAAGACTTAGCTAGTCAGGGACACTACACCCCTTTCCCCTAGCTAAGTGCATGCGCGGCCCTGCCTTCTGAGGATACATGGTACAAAAGAGGAAGTTGAACTAGTGGGCAGGGTAGGAGCACCTGGCCTGGGAAGGAGACCCTTACAAGCTTGGTGTGTAACCCTGCCTTGGTGACCTCCAGCATGTTGTGGAGTAGGGGTCCCTGAATCCTAAGGCTGGGGGTCAGTACTGTCAGTCGCCTGTTTGGAACCAAGCTGCAGAGATGGCAGGCAAGTTCCATTTGGGCGAGCAGCGTGCAAGTTTAGCTGTGGCTTGCGTGAAGGGACATGTGCAGAAGGTGGGGACCGCTGAGTTAGGGGGTTGACTACGAAGGTCAAGGCCTAAGGGCTGAAAGAGGAGCAGGCACGTCGTGCTCCCTCGGCCCCCCTTAGGGTAGTGACAATCCAACCTCCCACCCACCTAGCTTTTGACCCCCTGGGGACATATAGCCACCCGCCAAGGAATGCAAGGCCAGGTGGAAGGACCCTAATGGTGGGTGCGCGCCTCCTTGTTCAGGTCCTGACCCCCCCACCCCCTAAAACAGGACCCCCTTTCCCAGAGTCACTTGGAAAAGGAGGGGGGCAGAGAGACTTTTACTTGACAAACGGTGAAAGGAACGAAGAAAGTCCAAAACAGCTCAGTGAACCAGGAAGCGCCAGCCATGCTCATAGCCACGAAGGGCCTGCAGACCTGCAGAGCCAATGGCTGCACCGAGTCCACGATGGAGAAGGGCCAGGAGCTCAATCGCAGCAGGCCCACGAAGAGCTGCACCAGCAGGAGGCACAGCCGCACCGGCGTATAGAGGAGCAGCACCAGCAGCACCGGCAGCGGCCCGTCGCTCGGCAGCCGGTGGGAGTCGAAGAGGTGCTCAGGCTGTTGGCGGCGGCGGCGGCAGCAGCCGGGCCGGGACGCGGCAGCGGCAGAAGCGGCGGCGGAGGCGGAGGCGGCCGAACGGGAGGCGGCAGTGGCAAAGCGGCAGCGATGGCGGAGCGGCTGGAACAGGAGGCGGCAGCGGCGGGCAGCGGCGGAGTCGGGCGGCCGGGCGGGAGGCGGCAGCGGTGGAAGTGGCAGCGGCGGAGGCAGCGGAACGTTAGGCGGCAGCGGCGGAAGTGGTGGCGGAGGCGGAGGTGGCCGGAATGGGAGGCGGCAGCGGCGGAAGCAGTGGCGGAGGCGGCCGGAACTGGAGGCGGCAGCGGCGGAAGCGGCAGCGGCGGCGGAGGTGGCCGGAACGGGAGGCGGCAGCAGCAGAAGCGGCGGCGGCGGCCGGGACAGGAGGCGGCGGTGGCAGAGGCCGTGCGGCGGCGGCAGCGGAGGCGGCCGGAATGGGAGCGGCAGCGGCGGAAGCGGCAGCGGTGGCAGGGACGGGAGGCGGCTGCGGCGGAGGCCGCGGCGGCGGCGGCTGGGACGGGAGGCGGCTCTATACCTGCCTGGGGCGTCTCACCGGCCTTCATGGGCAAGCCGCAGGTGTGGCAGCCCTCTCAGGTGCCTGGAGGGCGACGTCTGTTCCTCGGCTGGGGAGGTTTTAGACCTTTGCGCTCTTGGTAGCGCCAACGGGGTGCCTTTCGGCGATGTCTGTTCCTCGGCTGGGGAGGTTTTAGACTTTTGCGCTTTTGGTAGCGCCAACGGGGGTTCGGGCAGCGTCTGTTACCTCAGGCAGGGAGGCTAGAGTGCCTTTAAACTTCACGCTCTTTGAAACGCAGGCAGTGGTGCCTTTCTCCTCAGTCAGGGAGACTTTGAGTTTCGCGCCCTCAAAAGGGTGCACGCGGCAGTGCCTGTTAGGCAGTGACTGTCCCCTCAGCTGAGGAGGCTCTTTAAATTTGGCGCGCGCAGAGATTGTCTGCGGCTCCTGACATTCAGTGGCTTCGGCTCTTGACATTCAGTGGCTTAGCTCAGCTGTCTTGCCTGGGCGTCTCTGCTGTAATCCCACCTTCGTCGGCAGTGTTGTGTTGGCAGACGGACACACCAGGCAGACACAGAGTTGAAGAATAACGTTTCTTTTATTTGAAGAGTAACAGGTTATTGTGGCTGCCCAGCTGGGCTGGCAGCCAGCTGGCTGGAGCAGCTGATGCCGTTTGACTGCTCCTTTTATAGTCTGCTGTCAAACGGCACCAACCAATGGGAACAGTCGGTGCTCCCGCTCAGAATGCGGACCAGATTGAAGACTTAGCTAGTCAGGGACACTACATTAACCACTCTTAATGCCTTTTTGGCTATGTAGTTACATGAAACAGCTTACATCCTGTGATCATACCATCAACATTTGTCCATCTCAGGTCCTTGGGAAGGACTGAATAGTTGACAAAATGCCAAATATATTATTATTGTTATTGTTATTGTTATTGTTATTGTTATTATTATTATTATTATTATTATTATTATTATTATTATTATTATTATTATTATTATTATTATTATTATTATTATTATTATATGACAGTATACATAGCAAACGAGATAACCATGCTGGGTTTCCTATCACAAATCACTAGTCAAACACTTCCCAAGTGTTTAGGACTGCGTGATGTATCAGCGGATTATTCGAACAGATCCCAGTAAGGTGACCTTCTGCAGCTGACCAATGGTGATCTTGTCAGCGCCAATTGTTTTTAAATGCTTGCCTAGGTCTCTAGGCACCGCACCCAGTGTGCCGATTACCACTGGAACCACCTGCACTGATTTATGCCAGAGTCTCTGCAGTTCGATTCTCAAGTCCTGATACCTGGTGACTTTTTCAAGTTGTTTCTCATCGATTCTGCTGTCACCATGTATAGCAATGTCGACGATCCATACTTTTTTCTTCTCCACAATCATGATATCCAGGGTATTGTGTTCCAAAACTTTGTCAGTCTGTATTCAGAAATCTCACAGTAGTATTGCATGCTCATTTTTGACCACTTTTTCAGGCTTATGATCCCACCTGTTCTTTGCTACAGGCAGATGTAGTTGTGACACAAGTTCCAGTGGACCTTCTGAGCAACTGTGTTGTGACGTTGTTTGTAGTCAGTTTGAACTATTGTCTTGCAACAGCTCAGTAGGTGATCAATGGTTTCATCCGCTTCTTTGCAGCTGACCAATGGTGATGGCAACTGTCAGCGGCAATTGTTATAGAAGTGCTTGCCTAGGTCTTTAGGCACATTATTATTATTATTATTATTATTATTATTATTATTATTATTATTATTATTATTATTATTATTATCTCAAAATCTGGCCTTTGAGATATATGATAAAACATGAAATCAGGATTTTATACAATATTAGCCAAAAAAAAAAAGAAGATAACTAACCCAATTTTTGTCGCACATATTTAGCATTGGTTGGTTAGGTAAATTTACTGATTATATTATACAGTTTTGAAAATTACCACAACGTAGACATACTTAAATCATAATACTTATCTCTTAAGGATTAAATTATTTTGGCTTTATAACAAGTTATTTCCTGATTGTGCTGTACCTGAGTTTCATGGTGGAGAATGGCATTTTTCAATGGATCTATGGTTACTAAATTAGGCAAACCACTCTTATTCTTATGCTACAAATAGAAGATATATTGAACTGAGTATCTTGCAGTTAACCAATGTTTGTTCAAGCCACAATTGATTACCTGAGGAATTATAACTTATATGACCTAGCCAAAACAAACTACATGATTTGTGAAGCCACAATGATGTATGAAGCTAGTATATATCTCAGGCAACATGTTGGCTAAAGCTAAGTCTAACAGGACAATATTATACAGTTCTACTCAGAAATAAGTCTCATTCCATTTAAGATTGCTATCTAATTCTATTAATTAAGGATGTACTTCTTGTTCAACCTTTACCTGTTCTCTCTGTGAAAACGGATGGTTAAAATGAATTACGGGATAATGAATCAAACTGAATGATTTTGTGAATGTTTCTTCCAAAGCTCCAAGGAGCATTCAACTCTGCAGCATGGAAAACATTTTCTGATGATTCAGCTTAGCTTTAACCTTTATTAGTACTAAAGGTTAATTTCCATAATTAGCAACCATCTTTCCATCTAGCCTATTTGCTACTGTGGCACACATTGATTATCACTGCATATTTATGCATCTTAGTAAGGGATCAGTCGTCATTGAAGTAAGCACTGACAAATTCATTTTTTTTGAAAGGCCTGAGGAATAGATATAAATAATGTCTACTAATATATATATATATATATATATATATATATATATATATATATATATATATATATATATATATATATATATATATATATATATATATATATAAAATGGGAGTGATAATGTATTGCAAATTAAAAAGTGTTAGTTTATGAAAACAGCTTATCTAAATGCAGCCAAATACCAGTCAGTCCAAACAGAAAAGAATATATATTTGGCAAGACACACTATATAGATAAATCCATCACAGAGAGGAAAAAATGCAGATAAATATAAGCTGTAACAACTAGCCATAAAGTAAGAATGAGCAGATTAATGATTAAAGTCTACATCCATCAACTCTGACTTGGTGCAAAAGGCAGATAAATTAATGTTGGACTGAAATTTTAAAAAAAGTGTTTTTTCTTGTATAAAAGAGACCTCTATTACCATCATATATTCAGGGTACATATTTTTTTTCCTTCTACATTTCTATTGCAGAAGAAATGCAGAGTGTAGAATGTTAGACTGCACTTAAATGTTACTGCAGACAAAAAAGTACTACCTAGTACTTTATTGGAAATTTTTCTATAACAACTATCTGCCTTTCTCAGACAAAGAAGAAAAAAACCTAACAGGCATAGGAGTGTCCTCCTATTTTAATTTTGGAAATTAGAAAAAAATATGTATCTTATATATGCATAAGATGCATACATACTACATCTATAAGATATAGTATATACACACCATTGACCACCTTCTAAATAAGCATAAGAACTTTACTTTTCTTCAATATTTTTACCAAAATTCTGTACTCTAGTGAAAAATATTTTGCAAACAATTTTCTTTTCTTTCAAAATAATCCAACCAAAGGGGAATTGTTATGAATAAAGACCAGATCATTTTTATTGTTTTGCACCAATTTCAAATTCTGCATCAAATTTATTTATTTAAAATACTTAGCAATGTGATTTAGCAATGGAGTACTGAAAGTAATTCTTCCCTTTCCCACGAAGAAAGTAATTCTTCGTGGAAATATGCTTTATCAATACTACATGTCTTTATCTGTGTAAATAAAATTACTTTATTAAATGTGATGTGTTATTCATATCACATTTAATAAAGGAAATTTCAGATAGAAGTAGTAGAGTTACACTATACCTTTTTCCAGTACTTTTTATACTTAAATAAATATATCACAACCCTATTACAGAAAATTGTATTTAATTTATTGCTTATATACAATTTTTCTAGAGAATTTTGTTGTTAACTATAAACAATGTTTGTTTTGTCTATCCAAGATTGCAATTCCCAACATCTTTTTCTTTAATTCACCAGGATGTGTTAGAAGGCTGATTTTAAGGGTAACAAAATAAATCATGTATATGGCAGCACAACCAAATATTTTGGTTATCTGTACATAGCAATAGCACTTAGACTTACAGTATATACCACTTCACAGTGTAGTACAGCCCACTCTAAATGGTTTAAAAAATCAGCATATTGCCCCCAACAATCTGGATCATCATTTTACCAACCTTGGAAGGATGGAAGGCCGAGTCAATCTTGAACTGGTGAGTCTTGAACTTCCAAACTTCAGGCAGCCAGCAATCAGCAGAAGTAGCCTGCAGTACTGTAGTCTAACAATGTGCCATCATGACTCATAAGACAGGTAAGCAAATAATATAAGGTTAACATTTAGATACTTACTGCTGTTAAATTCCAAAATGTAAATCTAAACAAAGCTACTCATTCTAGATCCTTGAAACACTTATGGATTCAAAAATTCAAAATTTTCAGACTTTCCCACTTAGATTATATTAAGACAATCCTGCTGGAAATGGCATCACATCTGCAGGCTACAACAAATCCCATCATAGCAGGAAAATATGTATCACAGCAGGGCAGGGAAGAGTCATCACATCAAAACCACTGTTTTCTTTCAAATATAAACTTGGGAAGCACCATTACTGTAAATATATTTTCCAACCTTCTTTTCATCAACACATAATAAGCATAATCAGGCTTGGCTGACAATAAGCAAATACCATTTCTTAAACTATACTTTCTAAGCATGAAAATATTTTCAATACTGGAATACAAAGAAATAAAACTGTATGGGTTTTTCCAAATTAATCAAGAATATCTTACATACTGAAAATGAACTTATTATAGTAGAAAAAGCAACGAGTTTCTTCTCCAAAACTCTTATTGATCAAAAAATAAAATAAATTAAAACATTATATTATGTAAAGATGAGCAGAATGGAATTTGAGGAAAAATAGTTCAAGTCCAATATCAATGTCACTCTAGTTGCTGTTAAAAAGTCACATTTATTTAATGAAGGAATGTTGAGGAAGCCAATAGATATAATAATTAAAACATTTATAAAAACATCAGTCAATAGAGGCAAAGGACTGTGTTGATATCCATACACTATTACTGAAAAATCTTTCAGCTGCAGAGTGTACAAGCAGCATTCTGTAGAAGCAGATAATATAAAATGCAAGCTCATTTTCATATAAATTATTGTTTATTAGCACTCACTTGGTAACAACACTAAGAAATTTATACTGTTTAATAGCAATCAGGGCTAAACCCATAATACAACTTCAAATTTACCTTACAACTCCAGAGGCAAATTGGCTAAACTTAAAGATGACAAAATTGATTGATGTATAATAATGTCTCAGAGTTTCACTGAGTTTAATGAATTTCCAAGGAAAATGCATGATCTTTGAAAGAAAGATCGTGTCCAACCCAATGTATTTAAAATGCTGATTTTAACTTATAAAGCCCTTTATAGATCTCTGCAAAACCATCTTCCCCAACATGTATAGATCTTTGAGGGAAAGACTTCTTAAAATGTACCCGCACACTGCCCAATGTTAATGGAAGCCAGAGCTAAAATGTGTGGGATGATCTCATGGAGATCAGGCTAGCCCTCTTTCATTACTTTGGCTTTCAGGTTTTGAACTTTTCTAGAGATGCATACCTCCTGTTCCATTTTTTACATAAAAAAAGTATTTGTTAATTTTATTGTTACAATGTATGTTTGTTAGTTTTATATTGAGTTTATTCTTGTTGTTTTAATCATGCCATGGGTATTTTAATTCTTTTGCATATCATGTGCATTGCTGTAAGTCACAAGACTGTAGCATGATATGAAACTAAAAAATAATAATCAATAACTGTATACTTTAAAAGCTTGAGTATTTACAGGCACTGTGGCTCTATGGAGATATAAATAATATTGGACTCAAATACAGCAAATAAAATAAATTAAGATGTAATACAGCAAATGTATTTATTAGACATAACTGGGTTCCTGGAGCAAAATCATCTGATCCCCTCCCCACCCCCCGGACCTCCCACAGAATGTGCAGTAATTCTAACCATTTGTCATGGTATCACCTACTTTTTCCTGGTTCATGCACAGTAATTTCTTTCTACATATCCCTAGCTCTATCTCTGATTTTAAAAGAACAGGCTTGTTGTTTTTTTCTATCAGGACAGGGAAGGATTGGAATATTTGCCTTTGCTTTTACGTGACAGAAGCCATGTGTTCCCCAGCACTGATTCCGCTTGGCATAAAATTATGTGTATTCCCAATCTAGGAAGTTTGTTGTCATTCTCATGACAACATTCTCTCTTTGGTGTAACAATAAAGATCAACATCTATACTGTTAATTTAGAGGAATCTACGTAATGATAAGCATATTTAAATTCACTGTTTTCCTCAGAAAGGTGATATATTCAATTCTATTGAATCAATTGAGTCAAAATTTTACTCTTGCTGTTAATTAAGCAAGATTAAGATTAAGGTACACAACCAATGTCCATGCCTCAGGAGTCAAAAATGCCAAGATAGCTGTCATGGCAGCAGAAACATATCATTCCCCTCAATATCATATGCATGTATAATCACAACTACCACCTTCCATTTCTAACCCAGCTCCCTGAACCCAGCTGAGAGCTGCTAAGAATTGCTATTGAAATCAATTTAAGCCTCTTCAATGTCATTTAGATGGAATAAGTATTGTGCTTATCAATGTCAAGCATTATATGGTACATATTTCAGATTTTTCCCCTTGAGATCTGATTCATAGAAAAATGCTAAAACTAGATAACAATATGAAATTAATTGTACATTTGAAACTAAAAATAATTTAATGTTTCTTGGACTGGTAAAGTACTGTACGCTTGAAAAGTAAGCATGCTCCCAACCATACCCATGGGCTCCAAATCCATTGGCGATCTCCATTTTTCTCTCAGAATGCATGGAGACCTAACCCTAATCCTAAGTGGATTTTCTGCAAATGCGATCTACTTTGGATAAAATCCACCTAGGGTTAGGGTTAGATCTCCATGAAATCATAGAGGAAAATGGATATTGCCAGTGGATTTGCAGGCCTTGGGTATGGGTATAGGAGCGGAAATCCTTTTTTGTGCCTGCCTTATCTAGGTTTCCTGGGAAAATACATGGAAAAATCTTTTTCGGATAAAACCTACCTAGGGTTGGGGTTAAGTTCCTATGAATTCGTAGAAGAAAATGGACATCACCAATGAATTCAGAGCTGAGGGATATGGTTAGGGGTGTGCATACATTTTTAGCCTGCTTTATGTATAGTAAAACTCATGGAAAAATCCTATTCAGATAAAATACACTTAGGGTCAGGGTTAGGTTCCCATGAATTCATAGAGGAAAATGGACACCATCAATGGAATCAGACCCCATGGGTATGATTAGGAGCAGGCATACTTTTTCAGTGTGCCTAATCTACGTTTCCTGGCAAAATACATGGGAACATGCAATTTGTGTAAAATCCACTTAGGGTTAGGTTTAGGTCCCCAAGAATTTAGAAAGAAAAATGGAAATTGCCAATGGGTTTGGCACCAAAAAGCATGGTTAGGAGCATGCATGCTTTTTGCACCTGCCTTATCTAGGTTTCCTTGCAAAATACATGGAAAAACCTATTTGTGTAAAATCCTCTTAAGGTTAGGGTTAGGTCTCTGTGAATTTGGAGAGGAAAATGGACATCATCAATGGAATCGGACCCCTGGGTATGATTAGGAGAGTGCGTTCTTTTCGAGCCTGCCTTTTCTCCCTACCTGGAGAAACTAAATGGGAAAATCCATTTTGCGGAAGATCCACTTAAGGGCCTATGTGGACTTTCCACGTATTTCATTTTCTGATGTCTTTCCCAGGAAATTTAGATGAGGCAGACCTGAAAAATATGCACACTCCTAACCATACTAATCAATAGGTGGGTTTTATCCAATTTGGATTGCATTCGTAGAAAATCCATTCAGGGTTATGGTTAGGTGGCCCATGAATTCTGAAAAAAAAAAAGGAGATTGCTAATGGATTCGGAGTCCATGGGCATGTTTAGGGGCATGCTTACTTTTCGAGCCCGCCTTATCTAGGCTTTGTAGGAAAGACATGGGAAAATGAAAAACATGGAAACTCCACATAGGCCCTAAGTGGATCTTCTGCAAAATGGTTTTTTCCATATAATTTCTCTGGATAGGGAGATAAGGCAGGCTTGAAAAGAATGCACACTCCTAAACATACCCATGGGCTCCTATTCCATTGGTGATCTCCATTTCTCTCTGAATTTATGGAGACCTAACCCTAATCCCATGTGAATTTTATCCTAATGGGATTTTTCTGTGTATTTTCTCAGGAAACATAGATTAGGCACACTGAAAATATATGACTGCTCCTAACCATACCCAAGGGATGGAAATCAATTGGTGATGTCCATTTTCCTGTATTATTTCATGTAGACCTAACCCTAAACCTTAGTGCAGGGGTAGGGAAACTTGGCTCTTTTATCACTTATGGACTTCAACTCCCAGAATTCCTGAGTGAGCCATAAAAGGTTCCCCATCCCTGGCCTACTGGTTTTTCAGTTGTGGGGGAAATCAATTTTTGACTTGAATGGGACTGTTTAATATACAAATGCAGTACATATAAAGAATAGGACATATGAAGAACAACAGTCCCTTTGGGACTGTTTAATATACAAATGTAAGACATGTTCTTTTGTATATTAAACAGTCCCATTCAAGTCAAAAATTGATTTCCCTCACAACTGAAAAACCAGTAGGCCAGGGATGGGGAACCTTTTATGGCTCACTCAGGAATTCTGGGAGTTGAAGTCCATAAGAGCCAAGTTTCCCTACCCCTGCCTTAGTGGATTTAGAAAACCTAGATAAGACATACACGAAAAGTATGTACTCTCCTAAACATATCGAAGTGTTCCAAATCCATTGGCAATGTCCATTTTCCTCTTCAAATTCTTCAGGTCTTATCTTTAACCCTAGGTGAATTGTACCCAAATTGGATTGCATTCTCTGAAAATACACTTAGGGTAAGGTTAGGTTCCCATGAATTCTGAGAGAAAAATTGAGATTGCCAATGGATTTGGAGTCCATGGGTATGGTTAGGAGGATAGATAGTTTTGACCCTGCCTTGAATTGGAAGCCATTTTTGTATTTATAAACTTTTATAAAAAAATAAACTCCAAGGGGTTCAGTGAGATTTACTCTCAACTAAATGTACATAGAAACTGTGTTGTCCAATGAGTTGAAATCCACTAGCTAGAGATTTAATCAGGGCAAATGCTAATCTAAGACTCTGTCACTTTTTTAGACAGATTAGCAGTAGCCATTTTCTAGAGAAGCAGTATTTGGAAAATTGTTCAAGCAGGTCATTCATCAAAACTTCCATAAAATCTGGCATGGCATCAAAGAAAAATGTGGCAATATAAAAAAAGGATTAAAGAATTAAAGAATTATATTCAACTAATTTGTGATTCCACTGACATTATTTTACTGAACAGTATTATGCTTTCACATTTCTCTTGAGAAGTATCAGTGGGACCGGAATAGCATCTATTTGAAAAAGGGACTGTAAAAAAAAAAAAAGAAGAAGAAGAACATATGCACACATGCAACTATTTAATAATCATAATAAACAGATAATGGAGATAAATCTATATTTGGATGAACCAATCTCCAAATTAATGAGTTGTAGCATATAGTACATTTTGTCAACCTACTCAAAATCTTTGTCTCAGTATTTTATTCCCATAGAGCAACAGACAATTACATATCCTTTTTCTTTGGTATAGGAAATAGTTTCCAAGGGGGCAACCTTGAGTGGACAAACAACTTAGAAGAAAAGAATTAATCAACACTTCCTTTTTTGCTGGCTCAGATCCACTTAATCTGAAGTATCCTACCTCTTTTTTGCTGGGAAAATAGTCTTTCCTACAAATTCTATAATGGATCACCTGGACCATTAATGGTGGAAATCAAGTATGTAAATAAGACTGAGTCTAAAAAAGAAAAATCAGAATGAAACAACAGCTCAGCTTCATGTTCTACTGGAAACTGAATCTAATAGAGGCAAAACTAAATAGTTCTACAGACTGGTTTCACAAATTCTGCTACACCATATTTTGTTTAATTATTAATTACCGAATAAGCTACAATTGGCTGAATTCTTTGAACACATAAGCTTATTATAGCTTAGTAGAATGTATAAACACAGAAACAATTAAGAACCAGTAATTATTGGGACAGGAAACACACAAAATTTACTGGAAAGGACATGCAGATGATCTGGACCAGATCAACCCAGGAAGTGAGACTAACTTGGCAAAGAGATGGACAGCCAATAAACAGAAGGCTGTGAAATTATGCCAAAATTCAGTTAAAGGAATGAAGTAATTCCACATTTTCTATTTCTGCCATTAATCTCAACATAATTATCTAGAAATAAAGGGGTGGAGGAAAATCAATGATTTTACATTTATTAGGTAAATAAAAGATGTTCCAAATGTCTTGCTTTTTAACTACTCCAATTTAAATGATGGTATGTTTACAAATAATTTATCTTTTTCTGAAATTTTAAATAAGGTTCAGCATTGATAAAACTCAAGGAGTTAGTAAAATACTGTATATCTGTGGAAATAGTACATTTAGATTCAGACTAATGCTGTCAGCATTTTGTGGCATAGACCTTTTTAACAAATGACATTTTCCATTTGAGGCAGCCATTCCTCCTGGTAGATTTGCCAATTTCCCAATGAACAGAAAATATTAAATAGAATATTCATTCATATTCTTTCTGATTTAATCTCTTTAGAAAATACAAAATGCTTATCAGCATGTAAAGGTTAGAAAAACAAATTTGTCAGCATGCTGTTTTTTCCATTTATGGCTTAATTTAAGCATAAGGGTCAGAGATTTTCCCCCTCTCCTTCCATTTTGAACATGTTTACTAGCATCAGATAAGACCTAACCAGAACTTGAATATTTGTTGTCATTTCAAAATACAGCCATTGCAGTAATTTTAACTATTCAAAAACTTCAGAAAATAAAGAAGACAATGTGATACCTTCCTAAAAGGGAGATGTATGCATAGCAACTAATAGAGAAGATTTCTTGAGTAAAGCAAAATTTTTAGCCTTAAAAAGATAGTGTGGATGAGATATCTGAGAGTAGAGAAAGCTAAACATAGCTTTCTCAAAACTGGTATCCCTAGATTAGGGGTATAAACTCACATCGTCACAGCAGCATAATGTAACATATCAGGACTTTCCCCCCCTTCACTAAACCGGGTGTGGGCATGGCCAGAGCATGACGCATCTGGCCCATGGGCAGGGAGTTTGACAGCCCTGCCCTAGATGTAGTGGACTACAACTCCAATAATCTCAGGTAATGTAAGTTACTGGTGGGGAAAATTGAGTGCTTTGGTCAAACATACCTAGAAGATACAAACATAAATAATCCAAGTACATTTGACTTTTTACAGGACTTTTTTCTCCCAGTCCCCAGAGCAAGTAACTTTCGGATAATCTGTAAGGAGGCCAAAGTAATATTAATGTTTTCCATGAAGATTACATTCCTCAGCTTGTGATAACCAGTTTGGAATCACTTCACAACCATCTTTGGCAGCAATGCTAGAGCAATGTCTTCTGTGCATGGACACATATGCTCTCAGTTAATGTTACAAGTCCCTTTGAGATGTTCACAAGGAGCCTTTTAGAGGATGTGTTACCTCATACTTTGAGCAAATATAGTGGTTGATCCAAACTTAAATCATAGGCTTGCGCATTTAGAATTAAAATTTGGAGTGTCCAGTGGCATTTGCTTCCAAGTAATTCTGCATAGGATCACAGGATCATATACAAAAGACAATGCATTTAGATGATGAGATCTCATTTCCGAAGAATATGGAATTTATTTCCTGTTGAGAAAAAGCCTTCAGCTTGAGAAAATAAACATTACAAACTTAGGTCAATGTTCATATGCTTGGGACTATATGTGTTTCAATGTAATGAAATAAGATCAGATTCTAGCCTAGTCTGCAAGAATATAAGGAATACATTCACACAACCTACTAAGCCAAAAAACAACAGATTATCTCATAGCTCAGCTGATTTGTGAACTAATATGTCAGAACTGTGGAAGAGGATAATTGAAAAAACAGAGCTAGAAATTTATAAAAGAAAGGAAAACATTGTCAAGGATTTTCCCCAATGGAACAAATTGTACCAATTGTAGCAAGTAAACTTAAAAAGGTATTAAAATGCACTTTTCAGGTCTAAGGTTACTTTTCATACAAAAAGCTGGAAAGCTCTTCAAAATATTAATCTGATAAGGTTTTATTTAAGGGTAAACAAATGTTGAAGCTTCTACTTCAATCTTTCTTAAAACAGTCCTGAAGAGCAGCCTATGTGTTAAGTTTAGCAACCAGGTAAACAAGAATCAGTTGGAGAAGCTTAGTGGAAGAACAAATGCTTTGCATTAGAAGGTGACAACATATTTATTTAATTGTACATATTTCTTTATTAAATTTAGGCACTACTCATCTCACTATATAAGTAATTTTGGACAGTTCACGGATAAAATAAATCATATAAAGACATAGTTAAAACAATATTAATATTGTATGACACTCAGATAAAAGCAAGGATGAAAGATAAGTTAAAAGGTAGAAAGAGTGCTCTCAAGCCACCAAACATTACCAAGGTTGCAGGCTACTGTTTGATCCCCACAAGTGAGAAAGAGTCCTCTGAAATACTGCCAGGAAGAATAGAAAATGGGAGTTGTATGGATCTGACTCATGCTGAGAAAACTTCATTTCATCTTTTCTTCTATCCACGTCTTTGCTGGTCAGTTAATGTTGAATTTTGCTCACACAAAAACTTATTTTCTGATTTTTGATTTTTTTTCCCTGACTGTGAATTAGGGTTTGTTTTTTTCTTTAAATTAATCTGGTAAAATTTGAACTTCAAAGCACTACTTTTCCTTTCCAAATACATTCCACCTATTTTTTTCCTTTGCCACTTCCTTTCTTCATAAAACTTTTCTGTGTAAGACATTTGCAAGATACACAATCTGACATTTGCTTGTTTCACACTATTTTTCAAGCAGTTCTTCTGCAAACTCCACCATTTGCTAGATGTATCCTTTTCCTAAGGGCAACACCCTCTAACTTTGATCTGACAAGAGTTTACAGCAATACAATTAGTTGTACATTTTCTTCCTTTCCTCTCCTACTCTCATTTGTGTTATGTTCAGCGTACCATATCCTAAAGGCAACTGCCCTCTGAAGGCTGTTCTCTTCAGATGAAGCATTTGTACATAGTGAAGAGTAACAGAACTTAAGAGGTATAGTCATAACAGACTTTTCTAAAATGAAGAACTTCAAAACAGTTATATTTACCATGTGCTTAGTCAGACATGACAGCATGGCATGGATCTTAGCCAGAACTGTCACATAGTCAAGATGGCCATCTGTCTGAACCCAAGAACAGCATTTGAAGAAAACCATATATTTCTCTTGGAGAAATTTAAACTAAATCGACAGAAATAAACAGGTGCTGATAGATCCAGTGGCAGGAAGACAGATATATATTTGCCTAGAGACCTATTCATTCTCGCAATTATTATACAACTGCAGAACTTGGAAGAGAGAGAAAATCCTGCTACAACAGAGTCTGAAATCTTGTCTTACAATTTTATCATTAAAGAAAGAAGCTTCTGGTTTTTTTTTTCTACATTATTTATAAGAGATTTCAAAGTTTCTTGGAAAATTGTTACATATCTGAACTTGTTTCATTGTTGAAAGGAGTGGCCGAGGCTGTAACCAGAATTGTCTTCTGACATGTCTTTTATTCACCCTGAAACCATTTTGATTTCCCGCATATCTCAAACTGAAAAGACCAAATAGACGAAGTAGCCTCATGATAAACGCCCTTGACATTTAATTGTAGAATGTAAAGCAAGGACACAGCAGACCTCTGGAGAAATTTCAAAGAGGAGAATCAAATCAGAGTGAGATAAGGTAGTTAATTTTAGGCCATCAAATCCACCCCCCACCTGCCCATCCTCTCTTTCATATATTCAGTAATGAGAAACCCACCTCTTGATATTTTATGGGTGAGGACATTTTTCTAGCTTTCAACTGCAGTCTGTCTTTGCATTACTTTAGATGTCCCTGTCCTATCATTTGGAATTGTTGACCTGTTAGGTAGTTGAGAAGTATCATATTCATTCTCAGTTGTTTTCTCAAAGCTGAAATTAGTAAGTTGTTTCAGTTTAATTTTATAGGATCCAATTCTTTCAATATTCTTACTGCCTTTTTTTGGTTGCTTATTTTAGTTTCCCAATAGTTTTCTTAAAGTCTTAAAGTTCTGGTTTCCAGAACCGTATACAATATTCAACGTGGGGTCTAACCAATGCATAAAATGGAAAAAAATATTGTCTTTAATATGGAAATTATATATTTATTGATATAGCCTGAACTTATAGATGTTTTTTTGGCAACCTCATCACCTTGCTGACTCAGCTTGGAATCAGCTAATCACAAGTCCTTTTCCCATTCATTATTCTCAGGCCTTTATATATTCCTTTCATTTTTATTTCCTAAATAATAATTTTAAAAAACCCTAGCATTTGGTTCTATTGAATTTAATTCTGTTATTTTAAGCCCAGTTTTCTAACTTATCAAGATCATTGTTTCTTTCTACTGGTTTATTGGCTGTCTTTCCCAGTTTTGTGTCATCTAAACATTTGAAAATGTTGAGGTGCACAAGCCCTAAATCCTGTAGCACTCCAATCAATATCTCGGTTCAGTCTGATGAGTACTTTATGAATATGGTCTTCAAGCTATCTGTCATCTCAATAAATATTCCTTCTAGATCAAGGATGTCAAACTTGCATCGTCATGGCATTGTCACATGATGTATTATGACTTTTTTTCTCCTTCACTAAACCAGGCGAGGGCATGGCCAGTGTGTGATGCATCCAGAGCATGGGCCTTGAGTTTGACATCCCTGTTCTAGATGTACTTAACTAGCTTGCCAATAAGAATGCTATGGAATGCTATGTAAAACTATCAAATAGTTTTCTGAAGTCAAGGTATTTTATATCTATTTCCACAATCTACTAAGGAAGTTTCTATGGAATTCTCAGTCATTCAGGTCATGGTTGTCCCAAAGGTGCTGAACTGAGGAAGCTTCTTGGATGAAAAGTGAAATAAATGTCTTCAAGCAAAAACAAAGAAGGTCCAGTTGCCTTTTGACAAAGCACTTTTGTGCTACTAAGGATATTCCTTAAGCAAAACATTAAAAAAGTTTAATGTGACAATAGTTGTTCACAAATCCATGCCGATTTCTAGTAATCACTGTATTCTGTCCAAGATACTTACAGATCAATCACCTAAGCTCTGCTGTAGTATCTGTATATTTGCGAGAAAGACTTTTGGGGCTTTTAAACCAGATGTGAATTATTCAGTGAAAATGAAGATATATAATGACAGAAAAGAATCTCTTAGCTTCCTTATATCTAAAGTGCAACAATATTACATTCCATCTAGGACAATTTTATGAAATTCATTTCTCCCATCAAAGAAACTTCATAAACAAATTCTATTTCACCAAACTGAAAAATAATAGAACAATAATACAGGATATTTTTTTCCTCAACTGTACTAATGGTAATACTTAAAGTATCAGAAATAAAGAAGCAAAATGAAGTGTAGCTAAGGAACATTTTTAAAAAATATTTATTTGATCTTTTGGTGTGTAATTTTTTAACATTAAGTTCCTTTCCAAGAAGAAAATATTAACAGATTGAACACAGAAATATATTCTTTCATTAATGCAAGAGAGAGCAAAGTTAGAGCTTATAGTCATTGCACTAAATTAGATGAGAGTAGGTGAATGAAGTCAGATGTTACTTTTCCCATTCCTAAAGAATAGTAGAATAACTGAGTTGGAAGAGATCTTGAAGGTCTTCTAGTCTAGCCCCCAAAGACTGCTCAAGCAAGAGACCCTATACAATTTCAGACAAATTATTGTCAAATTTCTTCTTAAAACCCTCCAGTGTTGGAGTACTCAAGTTATTCTAGTAGGCAGACTTTAATGATTTGATAAAATGTATTGGCTGGTTTCTTGGGCTAGGCAATGGTGGATTAAGGCTCACTGGTGTTCTAAGCACTGACAAATCTTGGTGTCCCCCTCCTTTGTATATACTGTACAAACAAAGCCAAGCCTAGGCTACATAAAAGTTTTTGTGATGCCCTACGCAGGTGCTTAGTTTGCTTAATGGTTAATACACCAGTGGGGCAAGGATTAATGTCAGTACCAACATTTTTCAGCCCCTTCCATGCACTGTAGAGGAAATTCTTCAAATCTGCAAAACATTTAGAAAAATTGAATGTTTTGAATCCACCAGATTTAATGTCCTGTTTCAACAATCTGCATTGAAGCAGTAATCTGATCAAAGCTTTGTCAAACAGCAATATCTCTGAAATTTTGTCCAGCCCATGGGAATTTGAAGTGACTGTCCCAAGTTTCTACCACCAGGATGAGGTAATGTTGTAAGAACTGACCAACTCAATGTAGTTATCACATTACTTAAATGGTTGCAGTAACATATAAGATTTTACTGTATATCATTTTTTTCAGACTATAGGAAAGATTCAAAATGGACAAAAGGATTTATTGGACCAATAAAACTTGCTTGAAGCAAAGTAAGATGGAATTTGAAGCATAATTATATACTTCTTTTGCTTGCTTTTTTCATGAAATTTAAAACAGAGGAAGGACAGGTGAAATAATGTATTATAAAACGGGCTAAGCATTTGGGTTACAACATATGGAAAGCAAATGGAAACTATGTGGTTAAAAGGATTGAAATTTATTTTATGCTATAAAGAAGACTTTTTATAAAATGATATATGGTTGATACAAGATGCCAGAGAAGTTATGTAGAATTTATGAAGCCAGTTCAAATGTATGTTAGAAATATGAACAGTATGAATGGACATTCTATCATCCTAAAATCTTGGACAAATATATAAATATTGATAAAATGGATTTTAAAAGTTTAATATTCAACCATGTAAAACTTTTTACATAAAATGAAAAAAATGATTTTGGGATTTATGGTTTTGATGATTAGCAAGGATAAATTATAGAAAGAATGTCAGGTGTAACTTCAAATAGAGAGATTAAAATATAATTACTTAAAACCATGAAGAATATCAGAAGCCATTTCTTTTTGTCTTTATATATTTCTTTACATTTTCTTTTCTAGTTTCTTCTATTTTTGTTTCTTACTGCACTTTTACTTTTGATGCCCTTTCTTTTTTTTCACTTTTTCTGTTCTAATTTAGTTCATACAGAGGGCTCTCTCTTTTGAGTGGCAAAGTGTTATATGACAGATCCAGAACATAAATTAATATACACATTTGTTTACATTTAATCTAAACGATAAATTATGATGCCATCTTTGTTTTTAATATTTTTCTCTTCAGGCACATTAAAAATATTATTTTGTTAACATTAAAAAAGGATATATGAGACAATTAGAATCTTTTCAAGACCTGAAGTCTCATATTGTGCATTTCTGCTGTATTGTACCTCAAATCATTTTGTTTGTCTCCATTAGTTATTATAAATCGTAAGTATCAAAGTGGAGGAAATGTGGCTGCAGCATCCTTGGATGGCATCTGGCATCACAATTCAGACCATAAAAGAGTAAACAGTCAATATAGAATATTACCCTCACTAAAGAAAGTGAAGATAAATTGTTTGACAAATTCTTATCTGGCATTTCTTTCTTTTTTTCATGAGAGGCAGGGCTTTAAAATGCTGACGTCCAAAACTGAATATTCTTGTATGTGTGTGTGTTTGTGTGTGTGCATGTACATGTGCACATACATGTACATACCTTCAAGTCATGTTAACTCCTGATAGCTACCTGGACAAGTCCCTGAAGTTTTCTTGGCAAGGTTTCTCAGAAGTGATTTGCTATTGCCTGCTTCCTAGGGCTGAGGAAGAGTGCCTTGTCCCCAAGACACCCAGCTGCATTTGTGTCTGAGGTGGGACTAGAAGTCACAGACTACTGGTTTCTAGCCTGATGCCTCAACCATGATATTCATCTCTCCTCCTCAATTCAAGGGAAAATCTAGAAGGCTTTATAAGATGAATTCTGGAATCAAGTTTGGTCGATCAGAAAATCTGGAGATATCATTTCACAGTGTGAGAATTCAGGAAGATATTTAGAGTGGGAGAAGAAGAGAAAGCTATTCCATGTACTGTATACATCGTGTGTTCCTTCACACAACAAAAATCAGTTTTTCGTCTAATCTTCACACAGTTAAAACAAACTTATTTAAAAAGAAAACAACAAATCTAAATTATTTTCAAAAGACAAGGAAAGAGGGGGGAATACCCTTCAAAGGGTATATAAGAAATTACATATTTAAGATTTACCTGAAACTGCTGGGTTATGTCATCCATTGGCATGGGGTTAGGTTGTGGTACAAAGATGATGCAAAGATTTCTGCTCTAGGTTGCCCAAGTGATGGCATCAATTTTTGTTCCAAATATCTGGATGTTGAGAAGTATAGATATGGAAGAACATGCTTTATTTCAACCCTAACAAGATCAAATGGCCTAGGATTTTAGATATTATTGATCTGAAAGTGTTTCATTCTTTTACTATGGATGGGATAGATATTCCCCATGTAGAATTGATGTACAATTTGAGGATCCTCAATGACCCGTAGGGCCTTACATTTCATCTTGTGCGTCAGCTGCTCTTCTTCCTGGAACAGGGGGTTCTGCACTCCATGACTCATGACTTTTCATTTCCTGGCTGGATTACTGCAATGTAGTCTACATGGGGTTGCCTTTGAAGAGCATTTGGAAACTGCAATTGATCTAGAATGCACTGGCACAGGGAGTTTTAGGTGCATTTCAATATGACCACATAACACCTCCGCTTCATGAGATACACTGGCTTCCAGTGGCATTTCAGATGTAATTTAAGATGTCAGCAGTCACCTATAAAGCCCTACATGGTGCAGGACTTTGCTTTCTCTCTTGCATGTTTGACTTATGGAACAGCATTTCCTCTGAGATCCAGATGGTCCCAATCTTATTAGATACCACAAAGTCTTGAATTTATTTCCTGTCTCACAAAAGAACCTGGCATTTATGGTTAGATTGGATTATAGTTTTAAGGACTTCAGTTTTGTTATAATATTGTTTTAATAATTCTTCTTCTTATGCTTGTATTGTGACTGAGATGAACAATTATTTAATTTCTATAAATAAATAAATTGTGTTGAAATTTTAAACTATTGTTACAATTTTGAAAGTGAAAAAGTAGAAAAAATGTGTGATAATAAAAATGTTGAAACCCCTTACAGCATAGTGTATTTTCAGTTCTACTAATAATTGACAAAGAATGCTTTGATCAAACAGATTCTGATAACAGAGATTTTCTACTACAGAATGGAATTCTTATCTTTATGCTACAAATACACTTTCCCCCCATTAAGATTACTTTAAATGCTATTTTCTTTTCTCAATATAAGAATTGCTATGCACAGAGATAGATGTGATAAAAGATAGAAAGCTTTGAGGAGACTATAGTAAAGTGATTACTATTGCAGTACACATTTACTAACAAACATTGTGTGTATTTAAGGATAAAATATTGCAAATGAGGCAAGTGTTGCCTTTGTAAACCCTCATAAAACATGAGACTCACATGGCAGAATGTCTGCTTATGTTTAAAGAAACCATTAAACTGAAGCTGTAGCTTTCATTGAACTTTACTCACCTCCATGGCTTACTTCACCCTCTTTTTTTTGCCCTTTCAACCATTCAACACTTTTTAACTTGACAGCCAGACAGATTATTTCCAACTCATCTCATAGTCTATCTTACTTAATATATCTTCTCGGATATATTATTTATAACATGATTACTTCTAAACAAAGTTGACAGGGAAAAAAAAAATCATGGAGCTCGTGCAAAGCTTTTCTTCCCCAAAATCTGGATTGTGCTTTTAAAGAAACAATTGGATTGCCTAGAGCAGGTTGTTAAACTCAAGGCCCATGGGCCAGCTCCAGCCCACTGGGTGCTTAGATCTGGCCTGCGTGGCCACACTGGAAATAGTGAAGGATTGGCCCACAGTTGCATGCCCTTCCCGAGCTCCGTTTTCACTGACAGACAGTTGCAGAAGGCCGTCGCAGCTGAAAACGGAGCTTGGGAGACTGTTTTTGTTGGCAGAGCGCTCTGGCCACTACTGGCACCCCTGACACAAATGACATTGAACTGGCCATGCCCACACTGGCCAAATCCACACCGCTCCCCCAAGGTCAAACACAACCCTGATGTGGCCCTCAATGAAATTGAGTTTGACACCCCTGGCCTAGAGGATAAATAAATAAACCAGCAAATAAATAATCTGAAAGTTTCTGTCAAATTTATTTACAAAGAACTTTATTTTCAAGGACCAGAATATCCGGAAGCTTCAGCTGGTGAAATGCAATAGGATGGGCAGTTAAATGTTCCCCTAGTAGTTACATGTTACACCCACTGCTGCATGAGCTATATGGTTACCAGTTTGCTTTTGGGTCTGATTCAATGTGCTGCTTTTTACCTTTAAATCCCTACATAATATGAGGCCATGTTATCTGAGGGACCAACCTCTGACCTTCCAGAAACATGTTATTTTTTTCAACAGGTCTGAGGATTTTTTGGCAATAGGAAGATGGTATGCTGGCTGCATCAGGATAAAATCCTGATTGATTCCGTCTTGTGATTTTGTTTTTATTTATATGTAAATGGTCTCTGTAAAACATTGATTTTATGTACACTTTTTAGGTACACTGTCCAGAGTTTGAAATAAACAAGCAAAACCAACCAACGAAGAAGCCTAACTTTCAGAGGTATCCATAGTAAGGAAATGTTGATTTTTTGACCACTAGTTAGTTCTGCCCCAATGGTCATGGGAAAGCAAGCTCAGAGAACAGATTCCTGCCAAAACCTACAACCTGAGCTATGAATATTCTCAACAATTCCTAACCAATGATAATTTTCTCAGATTGAGTTCCTTCCATTTAAATCATTAGTGAAACCCAGGCTAGTTCTGAATCTTGCTTCAGGGAAGAAATGGCATGCAAATGGACAATAAATCTGGATTTATGGATTTGCAACCTGCTGACAAACCATACTCAACAAGCAGTCCTTAATGGGTCTAAGTCTACATGGAAGGAAGTAATCAGCAGGGTACCACAAGGGTCCGTCTTAAGCCCAATAGTCTTCAATATCTTAATAAACAACTTAGATGAGGGAATAGAAGGGGAACTTACCAAAATTGCAGATGATACTAAGCTGGTAGGAACAGCTAACACTCTAGAAGAAGGCTCAAGAGTCAGATGGATCTTGATAGACTTGAACACTGGGCATTATCTAACAAAATGAAATCCAATGTAAAAAAAAGTAAATCCTACATTTGGGCAAGAAAAACCAAAAGTACATTTATAGACTGGGTGAAACCAGGCTTAATAGCAGTAACTGTGAGTGGGAATCTTGGAGTCTTAGTGGATAATCAGCTAAATATAAGCCAGCAGTATGCAGTGGTAGCCAAAAAATGCCAATGCAATCTCAAGTTGCATTAACAGAGGGATACACTCAAGATCAAGTGAAGTACTAATACCACTCTATAAAGCCTTAGTAAGAGCACACCTAGAGTACTGCATCCAATTTTGATCACCACATTATAAAAAAGATGTTGAGACTCTAGAAAAAACAGCTATTTCCCTGTAGGCCAGACAAGGAAAAATGGATGGAAACTGAACAGGGAGAGATTTAACCTGGAAATAAGGAGAAATTTCCTGACAGTGAAAACAATCAACCAATGGATGAGCTTGCCTTTGGAAGTTGTGAGATCTTCATCTCTTGAGACTTTCAAGATGAGATTGGACTGTCATTTGTCAGAAATGGTGTAGGGTCTCCTGTTTGGGTGGAGGGTTGGGCTAGATAACCTACAAGGTCCCTTACAACTCTAATAATATATAAATCTATATTCCTTCTGAATGTCCTTTTGGAGGAGAAGCAACACCAGAGAGATCCTTTGACTGATTCTTATGATTGAACCACTGGGACATAGCAAAATAGTTAAGTTTAATGCCTCTATATAATTGGAAGAATGCGCTTTCTAAGAAATAATCATCCTCATAAAATGGAGACTATTTATCTTTGAAGAAAACCAAATATGTTGATCTATGAGTAGCATCTTTTGGTAGTTCTAAACATTTGTTTCATTTTATCTCTGAATAAAACTGACACTGATCAGAAAGGTCTTTTACTATTACTACATTGTGTCTCTTTTCTTTTGGGCACTGTATATTTTAGGAAGAGGGTGATGTCAAAACTGTGACTTGACAGCTATTTTGAAAACGTTTAGCCATTTCAGACCTTTATTTGATCTGTAGCTAATGTAGTGCAAGTGATATAAATTGGCAATTGCTCTGAGTATGCATTTCTCTGCCAATTCACAGACAGATTCATTTTCACCTTCTGACCCACAGTAACATTTCCCTGACTCCATCCGAGTCAACCTACATGCTGGAAAAACATAAACATGATATAGCAAGAGCACGAAGGTATCCAGAATTCTATTAGCATAACTCATTAACTGCTTATGATTTCAGTATATTAAATAATACTTTATATTTGATCCTAGGATTTTTTTAAAAAAATATTGTTCTAACGATTGTGAATAAGATTAAAGTATAGTTTTTAGTCAGAATATACTAATATTCTCATAAAAGATCCAAGGGAGCGTATGTGGCATATTCAACAATCTTCTGCAATTTTCATACCGCTTCGCACCCTTAACATATACTTGCTGGTCAGGAATTCTGGGAGTTAAAGTTCATTCATTGCCCAAGTCCAGAACACTGACTTCCTCAGGAATTACACAAAACAAAAATACTTGTTGTTTCAGTTCAATAGTTTCTCTGAGAAGTTTCTAATGTTGCTCCTATGTCTCTGCTTAGGAGCAACATGGACATATTTCAGAAGAATTACAATAAATTGAGGTGAGAAATAAATAATAATAAAAATCTTGATAGAGAACATTTAAAAGGTACTTTGCTAGGACCTATTGCAGCAGTATAAATGAATATATTACCCAAGATGAATTTCCTGTTCCAAATGGCACCTAATCTAATTCCAATCCTAGACAAAAGCATGTGGGATTGGCAGAGAAAAAAATTAACAAAGTTATATGAAGCAGGGGGAAAAAACTGAGACTAAGATTCAAAATTTTGCAAGTCTGAAAAAAAAATATAGACTTGGATTTCTTAACTTTAAATTATAGTATTGCTCAAGCTGCCTGTAATGGATAACAGAATAGATAAAATCTCCAAACTGTAGAATATAAAACATGAAAGAGCTGGCTTAGCCAAGGGAATTCATAGGTATTTGTGGAATAAAAAAGGCAGAAAAGCTTTTGAAATGACATATTATGAGGCAACGTCTGTAAAAATATGGACTCTTCTAAAAAATAAGAATCAATCTGGCAATATCAACTTTACCTTTTTCTGTCAAGTGCCTTTCATTTCAAAAATAATGAGGGGGGATGATTAATCACAGGTACTGATGTGATGTATCCAGATTCAGAGAGCATATTGGGGACAAAGCAGAAACAAAAGCAAGAATTTTTTTAAGGTATTTACCAATTACGAGGGAAGTCAGAAAAGAAGAAATTGCCTTGGGACAAATATCAGACTTTGAAAAACTCGTAATAGGACCAGGATCATCTGTTGGGACATATGCATGGATTGTTGTTGAACTGTGACAAATCAAAAATTGATTTGTATGGTAAAGTGGATGTAAAACTTCATATGACATGGTAACAGTGCAATAGTGGGAGGAATTCTGGATGAAGTTTACTCCAAGCTACAATTTAAGGGAATATTTGTATAAAATGTTTTACAAATGGTATAATGTAATTGTTACAAATGTAATTGTTTTAAAATTGTCAGCCTCTCTAGGTAGACCAATCAAGGAATCATATTTATAGGACTGTTAATACTACTTTTATTGACATTGGCTGTAACAGAAGCTTGTAAGTTTGATTACCCCCCTTCCCTCTTTTCTTTCTTATACTCCAGTGAATTAAGGAGAAGTCTGTCTGAGCCACTTCCAAACATTATTAGACATTCTGAACATAAAAAAAAATGCTTCTATCTCTTTTATTTAAGGAATAGCTTCTGCATATCTGGCAAGGTCAACTTCCTTACTCCTTACCAGTGGTGGAATTCAATTTTTTTTTACTACCGGTTCTGTGGGCGTGGCTTGGTGGTTGTGGCAGGGTAAAGATACTGTAAAATCTCCAGTCAGTGGTGGCATTTGCCGGTTCTCCGAACTACTCAAAATTTATGCTACTGGTTCTCCAGAACTGGTCAGAACCTGCTGAATACCACCTCTGTTCCCTACTATCCCAAGGAACTGCTGATACAGTTCTACAGAGGAATTATTGAGTCTGTCATCTACACCTCTATGACTGTCTGGTTTGGTTCTGCAACCCAACAAGACAGACATAAACTTCAGAGAGTAATTAGGACTGCAGAAAAAACAATTACTACCAATCTGCCTTCAATAGAGGACCTGTATACTGCACGAGAGTCAAAAGAGGGCTGTGAAAATATTTACAGATCCCTCACATCCCAGACATAAACTGTTTCAACTCCTACCCTCAAAACAAAACTATAGAGCACTGCACACCAGAACAAATAGACACAAGAACAGTTTTTTCTCGAATGCCATCACTCTACTAAACAAATATTTCCCTCGACATTGTCCAACTATTTACAAAGTCTGCACTACTATTACTATTAACCTTCTCATCACTCCTTATTACCCATCCCCTCCCACTTGTGACTGTATGACTGTAACTTTGTTGCTTGCATCCTTACAATTTATATTGACTGTTTCCTAGTATGATTTGATTGCTTATTGTACCCTATGACTATTATTAACTGTTGTACCTTATGATTCTTGACTCTTGATGAATGTATCTTTATGTACACTAAGAGCATTTGCACCAAGACAAATTCATTGTATGTCCAATCACAGTTGGGCAATAAAGAATTTCTATTCTATTCTATTCTATTCTATTCTATTCTATTCTATTCTATTCTATTCTATTCTATTCTATTCTATTCTATTCTATTCTATTCCATTCCATTCCATTCCATTCCATTCCATTCCATTCCATTCTATATCAAGATAGGCAAATCATGTCCTAATGAATATTGGGAAGGCCACAAGACAAAGAAGACATTTTATCACATGTGGTAATCATCTGACCAGAAACCTAGACATGCTGGAGGGACAGGCATGCTTCAATTTGTGTATTGTCAAACAAGTTATGTAAGAATTCATAAAAATGTACTTCTTCCTATATCCATAATTCAAGAAACACTTAATTTTTCACTCAATACATAGATTAAAAACCTATAACCTATATGATCCTTTAAAAGGAATTTAACATTAAAAATTATAGCATGGTGGCTGCTTTGGGTGGTCTCCCTACTCAGGGGTTTAAGAAGGTTGATGAGGTCCTGCCATCAGGTTATGTTTCTTTCTAACTTGGCTTGGTTTTCTGGATAATATTTTTTCAATATGACATAATTCATGCATAATGTATGCATAATTCATGAAGTAGGATAAAGCTGGATGGAATTCTAATATGAATTAATAGAATATGCAGCTGGTGAACCTTCCTCATCCCTTCTTATAGTAAATGGTAAGTATGGCAGATTTTTTTTTAAATCTGATCCATTCATTGCTAAAGCTGTTTTATTATTCCATAGCAACATTTGAAAACACCATGGATTTCCCCGTCCAGTCTCTAATAACTATTTAACATGCATACAAAACATATGTCTAATGGCTTTGGCCTGCTGGTAGTCTTTCTTCATTATGATTTCTCACACCACAGAGTATAAGGGACTGCTGAATTCATCAGCTAATTTGCTCAGCATTTCAAAGGTGTGAAAAACCACATACACACAAGAGATTATTTACTGCAAACTTTATGTTCCTGATACTTTGTAAATCTCAGTAGTCAACCAGGTAATTAAAAAAATCATCCACTATAACATAACTAGCAATGATCTATTTGAATCTATTTCAACATTGCTATTTGCAATGTTAAATTTCTATAAGAGTATTTGCAAACATATCAGATGGTTTCTCATCAGATACTGCATAGTGTACCCTAATTATTATTGCTTGTGGATACAAAATAACTAACATTTTAACAGCAAGGAGTAGCAGCTTGGAGTTTAAAATCAAAGGCTTGCATTCTACAGAATGAATAGAAGTGCTGTTGGCTGAACTTTCAAGACTAGTACTTGGCTCCTTTGGGATAAAAAAAACCTTGGGAATAACACCTAATATCCAGGTGAATAATGAATGGGTTCATACTTATGGTCTCCATCGGTCAATGCTCAATAAGGATAAAGCCATATGAAACTCTGAATGGGTGATCACATATGACAATCACCCATTTGGAAAAGATTCACAGAACAAAACAGGGTTTTGCTTGGAAGTAATTAATTGAATCAGGTAGTTCTAAAGGATTATTGATCATTCAATGGCTTTCCTGCTGTTTAGGGAATTTTAACAGCTCAATATATAAGGATGCAACTTTACTAACAATTTTGTAGACTCCTGAAAGGTGAATGAATGGTATGATGGGCTCTCTGAAATTATTTTGAGCAGTTCAGTCAATGAAATTAATCACTTTGTCAGGTTCTGCTTATCAAAGCTCTTTTGGACTGGTGAAGCTAATATTACTTTGGGCTTTCTGAAGTTCTTTAATGGAGATAGCCACAGATCTTAATTTGATTGTCACTTGTACTAATGGAATAGTATACTTCTGTATTGAGCCTGCCAATACAACTAGGAACTTGGTCCAGGTGCCAACATTCTGTATATGATCTCAAGGTTAACATTTTCATTTCTGCATGAGTAGAGCATGGTTAAGTCCCTTCACAAAGAATGAATGTGTAAAGATCAACAATTGCAAACGCTACTAAACAATCTTTTGTTAAAAATAGGTAGACAGATTCCAGCCTCCTCCTCTATAACCTACCATAGAGGCAGGCTTTGCTAATTAACTAACATAGAGTATTATCATCAAGCCATAACCCTGATACCATCCATTCCTGCTAGGTCAAGCTTGTCATTCAGCTAGCCTCCTTACATCATATGAATCCTTCGGCAAAGCTACAGTACATCTCTCAGTAAGATGTGAAAAATTTGACAATATGCCTAATGCCCAACTTCCAACCCACCCAGGTCACTGATGAAATGACCCTTAGCAATAGGGGGTAAACGTGTCAATCCTAGCCTTCCTGGGACCCCAGAAACTTAATACAAAAGTTTCACTGTATTATAATATTATCATTATTGGTTATTTATCAATATTAATAGAAAAAAGGGAAAGGGAAAAAAGAGTTACTTGGAAAAAGTAAATAGGCATTTACTTTCTAACTTCATTTTCTAAACTCTTATTTATTTTCAGAGTTTAGACCCTCCCCCCTTAAAAACCATTTTGTACATATTTATTTTTGTCTTGCTGTGTGATTCCTGTGCTCATTTCTATTGTCTTTGCTGTAAAACAGAAGCTGAAGAAATTTTTCAAAAAACATTGTGATAAAGTTGTTGAAGACATTTTGGAAGGGTTAATTTTCCATTACCTTCCTGTGTGTATCCCATTCTTCCAGAATGTGAGATGGCTTGAAGATATAACCAAATTTCTCTCTCTTTTAATCTAAATCTGCAATGACTCAGCTCAAATCAGATTGGCATTAAATTTTGAATTGCACCCTCATTGAAACATAACCTTTTTGAATCTCCAATTCAAATTGAATCAGGGTTGATTTGCAGAGCCAAATAAGAAAGCACTATGTCAGAAGTGATACCACCATGAAGGACACAGTGATTTACAATCTTACCAGCTGATTGCAAAAGGTGTGTCCTGAGAGTTGCTGATTGCCCATTGTGGGTGATTGAATGATTGTTTCTTGCTGAGTAAAGGCAACCTTAGAAAAAACTTTTAAGCACGGAGAACAGCTCAATTACCTTGGGAGGTGATGAATTTCCCTTCATTGGATATGTTCAGACAGATACTAGACAACCATATAATATATATAGGGGATCAAGGTGGCAAACATACATAATACTCTTGCCTCTATTTTCTGCACAGCAACAACAATCCTGCAAGGTGAATTGGACTGAGAGAGAGTAACTAGCTCAAAGTCACCCAGCTAGTTTCATGTCTAAGGCTAGCCGAGAATCTCAGTCTCCTGGTTTCTAGACTAGCACATCAACCACTACACCAAACTGGCTCTCTGCTTCTCAGGTATACTTTGAATTGGATTAGATTTAATGAAATTGAATTTGACATCCCTGCTCCAGATTTGGTTCACAAATTCCTTGCTGATTTCAAAATTGTTCAATATATGAACTACACCAGCATCAAGTGTCTCTTCTAGGAACCTTAGGAAGGAATATTAGGTAACACATCATTTGCGTCTATAACTGACTGCCTGTCTGTCTGCCTGACACCTGTTATAGATGTATATATGCAGCCACATGTCCACCTAAATACATTATCAAAGTGGCTGCATGAGGGCATGTCCTTTAACATTAACATAAATGTGCACATTTGAACTCAAATACCTGCATAACAAGCAACAACACACAACTGACAAAGTGAAAGGCACAAAGTATAGTCCTGAGAAACTCTCTAACTCTTAAGAAGGGCAAAAATATAAAATGGATCTACATCTTCCCCAGAGAGTTTGAAAGAATTTGGGTGAAAATTTCTTGCTTCAAATTAAAATGAATGAAGACACCAAGAATCAGAAAATGAAGACCAAGATGTTTTACTATGGCTTTCTCATATGGTGCTGGCAGTAGAAAAGCAATATTTTCATTTTCTCTCATGCACTAGTGAAAACTGTCAAGGAATCAGATATAAAACATAAATCATACAATGAGAAGGGCCATTTATTTTAAAAATAGTATGTGAAGCTACTGCCCAGATATGGTGATCTAACAGCCAAGTAGCCTTGAAAAGTTTTTTTTTTTAACTTTCTGGAGGGTAAATCACTAGAAAATTCATACTTAGGTGTCCTAGGTCTTTTGAAATGGTAGGAAATTAGACCATTCAATATTCAAGAATGGATAATCCTGATATTTTTTATTTATTTATTTATTTATTTGATTTGCCAATTGTTTACAAGATAATAAGTGTATACATAGTTGTGAATACATGAAATGGGTACATATAAGAAAAATAATAGTTATGGGAACCAAACCAATGCAACTGGAAGGCACCAAAGCAGGGGTGGGATTCTACAAGTTCACACCTATTCGCTAGAACCAGTTGTTAACATTCTAAGCAGTTCAGAGAACCGGTTGTTAGAAGAAATTACTGGCGTAATCCTGTAAGGAAGGCAGGAAGGAAACATTCTGGTGTTGCTTACAGAAACTGCCTCTCCGTTAACCCTTATTACATTCTTGGCAGGACTAGACTTCCTGTCTCAGGAACTTCTCTGGAGTTTTTTCCCCCTCCTTTGCTGGTACTTTGCTTGTGTGGAGTGACAATACAAAGTTACAATGGCACTGAAAAAAGTGATTTATGACCATTTTTCACACTTATGACTGTTGCAGCATCCCCACAGTCATGAGAGGCCAGGTGAGGAGATAGTGCCTCGATGTGAGTGATATTGAGTTGGCCATGCCCAGCCAATAACATGACCTCCAAGCCACGTCCACCAACTAAGCCACGCCCACAGAAACGGTTGTTAAAAAATTGAATCCCACTCCTGCACCAAAGTCTTGTTGGATAGTATTTATGGTGCTTGATCAAAGATAAAGGAGACAAGGAGTTAGGAAAAAAACCAGACTATATCTTGTCTAATCTGCTGCAGTGGCTTTTAGATTATTATAAATTAATTAAATTAAAACTGATTTTTAAAAAGCCATTATCAAATTCAGTGTTTCTCAACTTTGACAGCTTAACAGGCTGGGGGAATGGTGGGAATTGAAGTTTGCAGATCTTAATGTTGCCAAGGTTGAAAAATCCTAATCTAATCAAAGCATTTAGAAAAGAGAAAGATAGATTTTGGAAGTCCAGTGCTTGAGATACATTTTCAGAATAAAATTTTGAAAACAGATTGCATGGTATCATTTGCTCACTAAAAATACAGAGCAGTTTCCTGAGTCACGGCAGAAGTTCTGGGACTAAACATAGAACCATAGGATTGTAAGGGATCTTGAAGGCCTAATAATCCAACACCCTGCTTAAGGCGGGAAACTGTTATCATCACAGTCAAATGGTTGTCTAGTCTATTTTTGAAAACCTCCAGTGATGGAGCACCTACTCCAGGAGTTAATCTATTCTACTGATTAATTGTTCTCACTGTCAGAAAATTCTTCCTTACTTCTAGATTGGATCTCTTTTTAATAAGCTTCCACATATTACTTTTTGCCCTGCCCTCTGGTGCCCTCGATAATAAGTTAAATCCCCTGTCCTTTGTGACAGACTCTCAGGTACTGGAAGTACTGGAAAATCAAGCTGGGTAAGCTTGATATACACTGTAGTATTATACAAAAGGGAATGAACATCTATCTTTACCAGGCACTTATCTGCAGGTACTGAATAAAAGTAAATCATCTGATTTACAGTCCCAAGATAGACCCAAATGAACACATTTATGTAAAAACCACCTTTCACACTCTGAAGAAACCTTTGACAGCATTACTTAATAAAAAAAATCCATTACCATCATAAATTCATTTATGGGTGGCAAAGCAGTTAACAGCTGACACCACTAATGTGTGCACAAAATCTTTCTTTCCCTATCTTTGTCCATCTCATTTTTCATGTGTGTCCCAACAACTAAACTGTTTTCACAATGTAATAATTATGCTGTCATTTTTTTTTCATGAAAAGTACAGTGATTCCATTCTGCAAAAGAAATCTAGAAGAGTCTAATTCTGGAGTGAAAAGTCTAAAATGCAGCATACATCAGTCATCTTTCACACAGAAGAAAATGTTGGCAGTATTAAACCACAGTGAGCTTTACTTCCTGTTTTTTTAAAAAAATAATAATATAAAAACTGGTCACAGCTGCTGTAGTTTCATCTATCAGGAGACAATTATTTTCCCCCCAAAGAAGGCAGTGTAAAGTACAAGTTAAGCTTGAAGCCTCACAAAATGAACCATGAATGCAATTTTGTTTTGTTTATTTTTATTGCTGTCCAGACTTAAATAGGTTTTTTGCTGCTTCAGCGGGAAAGAGGTCAGGAATTCAAACAGGGCCAATGCTTGGTATCCTGTAGGTGGAAATACAACTTAGTACTGAGCGAAATAAAACAAAAGCTGCCATTCAGGAAATGCACAGTTAAAAGAACACATGCTTCTTGATCCCAAAAATTGAAGATGACAATGAGAAATCAATATAGCAATAAACCTTAGATGGAATTGTTCTCAAACGATTGTGGCAGGAACAATGTTTCTTGAAGATCCTTCAAGGTTGCCATGTTCAGTAGCTGATGGTCAATAATTCTGTGATCACTTCCTTGGTTTAAGATTGCAAGCATATACATCCCTTGGTATACCACTGCAATTATAGAAATATCACATTATAAAGACAGAAGTGCTGTTTCATAAAGCATCTGAGGGGATTTTACAAATCTTGCACGTAGCTATCATGTTCAAACTGGCACTCGGTTTTGTGTTCCTTCCTCCCTACTGCCATTTGCATGAATGCACAAACATAGAATACGTGATCAGTAACTTCCTTGAGACTGGTGGCAAAATCAATGTATGAGTCGGACTATCAAAAGAGGAAATATCCTCACTTTAGTGCTTTCTCTCTGTCACCCTTGCTGCAAAAGCTTTGTCTCCAGTGTAAGCATTAAGCATCAAACAGTTGCCTGTCAACATTGCCATATTTTAAACCAGTGTTTCAGAACCTTGGCCACTTTTAGATGTTTGGATTTCAACACTCAGATTTTCTCAGCCATCAGGTCTGGTCCTTGAAGTTCAGACATCTGAAAAGTGACCAAGGTTGGGAATACTGTTCTAAAGGATGAAAAAATGAAAATCTTAGATCATTGCTTCTAGGTTGGTTTTCTTCTCTCTAACAAAAGAAAGCAGAATTGCTGCAGACAGACCTGCTCAAAGGAGAAATGTCTCCATGATTCCCCTTCTGCCTGTGTATTTATACTGTGATTCCACTTTTTTTCTATTTTAAGGAAGACAACAAACTCTCCCTCTTGTCTCCTTTTTTCCAACTCTTTTTTTGAAGAGTTTCTTCAAAGTATTTGTCTTTTTTTTTTGCCTTTCCTCCAGTACTCTTTTCTTAACTATCTTCTTTTGATGTATCTTTTTGCAAAAGTAGTTATCTCTCTCTCTGGCCACACCACTGCTTTGCATCCCACCTAATTCTATATTTTTTACACTGCTCAACTCTAATTACTTGCACTTATTTTAAATTAGTATTTTCCTCATCCCTTTTCTACACTAGCCCCATCATTCTTTCCTCTTTCTGGTTCCTAAGCTTCAGTTCCTATCTTGCTTCTCCTTTGAGATCCTTGATATCTATTCTATCTTCCTTTTTATCTGTGGCAAGCAATATATCTCTTTTAATCCCCCATCTTCTGTTTATTGTATCTTCTGGCAAGATTCCAACAATTTGCCACATATTCCCTTTACATCTACCTTTCACCATATTTATTGCTATTAGCCTTAAATAGCAATGGTTGAATGATGCTACAAACCACTCGTAAAAAAATGGCCATTTAATAACAGAAGGAACAGCTTTCTTTGAGTGTTTATTTGCAGTCTAATAGTTCCTAACACTGTTGAGATGACACACGTAAAGTTTTCAGTAACTTTGGGTAAGAAAACAACCATGAATGACTCATGCGAGAAAACAATCACTTGAGTGCAAAAATAACTGTACCCATTGCCATAACACAGAAGCTGCGGTGGGTCCAAGAAGTTGTTTTTAGGGATATCCCAGCAGCTTTACAATTTACTTTATTCAAAGCCTGGCAATGAGTCCACAATCAGCAAAGTGAGTAAGTGTGTTCTCTTTGGGATGATTTTCATATTATGAATAAACAATAGCCTTCATACTGGCAATAACTAACATTAAGCTATTGACAGACATCACATAGAGAGGTTTGCTGAAAACTTAGCCATGCTAAGTTGTTTTTATATACAGAGCATAATTGATCCTACTCAAAGTTAGTGGAATGCTTGCACAGAGTCCCTAAAAACATCACATTTTGCATCGTATTTGGAAATCGTGGTTGAATGGAATTCTTAGTGTTCAGTATCTTTTATTTCAGTGCTAGTATTCTTTGGAAATGAGCAGGCTGCCAGCCCTCCCCCCTTTTTTAACTCTAGCATGTCAATCTTGGCTGCATTATCCTTAAATAAGATCTAGATGAATGAAGTAGGCTAAAACAGACCTTGGATCTTTTGTGGTTAATTTCCATAGAAGGTTTGTCTCGGGAAAAAATGCTCCAGATCAGACAAATCTGATCAGGACAATGATTGATGAATATGAATGGTGAGGAAGAGAGGCAGGATATATGTGTTACTTTTCATTTTAAAACAAACTTGTGCTCTGAAGTGTACAATAATTTGCAAGCAAAAAGGACATCTTCATTTTCTAAATGGGCCCTTTTTAAATGATAGGCAATAATGGGAGGATAAGTCCATTATTCATTTATAAGGGAATTAGCATAACAAAGCTGTTTAATGCAAGAGTTCAGAAAGCTCTGATTAATAAATTAATCCTTACATTTTATAATAGATCTCATTTTTGAATAATTCTTATAAGAAAATCTTTTAATAACTGTAGTATTTTTCAGCTCAGAATATTAACTGTTGCCAGGCTGGTATGTAGGAAAAGAAATGTCCAACAGCTATAGACACCAATGGGATGTATGGTGCTTCTAGGAAGGAAGCAAGAATCTGGTTGTTGGTGTACAAGGAAAAAGGGGAAAGAGTTAGCCAGAGCTGGCTTGCAGTCTGATCTTTACAGACTATGCCATGTTGAATTTAGTGGACAATTTCTACACAGACAATCTTTCCCCTTTTCCTAAGGGATAAAGAGACAAAGTTGTTAATGCAGTTGCCTTGAAACAACTCTGATCTTGCCACAACTCTCTAGAGAGCAGCTACTGCTGTGGGAAGTACAGCACAGGTCTTTGAAAAAAAAAATCTTTATAATGGCTCAGAACTGAATGGGAGTAGGATCTCTAATATCATCCCATTTTCTCTTCAGGGCAGCTTTCAAGGTTATAGGGTGCTAATCAGTAAAGCAGAAAACCCTGAGTTCACTGGAATTCCTTATTAATAAATCTGCAAAGATTTATATGAACTATGTAGACACAAATAGTTTCCTTGATTCTAGTCCAATATCTTAATGATTACACCAAAGTGGCATCCACAAGGTTGTGTGTATGTGTGTGTATGTGTGCGTGTATGCAGAATGACAAAAGGAGCACTGTGGTATTCCAGTGTAAGTAAGTAACACTCCTTTTGTATGTGCATATTATGTGTGGTAATCTACAATTAGATTCACAATTTAAGACAGGTAGAAATTTAAGTAATCCAGTCTTAACCAAGGACTTAAGAATTATTAAGGTAGCATCTTGGAATATATACAGAATATAGATACTTTCTGGTAATGTGCTTCCCATAGCAGCATTAGATTTCCTGCTTCAAAGTCTATCCAACAACAATCAGAAATGTGTGCTGCTTTCAATCCTCTTATGTATAGGACACAGGTGTCAAATTCTCCATGTCACATTATATATATAATATATATATTGCAAAAGGGTCTTGTGTCTTTGGGTGCACATATATTCTTGCAGAACAAAGGAAATTGAATATAGTGGATTTATTTCTAAGTAAATGAAACATTGACATTGTTTGGATGCTAAGTGATCTGCACAGTCATTGAGTTTTATGTGTTGTATAAATATAAAGCATTTTACCTGCAAGGAGCTTGTCAAACTAAATAATATGTTTAAACAGATCCTCAGTATAACTCATAAAGACCAATTTAAATTAATTTGCTAGATTAAGACCAAGCAAAGTAGATCTGGGAGTGCTAGGACTTGGATATGAGAGGACTTGCCTCCCTTTGGAAAAAAGAAAATTGTCTCCCTGCCTTCTATTTTTAGTAAAAAAAAAAAAAAAATAATAATCCTGAAATAAGATGTTTAGTTAGTTCTACTTTAGTCCAGTCCTAGCCAGGACCCCTGATTGATTCCAGATTTGACTCTTAAGGTCCATCTTCTTCACAGGTTCAGCTGCGTTTTTCTTATCTTGGAATTTAGGCAGGGGGAAAAAATGAAGGGAGAAAGATACTTATTTATTTATTTATTTATTTTTATTTATTTGATTTGCCAATTGTTTACAAGATAATAAGTATAAATGTATACATAGTTGTGAATACATGAAATGGTTACATATAAGAAAAATAAAAGAATAAGAGAAACAATAGGACAGGGACGGTAGGCACGTTGGTGCGCTTATGCACGCCCCTACAGACCTCTTAGGAAAGGGGTGAGGTCAATAGTAGACAGTCTAAGGTTAAAGTTTTGGGGTTTGGGAAGAAACTACAGAGTCGGGTAGAGTATTCCAGACATTGACCACTCTATTGCTGAAGTCGTATTTCCTGCAATCAAGTTTGGTGCGGTTTACTTTGAGTTTGTATCTATTGTGTGCTCTTGTGTTGTTATGGTTGAAGCTGAAGTATTCATTGACAGGTAGGACATTGCAATGTATGATTTTGTATACCATGCTTAAGTCAGACCGAAGACGGCGTAATTCAAGGTTTTCTAGTTCTAGAATTTCAAGACTGGTGGCATAAGGTATTCTACAGCGAGTAGAGGAGTGGAGAACTCTTCTTGTGAAATATTTCTGGACTTTCTCAATTGTGCTAATATCAGATACGTAGTGTGGGTTCCAGACTGATGAACTGTATTCGAGTATTGGTCTAGCAAATGTTTTGTATGCTCTGGTTAGTAGTGTGATATTACCAGAGAAAAAGCTACGTAGGATTAGGTTAACAACTCTTAATGCCTTTTGGCTATGTAGTTGCAGTGTGCTCTAGCACTTAGATCATTAGAGGTGAGTATTCCAAGGTCCTTTACAGAGCTTGGGTCATCAACAAGATCTTGACTATTCAGCTTGTATTTTATTTTCTGATTTTTTTGCCAATATGTAAGACAGAGCATTTATTTGTTGAGATTTGAAGTTGCCATTTGTTTGACCATTCGGATACATAGTCAAGATCTTTTTGTAGGGTAGCAGTATTGTCTGTGGTATTGAACAGCTTTACATCATCAGCGAAGAGAACGCAATTGCTCTTAATATGATCACAGAGGTCGTTTATGTAGAGTATGAAGAGAGTTGGTCCTAGAACACTGCCTTGGGGAACACCACTATTGACAGGTACTGGATTTGATAGGGCGCTCCCGATTTTGACCATTTGTTGTCTGTTTGACAGGAATGCTTCTATCCAGTTATTCAGTTGTCCAGAGATACCATAGGATTTTATTTTTAGGAGTAGTTTGTCGTGTACCACTGAATCAAAGGCTTTACAGAAGTCTATGTAGATTGCGTCTATTGTTTTGCCCTGGTCGAGTTGTGTCGTCCATATGTTTTTGCAGTGTAAGAGTTGCAGATTACAGGATAGTTTTTTCCTGAAACCAAATTGTTTATTGGAGAGTAGGTTATTTGTCTCTAAGTGAAGGATGATGGATTGGTTAATAATTGATTCCATGACTTTACAGGTGACGCAGCATAAGGAGATTGGCCTGTAGTTTTCAACTAGGCTTGGGTCTCCCTTTTTGAAGATGGGGATGACTGTGGCTTGTGACCATAGGTTAGGCAAGGAGCTGGTTCTGAAAGATTTTTCAAAGATTATGCTTAGAGGTTTGGCTATGGCAGTGGATAGCTTTCTTAAGAAGTAGGCACATATTCCATCCGGTCCAATAGATAGAGATGGTTTTAGGTTGCGTATTGCTTTTTCAACATTGTCTTCTGTGAAATCGATATGTATTAGATCATTGTTGTTATCTGTGGTACGGCTAGGAAATATTGGGCATGATCCATTGCTGTTTACAAATACTGAGCCGAAGAATGTGTTAAAGATGTTGGCTTTAATGGTGTCGTCGTTGCAGTCTTTACCATCAGGTCCTATCAAGGAGAGGATGGACCTTGAGTCTTTTAGTTTGTTGTTTACAAAATTGTAAAAAGCGGGTGGAATTGGTGCTTAGAAGGTTTTCTTCTTGTTTAATGTGATAATTGGTGCATTCGGTCTTTATCTGGTGGCATAGATTTTTGTATCGGTTTTGAAATTGGCAACGTGACCAGATTTGTTTTTCCGCCAGAGTGATCTCTTTTTGGATTGAAGTTTCCTTATTGATATGGGTAATCTGCTTTTTGTTTTGTTTTGGGAGTTGTTGTTGGTACATATAGTTTGATGACTCTTTTGACTTCAAGTAAAAATATGTTATAATGGTCTTCAACGGTATTGCATCCAGTGAATAGAGATTGCCAATCAAGGGATGAGAGATCGTTGTCTATAAGATCATAGTTGCCTTTTTGAAGTTACAATAGGGGATTACATCATTGTGGTGATTTTTGTGTGGATGTATGTTGAGACAAAAGTCGATCATATTGTGGTCACTACTGGAAAAGGGTTCTTTAGATTGTATTCCGTAGATTAGGTTCAAACTGTTGCAGAAGATGAGATCGAGGCAGTTGTTTAGTCTAGTGTTGTTGGTTACTAGTTGTTCCAGTCCCAGATTTGTAATAGCATTGTAGAAGGTTGTGTGTATGATTTCAGTTGTACAATCATTTAGGGTCCAGTTAATATGAGGTAGATTGAAATCACCAAGAAGGATAAAAGGGTATGGGCAGGATGCAGCCCATGTTAGTAATGTATTTAGCTTGTTTACATGTTCGATGTCATAATCAGGTGCTCTGTAACATAGTAAGAATCGAATTGTGATATTTGAGGATAGTTCACAGATGATGGTTTCAGGAAGGGCAAACTCCTGGGTAACTTGGATATTTTTTAGATGTAAGGATTTTTATAGAATATAGCAACTCCACCTCCTCGACGATTTTCACGATCTGATCTGTAAACATGATAGTCTCTTACTGTGGTAATGGAGTCGGGAGAGATGCATTGAGCCATGTTTCACAGACAAATATAATGTCGAGTTAGCCATATTTAGGAGGAAGAGAAATTCAGGTATTTTATTCACGAGGCTTCTTGCATTGAGTAGTTTGCATTTAAGGCCGGCAGTAGTTGGAATTGAGGTAGTTGGGGGCGTGCGTGCCTTGGGTAATTTGTGCACGATACTTTGAGTTTCTAAGTTCCAAATGAAAATAGCTGTATCTGATGTACAAATTAAGTCTGTTCTTGTTGTTTGTTCTCCTTCTGCTTTAAATATGTATTTTATTTTTATATATCACATTTTTGTATTCTTAATTACATTTGTGCGCAGCCGACCTGGAGATTGTTCTGTTAAAAGGCAAGAAAAATAGCCTTGAAATTAAAAAAAAGCAAAAATGTATGTTATACAACTTCAAAAAGTTGGGTACAATTGGATACATCCTAGGTTATGTTGCTAATCTGTGCTATTTTTATTCTTGAACTTTTCTTATTATGCTTTCTCTTGCATTTCCCACCTTAAAGCACAATAAAAGAATAAACAAATAAAACCTCTTCACCTACAACATCTCCTCTGCATAGCCCAAGATATATGCAGAGAAAGCAAAAACATTTTTTTCTGCTGTCAGAAGATGTTTTCACTGTGGACTCTGTGGATCCTATAAGTTATACCTATCCTATTAGGTATAATTGTTATTATAGATCTTCAAGAAAATTGGGATTCTCAGTCATGCAGCAATGCCAGTAGTTTCAAATACCAATCAACTTGAAGTTTGAACTAGTGCCATGCAAAAAAAAAACAAAAAAAAACCCTTTTCTATAATTCTTTTGTACCCTATCTTATGCAGTTGAATAAAAGATAGTTTATTTTCAAATCCTCCAGGAGATGAGAGGAGATGGTGCCTGATGTAAATTATAAAATGTCCAATGGTGAATGTGGATTTCCTGTATTTTATTATACAAAATCTTCTCAATCATCTGCAATCTCTGATTATTCATGCTTCAATTAAATGTTAAGGAAAACATTGTGAGGGCCTCCTACCATTGTGCTTTTTCAGATTGGGAAATATGAGCTGCAATAGAATAGAATAGAATAGAATAGAATAGAATAGAATAGAATAGAATAGAATAGAATAGAATAGAATAGAATAGAATAGAATATCTAAAACATATAGATATCTGTTAGACTTTAAAATGGAAGAGGAAATGGTTATGAATACTATGATAGCATGGGAGCGGAATTTCGATTATAATATAAATTTAGAAGAATGAAAAAAAAATTACGAACATAAATTACAAATCAACATATAAAGAAAATTTATAGAAAATGTTTTACCAATGGCACTTAGCCCTGGCAAGACTAGCTAAGATATACCCAATTATCAGCACAAAATGTTGGAAGTGTCAACAAGTTGAAGGTACCTTTTATCATATGTGGTGGCTATTCCCCAAGGTCAGGACTTACTGGACCAAACTCAAAGATTAGATACAAGAAATTATCGGACATCAATTTGAACACAAGCCAGAACTCTCTCTATTGGGGATAATCAAAAATCAATATCCAAAAAAGATAAAATATATAATATTACACAGTCTAACAGCGGCCAGAATAGCTTATGCGCAAATGTGAAAAGGACCCAAAGTTCCAACAGAAAAATTAGTCTTACAAAAAATTGTTTGTTCTAGTGTTGTTATGGTCGAAGGTAGGACATTGCAATGTATGATTTTATATACTATACTTAGATCGGACCAAAGGCAGCGTAGTTCTAGATTTTCTAGGTCTAGAATTTCGAGTCTGGTGGCATAAGGTATTCTGCAACGAGTAGAGGAATGGAGAACTCTTCTTGTGAAATATTTCTGGACTTTCTCAACTGTGTTAATATCAAATGTGTACTGTGGGTTCCAGACTGATGAGCTGTATTCGAGTATTGGTCTAGCAAATGTTTTGTATGCTCTAGTTATTAGTGTAATATTACCAGAGAAAAAGCTACGTAAGATTAGGTTAACAACTCTTAATGCCTTTTTGGCTATGTAGTTACAATGGGCTCTAGCACTTAGGTCATTTGAGATGAGTACTCCAAGATCCTTGACAGAGTTTTGATCATCAACAAGGTCTTGAGTATTCAGCCTGTATTTTATTTTCTGATTTTTTTTGCCAATATGTAGGACAGAGCATTTATTTGTTGAGATTTGAAGTTGCCATTTGTTTGACCATTCTGATACATAGTCAAGGTCTTTTTGAAGGGTAGCAGTATTGTCTGTGGTGTTGAAGAAAACGCAGTTGCTCTTGATATGATCACAGAGGTCATTAATGTAGAGTATGAAAAGACTTGGTCCTAGAACACTGCCTTGGGGGACACCACTGTTGACAGGTACAGAATTTGATAGGACGCTCCCAATTTTTACCATTTTTTGCCTGTTTGACAGGAATGTTTCTATCCAGTTATGCAGGTGTCCAGAGATACCGTAAGACTTTAGTTTTAGGAGTAGTTTGTTGTGTACCACTGAATCAAAGGCTTTACAGAAGTCTATGTAGATTGTCTAGTGTCTATTGCTTTGCCCTGATCGAGTTGTGTAGTCCATATGTTTTTGCAGTGCAAGAGTTGCAGATTACATGATAGTTTTTTCCTGAAACCAAATTGTTTATTAGAGAGTAGGTTGTTTGTCTCTAAGTGGAGGATGATGGATTGGTTAATAATTGATTCCATGACTTTACAGGTGGCGCAGCATAAAAAGATTGGTCTGTAATTTTCCACTAGGATGAGGTCTCCCTTTTTGAAGATGGGAATGACCGTAGCTAGTGACCATAGGCTTGGCAAGGAGTTGGTCCTGAAAGATTTTTCAAAGATTATGCTTAGAGGTTCGGCTATGGCAGTGGATAGCTTTTTTAAGAAGTAGGCACATATTTTCTGTTCCAATAGATAGAGATGGTTTTAGATTGTGTAGTGCTTTTTCAACATTGTCTTCTGTAAAATCGATATGTATTAGATCATTGTAGTTGTCTGTGGTTTGACTAGGAAATACTGGGCATGATCCATTGTTGTTTACAAATACTGAGCCAAAGAATGTGTTAAAGAGCTTGGATTTAATAGTGTCGTCATTTACTTACATGACTGTTAATATAAATCTGGCTTCCCTATTGACTCTGTTTCTCTTAAGGTTGCAAAAGGTGATCACATGACCCTGGGAAACTACAGCCATCATAACTATGAGTCAGTTTGTCCCAAAGGTGCTTTTTTCAAGAGGCAATTGGACTTCCTTGTTTTTCTTTGAAGACATTTCACTTCTCATTCAAGTAGCTTCTTTAGCTCTGACTGGATGGTAGAGAATGGAAGAGTTTATATTCCTTGAAGACAGCTGGTCATTTGCATTCTTTTAGAGCAGGGCTGTCAAACTCCTGGCCTGCAGGGCTGGATGTATCACGTGCTGGCCACGCCCACGCCTGGTTTAACAAAGTGGAAAAAAAGTCTTATAATCACTAACTTAATCTGTTTCCTTTATAAGGGTTCAAGTTTTTCTTCTTTTTCCCACTGACAGAACATTTCAATGGCTTGGGTGAGAGCCCTGAAATTGTGGGTGCAATTCTGAAAAATCTTTGCATCTTCCACATTTGTTAAGAGGAAGAAGCACTGAAGTTGTAGATTCAAACAATATTTGAATCATTGCAATTGTCTTCATAGTTGAAATCTCAACCATATTAACACATACCCAAAGAAAAAATATCTCTGCTTACATGCCCTTGATATTAAAATGATTTTTATTAATTATGATAAACATGTATTGTACATTAACACTTATATAATGCAGGAAAAGAAGTTGGATTGTTCTGCATTTTTATGAGAATACCTTATACTAAACCTCTGATGAATAGGCTTGGAACTTAAATAGGACCTATGATACGTCTCCAAGTTGCCAGCAAAGGAATATCAAAATATGTATTTAAACTACATGTAGAAAAATACCTAAATTATAATGTACAGTTGTGAAGCCTCCACTGAGCTGATCTCAGTTCCTAAGGCCTTGGTATATACACCCCACTTAGTACTTTTAGCTACAAGAAAATTATTATTGTCATTTTGGGGAATTTTTTTCTTCAACTGCACAGCTTATTTTATAGCTCTGGTGTTTCCTCATAATCTTTCATCCAGTTCTGAAAGGGTACCATCCTACTTACCTTTTCAGGTTAGTGCTATCACCTAGCATTATCTACTCTATGCATTTTCAAATGGAATGTATAATTAACTTTTCAGTTTGAATGAAAAGGGGAAAAAATAAAACAGGAAAATGTATTAAAGGGTTACAAACTGGAAATACAGATCTATCCACCTTTACATCCCTAATCTGTGTATACAAAGAACCGACTAGTGTGAAGGGAGAAAATGAAATAAATGAATGGTGAAGGAAGGAAACACTTAACCTTTTCACTGCCATAGCCAAAGCCATCTTTGGTAGACCATGCATAGGCTGTAGGCTGTACATTGCAAACAGGTGAAATCTAGCTGTATCCTCAAATATGTATGTGTGAGTGTATGCGACAGAGAAAGAGAAGGAGAAAGTTAAGATGGCAACTGGATTTCTGGAGGTGAATTTAACACAGCTGTGGAAAAGTAGATCTGTCAGCATAGCAAGGACAAGTAACCAATTTGTCTATTGATAAGGGATGAGATGTAGGATGAAGAAATAATTATTTGTAACTTTAGAAGGGTGAAGAGTCATTGAATTTTATTCTTTTTTTCCCTTTTTTCTTTTTTAGTTTGTGTTATATTTTATAATCAAAATTCTTATATAGCTGCATCTGTAAATAAACCACAGCCATGTGATCAAAGACCTGAACCTTTTTGCATGTCTCTTAATTTTATTTTGACTTCCTCCCTCTGCAAATGCCTGGTGCAATGTGCTTTGGTCCACTCCTTGTACAGGTCAAAATTTCTGTTGCTAAGAGAGATATTTGTTCAGTGAATTTTCCTCCAATTTTATGACCTGTCTTGCCACATTTGTTAAGCTGTAGTTGTTAAGTTAGCAACATGGTTGTTTAATTAATCTGGCTTCTCCATTGATTTTGTTCATCAGACAGTCACAAAAAGTGATCCCATGACCCCATGACACTGCAACCATCATGAATACATGCCTGTTGCCAAGCATCTGAATTTTGACCATGTGACTGTGGGAATGCTGCAAAAGTCATAAGTGTCCCTTTTTTAAGGGCCATTGTAACTTTGAATGATTGCTAAATGAACACTTGTAAGTCAATGTTTACCTGTATACATCCTCCTGAACTTGTTTTCCTATCAGCACCTACTCACTTCTTTCTTGAGTATTTCCTCAATCTTTTATGATACAGCCTAACTCATTTCCCATTTTTCTGTCCTTAATCTTGTCTTTCTGCCTGGACTACACTTCCCTTTACTAGTCATAGCTTCTCCATATCTCTAACATTTTTGGTCTTTACTGCTGATTTGCAGCATCTTATGTGGTTTTTTTTTTTTTTCCGGTTTAGAATCTGAAATGTATGCTTCTAAGAAACATTGTGCATTTTAAATTCTGAAGAAAGAAGGAAGCACTTTAGATAGCAATTTAGAACCATGGTATTACAGGATATGAATCAAGTACAAAAAAACCTTTCTACATTCAAATGCTCTTTCTAAAACATTTTATTCTCCCCCACCTTTGAAAGGCATCTGACTTCCATGCCTATAAATCTATGTGTGTTAAGTGTGCCTATATACTGCATATGTTTCTCAATTACCCAGTAATAAGTAACCAGTGAAATCTGTTGAAATGTATGATTTAGATCTGTTGCTTTGCATTCAGGAAAACTACCAAAATTGGTGATATTTTGAGTAATGCAGACACCTACAACCAAAAACCTTCCAGATATTTGCAAGTATAACCCCCAGACTGACCATCTGGTTGGAAATTCTGAAGAATGGAGACATCTGGAGATCTGCCATGAAAAAAGAACCATAGAGCAAAGAAGCACTCTGCTGATATTGTTAGGAGTTCAGACACAGATTAAATATAAATTCAGGTTCCTTCATGAAAGCTGCATTATATGATTCACTCTTGCTCTTTGTTTTAGCAATAGACCAGAATCAACAATTCTTCATCTCGACACAGTGCCTAATATATATCAGAAATACATATATATCAGAAATACCCAGGACAGTCAATGTAGAATCTTATCGGCCAGGGCTGTCAAACAGGGCTGGTCCACAGGCCAGATGAGTCATGTGCTAGCCACACCCTGCCTGGTTTAGCGAAGGGGAAAGTTGTGCTATGTCATGTGATGGTGCTGTAATGCCGTGAGTTTGACACATCTATTATAGACCATTTTTGGCATTCTGTCTTTGATGTTTAGTATAGTTGACCAAATTCCAGACAAAATTTCTGATTTTTCTCTTGATTGTTCTCCTAGAAGAAGCTTGTGTTTACCTAGAGAATTGCATTATTTTACTGGTGTGGGTATGGCCAGTGAAATGTTATATCTACAACCTTCCGATATTTTTCATCTGTTTCCTTACCAGAAAAAAAAAAATAAAGAAAAAAAATCATTAAATAAAAAAAGACAGAATAGGTACATAATGTCTTTTGATTGGCAATTAAAAATCACTCATTTGGATGCATCCTGAGCCTCTGGTGGGTTGCTATTATTGTTGTTGTTTTGTGATTTGTCATTCACAGTTCCAGTCCTACCGGCTCTTAACTGAAGAAAATAATATTGCAATTAATTTTAATTCAAAAACTAATTTTAGTTCAGCACATATAGCAAAAAAGTAGGTTGTTCTTCGTTTACTTAATTAAAACATATGTCTAAACTATGTTTTTTTTTTTAAAAAAAAGATCTTTAAGTGATGAATAATATAAATTACAAATCATACCAAAAGAAGTAACATAGATCAATACAACAAATATCAAATCAAACATCAAACTTCAGGAAAAGCTTGAATAATTTGTATCTTCAAAGGATGTCAAAAACATAGTACAGAAGGTGCTTAACACAGAGTTGAGAGAAGAAAGTAACGGGATAGAGACAATAACAGATTGTCTTCTGAACAGAGCATTCTAATTGACAGTTCTGCTTTAACATTTTGAATCAGTGTTAGTTCCTCATTTTTTATTATGAAGTGGTTAAAAGAATAACATGACTTTTTCTATAGTATTTTTGTGTGTGCGTGTTCCATTAAAATTCTGTCCTTTCTTTTGCATTTCTCATATATTCTCTACATAAGTTTAAGACTTAAATATTCTTCCTTCATCTCTACAGATTTAATTGGACTTATTCATTGGTTAGCCATTTAATATGAAATTACTATGGTGGGAAATCACAATCAAGAACAAAATGTAGGGACCTAATAGAATGACACTGATTTGCTGTTCCCACCAAAGATGGGATACAAATTAAAAGCAGTAAAGTATCAGCTGCTGTACATGACATTTCATTTCTAATAAGCTAGTGAAAAGCAATACATTAGTTGAGGATAGATTTATTAATCTCACCGGCTATCTCCGTGTCCTTTATCTCATTTTCATTAGGACCTTGTAAGAATTCTTTGTAAAATGGTAAAAAAGGGAAAAATACATAAACATGAAATATTAAATCATTTGAAATTTTCATTAATTAAAATATAGTTCATTAGGAGTCAGCCTATTTAATCAAATATTTCATGATCTTATTCTTCTGTTTATGATATTTCTGACATCCTAAAGTATCATTTAGCGCAATCATATATAGAAAGATAAATGCTTAATGTATTATTTTCTTCTTCCCTATCTTCAATATATTTGCTGTACCATACAAGATTCTTCTATTCTTTTATCCACACAAACAATCTTGTGAGGTTGGGTCTGAGATAGTTGAAGGACTGTGAGTTGACCAAATAATAAGCCGTAAGTAAGATTCATGGCTGACAGTAATTTCAGTATGGACTTAATCTGCTCACGTTTTTGTTTTTTGTTTTGGTTCAAAAAAACTGTTCAAAGAGTACTGATCAGTAGTTATTCATCAGTATGGAAGTACAACAAATTCTTCAAATCCTGGATCTTTTATTCTTTGGCAATTTTAATTAATGACATTAATGAGGAGGTAGAGAGAATTCCTGGGCATTTGAAGATGAGATAAAATTGGATGGGATCGTTGATAGAACAGTGCAGAAATATGGATCTGAAAGACAAGTAACTTTCCGGTTATTCATTGCTGTGTCTTTCAATGGGCAGGTATAGATATCTTTCATGATTGAAATGTGATCCCAGAAAACGACCTCCTTTTCACAAGTACCATATGTGTGCCTCCACTTGCTCCAAATCACATTTTGGTCTTTAAATCCAGGTCCGTGTATAGCCCTAATAGATAATTTCACTTGAAGATAGAAATAAAATTTAAAGCAATCTTGGCAGATTAAAGAAGCAGTCTAGAAAAAACACCCCAGAATGAATGTAAATAGTATTATTTGCTTTAGAAACAAAAATTAGTAGAGGATGGGAAGTTGATAAGTTTGGCCAATAATAAAGCCAAGTAAATGTAAAATAATATGATGTGGTTCCAAAAAGATTAATGAATTTTATGATAGTTAGAATACACAATATCATCTTTAATGTGTTTTTTCTCTTTTTTTGCCTTCTTCCATTCACACAGATAATTGAACTAGGCTATAGCATAATGTTATGTAAAATAGTTTAAGCTATAAAGATTTTATTTTGAAATAGCTGTTTTAAATTCAGATATCTATGTCCTGAAAGTTTTGTTGACTTTTGTTCTGAGATTGGACAGAACATGTTCAGAATACTGAAAGTTCAGAATATATCAGAATAACAGAGTTGGAAGGGACCTTGGAGGTCCAACCAGCTGCTCAGGTAGGAAACCCTATACCAGGGGTTTCAAACTCATGGCGTCATGGCAGCGTCACGTGACGTATCAGGACTTCCCCTCCTTTGCTAAATTGGGCAGGGGTGTGAGCAGCATGTAACGCATCCAGCCCACAGACCATGAGTTTGACACCCCTGTCCTATACCATTTCAGACAAATGGTTGTCAAATCTCTTCTTAAAAATGTCCAGTGTTGTACCGCCCACAGCTTTTGTTGTGATGTCCTGTGATTGTTGATTGTTGGTTGGGGTGTTCTTATTTGTTTCAAAGAAAGTCTTCCAGTATTAGCTAATAAAACAGCAGGAACTACTTTAAGCTCTACTTCTATTGACTGAATCTATTTGAGGCCAGCTAACATGATACTTGTTCAAATACTGGGAAACATTTGAGATTAAAATCCCCATGTTGCTATATTTTCTTCATTTGCAGGCACTGTAAGTAGACAAATGCAAGCAGTTAATACCCTTAACTGATTATATGCCATCAAGTCATTGCTGAATTTTAGGAACTACATAGATAAATTTTCTCCATGACAATCTGACCCTATTTCAGCACTTCCAATGCTTTGTTCCTGATTCCTATAACTAAACAAGTGTCTATATTTGCCCCTTGCTCCACCTTAAGGATATTCCACTTACCAGTTTGGCAGTTCAGGAATAAATAACATCCCCCTCAGTCCTTTCCTATAGCTTTCTTTGACTTTTGTTTCTGTGCATCAAAAAGTACTGGTTTTGACCTTTGCTGATAGAACCAAAACCTTCTGGTTGACCCACTGCCCTTAATTCCATCTTATTTATTTTAGAGTGTATAGACTGTTCCAAATCTCATGATTCTGGGCAGTTTTATAAAATATATCAGTATAATATTATAAACAAACAAATATATATTGCCAAAAAGAGAATGGTCTCCCCTGCAAAAAAAAACCCCACACAACCTCCAAATCAATTTAAAGAAATAGACCTCATAACCCACTGTAACTCAGGACCTGGGGGTACAGATGGATTTTAAGGGTTTGGGGGGCATATCAAGCTTGGTACAATGATGATATAGATCAGGGGTGTCAAACTCATGGCCTGTGGCTGGATGTGTCACTCACTGGCCATGTCCACCCTCAGTTTAGCGAAGGGGAAAAAGTTGTGATACGTCACATGATAACAACATGATGCTGCAAGTTTGACACCCCAATCTAGAGTTTGGATGTTATGTCAAAGAAGCAAATACCTTATTACTAATAAGAATATGCAAATGTCTTCATGTCTAGCGCAAATGCATTCATTCCCACTGGCTATTATTTACTCTGGCACTCATCCCATCTCTCTAAAAGTTTTGTCACATTTCCTATGGGAAAATAGAAATGCTGCATACAACTAGCACAGCAGAGATGAGAAATTATTTGGTATATATTTTTCTAATGCTATTTCCTACTATGACTTCAACAGTTTCTGAATACAGAGTTGCTTGGCATCTGTTCCTTAAGTATTTCTTAATTTGGCTTCATTTTCAGCCACACAGAAAACAAATGGCTAAAGGAAAATAAATTCAAAATCAACATGCTTGCTTTGTTCTTTAGTTTGGAATGCGATGATGCTATTCAGAACACTCCTTTGTTTTTAGACAACTGATTCAAGCTGACCAGGTTCTTAATGCAGAAAAATGTGCATTCTTGCATTAAGTAGAAGCTTGTGTCAAGCGTATATTTAGAAATGTATTTTATGTCTCTCTTCATAGGCTTAGCTGAGGTGAATCCAGCTATCTGGTTTTTGTTTATTCGGTGCTGTTTTTGTACTACAAAAACATGCTTTTAAATTAATTCTACCCTTTACTAGGGGAAGTTTACATTATTTGTATAAAAAAAAATGTAAACACCAGCGATTTTTCTATTGGGTGATAGGCCCCAGTGAACATGTTGCTTAACTATCTTTATGAACTTAAGATTAAAAAGAAAGGATATCATTTTCCTGCTATTTCCTACAGTAGGAAGGAAAGCTGTCCCTGTGGAATATGAAATACATTATGTTCTAAAGGAAAACCTGATACTTGGAATGTTCCATCACCATTTAAGTAGCCATATGTACACCTTTTATTCCTATTATGTAGAACATGTGTCTATGTGCCTTTGAGTAAGTCCTGAGCCCTAGAGATTCCTTGGACAAGACCCAGCAGTTTGTTGTTTTTTTGCAAGATAACTCACAAGTGGTCTGGCATTGCCTTCTTTTGAGGGCTGAGGCATGATGACAGGTCAAAATCACCCAGCTTCTTGTCTAAGGCAGAATTGGAATTCAGAATTTCCCAATTTAATTAAATTGACTCTTAAAGAGAATTTCCATCTGAGTAAATTTGTATGAGATTGTGTTGTATGACTACTATCCTCAATACCTGTCTTTAAATAAAGGTGAATTTACATATAAAAACTTCACACTATTTTCTTGACGAGATAAAAACCAAATAAATAACGCCTACATGTGTCTACATATGATACCATAACAGATCCAACTGTAATTATTTGCCACATTTATGTACAGATCTATAATAAGGCAATGACAGCTCTTTTGCATTTTCCAAGAAGAAATTTCCTGATATAAGAGTCAAGACTCAGGGACAGATGTTGCAGGGAATGGATAAGGGAATGATTAAAAACAGCTGGCTGGTGCTTTGGTAAATACAGCTGAAGGAACTGTAAGGCCTTGAATTGTATCAAGACGAAGACAACTGAAATAGGAGTCACTAAATGACACAAGTCTAATCCTTGCTATTCAGTCTCATGGTACTGAGCCATTTTGATCCACAGCTCCAAACACATTAATCTCATCTCTATGGTAATACCCAAGGGCAATCAGTCAGAACAGTCAAATCAAAATAAAGAGTAAAAATAAATGTAAACAGTGAAACAGCAATGAAACAGAAAATAGCAACAAGAATCGGTTAAGAAGGAAATAACAGTAAAAATCAATTATTTGTTCAGCAGTGTCTAAGCCCAATTCTCACTAGACTGATAGGGACTTGATGCCTGAAATCACCTAGAGATAGTGCCAGGTGAGTTTATATGAGCCACTGAGTTATGGAGTTACTGCTGAGATGCCTAATTCTGTATCCTACATCTAAGGCCACTGAGTATCGCCCTGCCCCTTACATTTTGGAGGGTTTTGTCTTCATGTTTTTATATAATGTATTAAAATTCCATGCTGTTTGTTGGGACATTCTGAGATTGCCTGAAACAGTTTAATGTCTGTGAGTTCAACAATTCCTTGCTCAATGGTGCAAGGAATTTCTGATGTTTCAAAACAGTCACAATTGTTTAGGCTCTTGTAATCTATCTTCTCTTCCCTTTCCTCCTTCTTCATCCTGATTTAAATCATACATTGGTCTAGCCATTGTATGCATTGATGAAGTAAGGCACAGTTCACAAAAGTGAATCTCTTTTAATAAAACAAGTTCTACCAATTCTGAACTTTTTCCTACCATGTCCATAACACTGCTTTCCAAACTTGGCAATTTAAAATATGTGGACTTTAACTCCCAGAATTTTCCAGGCAGAATGTTTTGTTGCCACGTTTGCCAAGTACGAATAACATTGATCTATAGCATTTAACAATACAATCATATTACGTAGAATGGCCACTAGCACCTTTGGGTGAACTTGGAAAAAGCTGCTTTGAACTATAAATATTTTTCTTGGCTTCCTCTGTCTGCTGTTCTCTTGCAATTCTTCTGTATTATACCTTCAGCACACAATTTCCCTTCAAAATCTATTGAATCATATGATATGACTGTCATGTATGCTGCATAATGCAGGTATTGAGTAGAACTGCGCACATTTGTCTCCTTGTTTATGAATCCTCAATATCTCTTTTTCAAATGAAGAAAAAGAGGGGGAAGAAAAACGTTGTCATCATGCATGATATTAAGGCATCATTTCTCCAGTTGCGATTGTCATTTTCTAACTGAAGCATATCAGCAGAATGCACAACCCAGATGTCTAGAGAAATCTCTTGTCCCCAAAATGTCTACATTTGACAAAAATCTAAAAAGAAGAAAGGAAAATCGATGACAGTGAAGGTCATGTTGTCTGCTTTACCATCTTTTCCCCTATGATACACTGAAGATTAAACTTGGAATGCTAACAACTGCTTTCTTTCCTTAGCTAAATTATCTTGTCCTTGTCTCTTTAGTGTGACTTTGGAGAACTCTTAATTGCATGTCTAAGTTCAAGCATTCCTCTCTTGATTCAGTTGCCATACCTAATCAAAGCATTTCTAGTGTAGTCACAGCAAAACCTTAAACTTGTAAGCCTTCCAAAACAAAAACAAAAAAGCATACTCAATAATTGTTAATTTTCAGATTGAGGTAAAACAGTGATAAAAATGTGTTATTGTGCCAGTGATCACTGCCAATTCTTTTTCTGTTGCCCTCACTAATCCCAACACTAACCCCAGTTTAGTCTTTTGGCAACCATTTTGATTTACTTTCATATGCTTCATAAATAATTTCCTTTTCAGAGCACCTCCCTAACCCTCAGGTTGGTTCAGCTTTATTTATAGGTATCCATAACACATGGGAGAGTGCACCCTTTATGTGGCTGCTTGTAAAACAAAAACCCTTTCCAACATTTTTAAGCATGAATAACAAAATGTGTTATTGCTTCCAATGAAATTAGCATTAATTACTTTTATTAGAAGCCATCTCAGATGCTGGCATGGACCATGACACTTTACTGAAATCCATGATTTAAAAAAACTAATTATGAACTGTGCATTTTTTTTAAATGAAGCCCCTGTTGACAAATACCTTGCTTCATTTGCCTGAACATTGGCAAGCTTCATCCAAGCTACTGTCTCTGAAAGTAGAAAAAGCACCAATGATGTGATTGTCAATTGGCCAGAACCTGATCATCCATTGCTTCTTCAGAAGATTAGAGACATTTCAATGGATGTCAAAATCTGACCAATAGAAGCAGATTGAGACCACTGGTTGCTTGAACAGTGTTGGTGAAACAGAGCCGAGTTTGATGTGACTGGAACTTGATATTCAGGCATATAAAATGTATCATTCATTTGTCTCTTTCCAAACCAGCCTTCTGCCAACAAATTCCTGTAGTAACATTCTTCATCTTACCATCCATGCAGCAAACACATTTTGGCTCACTACAAATCTCACTCATTGTGAATTTCTTTCCTAATGACTTCCTATTTCATGCTGAAGCAGCCAGTTGTGAAGCCAATTTTCATAGCTTCAGTGCATCTTGTTGCCCTAAATTGCACTTGTAAAGCTGTGAAATATTTTTAATTGAATCAAGCTCATGAATTATAATATCTACAAAAGGGTGGGAATAAGAGGTTGTTTTCTTTTATAGAAAGAGCAAATTATCTTTCTTATGCGCTAGCCTTTTGAGACCTATTTGACAATGTTGTATGTTCTTTAGTGGGGCTTTTTAAAAATCCTTATAGAAAGTGTTCAATGTGTTATTGCTCAGAACATAAAAATATTGTAGACTTAAAAGCCTGCCTTTGTGAGTCCATTCCTTAGTGCTACAGATGCAAAAACAAGTCACTAGTCCTCACTACACTAAGTTCTCTGCATATGTTTAGATACCTATCCCCTCTTTTCTTTCTTGGTCTTTGTCTATGACTCTTTCTCTGTATAATTCCCTCTCCCTCTCTTTCTCACTCACTCACACATACATGCAGACATTAAAAAAACCAATTAAATCTAAAATCCAAAAGGCATTATCAAATTGGAAGTGGAAAAACAGCATAGATTTCAAAATAAAGAAACAATATTATTATGGTATTGGGAAATTTCCAAGGATTGAAGAATATACCACTTGTCTTTGTTCTCCATGCTCTTCCTTTGGAGCTTAAACAAATATAAGCATGCTTTATGTTTATGTACCTTATGGTTCTTGACTCTTCACGAATGTATCTTTTCTTTTATGTACACTGAGAGCATTTGCACCAAGATAAATTCCTTGTGTGTCCAATCATACTTGGCCAATAAAGAATTCTATCTATCTATCTATCTCTATCTATCTATCTATCTATCTATCTATCTATCTATCTATCTATCTATCTATCTATCTATCTTATCGAATGCTGAATTTTGAGTAAGAACAAACAGAAGATCAATGAAATGTAAAACTATGCAAGAAGATATAGTTTGAATCTGAATGGGGTATTCCTTACAGGGCCACTTTGTTACTAATCACATCTGTTTGTTAATTGGATTTATAAACTACCCTATTTCAGAGAACTCTGGGTGCCTTTACAAAATTAAAGCAACAATGAATATAGTTCCAGCAATAAAACAGCATCCAATGTTTCCTCTATTCTTCATTGTCCTCTTATTGCTGAAACTTTATACCTCAACCCATAATAATGGAATTGTATTATAGATGCATTTTCCACTATTGCCTTTGAATAAGAGTAGCTGTCATAAATCAGCTAGCTGGCTATCACTAGCTGATCTTGGATGATCTTGAAAAGCTAAGTAGAGTCAGACCAGATAAGTACTTGACTGGGAAACAACCAGGAAATGCCAGGGCTGTAGTCTAGACAAAGAAATTGAAATGGCCATCCGCTTTTATATTCTGACTAAGAAAAGTACATAGATGTGATCACGAATTCCCCAGGATTTAAACTTGTCTCAAAAGAGTCTTTACCATCCATCATAATCTCCAAAGTCTATCTTTAAAGATCAAGTGAGAAAGTAGTTTCTGAAAAGAGACTATTGATTTTTAGTTAACTATTCATCCCAATGATTGGAAAAAGATAACCTATTTGACCTTTCAGTTTATGAACTCTTTAAATAGAATTTTAGTTTAATCTAGCCAAGATCAGATTCTTAATCCTTCTTCTTTTTTATAAAATAAGTTTTATTGGTTTTAAAGACAAACAAAACATAAGACATCAAAGTATAAAACCTCCTTTCTCAAAAATTACTTATAAGTTTTAACAAGGCAAATAAAGCATTATTTTTTAAGGCATAGTTCCACATTATCACATTTCCATTTAAACACGTATATATCTTTTCCAAATTTCTCATTGTTTCTCCCTTCACTTTTATTCAATTATATTTCTTTCTATCAAGGTTTTGTTAATTCTCAATCAAGCATAAACACACAAAATACAAAACATAAAACAAGACATAAAAAGATAAAACCTCCTTAATTATCATTTATACATGTCTTTTCCAAATTTCTCTCCCTTTAGTTTTATTCTTCCAAGGTTTTATTAATTCACAATCAAAACATAGTTAACCAAAACACAAAACATAAAACTTCTTTTGAAAAGTGGCTTGGCCCCGGGTTACATCTTTTTTTACAGACCTAAATCAAGTTCATGCTCACTTTATATACCATTCATATCTTATTAACCATTCTATATTTTCTATATAATTTCTCCCTTCTTTTCACTCTCTTGATTATATTTTGTTTATTTCATCTTATTTCAAAATCATTATGTTTGTATCTTTTGTCCGTTCTTTTCCAATCATCTATTTATCTCTTCTCTTTAGCAAAGAATTTCCCCTGTAATCACTTTAAAGGTGTGATGCCTTTCCCTAAAGTTACACTTAAAATAATACATAATTTCTATCCTGATTCTGCTTAGTACATTCTACATATTGCATTTTGAAAAAAAAGAATAATAAACTTATAATATAGTTAAGTATATAATTTCCATTCTAATTCTAATTAATAGTATAACTAAGCATTAATCATTTTACACATTCTCTTTGATATTTTATTAAATATATGAAATCTATCATTATAAAACATTTTAATATTTTAATATTTTGTTAAATCTTATAATATTCCAATAGACTATTTCAAATGCAAATACTACAATACTATCTTATGTACTCTTGCAGAATCTTTCTTAAATTATACACTGTCCTTTATCCTTTATCTCTAAAAAAAGATATCTTGTTTCAGACCGTGGCTTTTTTCCCTTTTTCCCTCCCTTTCTTCTCCAGACTGATCTTTTTGCCACCCCCAACCTCCACTTTTTAGCTTCCCCTCTCTGTTGTAATTCTCTTTTCAATTGCTTTTTAACATTATACCTTTTTTTCACCTTATTTTTCTTTTTCTTGGTTGTTTTATTGAATCTTAAATTCTCATTTTTCCTTCCTCTCTTCCTATTTTCTTTCTTAATCGAACTTTTTTGTCCATTAAAAATGGCTTCCTTTTCTTCTTCTTCTTCTCCTTCTCCTTCTTCCTCAAGTATTTGCTGGTACATAGAAACTGCCATTTCTAAAAAGTGGAAGACAGCTCCCAATGAATTCTTGCAATTTTGTTCTCTTTCTTTTAATTTTTCATATTCCATTTTTAGTTGATCCACAGATGGTGCCATTGTAAATTTTTAAGAACAACCCAGATGTTTTTAATCTTAAAGTAATTTGCAAATGTCAAAGTTATCAAACAATCCAAACAGACAGAAATTATTTCCTCTTCTTCTCTTTGCAACTTTTCCTCCTGGGGCAAAATCCCAAATATATTTTAAAGCCGTATTACAATTAGTTGTTGGTCTTATAATCTTCAAAGCGTCTCCTCCAACAAGTTTTTAAAGATTTTTTTTTTAGTCCTCTCCTTCCCACTTATAACAAAGAGCTTGTTTTTACCTCAAAGCAGCAGGTTTTTCTGTGCTCATTTGCTTTCTCCGTAAGGAAGGGGAGTGAACTTTCCTTCAGCACTTTCGCCGCCCGTAACAAACTTCTTTTGGAAACAAATGTATCAATCTGAAAGTCAGGCTTCCAGGGTGTTTTAAAAGTAACTTAATGTCCCGGTTCAGCCAAGAAAACTTCTCCTTCTGTCTTCCTCCTGCACAGTCTTATCCGGTTGAAGATTCCTTTGTGGCTGCCATTTCTGACAGCCGCTCCACCGCCTCAGGAAAAAGGAGTCTAGCCAGCTGGGGAAAGGGGGTGCGATATCCCCAGACCCCTGCCCGGATCTCCTCTGTCTTCCGCTGCCTCTTCGGGGCAGCGACAACCCCCAAATCCAGTTGGATCGGGGGTACCTCAGCGGCGAGCGCAGCAGGGACCCGCAGAGAAGCGGATTCCTGCCGCCACCGAAGCCTTGCAACCGGAAGTTCCCTTAATCCTTCTTCTTTTGTTGCAGTGCATAACAATTTTGCACAAAGAAGCAGACATATATGAAACAAATTATAATATTTTAGCATACACTACATCATAGTGTAAAACGTGCCTTGCTTATAAATTCTCATATTGATTTTGTGTGATTGGGATCTTGGAAGGACCTTGCAGTTCATCTGGTTCAACTTTCAGAGTATATAATATAAATTTAAATACTGTTGTTTTTATATTTTCTTATTTTTTTAGTGTTCAACAAAATTTCATGAGGTATATTTTCTTCTGATCCTGATGAGGAACGATGCAGTTGGTTTCATGCAGGTATCAAACTGCCTATAGATTTTTCTATGAACTATTCAAGTAACATTTAAAATAAAAAACTTCATTGTTCTACAGCCATCACTTCTAAATTTCATGAGGTATATTTTCTTCTGATCCTGAAGAGGAACGATGCAGTTGGTTTCATGCAGGTATCAAACTGTCTATAGATTTTTCTATGAACTATTCAAGTAACATTTAAAATAAAAAACTTCATTGTTCTACAGCCATCACTTCTGAAATTTATCCAGAATTTGTAATTATTTTCCTTTATAAGAAATAAAATCATATGGCATTTAAACAGTGTAAAACATATTTTCAGAGAATAGAAAACATTTTTTGTTTGTCTTATATATATACACATAAAACTGACAAGCCATGGATATATCTGTATTGATTTCCCTATCAAAACTGCTTGATGTATACTAGGAATATGGTTCTTCCTCATACATTTGTGGCTGCTTTAATACTTATTGTCAAGTTCATATACACAAAGAAGTATTTGTGTAATTAATTTACAATTTGTCTTGGACAGCTCACAATTAAATGTCTATAGCATACTACATGATATGTTCTCGCAAAGGCTGTAAAAATCTTTTCTTCAAGTTTAAATATGAACATATCTAATGCCATTATACATATATACATGCACACAACATTACAAGACCAACAGCTAGCTCATCACCACTGTAAGATGTTGTATCAGTGAGCCAAGGGTCATGTTTCAAAAGAAATTAATGTGTGGGAATCTTAAAAGAATTAAAAAAGAATTTTTTAAAAAACAATCTCTTGGGGCCTGTGCCAGACATCGCATGTTTTAGTATTCTGCATATGAGACATAATTGACCTTTGCAGAAGGCTCAACAGATGCCTCTCTTAGCCCCCATGTGAATCAATCCAGAAGTCATTCAAACTGGAAGTTTTAGAATCCATTAGTTTCATCAGCTCAAAGTTGTGTTTACATTCAAGAACAAACCAGTTCAATCTGAACAATTCCGAGAATCAGTTACTGTATTACAAACGGTTTCATCTTTGGGCTGCATTGAAGAAGCATTAAAATTTTCTCCTCCTCAATAGAATCTGATGAAAATTCTCATGTATTTCATGAAAAGAATGATATATATTGGGGAGGGTGTTTGTGTACATCTTTAAAACATTAGTCCTTCATTACCTTTAAGACAAAGACAGGGGGACAAGAGAGGCTGCCAAACACAAAACATTTTTTTAGCCTAGAAAACCTACTTATATATAGATGAATGGCTTTCAGCTTGAAAACTTATAGAAAATGTAGAAGAATGGCTTTCAACTTGACAACCAGCAGGCGAGCTTATATAACCTAATCCATATAGGTGGGTTATCTTGCAAACTCCTTTTTTGTAACATAAGCCTGATGCTGATTTGTGTGCACCACAAACAAGTTGAATTTCATTGCCAATTTGTATCTTTTAAGTGTTTCTCAAGAAATGAACTGTAAACAAGTTATAGAACTGATGCATGAATTTAATAGCTTACGTTTAAAAAATGTGATTACTTGAGAAACAATTGCCACTTTGATAAATAAGCTGAAATAGTTCACAGTTTTTCCTGCTCTTGACTGACATTCATCTTGAATAGCCTTGACAATACAAAGCTACTCTTAATGATTAACACTGCACTCTATTTGTGTGTCCACTCTGAAGTAAGATTTTGAAGTCAGGTGGGAACTACTTCCATAGAATGATGCAGAAAAGCAGGAATATAAGTTTACCATGTTTCAGATTTGTCAGTAGGAGACTGCTTCATTACACACACACACACAGACACACACAGACAGACAGACAGACAGACACACACACACACTTTCTTCCTAGAGGAAGACCATTTTTCTGTTGACATCTCCCTCTGGATTTAAAAAAGTTAACTTTTGAAACTATTGAATATATGATATTGTTTTAAAATTGACTGCAGATGGTGTTCAAAACAGTTAAGATAACAGTCATGGCTCTACAATAAAAACCCATCTTCATTGGTAATGGATACAACATCAACACACATGTAAAAGGAGTATGATTTTGATAATGCTGATGCAGTGTCCATCTTGATTTTTTAAAAAAGATCATTCCTGCAGACACTGCTAGTTGCCTTGAAGGTATTTGGAAAAGAATAAAACAAATATTTTACCTAATTTTTTTTTACAAGGAGTGTTATCAATTCTCCCTATATCTATTTCACAATGCATCACAACTGATTACTTTGATGAAGGAGAGATACTGGACAAAACTTCCTTTTTGTCTATTGTTATTTTTACAGCTTGTCTATGAACTAACTACAGTAAAGAAAATGAGATCCATGGAGGTTAAGCAAAAGGCATGGAATTTTTCTCTTCTTGAACAACAAGAAGACGTTTAGGAAGGGGGGGCTCAGCACATGTTTTAAGGGTACTCTTTTAAAACATGGGTTTCATTTATGAGTCAACCTTGAATTAAAGGCTTGAATTGTAAACAACATGGATAGTAAGCTTACAAATATGTCTGTTTATGCATAAATTTGCAATATTTCCACATTGCTACTGTTTTTGCTTCTTAAACACTCAGAAATATTTTTAACTCACCAACAATTGCCCCATGTCCATTAGCTCATCTTGCTGACCAATAAGAACTTGTACCATGAGCCTTCCGCTAGTATTCCATCCTGTTCACAGCCATAATTTATTTCATGTCCGTTTGTTCAACACCTGAATGTCCCTTGTGATAGAGTGAGCCATTGCTCAATTAGAAAAAATTGACAATAGGATCTCATGATACTCAGGAGGCTTCCCATCTGCAGTCAAGAGGGAGAGCCCTGCATATCTTGGCTGATGTGAATATTCCTAGTGATATAAAATCTGCCCATTAGCACATTCCTTAGTGCTCCAGTATTCCTCATGTGCTATACATTAGCTGGAATAAATGACATAGCTGAACCATGAAGATGCTAATGTGGTATCATAACGCAGGGACATTTATCTAGAAATGGCATGAATATTACATGTGAGAGATGTTTACACTTGTTTAAATTAAATATATATCATAGAGCATCTGCAATTTTTCAAATTAAGACTGAGAATAAGGGAGGAAGGGCTTGAGAATAAGGGAGGATGTGATGACCCAGGGTGGGATACAAAATAAACACAGTCATAAAAACAGGTAAAGCCCATTTTATTCCTTCACTTTGCTTCCAATCTCCAAATATCCTTGACTGGAGACAAAAACCTCCCATACGAGCAGTTATAAGAAAGGAAATGCCGTTTAAACTAAAAATGCCTATAAATTATAAAGAGTAAAAAACAACACAAACCAGGCAAGATAAGGGCTTGAAGACATCCACAGATATCAGAATACACACTGAGAAGGACGCCAAACTGAGAGAGGAACAATAAACTAGAGATATTTCCAAGCTTTGTTTCCAGCACTGGCCCATACGCATGTCCGTCCTCTTATCCAGTTGTCACAGCTGCAGCCCATGAAGAGGATCAAGGCCCTCTCCTCCCCAGTAGACCATGTCTCTCCCTTATCCTCTCCTCCCTGCGTGCCCCAGGATGGAGAGAGAATGGGCCTGGGTCCTCCTCTGACTGCCCATCTGGCCTCTGCCCTTCTCTAGCCTCTTCCACAACCTTCAGAGCCACACTTCCACTCCCTGTTGGGTGTTCCTCCTCTCCCACAGAGACAGTCTCTACCAGGAGCATGACAGAGGAAGTGATTTTTTTTAAAGAAGAGGAACCTTATTGGACAGTTCCTAAAGCTATATATTTCAGAAATAAACATATTTACAGTGTGTCTGAAGAAGGTGGATAAATGTATGTATATATTTATAAATAACAAGAAAGTGGCATTTACCATATGCCTATTTTTCTTTCCTCTCTACTGTCCTGTTTTACTTCCATTATTCATCCCATTGCATGATAATGCAATAGCAATAGAACTGGTTGAAATATTATCCAGAGTTTTAACGTTTTGTTCAGCATGGACTTTGTTGGGCTGAACAGTATGCTCACCTCCATTCATCCTTCTGGTTGATCAATGGTAAGATCAGGCATCCTTCATGAATATCTCCCTGTCCTGTATGAAGTTAGTTGGACCTGTGGGTTTTCACTCCCCAAATGGTTCACCCCAATCCACTGAAATGGCCTCCAGAAGTAATTCTACTTTTGTATAGTTGCAAGTGAATTCAGAGGTTGCTTAACTTTCCAGGCTCTATCAAGACTCTTAGGATGATTCCTGGCAACAGTTATTCCCTGTTGGCATGGACCAGAAAGCTCTCTCTCTCTCTCTCTCTCTCTCTCTCTCCCCTCTCTCTCTCTCCTCTCCCCTCTGTGTGTGTGTGTGTGTGTGTGTGTGTGTGTGTGTGTGTGTGTGTAAATGCAAATTGTCCTATTATCCTAACAATAGGACATATATTTACATAGTAGCAAGTACAACATCCTTCTCCACCCAGAAATGATTATTCACATTTCAGTGGACAAAGATAAACAGAAAGCTTTAAACCTAGTTATGTGAATGCTAGAATAATTCTGAAGGGATGCATATTCAGTTGGGGAAATTGCAGGTGAAAATCTTAGGCATTTGCTTCTTCCTTTAAACCAGGAGCTTTAAGACTTATGGACTTCAACTCCCAGAATTCCTCCTCCAGTCATGTTAGCTCAGGAATTCTGGGAGTTGAAGTCCACAAGTCTTAAAGTTGCCAAGTTTGAAGACCATTGCTTTAAGGTTTAAAGTTTAAACCATGTTCTGGAAGACTGCTAAACAACATCTGAAGAATGAAATGTATATGCCATTTTATTTCCAAGAGTTAATCGAATCTTGGCAATGTATTATTTTTATGTATTCCAGTTGTTTTAATTCCAATTTTAGTTCTTTTAGCATCAATGATTTTGATCAGTCATTTAGTCTCTAAATCACCTTACAAACTGGACTATTGTAATGCACTCTACATGGGGCTAGCCTTGAAGAACATTTGGAAGTTACAAATAATGCAGAGTATAGCAGCGTGAATAATTTTAAGATCCCCAAGTATGGCCCCTGTGACACCATTGCACCAATGGTGGATTCAATTTTTTTCTACCGGTTCTGTGGGCATGGCTTGATGGGCATGGCAGGGGAAGGATACTTTAAAATCTCCAGTCAGAGGTGGTATTTGCTGGTTCTCCATACTACTCAAAATTTCCGCTACCGGTTCTCCAGAACTGGTCAGAACCTGTTGAATACCACCTCTGTACTGCATCACTGGTCACCAGCCTGATTCCAGGTGCAATTTCAGGGTGTGGGTGATCATCTTTAAAGCTCTTCATGGCATGGATCCAGGTAATTTGAGGCACCATGAATCTCTCCCCAATGGGATTGGACCCTACCACTTGTGCCAGCAGAAGAGGCATGCTGTGGGTCCCGTCAGCTTGAGTATTCCAGCTGGCAGAGTCCCAGAGGAGGGCCTTTTCTGCTGTTGCTTCTGCCCTCTGGAACAACTTGCACCCTGAATTGAGGTTGGGTCCAACCCTCCTATAGTTTCATAAGGGCCTAAAGGCATGGTTGTGCCTGTTGGTTTGAGGCTCCAGTGGGGGAACAGCCTAATGGAGGTGGTTGATTGAGTAATAACAGATCCTACCTGCCCTCCCCATATGTCTTTGATTGTAAGATTTGATTTTAATATTTTATGCTTAAATTAAGATGTAGCTGTAAGCCACCCAGAGTTACCCTATGTTAAGATGGGCGGCCAATAAATTGTATAAATAAACAAATCAGTTCTTCAGAAAAGTACACCTCTGCATGAACCTGTAAAAAGGACTTTCTGCTTTGAAGAACCAGTTAATTAAAATGGAAAGTCCTTGATGCAACTTTTAAAGCAACACATCTTTTAATGGGTCATGTAGAAATCAGAAAGAAAAATGTATGTTTTAATTAATGCAGAAAAATGTTGTGCTTGTGCAAGATTCGAACAGCTTCTAATCATTACTAAAGTGGGCCCAGCCCATAACACTGTTATGTAATTAGAAGTGGAAACAGAGAGAAACTTCTTTTCTCTCATCCTTTCCTGCCTGTAAAATAACAATACTTGAACGGAATCTTATGTGGTCTGTTGGCTGAGCTAATCACCAAGCAGCACTGGTGCAGATGGTGAGCTTCACCTCAGAGCTAAGAATCAGGCCTCTCTATTGTCAGAAATAATTACCTGAATATGTTTCAGGTTGCTCGGTGAAACAGGCAACCAGTCAGGCTTCTTCCTCTAAATTAATGTTGTTGCCCATCCTTGAACTGTGCATTTCACAAGTCAAGTGAAAAGGGATTTTTTTTTTAACTAAGTAAGGGGTGGGCCACCAATTCCTACTCCAAAAAGCAGACTTGAAGATTGATGATCATGTCATGAATATGCCCACAATTGCCAATGTGTGCCAATCACCAGCAAAGCTGCCTGTGGAGACAATCATAAAACAAGATATGATGTTCTCTCTGCCATCATCTATGATAGCTTCTGCTCTCTCCTGATGCTCTCTAACATCTAAGGTAATATTTCTCTTTTAAGCCAGTTTGTTTATCTTCAAACAATACTGAGATGTAGACATCTATTGGGTTTTCTTATAAACGATGAAAGCAGATGTTTCTTTCTTCTGTAGCTTGCAAACTCCTCTTTTAATACTTTTCTTTTATTATTTTAAAATATATACAATGAAACCAGGTGTGGCAAGGAAGCTAGCATTCACTGAATACACTATAATGATACTAACCCTTAGCCTAGTGTTCCCTCACCTCAACCATTTTAAGATTAAGATTTGTGGACTTCAACTCACAGAAGTCCTTAGGAAGCATGCTGGCAGGGGAATTCTGGGAGTTGAAGTCCACGCATACTAAAGTTGCTGAGATTGAGAACACTGCCTTGGGCTGTTCTTTCAGTTGTTTCAAACACAGAGCAACATTATAGTATTCATGCCATTATGTGTGACTAGATTCTTCTTTCCCACATTTTTTCCCCTTAAAACTTAGGCTGCATTCGCAGAGTATCCCCATCCTACTTTTATTTCCACAAAGGCAAATATTTGAAGCAAGATGAGCTAGAGAAAGTGACTGATTCAAGTCATCATTTCCACCCCCCCTTTTACCACCCTTAAATCCCTTTATTTGGGGTGGAGTCAGGGTGACTGAATGGAGGCCACTACGCCACTCTGATTCAAGTCATAAATAAATATTCGTAAAGTCAAGGTCCTAAACTTGGGTTTCCCCAGTCAGGATATCAGCCTTATTGTAAAAGTATGCAAATATTATTAGCTCACAAGTATCATTTGGGTCCAAAAGTGGTCCCAAAGGGCTACACTTATATACCCATCCCTCCTTATGTGTGTGTGTGTGTGTGTGTGTACCATCCACAGACTGAGAAAAGGAAAAATGTGAAAATTTCTTGTGTCTTCTCCCTTGAAGCCTCTATTTATTATTAGGAAATCAGAAAGAATTAATTACATTGCTTTTCAGTTTCTTAGAAACAGTAGAGACTATCTTAGCTCTTCTGAGGATGAAGATGGCTGGGCAAATATTGATGGAATACCATTTTGAATATAATAAACGGGCAATGTTGATATATTTGAACATTAATTCCTGGCAAATCTCTAGAGATTTATATTCAGTGAAAGATTACTAGGGTTTTATTTATTTATACTCCATTGCACCTGAAGAAATGCCTGCTTCTTTTATGTTAAGTTAAAGCAAGATAATACTGTAGTGCTTGAAGTTTTCAGTCAAAGCTACCAAGCTGTGAGTCAGATATTAAGCTTTGTGCTGCTACAGTGGAATTCCTAGCAGGACGATGCAAATTAGACTCAATGTCTGGGTGCCACTTGTCACGCATGACCTGCATTAGGACAACTACTGATCACAGAATGGTAAAACCATCCATTTTGGACCAGATGAGAACACTGCAAAAGAGCAATAAACTCAGATCAGTTTCAATCACAGCAAACAAAGGTCAGTCGCCAATGAGTCAGGAATCTTTTGAATAAGTTTATCACAGCCTTTTTTTTTTAAAACCAGAGAGCTGAGTGAACTGTTTTTTCTAATACTCAGGACTGGGTTTAAGGATGAAAGCACATCATTTGATACCCTTGGCTAGGAGACCTTTGGTCAAAATGTTTAGAAAAGCCACAATTCAGGTGAGTTAAAATAAAACAATGGATAACTTCACTTAAATGTGAGAAAAATCTGTATGTATATGTACTCATGTAATGTAATTTAGTTGAAACTTAAACTTGATTATGGCCCAAGACTAACATAGAACAATGTTAAAAAATAAAAAAATCCAAGATTTTTCTTGGAATAATTTAAGATTGCTTAAGATTGCCAAGAAAAATACAAGACAGGGTTTTTTTGTGTACTCGAGACAAATACCAATTTTTTTAGGCTCTCTGAGACATGAAGTTCTCTCCACCTCACCCATATACTTCAAAAATGAAATGCAATTTACTTGTACCAATTGAGGGTGGCAATGTAAACAGAGTTTAAATGGAGCCTATGAAAAGCTGTCAGGTGGATGTTGTAATTTATTTTTTTTCTGCTGAAAGTGCAATTCAAAATGTATGGCTGCTGTTGCTTTGGTATTGCAGTATTACAGATTAAACTCAGGGAAAAATAACAGTTTATTAACTGGGAATGTTTAAAGCTATCTAAGCTCAAAACATTATTAGCCTAAAACAGCTACTGTACTTGGAATGTCCAAGCTCAGAATATAATACATTGTATGCAAAAGATTTGTCCTGATCTTGGGCCAAAACAGCTTTTTATTCCATGTTGTTTAGAGTGTTCTCACAGCCAGCGATTTGTTTAAAAGGAAAAAAAAAAACACCCAATGCCTGCAACCATGGAGACTTGGAGAGTGCATTAGCCAACAAAATGTTTTCAATGGAGCAATTTGTTGTGACCTTCGATCATCGGGTTTTTTTCATCCTCCCCATCATTATCCTGTTCTGTATCAAAGATAAAAATGGAATTATGTCCAGTTTCAGCAAATAACATTGTTAGGCAGTTCTGTTGTTGATAATCTGACAGGATGCATTTGCTTAGCAGATCTTTTAGTGGTATTTAAAGAACATCATGTGTTAACTTCTGCAGTATCACAGCCTATATTTTAGAATATAGAATGTTACATTCTAGAACATTGCAGCCATTTACAGTGAAGGCCACACAACTCAAGAACACTACCGCTACCTTTGCCCCTATACCTGATCTCAGTAGATTGTTAAAGATCCAGTGCTTAACCTTCTTGACAATTCTGTGGCATTGTTTTGATTTCTGCATAGGCTGTAGGATGGAAGTTCTCCTTGCTGGCCCACCCTGTTAGAATACTATATAGGAACTTTTTTGTCTCTTTTATTTTTAAAACACATTTTCAAGTTTCAAGATAGAAATATTTATGGCAAGCTGAAGTATCAGTTCTTCCTTCATACAAAGTTTCCACAGGCTATAAAAAGAATGAAAGAACAACCAGTTCCCCTGTGTTTGATTATTGTAGCATTGGATGGTATTGTACGGAGAATAAAGGGGAAAAAAGGTCTATTTTAATATCAAAGGTAATAGTGTGGAAAGGCATCCATGTGTGCAAACCTCTGAAAAAGTAAAAGAAGAGCATGAGGATTATTGAGGAGGGAACCAACTTTAAAAAGAAAAGAAAGGCAGTAGCTGAGGTTCCTGGAGATAAATCCAATTAAGACTAAATTACACTGACATTTGCTATATCTCTATATAAAATTATTCTTGTTTCCACCATATCCATACATAGCTTCATACCTTGGTTTTTTATCTCTATTTTGGGGGATCTCAACACCGCATCCAAATCACAGGCACCTCATGCTTCTTCATAGCATTTTCATTGCATTTATTCACCAGAATGCATTCATTATCTCTATTCTCTGTCTGTCTGTCCATCTGTCTGTTGGTTGGTCTGTCTTTCTGTGTGTATGTGTGTGTGTGTCAACACATACATAAATTTTTATTATTATAAACTTTTTACTAAGTAAATTTAATCATAGATTTGTTCATAGATAAGACACGTGTTATGGGAAGAAGAGATATCTATTTGTGTCTTTCTAGGGGACTATAAACCTGTTTATTTATATATATATATATATATATATATATATATATATATATATATATATATATATATATATATATATATATGTGGATCTTTGGTTATTCGGGTTCTCTCCGCGTAGATTCAAAGTATCTGAGCAGCGTTGGCGAGGTCCCACTCGCCATCTTCAGGCTGGTGCTTTCGGCTTAGTGCCAGTGCAAGCAGTGTGTGACGGAGCTGCCATCTCTCTATATACAAGTGGTGGGGATGGTGTGCTGGGCTGGTTGGCTGTGCTGCAGCCTCTTGATTGGTTGATGGAGTTGATGTTGGTATAATGGGCTGTGTAATGGCCTTTTGTTGTAGAGATATCCTGGATCTTGTGCTGTCATCTCCTGGGTCGTTAGCCTCTTGTGTTTTAACGGCTTGGGTAATGGGTTGTGTGATGGGCTTGTGAGTTCTTTTGTTGTGGTATCCTGGGTCTTGCGTTGTAATCTCCTGGGTCGTTTGTGTTTTGATCTCTTTTCGATTAGCCTCCTGTGTAGTAACAGCTTGGGTAATGGGTTGTGTGATGACCTTGTGAGATTTATTGCTGTGGTATCCTTGGTCTTGTGCTGTGATATCCTGGGTCATTTGCTGTGTTGTGACTTCTTGAGTTCTTGAGGTGTAGTTTCTTGAGTTTTCTGATGTGATGTCCTGAGCGGGTGGCTGTGATGTAGCATTTTGGGTTTTTAATATGGCTTTGAGTTTGGGGTCTGGGTCTGTGTTCGTTTGGCTTGAGTTCGTGGTGCGTGCCACATCTTCATGGTGGGGTCAGTTCGCTTCATGTATGGTTCAGAGGAGTTTGAAGTGGGTAGTGATGCAGCTGCAGTGCGGCTTCTGGTCTGTGGTCGTGTCTCATCTGTGTGGGTGTGAGTCTGATTTTTACGTGGAAGTGTACATCCACAAGATGCCACCACCACACTTCCACGTAAAAATCAGACTCACACCCACACAGATGAGACACGACCACAGACCAGAAGCCGCACTGCAGCTGCATCACTACCCACTTCAAACTCCTCTGAACCATACATGAAGCGAACTGACCCCACCATGAAGATGTGGCACGACCACGAACTCGAAGCCAAAACGAACACAGACCCAGACCCCAAACTCAAAGCCATATTAAAAACCCAAAATGCTACATCACAGCCACCCGCTCAGGACATCACATCAGAAAACTCAAGAAACTACACCTCAAGAACTCAAGAAGTCACAACACAGCAAATGACCCAGGATATCACAGCACAAGACCAAGGATACCACAGCAATAAATCTCACAAGGTCATCACACAACCCATTACCCAAGCTGTTACTACACAGGAGGCTAATCGAAAAGAGATCAAAACACAAACGACCAGGAGATTACAACGCAAGACCCAGGATACCACAACAAAAGAACTCACAAGCCCATCACACAACCCATACCCAAGCCGTTAAAACACAAGAGGCTAACGACCCGGAGATGACAGCACAAGATCCAGGATATCTCTACAACAAAAGGCCATTACACAGCCCATTATACCAACATCAACTCCATCAACCAATCAAGAGGCTGCAGCACAGCCAACCAGCCCAGCACACCATCCCCACCACTTGTATATAGAGATGGCAGCTCCGGTCACACACTGCTTGCACTGGCACTAAGCGAAAGCACCAGCCTGAAGATGGCGAGTGGGACCTCGCCAAACGCGTTCCTATACTTTGAATCTTACGGGAGAGAACCCGAATAACCAAAGATCCACATACAAATCCCGAGAACCTCAGAAAACATATATATATATATATATATATATATATATATATATATATATATATATATATATATATATATATATATATATATATATATATATATATATATATATATATATATATATATTCTTTTTTTCACTCTTTTCCTTTTGTCTTTTCTTATTCTTTATTAATTTTTCTTTTTTACTTTCCTTTCTCTCTCTGGTTTTTGGTTTGTATTAGTTTGTATTAGTTAATTCAAATCTTCAATAAAATATAAATATTGAGACTTACAAGTGGCTCATGTGAATGAGGCAGAGCAATTCTCCCTTACCTGCTACCTAAGGTTGGTAAGTTAGAAAGGTGTTTAAACCTGTTAACCTTTTTCAAGTTTTGTTCATAGACCACCAGCAACAGAATAGAGGCTTGATCTCTTCAGCAACACTTTGAACTTAGCTATTTTGAACTAACCTTGCTTTTACTTGCCTATGATGAGTAACAGACACAGAGAGAAGTAGAGAATACACACCTACAATGCTCAATTCATTTTTCCCACTGTGGTTTTTAAAAAGCACAGTGGTTTTATTCTATAATGTGAATTATCTACATAGTTTAAAGGTCAGGTGAATAAAGAAGTTCTATTACCGCTTGTAGTCTTGGATGAATTATGTATTTAATTCTTTTATCATCTTTCTAAACAGGTAGAGATAACTCCTTACAAATATTCACAAAATCCCACAGATAAGCTCCTCCACCTGTTTTTTCATAAGCATATGCACACTTTTTGGCTGTACAATTTGGTCATCGGGCAGTCTTATCTAATTGTTTTGATCTAAAGTTTGTAGTATTGTACTATGGATTTTAAGTGCCATCAGATAAATACACATCAATATTTGCAGAGAAAGAGAATCAACATAGTTATAACATGACTACTTTTATAATTGTGGCGCATGAGATGCGGATATTTAAACCCAGCGTGTTTGGTGACTGCATCTATTTACAAGCAACATCTCTCCACATAATGCACTATATTTCCCGCAAAGAAAAAAAAGAAAAAAAAAGAGCTGGATGAATCTAATTTAGTGTTTTTCATCCTTGGCAGGATGAAGATGTGTGGACTTCAAACTCACAGAATTGTTATGAATCTTTTCAGGAGAAAAGGAAATATTTATGACCTTAAAAACATTTTCTGGGTTGATTCCCATCCCTCAAATTACCCAGGATTGGTTTTTTTTTTTTTTTTCCCCTTTAAGCAATTTCAGTTTTCTTCATTGGTCACTTAATGCATTGTTTTTCAATAAAACAGAATATTTATGGTGATCAAATTGCAGAACTTTATGAAGGCTTTTAATATTTTAAGAGGTTCAACTCATGCAGTCTGATCTATTAAATGAGCAGAGGTTTATTTACATCACTTCTGTAGGTCTTGTGTTTCCTTCTGATTGAAGTCACAGACTGGGCTTAATGATGATAAGTATTATGATTTGGAACCACCATAAATTCTAGTTTCTTACAATCTCTCTGGAAGGATGCAGAAAGCAGTTGATACTGAGGATCATCAATTTGATCTACAATATTGTGTTCATTTAGATACCTACATGAAGCAGTAGAAGGATGTTTGTGGATATTTGATTTAAAGAGACATTAGCATGTGGACCTTCCTTCCTTCTTTTCTTCCTCCCTCCCTCTCTTTCTTCCTTTTCCCTCCTTTCCTCCCTCCCTTCCTTCTTCCCTCCCTCCCTTCATTCCCCTGCTTTCTTCCTTCCTCCTCCCTCATTACCTCTCTCCCTCCCTCTCCTAACTTCTTTCTTCCCTTCCCTCCTTCCCTCCCCTTCATTTTTCTCTTCTCCCTCATTTCCTCCCTCCCTCTTCTAACTCCTTTCTTCCTTTCCTTTCCTTCCCTCTCTCCTTCCCTTCTTTCACTTTCTTGTTGCTTAGGATAAACAAACTAAAACTTAAGTAAGAGGAAAGAGCCATTAAATGAGAACCATGCCAATTTGGATTAAAAATCCCAGCCTTCTTGAGATAGCCTATACTTTTCTTGAAAGGTCAAATGCATGGGCTAGGTCTCGATGCTATTTACAAAAGCTCATGAGCCATCTGTGCCAGTTATTATTTTGCCAGCTTATACTCTATTGCCAGCTGTTAATCTATATGTAGAGAATATACAGACTTGTCTAGTCATACATACTTCAATTATATTTAGGATTTTTAATGCTAGGCTGCCTACAAAGCTAAATCAGAAATAATACCTGGTACAAAATATAGTCTTCTAGAAGCTTGTCGTGGCAGTTAGTCAGCCCATTTAACATATATACAGTACTAGATGCATTGGCTGCCTATTTGTTCCTGGCCCAAGTTAAAATCTGACTGTGATATTTAAAGCAGTCTATACAGGTAGTCTTTGACTTATACTTGTCATTCAGTTACTGCTCAAAGTTACAATGGCACTAAAAAAGAGTGACTTATGACTATTTTCCACACTTACAACCATTGCAACATCCCCATGGTCATATGATCAAAAGTTGGATGCTTGGCAACGGATTCATATTTATCACCGTTGCTGTGTCCCGGGGTCAAGTGATCACCTGTTGTGACTCATGACAAGCAAAGTCTATGGGGAAACCAGATTCACTGAATAACCATGTTACTAACTTAACTGCAATGATTCACCTAACAATGGTGGCAAGAAAGGTTGTAAAATGGAACAAAATTCACTTAACAAATTTTTCCTTAGCAACAGAAAGTTTGGGCTCAGTGGGGGTGGTAAGTCGAGGATGGGACAAAGTCATTTGATCACTGTCAGCATCCTTTAACATTTTGGACTTTAAACATGGCCATAAAAGTCCTTCTCTGATGTCCCTTTTGGTGGCTGCTCTATACTTGTTTCTATCATTTCCCTGAAGATATGCATCTTGTTCACTTTATGATACCTTTCTTGATATAGAAAGTAGTATATTAGAATGGAATCGGAGTACAGCTGGAAGGGACTTTGGAAATCTTCTAGTCCAGTCCCTGCTCAAGCAAGGGATCCTAAACCATTTCAGACAAGCAACTGTCCAGTCTCTTCTTCTTCTTCTTCTTCTTCTTTTTTTTTTTTGTAAATTTTATTTGAGTTTTCACAAAAAGAAAAAAAAATACAAATAAAACATCTTTTTTGAAAGTAGCATAAATCCTGGGTTACATTTCTTCGTACAGACACAAATTCAGGTTCATGCTCATTTTTATATTCTATTCCATATCTTATTACTATTTTACATTTTCTACATAGCTTCTCCCCTCTTTTAATTTTCTCAATTTTATTTTAATTATCTCATCTCAATTCAAATCATTGTATTTATATTTTTTGTCTGTCCTGTTTCAATTATCTATTATCTTTTCTCATTAAACAAAATTTCTCCTGTAGTTACTGATTGGAGTATGATGCCTTTATATCTTTTCCCTAAAGTTGTAACATTCAATATAATACATAACTTCCATTCGGATTCTGCTTGGTACATTCTTAAAATACACACTGTATTCTTAAAAAAAGAAAAAATATATAAATATATATAATTAAAACAACATTCCATTCCAATTCAATTCTATCATTAATATTAATATTCATTAAAGTCTTAACATCTTTAACATTACTTTTCAATTAAATATCATACTTCTATGGGAACAATTATAAGCTTTCCATAGTTAATTCCCCCCTCCTTCACTTATATTTTATAAAACATTAACTAATTAAAATGTTCCCATTTCTTCCTAATTCAATTTTCTCATTTATTTTATTTCACTTATTTTATTCACAAACATTTCACTAAATTACACTAACTATTTTATCCCTCATTTTAATCATACGTTGTTTCCAATTTTCTAAAGTTATTTCTATTACTAATATAACAATACAATCTTATGTACCTTTACAGAATCCCCTTTTCAGTTAGATTTTCACCCATTATCTCTAAATAGGTTCTGTTTCTCTATATCTTGCCCCAGTCCTTTGTAACTTCTTTTCCTTTCCTTCTTCCCTCTCTTCTTCTCTCTCCCCTTTTTACCCCCTTGTCTCTCTACCTCTATTTCTCTCTTCTGTATTCCCCTTTTCTGTTGCTTTCCAGTATTATACTTATTTTTCAAATTATTTTTCTTTTCCCCCCTTTCCTTTTTCTTCCCCACATAGAATTACTTGTTCATTAAAGATGGCTTCTTCTTTGTCCCAGTCTTCTTGTTTTGCAGTCTTTTCTTGTTGTTTCTCATAGTTCCAAATCTCCATTTCTAAGAATTGAAAAACAAAGCCAAAAGAACCCTTCCTTTCTTGTGCATCTTCTTTGTACTTTTTAAGTCCCATTTTCAATTCATCCAGAAGTGGTGCCATTGTATAAATTTTTAAACAACCACCCGATTGATTTTAGTCATTCAAATATAATAACCAAAAATCCAAAGATCACCAAATAGTCCAAATACACGCAAGCTATTTCTTTTTTGCTCTTTTTTTCCCACTTTCTCTTCCTGGGGTTACTATTTAGTTGCAAAGTTTCAGTTAAAATGTATCTTTTAGAAGTCTTGTTGAAGTTTTACTTTAAATTCTTTTTAATTCCAGGCAGTCTCCTCCCTCTTCCAGATCCTGCCCTTATTCCTTTTCTCTCCCTTACTGCTTATGAAAAAGAAAGTTTTTAATGTCCAGAAATCTTTATTATCCCTTTGGCATTTTGTTTTATTTTCAGCTTAATTGCCAATTGATGTCAAAGCAGATTTTTCTGATTTCTTATTTAAGTCTCTTAGTTGTAAGTATAGGGAAGGAGAGAGAAGGGAAAAAAAGCCAAACCTTTCCCTTTTCACTTTCCTTCACTGCTTCCGACTTTGGGAGCAATGTTATTTTTTGTAAGTTTAAATTCCAGGGTACCTTAGTTGTTGCTTTTACAATTTAACCTGGTCAGCCAAAACTTTCACTTCTTATCTTCCTCCTTCACATTCTTTTCTGGTCAAATTCTTCTTTGTGGTGGCCATTTCTGACCACCGCTGCAACCGCCTTCGGGAAAGGGAGTAATGGCCAGCTGAGGAGGAGAGATGTGGCTCTCCTCGACCCTGCTGGCGGTCTCCCCCCTCTTCACCACCTCTACGGGGTGGCTTAGCCCCGAAACCAGCCGGCTCGGGGTGCTCCAGTGGTAGCCCAGACAGAAACCGCGCATGATCACGGATTTCTGTCTGTCGCCAAAGCCCTTCAAACTGGAAGTTTTTCTGTCCAGTCTCTTCTTAAAAACCTCTAGTGATGAAGTGTCCACAATGTCCAAAGGCAAGATTGGTTAATTCTCCTCACTGTTAGGAAGTTTCTGCTTAATTCCAGGTTGCTTTCCTCCTTGATTAGTTTCCAACCATTGTTTCTTATCCTGCCTTCTAGTGCTTTGGAAAATAAATTGATCTCCTCCTCTTTGTGGCAGTCTCTCAAACACTAGAATACTGCTATCATATCCCACCTAGTCCTTCTTTTCTCTAGAGTAAAAGGTAGAGGTAAAGGTTCCCCTCACACATATGTGCTAGTTGTTTCTGGCTCTAGGGTCATCTTTGTGACAAAGCCAAAGAGCCAGTGCTGTCCAAAGACATCTCTGTGGTCATGTGACCAGCATGACTAAACGCTGAAGCTGCATGGAACGCTGTTACCTTCCCATCAAAGTGGTCCCTATTTTCCCAGTTGCATTTTTTCATGCTTTCAAACTGCTAGGTTGGCAGAAGCTGGGACAAGTAATAGGAGCTCATTCCATTATGTGGTGCTAGGGATTCGAACCGTCAAACTGCCGACCTTTCTGATTGACAAGTGCAGTGTCTTATCCACTGAGCCGCCATGTCCCTGTTTCTCGAGACTACCCAAACCCAAATCCTGTAACCATTCTTCATATGTTTTAGTCTCAAGGCCTTTAATCATCTTAATTGCTTTTCTTTGTACTTTTTTCAAAACCTCAACATCTTTTTTGTAATGAGGTGATCAAAACTGGATGCAGTATTCCAGGTCTGTGGTCTTACAAATGACTTTAAGTTCTTTTCCATTTCAGTCTGCTTTTACATATTTTCAGTCAGCCATATTTCCACTGTTTCAATCATTATTTTAATTGTAAATAACATATTGTCTATATCTTTTCTATTAGAAGGCATTTGTTTTAAGAAAACATTGTAAATACTGGAATGAATAAACAAATGAGGTATATTTGCTGTTCTCTTCATCCTTTAGATTTTCTGCAACCACATTGATTATGTAAAATCTGCTGGAGAGGGATTGTTGCACACACATGCTCTCTTGTATCCATGTTATATAATCTTTTTTATTTTTCACTAACCTAAAAGGCATCCTCTATTAGAAAATATTCTTGGGATCATCCACATGCATTCTAAGCATGTGCAAAATGGTGATAGGCCAAATTAGTACTGCTATGGTTTTCAAAGCTCCATAAACACTAATTAAGAGAAAGCATTGTTTTGCTTCCATATGTACCCAGGAGCAAAAAGATTTAAATAAATGACTTTTCCTGAGATATCTGTGAAACTGTAAAACAAATTATTATTAAGTTATATTCTCATCTGGCAGGAATACAAATCCCAGGATCAGATAAAAATGGAGTGAGAAGATTTTGCAAGTAGGCTCATACATTTCTTTTTCTCATTACGTCTTATTAAATTTTTATCTAATATTATCTTAGCATGTAAAAAGCAGGTTAAACATAAGTCAGCCTCAGAATAATTGAGTATTTATCCAAAAGAGGATAATCCTGAATTTAAGATCCTGTGCTGTGCTCAATCCTACTCCTCCCTCACAAGAAAGACTACACACAGAAAACCATTACTTTCTTTACCATAGTCTCAAAACACTAGTCTTCATTACAGGTAAATATGATAAATGATTTTCTAAAGTTCACATAATACTGATAATCTGTAAAGTATTTGCATTGTAATTATCTTCATTTGTTTCATTATTTTGCAATTTTCCTACTTACATATTTTATGGAAATTCCACTTGTAATAAACGGTGTTCATTATTCACTGTTATGAGTAATAGTCATTAAATAAACAATACTTTGAATTAGGTCTTTGACAATAGCTTTGTTTTCAGTTATCTTCTTTCCTTAATTGATTAGCTCCCCAATTTATCATTCATATAATTTCTTCCCAAATATTTCTAATTCATCTATGGAGGCAGGCCAAAAATTACATTTTGAACAGAAAACATTTCATAGACTCAGGGGTTGAAGATCTTTTAGTCTAACCTGCTGCCCCTGGCAAAAAAACCTTATATGATTCCAGACAAATGGTTGCACAAGCATTTATTGCTAACTTCCACAGTTGGAGAACCCACAATTCCAGAAAGCAAAGTGTTCCATTGGTTAATTGCTCTCACTGTCAGGAAAGTTTCTCCTCAGTTCCAGATTGAATCTCTCTTTAGCAAGTTTCTGTCCATTGCTTCTTATCCTCAGAAGCTTTGGAGAATAAATCAACCCTCACCTCTTTGTGGCAGTCCCTCATATAGCAGATGACAACTAACATATTACCTCTAATCCCTAGTTTCCATAACAGTTCCTTTTAAGATTTATTCTGCAGGTTCCTTATCACCTTACTTCATCTTCTCTGAACGCTTTCTATGATTGCAGCTTCTTTTTATATCATGGTGACAAAAATTGGATACAATATTCCAAGGGTGACCTCACTAATGCCCTATGAAGCAGAACTATCACTTCTTGTGATCTTATTGCTATCACTCTGTTAATGCAGCCTATGACTGCATTGACTTTTTTGGCAGCTGCAGCACACTGCTGGCTCATATTTAAGTGCAAATCATAAGGATTTCCTTTTTGTTATTGTTGTTCTGGATGGAGACATTTGTTGCATTACCTTTAGCTATGCTATCCAAGGATATGCATATTACATGCATAAGATTTGTGAAACAAAAAGGCAAGCAACCTTGCCTTTTTGTTTTCTCAAAAATAAGACCATGTCTTATATATATATATTTTGCCACCAAAAAAGGCATAGGTCTTATTTTCAGGGGGGATGTCATCCACTGACTCATCTCATTTGCGCGTGTCTGCAGAGGACTTCAGGAAAGCCTTGCCGGCCTTGTTGGCTGCAGAAGAAATGGGCCAGTAAGGCAGGTGTCGGGGTGTGTGAGGCCTGGCTGCAACTGTCCAAAGGTGAGTAGTAGGGCAGCTCCACTCCCCCATTCCCACCCTAGCTTAATTTTTACCCTTGTACCATGGAGTGGGCAGGGACGAAATTAGGACTTATTTGGTGGGGGTAGGTGCATGTGTAAAAATAAAGCTAGGACTTACTTTTGCGGTAGGTCAGTATCAATTGTTCATAAACATTTAATTTACAACATGATGCTATTATGCCAGTTATATAACACGTGTCATAGAAAGACACCATATTTTGCAATCATCTCATAGTACTGCTGAAAAAGTCCACTGTTTTTGAAAAGTGAACAAAAATAAAGCTAAATCAGAAAATATACTTCCTGGATAACAAAGCAACACTACTTAAATGGAAAATTATCAGATTTTGCATATTACCAGGCTCTTTTAAAGTGACTTATGACTCCTAGAACTTTCAAATGGCCACAGTATAAATTTGTATGATTAATGTAAAATCTAAACCCTCTGAGATTATTTTATTTTCAACTCTGTATGTCTAAGGTAGGATTGAGATCTCAAAGATACATTGCTAAAATATAAGATTGCATATCATTTATTCATACAACTGTTCAGATTTCATTACTGGAGATCTTTGGAGCTATAAATAAAGTGAATGTATTTTGCATAGATTAGCAACACTTATATTTGGAAAACTAAATAAATAAAATGATGAATATATGATACTAACTCATTGACAGGCAGTGGGAGATGGAAGGCAAACTCTATCCCCGAGATCTGACATGACAAGTTATTTTTTAGAAGTAGTGATATCAGAGCTGATGGCCAGTAGCAGGAAAACGATAAACGGAGGGAACATTTGTTGTTTATTTTTTCTTTCTTTTTTCCCTGGGTCTCCACAGCCTAACTTAGGAGCTCTAATATACATCTATGATGACATAAAATCAATAACTATAACAAAAACACTTAAAAGCCTTTTTCCACTTTAATACTGCAATGATGAAATACGACATCACATCTACCTTCCCGATCAAACAGACAAATCTCTTTGCCTTTCCTCTTTTGAAATCTCAACTGGAATCCCTGGGGAGAACTTTATTTTTTTTAAAAAAAAGTGTTCAACTTATTCTTTATTCCCATTCCATGTAAATTAGCACAATAATGTTACAGAATCAGGATCTTTCATGTGTGCTGTCCTGAGAAGTGGACCGGAAGGAGAAAGAGAAGGACAAGACATGTTGTTGTTGTTTTCTTTTGACTTAAAGCATGTAATTCCTAATTCATAGTTTTCAAAACAATTTTCACTGTAAGAAAATCATTTGCTTTTATTTTTCTGCAAACAATATTTTCTCCTCCTATCTTTTTCTTCTTCTGAACTCTGGGAAATCTCTGGAAGCTTTTATTCTTTCCTGGATAGCAAAGACTTTGTTTGTGTTCATGGCTCTTAAAGCCAAACTCCCTATTCTAAATGGCATGTCAAGGTTGGTGTCCTTGTGTCCATTTTCCTTCTCTCTTTTGATTGAAGTTTCTAGGTCAGATATTCCTACACAAGAATTCAGCATGAATTTATTCTGGCAAAACACATAGCTGTGATTCACCTGATTTCTTATTCTTTGACCATTTAGTCAGTGACAATGCCTGAGTGGAATTCTGATGATTGCAGATTTTGGATTCTTTAAAATCAGTCTTAGGTTAACTTGAAACATTGGTTGACATGCTATCAATTTAATTCTTTTTCATGTTTTATTAGTGTTAGGAATCTCCTGGAGACTACAGCATCTAAAGTTTTTTACATTCTTCTGCTCTCACCACTGCTTTGTCCAAAAAAAGAGGTTATTTTAATTACATATTAATCAGATATTGAATGTGACAATGTTGATTTTTTCCAAACAAAGTCAATGCTGCTGTAACTGAACAAAGAGCTCCAAATCAACAATTTCTTGTAAGAACAACCAGGGAATCTACCAAACATTACAGTAGGAGACTTTGTAGAATGTCATATTCTATGACATTAAAACCTTTTCCCAACTGTTTTCAAGTATGAGAAACAGGAAAGAGTATTCTTATGACAAGATCTAGAGGCAATTAATTCAATTAATTATTGAAATGAAATATAAGCCTTTTTGTTTATGACTTCCTTGATTATTTTAGAAGTTAGTTACAATTAGATGTTCAGCCCTGATTCTAAGATTTCAGAAGAAGCATTCACAAAACAGTTTTGCATTTAAAGAGAAATAGAAATTTAATCAAATTGATTGATTTATCAAATTGATTGATTGATTGATTGATGATTCGGAGCAGGGAAACAAATGTTATATGTAAGTAAAGGGCTGGAGTGGGGAGAAGTGGACTGATCATTAGTAAAGTTATCTTAATACAGCTGAAACAGACAATTTATAAGAGCTAGAACTGAAGTTATAAAATGTTTGCAAAATGAAAGCATGCAGGTAACATGCAGCTTTCATACAGGACAGTCTAAAATAGAATGATTTAAAACAAATTTAACTAGACCTACCCATTTTGGGACAGTTAAGATGCTGGGCTTATTAGCTGGAAAGTTGACAGGCCAGGTTTGAGACATCAATACCTTACAATGGGATAATTTCCTATTCTTACTGCAGTTCCTGCCAACCTAGCATGCAAAAAGCATGCAAGTGAAAGCAGATGATTAGATATCATTTCAATGGGAAGTGCTTCATGACATCATGCTGGCCACATGACCATGGAAACATCTTTGGACATTGCTAGCTCAATAGCATTGAACAAAACACGAGCACTGACCACTAAAATTGGCTATGACTAGCAGAGTATTAAATTCACAGGGACTCCTTTACTTTTTACTCATTTCTCTTTATCTTATTTGCTGTTACAAATTGACCATTGAAATAGTTGCACCTATGCATATACAGCTAATTATGTTGTGGTCAGTGGACATTTATGTAATTTTTTCCTCAATGTCCTAACCCAACTGTGACTTAAAAAAAACCCTCATATTCACATTGTCAGTATGGAGGACTGAAAACATTTCCATAGATATGTTTAGTTGCTGATATAGTTTGGCAATCTCTTTAATTAGAATTCCTGATCACCTGCTGTAGATCCCTTTTAAATCTGTGTAGATGAATGGGTAATAATACAGTCCCCTTGATACTTCATTTGATTCTGCAAGAGTGTGAATGTCATATGGCCTAGCTGTTGTGATATCATAAATTTCAATAAACTTCAACCTGCCTACACATATTTATCCTTTTGAGCACAAGTGAAGCACCAGGTTATCATGCCTCACCCTTGTGCTAAAGTCAGGAAAATGAAATGAAGACAAGACTGTGAAGAAGCCAAATATTACCCCTTGGAAGGAGTTCAAATGAATGTAGTTGTACAACCATTATCTAAAAATATTTTGGGAGAAAAAGTGAAGATGGGTTATATCTAATAAATGCATAATAAAAAGAAAAGAAAAGAAAGTGAAAGAATGTTTTAATAATAATAAGAAATTAAAAAAAGATATACTGAAGAAGAGAAAAGGTTAGCATAAAACTTTAGCCTTTGTGTCTCAGATGGACATGTATTGTGTTGATTCTTCATATCCTTACACGAGTACACTTTTCCTTTTCAGTCTAGAAGAAAATCTTGCTTGGTTGCACCCTTGTAGAAGGCAAAGCATGCATAAAATGATTCTGTGAAACTTCATTGCACAGCAGTGGGAAATTCCAAAAAACAATTTAAACATCTCTGTTAAAATTAGTTTCTGCCCTTCTCTCTACATATACTACATTTAATTCACAAGAGTGTAATAAATGGTTACAGTTTTTTAACTGCACATATTTGCCAGCATTCACAAAACGCATTGTCTCCTTGAATGCAGAAATACCAAAATGCAGGTAAATAGAAAAGAACAGATGGTGGTGGAAGAAAAAAAATCACTTTCCCTAGATCTTGAGCCAGTATTCCTGGATGTTTTATATCACCACCGAGTGTAGTAACTGCAGACCTTCATGCTGTACAGATGGAAGTGTGAGTTTTTGAGAGAGGTTGAGCATGTGGATTTTCCCTTTTTCCAAATTACAGGAACATCTGTGCTAAATAACTTCAAGTGGATCCATTATAGAAATTGCCAATATTCAATAACCCCTCAATATCTTTTGCTTGCAAAAATGAACTGATTTCATGACCATAAACTGGGATATTTCATAAAGCTATGCAGGGGTGTTTAATTCAGACCATGTATATATATATATACACACACACACACATATACATATACATATACATATACATATACATACATACATACATACATACATACATACACACACACACACACACACACACACACACACACACACACACACACACACACATACAATATATATATATATATATATATATATATATATATATATATATATATATATATATATATATATATATATATATATATGGTATTTAGCTTTGTTCGGGTATTTTCCCACGTCATTATAGTTGTGCTTTTAAAGTTGTAGCAATGTTTCGGCAGAATCTCATCTGCCATCATCAGGCTTCTGTATTGTGCTCGTCTGTGAGTCAGACTTTCACAGCCGTTTCAGTTTTAAATTTGGGGCTAGCCTACTGCTGTGCCAGAATGGTTTTTTCTTCATCCTGATTGGTTGGGAGTCTTGGTCTGTGTTTATTGGTCTTGGAGTTTGCTGTGTTCTGCTTGATTGGTGTTTCTAATATCTTCTGTCTGTTTTGTGCCTTTTTTTTTTTTTTTTGTCTTGTTTGGCTGGCAACATTGTGTTCCTGTATTGGAAGCTTTTATTGCAGCTTGGCTCCGAGTAAATGGACGACTATCATTTATTAGGAAGCTAGGTTTCATCTGGGTGCCTGGTTGGGGTGTGTTTGAGCTGGAGGTATCAGGGAGGATCTGTTTGTGCCCAGGTGTTTGCTTGGCTTGTGGTGTGGAGATTTTTTTGTTTGTGAGTGCAGGCTTCCTGACAGTCTGGTGGAATCATCTCTTCTATTCATCTCTTCTATTCTAATCATCTCTTATACATACATACATACATACATACATACATACATACATACATACATACACATTAGATATTTATATACAGAAAAAATGACAAAAATCTCCATTTCATTTGCATATTTCTTTTATATTTAACACATTGAACGCTGCAAACCTGAGTGTTTTTCTCTACAGCTGTGCACAGATATATGCATTTTTACATTCTAAAATTTGTCTAGGGAGACCATGAATTTTATGCCCATTTATAATGTTGTTGATTCCATTTCTGCTGTGGATAATTGACTTTAAAATACATTTATATTGCATTTTTAAAAATAATCACTGTCTACATTTGAGGGCTCTTTCATTTGTCTATGCTGTACATATTCAAGGACATTCAGCTCCACCAGAATAAATAAAATTGGCTGGCCTGCTTTTCAATTCATTTTCTTTTTTCCTAATTAAGCTATGAACTAAATTACTACTACACTGTGATTCATACATTGTGACTGAATATTTGTTTCAGGTCTATACAATTGGAGAAAGTCCTGATAGATTTCCAATTGATTGTTATAAAAACAAGGCTTGGCAATCCCAGCAACCTGGTTTGATCCTCTTCCCAGCATTCTGGTTATCACAGTGCTGAGGTTCAATGACAAAATTGCAGAATTTCTGCACTGCATTTTCAGGCAGTTATAAGGGGTGTGCAGGGTTGAAAGGAGGAGAATTGTAGTGGCTTGCCTCCCCTCCGTTCCAGCTAATCAGCATGTGGATCTTCCTAAAAGATTCTTAGAATGATTGAAAGATGGCTGAGCCGGCCTCTCCAACAGATTCCCAGTGATGGTTGGGGTGCACCAAGACTCTGCATTGTCACCACTTCTGTTTATATTGGTCATGGATACCATCATGCATGACCTGCAGCAGAACGTACCCTGGACTATGCTCTATGCAGATGATGTTATGCTTGTTTCCACCATCAGAGGCGAACTACAGCAGCAAGTTCAAACATGGAATGATCGCCTCAATCATTTCGGACTCCACCTCAACATCAAGAAAACTGAGTACTGAGAGACTGTTACCACCCCTGGAATGCTTCAAATCAATGAAGAAAAGAAGGTGGACATTTTTCAGTATCTGGGATCCCATCTCCAAGGCAATGGCGACCTCAGTGGTGAGGTGTGAGCAAAGGTGAATGAAGCCTGGATGCATTGGTGAGAACTCACTAGTGTGTTATGTGACAGACAATTGCCAACCTGTCTTAAATTTAAGATTTAGAAGACACCATCCACACTGTTGCACTGTATGGCGCTGAACGCTGGGCAGCAACAACAGGAACTGAAAGCTATCTCCATGCCATGGAAATGTGAATGCTATGTTGGATGTTGGACGTCTCCTTTCTTGACCACATCATAAATGACAACATTTGACAATATTTTTGTGGGGCACCAATTATAGAGAAGATGTGAGAAGGCCAACTCCATTGGTATGGACATGTCCAGAAAGCAAACTTTCCACCATGCCCAAGAATGCCTTCCAACTAGAAGTCAATGGCTGGCAACCTCACAGGCATCTAAAACAGAGATGGCAAGACACCATCAACAAAGATGTGCAAGCTGTGGGCCTGCGCCCTGGAGATGCAGCTGACTGTGCAAAGTGGTGTTCAATGATCTGAAAAGTGGACCCTGCACCTGTGGGAATATGCTAGGAAGAAAAAGAAGATTGAAAGATGGGTGAGAAAAATTTGGCTCCAGCCATTGTACTATCACTGCAGCATTGAACATCATTTGTAGCCTTCTAGAAACTCCTGGTATAAAATGTTTATTATTTTCTTTACTCTTATTTTATTGTAGGCATATTCTGAAAGTTTTTCAAACAGAGCTTTACCCTTAATTCCAGTGAGATTTATATTTTCAAGTCTGGCAAATATTCTGTGTACTTCAACTATAAGACTAATCCCTCAGTGCATATTGGTAATTTTAACAGTAATCTTGGCCTGTAGATTGCAGATTGTATTTCAAACCATGGGTTGTACAGTTTAAGCTAGAATTGCAAGACTCATTTAATTTTTTTTTATTTTAGATTTGTAGTGGATGGAATAGCTTTTATGTAAAACAAATATCCCAGAAAAACAATTTCTTTGGCTGCTGAGAAAATCTTTGATATAATTCTCAGTAGGGGCAACTTCCCACTGGAAATCAGATTGGCTCCCTACATCAATGGCTTTCTGTAAGCTTTTAAAACTCAGTTGCTTTGAAGAATCTTTGGAGTATAAAATAAAATGTAACCATGTTTGTCACTGCTGTTTTATCTTAGTTTAATTTTATATTCTGGATAACTTGCTGTATTTTTATTGTATTATAGCTAGTGTTTGTGAACATCATCACATAAAAATTTAATCACTGAATAAGATCTCTTGAAGATTTCTGAAATGGATTGGCATCATTATGTCTTTTCTTAAAGTTTTAAATTTTTGTATATATGTTCTGTTTAACCCATAGATCCAGGGTAAATGACAAATCAAGTGTTTTCTCCTTAAATTTATATCACATAATATGTCGAGCATGCTGTCTTCTTTTCTTTTTAATTGTGAGTTAAAACTTTTTGTTTGTACCATTAGAAATTCTGAAAATGTTAAAGGTATCTCAGTATGTGAATCACAGCTCTATGCAGAGGATGATAAATATTTAAATAATCCAGAATCTTTCATTTCATTTTGCTAATGCAAGATTTGGAACTGTCTCTGGTTATTCTCCACAATAGGGTAAATGGGACTGAGAGCTAAAAATAATTCTGATCCTTCTAAGGATTTGAGTTTAGATTGTTTCTTATTATTTTGTTTCTCTTGTCATTAAAATTTATGGACAACTTTCTAAACTTAGCAAATTTTAATTTATCTCCTACTTTAATGCACTTTAAAGAAAAAGTAGGCAAATGGACTAGAATAATTTCTTTGAGCATTTGGGATAAAATTACTGTTTTAAGAATTTTACTCCGAGGCTGATTTCTATTTTAAGTAATCTTTGTATTCCTTCATATTATTTCAAGCTCATTTATAGACTATTAAATAACTGTCTTTGTCAGGGACATCCTTTGAGATTTCCATTGTTTAATATATAATTGCCTGTAGAGAACAGCAAGTTTTTTCAGACTTTGAAGCTTATCATTGGGCATTTACTGTATATTAGGTGTGCTATTTTTTCTATTTAATAATTAAAACTCCTCTCCCAAAAACATCTTCCTACATCTATATGCAAATATTTGATCTAATTCCATCACCTCCTTTTTCCAATGGATTAGCGTGATTCCTCCCCGCCCCCCATTTATGTCATCTCACAATTCATTATCCTATAAGACGTTGGTCAATGCGACAGTGTTAATTCTCTCACAATGATTCTGGGCAGTGCCAGGTCAAAAACAAATGCATTAAAAGATAACAATAGAGGGCAATATCCAGCACATTAGCACAAATCCAGTCACGAGCATATATCCCACATAATCTGTGGCTGGGAAAAAGAAGTCATCTTCAGGACACATTTAAATGACAGCAGCTTTGAGGCAACTTGAACCTAGGGGTAGGATGGGAATATCATTGCAAAGGGCAAGCAAGGACTGTAACAGAGAAGATTCACCTTCTGAGTCCCATCAGATAATATTTCTTTCAGATAGGACTTGAAATGTGTCAAGACTTACTAGACAGGCAGAGACAACAAGAGACAGGTGATCCCTTAGAAATGTAGACTTTGTGCTATGAAAGGCCTAAAGGTGATATTGCAAAAACTTACCAGTAACCAGTGCCGCTGATGCAGGAAACATCTATAGCAGCATACTAATGTGCTTTCATAACTGTTCAGTCTGCATTCTGGACCAATTGTAGCTTTCAAGTGGTCTTCAAGAACTGCCCCATGTACAGTATAGTGTATTACAATCGTGCAAATAAGAGATAATCAAGTCATAAGTGACTGAGAAATGCACTCTTGATCCATGGAAAATTCATTTGGCAAACCAGATGATCCCAGCTTTCTTGAGTCCAGAAAGATCACCAAATTGCACACTAGTTCTGCTAGGGAAGTAAGTAGGGAGACCCTGTTCTGAACTAAAGGTACAAAAACCCCTAGTGCTGGAAGAACCAGGAATACAAAGGCACTCATTCTTGTCAAAGTTGAGTTTAAACTTCTTCCTGCTCATCTAGATCTCAACAAGGCTAGATCTCAACAGCATCATTTGGTTGGATATCAGGAGTGTACTCATGAGCCATATTCCATTTTGATAGATGGCCTAATCTAGCAATACTGAGAACAGCAAACCTTTTACTTCTAAAACCACATGTAGCCCTGCTATCAATCCTAAAATAATGTTGCCAGACACCAAGAGTTTGCTGTTGTTTGTACTTCCAAACAGCAAAGCATTATCATGCTGTAAAATGGGAAGTTCAAGTACAAAGCCCAGGATAAGGTATAAATGCCCCCCACTCTCAAGTCCAGTGGCTAGCTGCAACAGAACTACACACATGTGGTTCTGTTCATCTATAAATGGACCAATGAGCCTCTGGCCTCCAGTTTGTCTCCAGTTCCTTTCTCCTGGATTGGAACTGAACCAGATGGATATTTCTTCCAACACTGTACTATATAACACCTGCTCTTATTGCCATCTTGAAAAAACAATCTTGCCTCAATCTAATCCCAGTTCTCTACTAAAGCATGATTCAATTTCAAAGCTTTCTTTGGTATACCAACTACTATTCAATAGTCTACTGACACACCATCAGGGATGGGATGCTACCAGTTCTGCACGGCTCTATAGAACTGGTAGCTCTGAAGAGCAGCAGACACAGAACCGGTTCTGTGTTTGCTGCTGTTTGGCCCACTCGCCTGCCCTTTATTTCCTTACCTGTCCTTTATTTCCTGCTTTTTCAACCACAGCTGCTTTCACGGCACAGCTGAGGTTGAAAAAGTGCTGCGTGCAGCGCTTTTCAGATGTCTGGGAAGCACAGCTTAAGGATTTTTACACTCATGCACAGCAAAACGTAGTCACCGAAATGGTTGAATTCCACCGGTTGAATTCCTACCCTGCACACCATCCCCTAGTGTATTCACTCTCAGCAAATAATTCCTCCAGTCGTCAACTTGGAGGAGAGAAACATTTTTGAATAGAGATTGCTAAACTGGTACAGCTAATCTTTATTTTAAAGACAAATCTTAACTTTAAACAGTTCCAATTATGCATTTTTACCTTTTCCACGAGGAAGCTTATAAATTGGAACTACATTTTAAAAATTAATCTCATTGTTCTTATACCTATGCATGCCATCATATACATAAGTCACATATTATTTATTTAGCTTTTTAAGCTATAAAGATTGGATTCTGAATGCAAAATAAGAACAATTGAAGTGTTTATGATATCTAAGGAAGTGGCCGTTGCCAAAAATTGAGAAGAAAATATGAGATTGTAATGTAACAAAGGAGGGAAAATCCTTTTCTTCTCCCACTGTTCATGAACATTCCTTTCCAGGCACATAACACTCCTTGTTCCTGAACCTAACTGCAAGTCTAACAGTATCAAATGAGACTATCCATTTTTCCCCATAGCAACAAACGCCTTGGCTCAAATGAGACACACTCTCATATTTCAACTGAAAAATATCCCACATTATTCTGAAAAACACATGATGCTTTTCTCGGTGCAATCATTGTTATTTTTAAGAAATGGTTCATGTTCTGAAGGCAAGCTATTTATATCAGGTGCAAGAGATGGTATGATGACAGCTGATTGTTAGAAATTCTCTGCAAAATTCCACAAATCTGTGCTCTCATTTGCTTTTATGTTCTACTTGAAACAGCTGTGAATGTTAATGCCATACTTAAATTAAAAGAACATTGATAAGTAACACATAGGAACTTGATAACTGAAAAGAGAAAATATGTAACATGCTATGTGACACATTTTGGATATCTTTGATATTCAATTGGAAGTGATAAATAAGTGCTAGAAAACAAGAGAAAATAGTTTGAGTAACCTTGTGAGGAAACATATTTGATACCATGTACTTTTTCAGGAAAGATTTCTTTTTTTGGTATGTGAATTCATATTTCTCATTTAGATTTAAAGAAATAAATTAAATTAGAATCTACAGAACAAATGATACAAACAAAGCATGTAATTTATGCCTGAGTCTAAAAATATTAATTCTGTTCATTTTTTGCCCACTCTGATTTTGATAAAAGATTTAGAAACAGCAGATATTTTATGAGACAGGAAAGAATGGGTAAGATCAAATGGAAAGTTCTTGCTGTGGTGATCTCTATATTAGGAAGGGTACCCTGCAATTTGTTCAGAGATGGGAGTGAAAAATGTCATTATTTTGGTGACAAAATCAAATAATTTCAGGTGATTAAAATAAAAAATATAAGCAAAAGCTCCAAAAATATGCCTCCAAGTGGGGAACAGACATTAATATGTCAAATGAAATTCAGTATGAGCAATTGTGCAATAATGTACTACAGTGGAGGAAGTTATTCTAACTTCATATGAACAACAGGGTTGCTGACCTGATATGAAGGATGGATAAAAATGTCATGTGGCTATGAACTATGCACCTCAATATGCTTTCTCAACTCTGAGAAAAATGAAATATGTGCAAGTGGTTGCTAAAATAATAGATCATCTGTTGATACCATAAAACTATTGATGCCTTCATGTTTTTAATGGAATTCATAGTATAGCCAATATTAGAATCCTGTATATCTTTGTCTTATGTGGATTCTAGCCAGAACTTTGTGGGCCATATCCAAATGTTTTGCAATACACATGGTGTGTTGGTTGAAAGTTTTCCATCCTTAGCTTGTGAAAATGGTGAATTCAAGTGATTATTTACTTAACAATCTCAAATGCCTATTTATGGCCCAAGGAGGATACATATATGTGCAGGACATGAAAGAAAGAAAGAAAGAAAGAAAGAAAGAAAGAAAGAAAGAAAGAAAGAAAGAAAGAAAGAAAGAAAGAAAGAAAGAAAGAAAGAAAGAAAGAAAGAAAGAAAGAAAGAAAGAAAGAAAGATTGTGCATCTGTTAATAAAATCTGGTTAAGACTGAATGCAGGACTTAGTAAATTGACTTTAGAAGTGGCAGCCAGGTCTAAACTCACAGCAATAGTAAAATTACTATTACCATATAGTACCTTATCTTAAGCCATTTTTAAGGAAATAAAAGCATAATAAACTATATACCAACTACCTATTAAGTTAAAACCTTCATAAAAATTAGGTACACGCATTTACTCAGCCTAACAATATCACTTTTGTAACTTGTACAGGTAGACCTCAGCGTTCGACCACAATTGAGCCCAAAATTTTTGTTGCTAAGTGAAACATTTGTCACGGGAATTTTGCCTCATTTTATGATATTTCTTTGCCACAGTTGTTAAGTGAATCACAGCAGTTGTTAAGTTAGTAATACTGTTGTTAAAGTGAAACTGGCTTCCTCATTGACTTCGCTTGTCAGATGTCAGTAAAAGGACCCTGGACATGACCCTGGGCCTGGGACACTGCAACTGTCACAAATATGAGTCAGTTGCCAAGCCTCTGAATTCTGATCACATGACCATCGGATGCTGCAATGATCATAAGTGTGAAAAATGGTCATGTCACTTTTTCCAGTGCCATTGTAACTTTGAACAGTCACTAAGCAAACTATTGTTGGTTGAGGACTACCTGTATATCATTTGTTTATTCAAGTTTTACTTTGCACTTTTCAGAGGGTTTCATGCATTTATTCACACACAATTGTTTACATTTCAAACCCATTCAGTGTCTATGGAGATTCTCAGTCATCCAAGTCATGGTTGTCCCAAGGATGCTTTTTTTCAAGAGGCAACTGGACTTTCTGGTTTTTCTTTGACATAAATGGCTTCTTTAACCCTTCTTTCAAACCTCCCTCCACACACATAGGCCACTCTTTTGAAGAGAACAAAGTCCATATTTTGGACAGAGAGGATCGCTGGTTTGAAAGAGGAATCAAAGAGGCCATCTATGTCAAAACTGAACAGCCCTCTCTCAATAGAGGGGAAAGAATACGACATCATCTAATTTCCATTCTACAACACAGTCCTTTTAATAGTTCCAAGAAGGCTCCACACCCATTTGCATCACTCAGGTGATCCTGATGACACAGATAAACCTCAGGGTGACTTTAACACCCCACTAAAAGAATTTATTATTTATTTATTTATTTATTTATTTGATTTGTCAATTGTTTACAAGATAATAAGTACAAGTGTATACATAGTTGTGAATATATGAAATGGGTACATATAAGAAAAATAAAAGAATAAGAGAAACAATAGGACAGGGACGGTAGGCACGTTGGTGCGCTTTATGCACGCCCCTACAGACCTCTTAGGAAAGGGGTGAGGTCAATAGTAGACAGTCTAAGGTTAAAGTTTTTGGGGTTTGGGGAAGAGACTACAGAGTCGGGTAGAGTATTCCAGACATTGACCACTCTATTGCTGAAGTCGTATTTCCTGCAATCAAGTTTGGTGCGGTTTACTTTGAGTTTGTATCTGTTGTGTGCTCTTGTGTTGTTATGGTTAAAGCTGAAGTATTCATTGACAGGTAGGACATTGCAATGTATGATTTTATATACCATGCTTAAGTCGGACCGAAGACGGCGTAATTCGAGGTTTTCTAGTTTTAGAATTTCGAGTCTGGTGGCATAAGGTATTCTACAACGGGTAGAAGAGTGGAGAACTCTTCTTGTGAAATACTTCTGGACTTTCTCAATTGTGTTAATATCACATACGTAATAAGGATTCCAGACTGATGAACTGTATTCGGTATTGGTCTAGCAAATGTTTTGTATGCTCTGGTTAGTAGTGAGATATTACCAGAGAAAAAGCAACGTGGGATTAGGTTAACAACTCTTAATGCCTTTTTGGCTATGTAGTTGCAGTGGGCTCTAGCACTTAGATCATTGGAGGTGAGTATTCCCAGGTCCTTTACAGAGCTTGGGTCATCAACAAGATCTTGACTATTCAGCTTGTATTTTATTTTCTGATTTTTTTTACCAATATGTAAGACAGAGCATTTATTTGTTGAGATTTGAAGTTGCCATATGTTAGACCATTCAGATACATAGTCTAGGTCTTTTTGTAGGGTAGTAGTATTGTCTGTGGTATTGAACAGCTTTACATCATCAGCGAAGAGAACGCAATTGCTCTTGATATGATCACAAAGGTCGTTTATGTAGATTATGAAGAGAGTTGGTCCTAGAACACTGCCTTGGGGAACACCACTATTGACAGGTACTGGATTTGATAGGGCGTTCCCGATTTTGACCATTTGTTGTCTGTTTGACAGGAATGCTTCTATCCAGTTATTCAGTTGTCCAGAGATACCATAAGATTTTATTTTAGGAGTAGTTTGTCGTGTACCACTGAATCAAAGGCTTTGCAGAAGTCTATGTAGATTGCGTCTATTGCTTTGCCCTGGTCGAGTTGTGTAGTCCATATGTTTTTGCAGTGTAAGAGTTGCAGATTACAGGATAGTTTTTTCTGAAACCAAATTGTTTATTGGAGAGTAGGTTGTTTGTCTCTAAATGGAGGATGATGGATTGGTTAATAATTGATTCCATGACTTTACAGGTGACGCAGCATAAGGAGATTGGTCTGTAATTTTCAACTAGGCTTGGGTCTCCCTTTTTGAAGATAGGGATGACTGTGGCTTGTAACCATAGGTTAGGCAAGGAGCTGGTCCTGAAAGATTTTTCAAAGATTATGCTTAGAGGTTTGGCTATGGCAGTGGATAGCTTTCTTAAGAAGTAGGCACATATTCCATCCGGTCCAATAGATAGAGATGGTTTTAGGTTGCGTAGTGCTTTTTCAACGTTGTCTACTGTAAAATCGATATGTATTAGATCATTGTTGTTATCTGTGGTACGGCTAGGAAACATTGGACATGATCCATTACTGTTTACAAACACTGAGCCGAAGAATGTGTTAAAGATGTTGGCTTTAATGGTGTCGTCGCTGCAGTCTTTACCATCGGGTCCTATCAAGGGAGGGATGGACCTTGAGTCTTTTAGTTTGTTGTTTACAAAATTGTAAAAAGCACGGTGGAATTGGTGCTTAGAAGGTTTTCCTCTTGTTTAATGTGATAATTGGTGCATTCGGTCTTTATCTGGTGGCATAAATTTTTGTATCGGTTTTTGAAATTAGCAACGTGACCAGATTTGTTTTTCCGCCAGAGTGATCTCTTTTTGGATTGAAGTTTCCTTATTGATATGGGTAATCTGCTTTTTTGTTTTGTTTTTGGAGTTGTTGTTGGAACATATAGTTTGATGACTCTTTTGACTTCAAGTAAAAAAATGTTGTAATGGTCTTCAACAGTATTGCATCCAGTGAATAGAGATTGCCAATCGAGGGATGAGAGATCGTTATCTATAAGATCATAGTTGCCTTTTTTGAAGTTATAATTAGGGATGACATCATTGTGGTGATTTTTGTGTGGACGTATGTTGAGGCAAAAGTCAATCATATTGTGGTCGCTACTGGAAAAGGGTTCTTTGGTTTGTATTCCGTAAATTAAATTCAAACTATTGCAGAAGATGAGATCGAGGCTGTCTGCAAGGAGTATAAATCCTTCCATTCCCAACCATCCAGTCAGAGCTGAAGAAACTTCTTGGATGAGAGGCAAAAGAAAAACCAGAAAGTCCAGTTGCTTCTTGGAAAAAATAAAAGCACTTTTGGGAAATCCATTCAGTGTCAATTACTAAACCAAATGCAAACTTTAGAGGTCCCTTTGCAGATTATATTAAAGCAATTCCAAATTTAACATTTTGTTTTTACTTCTATTTGTTTCACCTAAGAAAGGAGACATATTGAATAACAGATGGATTTTATATTTTTAAAGCATTGGGGATCAATTGTAGCCACAAAAAGCCTAATTAATTTATTTATGGCTTTTTCCAACATCTAATTCCTGACCTTAAGCATTTTGACTATATCTACTTATTAGATTTTTATCCCACCTTTACTTATTTTACTCTTTTATAATATATATTTTGTTTTATATGTAACTTAAGCAGCGAACATAGCTAATACTTTTTCCTCCTTCTATTTTCGCTAAAACAACGACAGGTGAGTTGATCTGAGTGACTGGCCCAAAATCAGCTAGCTTGCTTTCATGCCTAAAAGGGGACTAGAACTCACCATCTCCTGGTTCACCACCTTCTCCAAACTAGCTCTATTAGCTCTATTTAATTTTATTAGGGTCTCCATATCTTTATTCTATTTCTTCCTTTCTTCCTCAACTGTTTCCCTCAAAACGACGCTATAGAGCAGCACACCAGAACAACTAGACACAAGAACAGTTTTTTCCGAAAGCCATCACTCTGCTAAACAAATAATTCCCTCAACACTGTTCAACTATTTACAAAGTGTACACTATTACTGTTAATCTTCTCATCACTCCTTATCGCCCATCCCCTCTCACTTGTGATTGTATGACTGTAACTTTGTCGCTTGTATCCTTAGGATTTATATTGACTGTTTCCTAGTATAATTTGATTGCTTATTGTACCCTATGACTATCATTAAGTGTTGTACCTTAGGATTCTTGACGAATGTATCTTTTCTTTTATGTATACTGAGAGTATTTGCACCAAGACAAATTCCTTGTGTGTCCAACCACACTTGGCCAATAAATAATTCTATTCTATTATTTTATAATGTCGTCAGATTTAAAGATATGGAAAACTTGAAACCTTGCACTCATTTTGACATTTGAGATCACACTCTGAAAGTAATGCTCTAATTGGATTTTGTTTTATGTATGTTTTCTCCAAAATGTGCACTTTGAAATGTATTTTCTCTTAAAATTAATTTTTAAAATGCCTTTAAAATGTGTCTATCAGAGAAGTATAAAGCTAATGATTAACAATATTATGGTATAAGTAGATATAAATATTATAATATGGTTAATTGATTTGGTTTGTTGAGCATCACTTTATACATTATACCTTGCATACATAGTGCTTGACATTATGCCCATGTCACGCATATAGAGAAGATATGTATGTAAATGATTATCAGAAGAGGCATAAGATACTATAGACAATATGCAATATTATTTCAATATATATATTGAGGCTTTCCTATATTGAGGTTTGAGATCTTTTGGAAGACTTTGCTTGCTTTTCTGTTTCCATCTTCAATGACTTTTCAAATGTTGTTGTAGTATACTCTTGGAAGAAATATCCATCTGGGTTCAGTTCCAAGTGGGGAGAAAGACAGTGAAACATGGATGCTCTTTGGAAAGATGGTTTAATGGTGGACAGGATCACATGCCTTGGAGATCCTGAGCGAAGAAAAGGGAAGAAATGCTGAGAGTCCCTGGGTTTTATACCCTTTCTTGCTTTGAACTTCCTGAGGCATAGGAAGAGAATTCTGATTGGTTGATGTCCGAGGTCATAGGTAGTTTTGTAAGTTGTCTGTGTGATAAGTTTGGTTGAATCTTGATGGGTGATGCAATGAAAGGCAATTGAATGGCTTTGCCTGAAGGAGGAAGATCTTTGTTATGTAGAATAGACTGACCCAGGCCTTAATGGCCCATTAACAAATGTGGGAGGGCTGAGTTTCTGCCTCTCTGAGTTTCTACTTCTCTTTTAGGGGAAATATTCTGCCTTTTTAAGTATATCCTAAAATATTTCATTTTTCTAGGAGAGGGGTGAGTTTTAACTTCCAACACTACTATATGTATTTTCTAACCATTCACTAACAGTTTTTTATTCAATTCCTTCATGAAATCTGCCTTTGGCTCCCCTTTGGCTTCTCTGCTCAGTAGTTGCATTTGTTCTGATATCCAATTTTCTTTGTTCTGTATCTTGGTCTTTGACAGACTCTTTTTACATTGTTTCAACAACTTCTTCGATTTCATTCCACTATTTCTCTGCTTTATTATCAATAAGGACTTCAATTCTTAAATTTATTAAAAATTTAATGGTTGGGTGCTCTCAAGATCATATGGTGATAATTTGACTGGTTGTGTGCTTCCAATTTAGCTTGATTTGGAATTTACATATGAACAGTTTGTGATTTGTTCCATAATAAAACTGCTGCTGCCTGATAGTGATGCCTGCTTATTTTGGGTGCACAACATACTGCAGGTGACTCTTCTGGAAGTATATATATTTTGGTATATGTTCCTGGTATTTCTTAGTCATGTATATTCTTTTATAAAAACTCCACTGCCTCCTGACACTATGAGATAGCAGAGAAGGACATGACACGAAATGGAGAAAAACTAGAAAAGATCTATAGACAACACCAGAAAGTTGGAGACCAAGAACATTAATGCCAGTGCCATTGTTTATGTCCACCTTACTTTTTTTGTATGAAAGTGTTTTATACATAATTCAAGTGTAATGTTTTAAGGTGACTTTAGATGTAATTTAACTTGGAATTCCATTTCAGGAAAAAGATATCCTGATTCATATTGGCATGGCATAGCTTGGAATAGGCATGCTGTTTTCTAAGAAAAATGCAAAATCCATTCAGCATAAAAGCCAACTTCCAGAAACAGTTGTGAGACTCAGGATGTTAATCTGGGTCTCTTGGATACATTCCAAATCAAGTAATTACATTCTATTTACCCAGTGTTCTCCAACAGTTTCTGCTGGAAATGGAATTCATCTAACAGTTGTGCAGCATTGGTGTACATTTCAAAACAGCTGTTGTACTGCACTCTACTCCAGAGAGGCTTTCATTTCAATGGTGAGTGACATGATGACTATATATTCCTCATTTGTGAGGCTTAGGGGTCTTTTGAAGCTTAATTAGCAAATGTTCTTAAAGTACTGTAATTAAAAGTGATGTAAATGTGCAAACGATCTTGATCTGAATAACATAAGGGATGTGAAACATAAATGGAACACTTTTCAAATAGCAGCAGTGTTTTATTTTTTAAGAAGATTTCAAACAAGATCTTCAAAATGTTACATTTGCAAACTATCTCCATCTTGGAGGTAAGCTATAGCCAGCTTGGTTTTGATGAGCAAGTGACACACACACAGAAACACAAATCTCAAGAAACCCCATGTTTCCAAATTTCTAAATGTTGGATTTTTATATATCTATGTTTGAATTTATTGAATTAATAAAAAGATTTTCTGTGTGGAAAAAACAGATTTAAAAGTAGATACTGGATAGCTAATAGCAGCCATTTCCTTAAAAGAAATTGAGATAAAACAGTTATATTTTTGTTGACACATAAATTGGGAAACTGCCCTTGCTGCTTATAATCAGCAGTAGCATAAGTACTGTATTTATCTTTTAGCCCCAGGTCTCTATCTCACTACTCTTGACAGGTACCAAGGACATTATTCTGATTTTATTGATCTCAATGGTAAACTTTCCAGATTTTTTGTAAGGGTTTTCAATATGTCCATCTATTAGCATGATTAAACTGACCCCTGCTGTTACCTGACAGAACATATGAACGTTCATTTTTTATGGGCATATCAAGGCATATTTTCCCCCATTAGAATAATTGGGATTGATATTTTACCCCCATAGTATGATTAGAAAAGTAATTTCAATAGCAAAAATGAACAGCATATGGATTAAAGAGATCAATTGTAATATTTTAACCACTTAGCCATACTGATTTTTTTTTAAAAAAAAAGCTATGTAATGAATTTTACTTGTTACTAACCTTTAGTGTTACACTAAAGGAAATATGGCAGTAGATACTGGGTTGAAAATATTTGAGCAACATAAATCACTTAATTAAGGAAAACAATGACTCACAGTAAAATAAAAGATTCTATGCATTAACTGTGTCCTATATAAAATTAAAGAATCCCATTGAGTTTCAACCTTGATGCCTAAATAGTCATGTTTGCATAGTTTATTTCCAATAATAAAAACAACAACAACAACAATAAAGTCTACATTGCTTCTTTAATGGATGCTTTCTCCTAGTTTAGCCATCAGGTCTGGGGCCAAAGGTGCTTTTTCTTTTTTATTAAAAGTAAACTTTATTAAAGATTTTTATACATACATATGCATATACATATACATATACATATACATATACACACACACACACACACACACACACACACACACACACACACACACACACATATATATATATATATATATATATATATATATATATATATATATATATATATATATATATATGTGTTCGGCTTAGTTGGGTATTTTCCCACGTCATTGTAGTTCTTTTAAAGTTGTAGCAACGTTTCAGCAGAATCTCATCTGCCATCATCAGGCTTCTGTTTGTGTCCGTCTGTGGGTCAGACTTTTACAGTGGTTTCAGATTTAAATTTGGGGCAGCCTATTGCTGTGCCAGAATGGTTTTTCTTCATCCTGATTGGTTGGGAGTCTTGGTCTGTGTTTATTGGTCTCGAGTTTGCTGTGTTCTGCTTGATGGGTGTTTCTGATATCTTCTGTCTGTTTTTGGCTCTTTTTGTATCTTGATTGGCTGGCAACATTGTGTTACTTCCTAACTAATGATAGCCGTCCATTTACCCGAAGCCAAGCTGCACTAAAGACCTCCATTAAAGTAACACAATGCTGCCAGCCAATCAAGATACAAAAAGAGCCAAAAACAGACAGAAGATATCAGAAACACCCATCAAGCAGAACACAGCAAACTCCGAGACCAATAAACACAGACCAAGACTCCCAACCAATCAGGATGAAGAAAAACCATTCTGGCACAGCAATAGGCTGCCCCAAATTCAAATCTGAAACCACTGTAAAAGTCTGACTCACAGACGGACACAATACAGAAGCCTGATGATGGCAGATGAGATTCTGCTGAAACGTTGCTACAACTTTAAAAGAACAACTACAATGACGTGGGAAAATACCCGAACCAAGCCGAACACCATATATATATATATATATATATATATATATATATATATATATATATATATATATATAGATAGATAGATAGATAGATAGATAGATAGATAGATAGATAGATAGATCTTTGGTTATTTGGGTTTTCTCCTGCGTAAAATTGGAAGTATCCAGGTGACGTTTCGATGAAGTCTCATTCATCATCTTCAGGCTTGTGTCTTCGGCTCTGTGCTCCTCAGAGTAATGTAAGCTTGCAGCTGCTTCTTCCTCTTAACTGCTAGTGGGGGTGTGACTTGATTGGGTGGGGGCTTGGCTGTGTTCTGATTGGGTGGGGGTGTGTTCTGATTGGTTGGGGGGTTGGCTGTGTTCTGATTGGCTGGGGGTGTGTTCTGTTCAGGTGGGGGCTTGGTTGTGCTCAGGTTAGTCTTAGTTGCTGGGGGATTTGAGCTGGTGAGCTGTGATTCTGCTGTTTGGCTTCGCGACAAAATCGAGTTAGAAAACCACGGAGTATATGAAATTCCTTGCACCGCCTGCCCCACCACATACATCGGACAAACTAACAGAAGAATAAGTGCATGCATTGAAGAACACAAGAACTCAATCATAAAAGAACTGACCTCTTCCCTGGTCCAACACCTCAAAGCCACAGGACATGAGATTGACTTCAAAAGAACTATCGCCAAAACCGAACACTTCAACAACAGAATAATCAGAGAAGCCATAGAGATAGAAAAACGCCCACACAGCATGAATAAACGAGATGACACCTCCCGCCTACCAGCCATTTGGAAACCCGCCCTCATGAACAGACGAGTACCTAACATGAAGAATGATACCAGACCCACACCCACGAGGGCCACACAAGATGCTACCACCACACTTCCACGTAGAAAGCAGACTCACACAGAAGACGAGACATGACCACGGACCAGAAGCCTCACCACAGCCGCATCACTACCCGCTTCAAACCCCTCCGACCCATACATGAAGCGAACTGATGACCACCATGAAGATGGGGCACGACCACGAATGCGAAGCCAAACAGCAGGATCACAGCTCACCAGCTCAAATCCCCCAGCAACTAAGACTAACCTGAGCACAACCAAGTCCCCACCTGAACAGAACACACCCCCAGCCAATCAGAACACAGCCAACCCCCCAACCAATCAGAACACAGCCAAACCCCCAACCAATGAGAACACCCCCCCACCCAATCAGAACACAGCCAAGCCCCCATCCAATCAAGTCACACCCCCACTAGCAGTTAAAAGGAAGAAGCAGCTGCAAGCTCACATTACTCTGAGAAGCACAGAGCCGAAGACACAAGCCTGAAGATGATGAATGAGACTTCATCGAAACATTTCCTAGATACTTCCAATTTTACGCAGGAGAAAACCCGAATAACCAAAGATCCACATACAAATACCCGCAAGAACCTCAGAATATATATGTATATGTATATCCACACACACACACACACGCAAACGCACAGGCACACACACACACACACACACACACACACACACACACACATACATACATATACAGCAGAGGTGGTATTCAGCCAGTTCGCACCGGTTCTGGCAATCCAGTAGCAAGAATTTGGCATGGATTGCGGAACCGGTAGCAACTTCTGGCTGGCCATGCCCCCGAACTGGTTCCTGGTTGCCCAAGCGGTCACCACTTGCTTGTTTGCTCTGCCCGCCATCTCACTGCTCGCTTGCCCCACCCGTCCTCTCGCCTCTTGCTTGCCCTGCCCGCACAACGCTCAGCCCGCCCATCCCAAGCCCACCCTATAAAAACCCCAACGGACCTCCTACAGGACCTGCCTACAGGACCAGGTAAGCACTGAGACCCCGGTGCCCAGCCCCGGCCCTGGGCTGAACCCCCGGGGTTCCTTCCTGCTGCCTGGCCTTGTCTCCAGCTTCCAGCAGCCTCTGCCAGCCACGGCCTCCAGCCCAGGGCCTCGTGTAGCTGGCCAAGGCATCATGATGGCTTGCGCCGCATTGCCAAAGTCACCTGGAGATCCTTCCCTCACCCGAGCCTTGTCCCGAGCTTCCCAGCCGCCACGATTGCCCTCCCCCCTCATGGGCTTCTAAAAGCGCTCGGAAGTCCTTGCTGGCCAGGCTGATGCCCATAGGCTCCAGCCTAGCCAGCCTTGTTAAACTAATCCACCTCCCTCCCCCTCCAGCATCCAACAAGCAGCTCCTCCTTCAGAAGCCTCCTTCAGATGCCTTCTGCCTTGCTTGTGCTGCATCCGGCTCATCGTTGATGCCTGCCTGCTTTTTTCAATTGGGTAAGTAAATGGCTTTTTTTTTCTTATTTAAATCAGGGCAGGGGTCTTCAAACTCAGGAAGTTTTAAGACTTCTGGACTTGAATTCCTAGAATTCCTGAGCTAACATGACTGGAGGAGGAATTCTGGGAGCTGAAGTCCAAGTCTTAAAGCTATCAAGTTTGAAGTCCCCTGATTTAAAAGAAGGGTCTTCAAACTTGGAGGAGGAATTCTGGGAGTTGAAGTCCACAAGTTTTAAAGCTGTCAAGTTTGCAGTCCCCCGATTTTAAAAAAACAGTAAGTGTGTTAATTTTTTTCCTAAAAAAATAGTCATATAACATTTGGGAAATTTTAGGTGCTTTTCTATTTTTAGAAAGCAGCTGCTTTGTGAGGTTGTCATTGTGTGTGTATGGAAGTTCTTTTAAATTGTGTGAAATGTTATGTGCCTATAAATTAAAGCTATATTTTTAGATTTTTCCAGCTGTATCTGTTTTGTGAGTGTGTGTGTATGGTTTTCAGTTGTGTAGGGAGTGCGCTTTCAGTTGTGTAGTTTTGTGGGTCTGCTGCCAATCCAGATGACTGGCTTGGCAGCAGACCCACAAAACTACATAACTGAAAGCATACTCCCTACACAACTGAAAACTACACACACACACACACACACACACAAAGCAGATGCAGCTGGAAAAAAAATCTAAAAATATAGCTTTAATTTATAGGCACATAACAACATGTCCTAGCATTTTTTGATGTTGATGCTTGCAGCGTGCAGGCCAGGTGACATTTTATGTGAAATCCAGCTGCTTTTATGGTTTCTCAGAAAATTAGTAACTTGTTTTGGAGTATAACACTTCATCATTATTAAAGCTGGTTTTAACATGTTGAGTTTTCTGGAGCTGAGCCTGCTTGATGGGTTTGGAGTGTTCATGATTGTCCTGCTTTTGTTCTTGCCTGGGTCTTTTGTCTTTCCTATCATGGTGGTTAATTCTGCCAGTTATCAGGAAAAGGGGACCTCCAGGTGATTTACTTTAATAATGGCTGTACTTTAGTGGTGCTTTTTGTTGTCTTGCTTGTTTGCCTGGGGGTTTCTTAAAGGCAGAAGAGCTGAGATTTCTGGTGTGAGGTTTTGGGTCCTTGGGGAAACAATCCAGGATTTTTGTTGCAATGGCTTTGTCTGAGGATTAAATAAAAAACTAGTTTTTATCTGCAGTATTTTTTTTGGGGGGGGGATATGCTTTCAAAGTTATCTACTCATTAACAATGATCAAATACTAATATTTGCTTATCCTTTTTGCTGAGCTTTCCTTGTATAATTGGTGTTTTCTTTTATACTTGTACATTTCTAACTTCTGTTTCTGTTAGTTAGCCATTGATAAAAGAAATCCCATGTTAAAAAGTATTTTAAGCCTTCTCCTTGATTGTAAATTTGTAATTGTTAATTTATTCATTTCTGCATATTCTAATATTGTAATTCATTTTCATATCTTTTTTTTCCATTGTTGTGCAAACACAATTCTAGCAGCTGTTGTATGTGTAAAATTAAATGAATCCAACAAAATATTTCTGGTTTAAAATCCAGAATGCCCTCTTTTGGGATTTGAATTTGAGCTTGTATTCTGATTGGTTGTCAGACTCTCATGGGGCCATGCAGGGGCAACTCTGTAGGCTGTCCTGAGTCCCAGGCTTGGTTGAGCCTTGCTGGATGATGATGTAATGAAAGGGCTTCGGGCAATTCCTAATATAGCTCTACCTGGAGTAGATCTTTGTTATGTAAAATAGATTGGCCTAGGCCAGAGTAATGGCCCATTAGCAAAGGTTGGGGGGGCCACCAAGCCACGCCCAGCCAGTCACATTACCGCAAAGTCATGCCCAGCCAGTCAAATTACCGCAAAGCCACGTCCACAAAATAAGCCACACCCACACAGTCACATGACCCCTAGGCCACACCCACAAAATAGGCCATGCCCACAGAACCGGTAGTAAAAAAATTTGAATACCACCACTGATATACAGTGTATATAAGACGTTTTGTTGCAAATGAAATCAATGTGAAAAACAAAACTAATACACATAAAACATATATGTTTCTAATCAATTAGACAGTGTCTAGTTGATTTTTCTAATATTCATCTCCTGTTACTGGTAAATACTCTTAGTCTAACCACTTTATTTTTTCCATTCCTTATCTTTTCATTCTCTGATTTTTATCCTTCATCTACATTCTGCCAAATAGATGTCATCACTTTTTATACTGTGTCTTGTTACAGTAATGCTGTATTGTTTTTCAAATGATCTGTAGTCTCCATATGTTTAGGATGATAGTAATGGAACTATGGAACATGATATGACAGCATGTTGTTTTACAACATTGTATCAGCAATATTTTTCATAGCTTTAGAGTGATGCAAACTTTCTGAAGGTTAACAATAGCACTTAGACTTATATACTGCTTCACAGTGCTTTACAGCTCTAAGCAGTTTACAGAGTCAGCATAATGTCCCCAACAATCTGGATCTTCATTTTACCCACCTTGGAAGGATGGAAGGCTGTCAACCCTGAGCCTGGTAAGACTTGAACTGCCAAATTGCAGGCAGCCAGCAGTCAGAAGAAGTAGCCTGCAGTGCCGCTGTCTGACCACTGCGTCACAGCAGCTCATTGATTACACCAAAAGTGTCTTCTTGTTTATTTACAGTAACATGTAATAAAGTTGAAAATGTGGTGGCATTTTTAAGTATCTTACAATAGTCAACCGCCTGGTCCAAGGAGTATAGAATAGAATAGAATAGAATTATTTATTGGCCAAGTGTGGTTGGACACACAAGGAATTTGTCTTGGTGTAAATACTCTCAGTATAAAGAAAAGGTACATTCGTTAAGAATCAAGAATCATAACGTACAACACTTAATGATAGTCATAGAGTACAATCAACAATCAAATCATCCTAGGAAACAGTCAATATAAATCATAAGGATACAAGCAACAAAGTTACAGTCCTACAATCACAAGTTGGAGGTGATGGGTGATAAGGAGTGATGAGATTAATAGTAATATTAGTGTACACTTTGTAAATAGTTGAACAGTGTTGAGGGAATTATTTGTTTAGCAGAGTGATAGCTTTCGGGGAAAAACTGTTCTTGTGTCTAGTTGTTCTGGTGTGCAGTGCTCTATAGAGTCGTTTTGAGGGAAGGAGTTGAAACAGTTTATGTTCGGGATGTGAGGGGTCTGTAAATATTTTCACAGCCCTTTTTTTGACTCATGCAGTATACAGGTCCTCAATTGAAGGCAGGTGGGTAGTAATTGTTTTTTCTGCAGTCCTAATTATCCTCTGAAGTCTGTATCTTTCCTGTTGGGTTGCAGAACCAAACCAGACAGTTATAGAGGTGCAGATGATAGATTCAATAATTCCTCTGTCGAACTGTATCAGCAGTTCCTTGGGCAGTTTGAGCTTTCTGAGTTGGGGCAGAAAGAACATTCTTTGTTGTGCTTTTTTGATGATGTTTTTGATGTTAGGTATCCATTTTAGGTCATGTGACATAGTAGAACCTAGAAATTTGAAGGTCTCTACTGTTGATACTGTGTTGTCTAGTATTGTAAAAGGTGGTAGTATGGGAGGGTTTCTTCTAAAGTCTACCACCATTTCTACAGTTTTGAGTGTGTTCAGTTCCAGATTGTTCTGGTTACACCACAAGGCAAGTTGTATAACCTCCTGTCTATTTGCAGATTCATCATTGTCTCAAATAAGACCTATCACTGTTGTGTCATCAGCAAACTTCAGTATTTTAACAGATGGATCATTTGAGATGCAGTCATTGGTATATAGGGAGTAGAGAAGTGGAGATAGCACACAGCCTTGGGGGGGTGTGTGTGTGCTGATTGTACAGGTATCAGATGTGATTCTGCCTAGCTTCACCTGCTGCTTGCTGTCTGTTAGGAAGCTTATGATCCACTTATAAGTGTGTTCAGGTACCGCTAGTTGGTTTAATTTACTCAGAAGACTGTCTGGAATGATGGTATTGAATGCTGAACTGAAGTCTACAAAGAGGACCCTTGCGTAGGTATTTGGAGATTCAAGGTGTTGTAGGATGTAATGCAGAGCCATGTTAACAGCATCACCTGTCGATCTATTTGCTCAGTATGCAAACTGCATGGGATTTAACAGCAGATCCATGATGGTTTTCAGGTGGGACTGCACAGGCCTTTCAAAGATTTTCATAACTACAGATGTTAGAGCAACTGTAGTCATTCAGTTCCTTGATGGAGGGCTTCTTTGGCACTGGGATGATGGTAGAATGTTTGAAGCAAGAAGTAACATAGCACATCTCTAGTGATCTATTGAAGATTTGGGTGAAGATGGGGGCCAATTGGTCAGCACAGATTTTTAAGCAAGAAGGAGTTATATTGTCTGGCCCTGGTGCTTGTCCTGGCTTCTGTCTGTGTAATAGATCTTGCACTTCTTTTTCTGTGATCACCAGAGGTTGTGAGCCCAATGGATTGGGGCCAGTTGTAGGAGGCTTGGCTGTTGTTGGTGTGTTTGAGATGTGGGTTGTGGAGATAGGTGGCTGTAGTATCTTTTGAAACCTGCAGTAAAACACATTCAGGTCATCTGCTAGTTGTTGATTTCCTTCTGCCTGGGAAGGAGGTTTGCTGAAGCCAGTGATGTTTTAGAGAGTTTTCCACATGTTTGCTGGTGCAATTGTTGAGAATTGATTCTTTAACTTTTCAGAGTAGCTTCTTTTTGCTGCTCTGATCTCTCTTGTTAATATGTTTCTGGCCTGGTTGTATAGCATTCTGTCACCTTTTCTGTAGGCTTCCTCTTTGGAACGACGTAGCTGCTTAAGTTTAGCTGTGAACCAAGGTTTATTGTTATTATATATTTGCAGGTTCCTTGTTGGTACACATAAGTCTTCGCAGAAGCTAACATATGATGTTACAGTATCTGTGAGCTCATCTAAGTCTGCAGAGGCCTCTTCAAAAACATTCCAATCAGTGCAAACAAGGCAGGATTGGACCAAGTCTTTACTGATTTAATTGTTGGTTTAATGGTTTTAAGTCTTTGTCTGTAGGCAGGTACAAGGTGAATCATGCAGTGGTCAGAGTGTTCCACAGCTGCTTGTGGTAAAGACCTATAAGCACCTTTTACTGTTGTGTAGGAGTGGTCTAAAGTATTTTTGCCTCTGGTGGGACAATTTACATGCTGGAAATATTTTGGGAGCTCTTTCCTTAAATTTGCTTGATTGAAATCTCCTAAAATGATGGGAAGGGAACATGGGTGTTTGGCTTCAGCCTCCTTAATTTGATCAGCAAGAGTTTGTAATGCCTTGTTTACACAGATTTGTGGAGCAACATACCCCCCCAAAAAAAAAAAAAAACCACCCCCCCAAAAAAAAACACAAACACAAAAACCCCCCCCCCCCAAAAAAAAAAAAAACCCCAAAACCCCCCCCCAAAAAAAACCCACCCCAAAAACCCCCCCCCAAAAACCCCCCCCCCACCCCCCCCCCCACACCCCCCCACACAAACCCCCCCAAAACCAAACCATAGCTATTAGGAGAAATGAGGAGAACTCACGTGGAGAGTTAAATGGCTTGCAGTTGATGTGTAAAGACTTAAGTTTTCATCACAAAACTTATATATTATAGTTATATCCTGAGACCAGCTGTTGTTGATATATACACATAATCCTCCACCCTTTGTTTTACCCGATGTCTCTTCAATTCTGTCTGATCTAAATGTCTGAAATCCTGGGATGTATATGGTGTTGTCCCCATGAATTTGTGGATTAAGCCAGGTTTCAGTAAAACAAAGAAGAGCTGAATTATGAAAATCAGAATTCCATCTATTTAAGAGATGAATTTCATCCATCTTGTTAGCCAGTGAGCGTAAATTAGTCAGAAAGATTGAAGAGAGAGGAGTCCCCCCCCCCATTCCTTAGTGTGTTTAAAATTCCCACTCGTTTACCTCATCTCCTCTTCTGGCGTGGTCGCTTCTTTGCTTTCTTTGTTGTAATCCATAGCACTGGGGAATTGGTTAGAATCTCCTCCGCGTTTGCAAAGACAGGTGGGGGTGGGGAATCAGAAAGCTGCTCCTTAAGGAAATATTGTCTAATTCTTAGCAGATGGTCTCGTGAGTACGAAATCCGTAGTGAATTGCAGATAATAACAAGGAATAAAACCATTAGAGAGCATTTCACCGAGGCAGCCGTCATTGACGCCATCTTGGCTTTATGTTATACAACTTCCCCTCTAATTCCAGTTTGTATGTGTTGACTAGGGGTATTCCATGGGCAATAAAAGCTATTATGCACACACTGGAAGATGTAACTTTAATTTCTCGAGTCACTATAGCAATAACAAAGAAACCTCCACAGGTTATTTTTTTCCCTTTGCTGATAATGACTGCAATACTTCTTTATGTTGGTCCTCAGCCAGGGTAGCAGCCTACAAGCTTTTGTCACAGAAAGAGAGTGGGGATTAATGGCTTTTAATTAACCTAATGTGGTCTATTAAGTGTTTCACTCCAAAGATGGGTTCACCTGGCAGTTCTAATAGTGTCTGCCACAGTCTCTGGATTAGAAGATCAGAATAATGCAAAGTGTCTTGTAAAGAAAACTGTGTTACCTTTATGCTATAAAGTGCCCCATTGATGCATGGTATGGTTAACTCAAGAGGCCTTCTATCTTTGCATAGCTTCCTTTAAGACTGACTTTGAACTACAACTCCCATAGGTAAAACATTTAATGTTTCGATTTTCCAGCTTCCCTCCCGGTGCCTCTGATTTTTGCAATGTCTGATGAAGAGTTCTGAAGAACTTGAAAGCATACACATTCTTTTTTATCATTCTGAATGATTCAAATAAAGATATTGCTCAACTATGAATAATATAAATATTTAAACAATAACAGATTTATCAAGGGGACTCTTGTGACAATAAACTTAACATGCATGGAAATAAAACCGCCGACTTTTAAGGGTAACAGTGGATCTGAATAAAAATACCTTTTACTGAGATGATGAACAAAAAATACAATAATAGAAAAGAAAAAAAATGAAAAAGTGACTTGTTTTATAATAGTTTCAAACTTAAAAAAATATTTTAAGTATAGATATTATTCAGCCTACTCATAAGTAAAGCTTTATAAATTCTCATGCTTGGGACTTCTGTAAATAGATGGTCCAGAAGTTTATCTATCTCAAGACCTTTCTTTGGAATTTTTATTTGACATTTCATGTTCTGCTTACTTTTTTTCTAGGTACCACAAAGAGCTATAACATACATTTACGCCAGAAATGAGTTCATATGAAAGAATTGTTGCCCTTTTCCTACAAGCTTTCATTGACTATATCAACACAGATAAAACAGGGAGTGGGAAAGAAGAAAGGAAGAAAGAAAAATAATTTTTAAGAAATAAAGAAAATTAACTACTCATTGCATCAATTAGTCTGTAAAAATATGTGTATGAACCTTAACCCTAGACTTAGGTAGAAACTTCAAAGAAATCTATCCCACAACTTGCCACAGCTGAGACCATAGAAGGTTTTACTCAGGATGATAGCTGGCCATTGAACACCTTTTGCTATGCTGATTGTTTGCTAATGGTCAGGGATGATTGGCTGATGTATCCGCTCTGGGTAGTTCAGATTTAACAAAGTACCTTTAGCAGTTCTTAGATGGTCATGGGAGATCTCATCAATAGGCAATCTATCCGTAGGAGATGCTGTGCACCTTTGTGAAAGAAAAATATAACTGGAAAAAAAGCTCGGTTACTTTAATGGCACTCAGTTAAACTGGAGTATATCCTTAGGAAATTTCTGCAATGCTTTTTGAAACAATTAGCTCCGTTTGTGTTTGTAAGGAAAATAGAGAAACAGCTCAAATATCTTCCATGTCTTCCTATAAAGGAACTGAAGATGTGTGGCATTATTTTCTAGAACTTTGCTTTGCTTGGGAAAGAGAGAAAGGTAGAATACTGGGGAATATTTGACAGAAGAAAGCAAAAGAGCAGATATTACAGCTAGTTGCTGTCCTGTGGATCAGCAAGAACTTTGATGGATTCCCTTTTTGTGTGCTGTGGAATCTATATGCATTATTAACTTTTATGTGAAACTGTCAACACAAAGAGCAAACTGCAAAGTTTCATATGGGGAAAATTGGCTCTGTGCCCAAAGAGCTGATTTCAGGAAAGGCAAGAGAAGGGTGGCAGAATAGGATAGGCATAAATGCTCCCAACTGCACTGGCATTATCCAGAATTAAAAATTCTTTTCAAGTGGAGTTTTGTATACATGTCTGAAAAAGTCAATTGAATATAGGTTTGGGTTTTGCATGAGGTGTTTACGGAATTTATTCAATAATATTTTCAGAAAGGATCCAATGATTTAATGGATGTTGTGACTCCTTTTAAATTAATGTAGGAAAAATGTGCAAGTAACATGGAAGATAAACAGATGAATTTGCCAACCTCTACTTGCTCTATAGGTGAGGTTCTGCTGCTTCCTGTATAGTTTAGAAGATGAGCAGGGGTATACAGTGCTTTTGAAACAGTAGTAATACTTTTTAACATAATGGGGGAATGAGCATCTGATCAGGAAAAATGCCTATAGAGATTTTCAGTCATTGAGGTCATGGTTGTTCAAAGGTGTTTTTTCAGGAGGCAATTGGACTTGTTTTTCTTTGAAGACATTGCACTTCTCATCCAAGAAGCTTCTTGAGTTCTGACTGAATGGTGGGAAATGGAAGGATTTATATCCTGATTTGCCTTCTTTTAGAGAGTCATTGAAGCCATTTGGAGGTTTATCAATGCAGACTACAGGGACCATTTGCACTTCAGTTTGAGATGTAGACAACACAGACTAATCTACAACAGCCTGTGCCTATATTCAACAACAAAGGGACACAGGGCAGAAAATATCCTGCAATCAAGAAAGCTCCACACACATTTGCACCACTCAGGCAACACAGACAAGAAAGTCCAGTTGCCTCCTGAAAAAGCATATTTGGGACGATCAGGAAAATATTCTAGGTTAGTATATTTTTTAATTGGAAGGTTTGACTAAAAGCAAAAAGCAATAGCTATAAGCAATCTGAAGGCTATCCTAGGTAGACCCATTAAAATGACTAAAATGATGCCACTTCCAATGGCATCTGCATGTGGACCAATGTTCTAGAACAAGGGTCTTCAAACTTGGCAAGTTTAAGACTTGTGGACTTCAACTCCCAGAATTCCTGAGCTAACATGACTGGAGGAGGAATTCTGGGAGTTGAAGTCCACAATTCTTAAAGCTGTCAAGTTTGAAGACCCATGTCTAGAGGGCTATAGTACATACCAAAAATAAGTTGAAAGGATAGAGTCTAGGGAAACCATGAGGCATCTGGTACCATTTGTTGAAGTTCCAGGGAAGCAAAGCCATCTGAACAAACAGAAGCAGATGGTCAGAGGTAAGAAAGACTGGTCTTAGCAAATATTCCTGCAAGCAACATTTTGTGTTGTATGTATTACTGTAGTGGAGTGGATTTTACAATTGGGCATCTGTTTAAATAGCCCCAGCCTTTAAAATAACATTTTTACAAAACCGCATTCTTACTTTTGCTCCCTGGCCATTCGTATTTTCAATGTTTCCACTTGAATTGGATCAGCACAATGATCTTATGAAAATATTTGGATCCTGTGGTTTATCAGTGAAGCATTTAATAATGTGTTGATCTTTTAAAATACATTCATTTACTGATAACTTTTATGGAAAATGGAAGGCAAAGAGAGAGATAATATTGGTTCCATGGGATACTGTATAAAAAAAAGATTTGTGAAAGTAAACATGTGAAACTCTTATAGATGTAATTGCTAGTTTGCTTTTTCAAAATATATTTTTGTTGCGGGGTATAAAATAAAGTGGGGGCACAATAAGGCATTAAGCTAAACAAGGTACAAGGGTACTCCTATCAGTTTGTATTTACTTGTTCCTGTTTGTAACCCCATTCAGATATTAAATTTGTAGTTAAGTAACATATGTCCTCACGAATTGAGAATTGCCCAGCCTTTGGGATTCCTAATTATAATGAAAATGCTTAAAATCTTAATAGATGAAAAGTAATTCTTTTAAAGCAAATTACTCAAAATGAGTTTATCTTGAAACTGACAGCCTGGACATATGGCTCTCTTTCTTTTGTTGATGAACTTTTATATAAAGTGAGCTTGATATAGTGATTCTTGATGGCACCTGTGCTTTCAGCATAAAACACTGCAGAGAGGGACCAATAGAAGAGAACATAGTCCAGAGTTAAACTGTCAGGTTCTTAATGCTCTTTGACCTTCATTGTTTGTTTGCAGATATTTTGTTACCTAGCTAGGTAGCATCTTAAGTGCTGGAAGGAGTGGGGTTTGCTGTCTATGTACAGTAGCTTTCTCTGTCAGAGGTTACAACTACTCTTGTTTGTTTGAAAACAATGTCCCCATCAACTCTGACATGGCAAGCTATTCTATATAAACAAAACAACCAATCTCAAGGAGCACCAAGGACTTCACAGAGAAGGATCTTTTGTATGGGTATAGTATAGTATAGCAAATGGAAAATGTGTGGTGGACCCCGAAGCATGGTCTGTCAAATATCAGAGGTACATCACTGAGGTTGAAACTAACTTCCACCTCACACCTTTTTTTATTTATGGTTGTATATCTCATTGTTCTACCAAAAAAGATGGAACTGGGGGGAAAAAGATCAAAACAGAATAAAATAGTAAATAGAAACATAGTTTTGAAATCTATGAAACATAAATAAAAACAATTATATTTTAAATGTGTGTGACTTTGGGTAACGAGGAGAATTCATAAAATTCATTTGCTCAGTGATTTCAAAGACTCAGTTGAAAGTTTCAGTGTTAAGTACACCTATATGTCCTTTGGCTTCTGAAACCAAACGGTAAAGGTGTAAAAATGTTTAGTCATATTTATGGATTATATACTGGTAAATGCAACAGAGAGATCTGCTTTTTTATTATGTTCCTGGAAACATGCAAGTTTGGAGACAGAATATCCAAGCACAGAAAACTACAGGATTAATATTTTTTTCAAAGTCTGTTGTTATGAATTTGATTCCCCCTGCTCCAGAAACTACCACCTACTGCAAATTTAATTCCTTTTCCTTAGAAAAGCTTCTTTCTTTTGTATCCATCTTCCTGTCCCCTGATATGTATGGATGAAACTTTACACAGTTCAGGAAAATCTTTGCTTGATTACGTGCTTACAATATGAATCTTTCCAGAAGGTTCACTTTTCATATGGTCTCTACAGACTAAACAATCCTATTTGATATATATTTCTAAGACATATAGTATAGCTGTGAGTTTGATTTAACTGATAAAACTGGTTTGGCTTCTCCAACCTCAAAGACTTGACTCATTTCCCATATCTACTTAGAATCTATATGTCCCTGAGTTAATCTAGCAAGTACAGCAAGAGATACATACAATATTACATCAAAGGCAAACAATCCCAATTAAGGATCTGACTAGTGGGAATATATGAGTGTATATATTGTAAACATACAATCATATATTCCCACTAGTCAGATCCTTATGTAAACAAATGTGAGTGCAATTTACTCAAACACAGTAACTGTAAAAAAGCATTTTAAAAACAAGACAAATCCCTGCAACTTAAAACCAGGAGAAACAATACACTTATTAACTAAAATTGAATAAAAATATTGTAAGTTTATGAGCACAGTTTGCCTGACACAAAGTTCTTGGAAACATGAGGCTTTGAAATTAGATTGTAAAGCTTTACTTGGCCCAAACTGCACTACTCCTAAGGTTTTTGGATAGTTCTAATGCTGCCTGAGAAATCATGATAGTTTTTTTAGGTGAATCTGACACATTTCTTTCCAATAACATAGTAGAATATTCAACAAAAAGGTATGGTTTGTTATGGGTGGGAGTTTATACTCCCATACTATTTTGCAGAGCTCTAATGCATTTTTCTACAGAATAAGGACAGATTGGGAAAACAATTTGTTCTATTGCTGAGTACATCCCTCAAGCTTATCAGTTTCAATAGTTCCTGAACATTCTTCCAGTAAATGCTGTTTGCCCAGCTATCTGTCACATCCTAATGTGGCCACTGTTCTAAAATAGCACCAAAATCACAAGCATTTCTGCCTGCTGCTGATATTTCAATACGGAAAGCATTTGTTCCGCTGTGTAGATTTGATTGGTTTCTGTTTCCTTTTGATAATGAGGGTGATCAGTTGGTGTTCTAGTTTCCACCATTTAGGGATGTTTATTTGATTATCTTTTATGTTCTATTTTATCCTTGTTACTTTAACCAACCTGTGGTGTTTTTTTTTAAGCAGGTGATTTTCTTCTTTTTTCAGCTTTTGTTTCTTATTGTGATGTGTATAATTTATCAGTATTTGTTGCTATAGGTATTTTAGTCTTTCGGGACATAAGAAATCCTCAAATATTCACAATCACTTTTCAAAAAATGTCTACTTCCTTGACAATGTATTTCGCTGTGGCACTGCTCATGTGTATGTGCAGATACATATTATTTTGATACTTGCTTATTTTGAATTTTCTGATAGCCGTAACCTATTCCAAAATTATGATAAGAAAAGGTAAAATAGAAAACTATATTTATTTATAGAGGAATCCTGCATTCTTTATTCAGACAGTTCAAAATTGTTCATTATAATCAGGAGATAAATGTTGCAGATTATATCTTCGCATTTGACATTTTAATTTATCATATACAACAATGCTTTAGCAATATTTATATTTACACTGTGATTTTTGACAATACATTCTACATCTTTAAAGGGCAGATGGAGAATGTTAGGAATAACATGGTTACCTAACTTAGTTTGGGTAAAATAATATATATAAACTATGTTAGTGAGTTTAAGTGTGTGTATCACTTTAACTGTAAAACATGTATTTTGGGTGCGGTTGTAAAATCACCATAAGAGGGAGCAAGAGAGCTCACTGTTTGCTGGCTTTTACTGGATTGCTAACAATGATGGATTGATGGTGATAACTGCGTGTTTTCCCTGCTATTGCTGAACGAAGAAAAGAGGCTTGATTTTCTTCATATCTCTACTGCAAAAAGAGATATATTACTGGACTGATTATTTGTAAGTTTACTGACCTCTTTTTCGACACTGGACTTTGCTAATGGATAATCCCCAGATGGACTGAACTTAGTGTATGATATATGGACTGTTTGACTATGCTATAACTCTTACTGGAATAAACTATTTAACTAGCACATTGTATCTGTTTTACTGAGTGTAAGCTACAACAATGTTTATCTCACATATCTGCCTGCCTGCCTGACTACCGTTGCACGTTTATTTTATTTTTATTTTATTTATTTATTTGATTTGCCAATTGTTTACAAGATAATAAGTATAAGTGTATACATAGTTGTGAATACATGAAATGGGTACATATAAGAAAAATAAAAGAGGAATAAGAGAAACAATAGGACAGGGACGGTAGGCACGTTGGTGCGCTTATGCACGCCCCCTACAGACCTCTTAGGAAAGGGGTGAGGTCAATAGTAGACAGTCTAAGGTTAAAGTTTTTTGGGGTTTGGGGAAGAAACTACAGAGTCGGGTAGAGTATTCCAGACATTGACCACTCTATTGCTGAAGTCGTATTTCCTGCAATCAAGTTTGGTGCGGTTTACTTTGAGTTTGTATCTATTGTGTGCTCTTGTGTTGTTATGGTTGAAGCTGAAGTATTCATTGACAGGTAGGACATTGCAATGTATGATTTTATATACCATGCTTAAATCAGACCGAAGATGGCGTAATTCAAGGTTTTCTAGTTCTAGAATTTCAAGTCTGGTGGCATAAGGTATTCTACAATGAGTAGAGGAGTGGAGAACTCTTCTTGTGAAATATTTCTGGACTTTCTCAATTGTGCTAATATCAGATACGTAATGTGGGTTCCAGACTGATGAACTGTATTCGAGTATTGGTCTAGCAAATGTTTTGTATGCTCTGGTTAGTAGTGTGATATTACCAGAGAAAAAGCTACGTAGGATTAGGTTAACAACTCTTAATGCCTTTTTGGCTATGTAGTTGCAGTGGGCTCTAGCACTTAGATCATTAGAGGTGAGTATTCCAAGGTCCTTTACAGAGCTTGGGTCATCAACAAGATCTTGACTATTCAGCTTGTATTTTATTTTCTGATTTTTTTTGCCAATATGTAAGACAGAGCATTTATTTGTTGAGATTTGAAGTTGCCATTTGTTTGACCACTCTGATACATAGTCAAGATCTTTTTGTAGGGTAGCAGTATTGTCTGTGGTATTGAACAGCTTTACATCATCAGCGAAAAGAACGCAATTGCTCTTAATATGATCACAGAGGTCATTTATGTAGAGTATGAAGAGAGTTGGTCCTAGAACACTGCCTTGGGGGACACCACTATTGACAGGTACAGAATTTGATAGGACACTCCCAATTTTGACCATTTGTTGTCTGTTTGACAGGAATGCTTCTATCCAGTTATTCAGTTGTCCAGAGATACCATAGGATTTTATTTTTAGGAGTAGTTTGTCGTGTACCACTGAATCAAAGGCTTTACAGAAGTCTATGTAGATTGCGTCTATTGCTTTGCCCTGATCGAGTTGTGTCGTCCATATGTTTTTGCAGTGTAAGAGTTGCAGATTACAGGATAGTTTTTTTCTGAAACCAAATTGTTTATTGGAGAGTAGGTTGTTTGTCTCTAAGTGGAGGATGATGGATTGGTTAATAATTGATTCCATGACTTTACAGGTGACGCAGCATAAGGAGATTGGTCTGTAATTTTCAACTAGGCTTGGGTCTCCCTTTTTGAAGATGGGGATGACTGTGGCTTGTGACCATAGGTTAGGCAAGGAGCTGGTCCTGAAAGATTTTTCAAAGATTATGCTTAGAGGTTTGGCTATGGCAGTGGATAGCTTTTTTAAGAAGTAGGCACATATTCCATCAGGTCCAATAGATAGAGATGGTTTTAGATTGCGTAGTGCTTTTTCAACATTGTCTTCTGTAAAATCGATATGTATTAGATCATTGTTGTTATCTGTGGTACGGCTAGGAAATACAGGGCATGATCCATTGCTGTTTACAAATACTGAGCTGAAGAATGTGTTAAAGATGTTGGCTTTAGTGGTGTCGTCGTTGCAGTCTTTACCATCAGGTCCTATCAAGGGTGGGATAGACCTTGAGTCTTTTAGTTTGTTGTTTACAAAATTGTAAAAAGCACGGGTGGAATTGGTGCTTAGAAGGTTTTCCTCTTGTTTAATGTGATAATTGATGCATTCGGTCTTTATCTGGTGGCATAAATTTTTGTATCGGCTTTTGAAATTGGCAACGTGACCAGATTTGTTTTTCCGCCAGAGTGATCTCTTTTTGGATTGAAGTTTCCTTATTGTTATGGGTAATTGCTTTTTTGTTTTGTTTTGGGAGTTGTTGTTGGTACATATAGTTTGGTGACTCTTTTGACTTCAAGTAAAAATATGTTGTAATGGTCTTCAACAGTATTGCATCCAGTGAATAGAGATTGCCAATCAAGGGATGAGAGATCGTTGTCTATAAGATCATAGTTGCCTTTTTTGAAGTTACAATTGGGGATTACATCATTGTGGTGATTTTTGTGTGGGCGTATGTTGAGACAAAAGTCAATCATATTGTGGTCACTGCTGGAAAAGGGTTCTTTAGTTTGTATTCCGTAAATTAAATTCAAACTATTGCAGAAGATGAGATCGAGGCAGTTGTTTAGTCTAGTGTTGTTGGTTACTAGTTGTTCCAGTCCCAGATTTGTAATAGCATTGTAGAAGGTTGTGTGTATGATTTCAGTTGTACATTCATTTAGGGTCCAGTCAATATGAGGTAGATTGAAATCACCAATCTACCTCATATTGACTGGACCCTAAATGAATGTACAACTGAAATTCTGCTAACGTTCTGCTAGGGTATATATCCCTAACAGAGAATGACTGAATGAAGGGGAAAATGTATTGAGTTGTTAACAAAGTTGTTAAACAAAAGTGCTTTATCAGCATGCAGGACATTGTGTATTGTTTTACACTGTTTTAAATAAGATTAACAGAATCTTTATTAAGTCTAAATCATGGGTAGATAAAGAGAATCCTGAATTATGGTACCAAATTTTAGTCATTACTAGGAACATTTGGAAATAAGCAAAGGGTCTTTCCATTGGACCATCCCCTATAGAATGAATGACACATTCTTGAGTATAATTGCCTTTTGCAAAAAGTTAACATAAGATTGTTCAGTGCTTTGATTCAAAGGCAACTTGATTGAATTACACCTACGAACAGAATTCTCAGATCACATTGGAACATCAATGTTAGACAACAAATTAAATTGACTGCTTCAAATCAATTGGGTGATTTAACAGACTTGTCTGCATTTTCAGCCATGCTGTTTGTAGAATTGAATTGACTGTCTGAATCAACTTCACTCTTCGAAATCAGCGATTTAGATAAAATTGAACTGTTTGAATAATTTTTTGGAGGATTTGCATGCCTTGATAAACACTATTGCCTCATCTGCCAATATGCTACTTCCAATGAACTGTTTCCTTTCATCCAAAAGTCTCTAGGTTTTAGTCCTTGCTATCTGGTATTCTTCACATAGAAGCTCTTGTATCATAACTTCCCACTACTGTTATTGTTTAATTGTTTTGTTCCATGGCCAGTCATATATCAGGATTTAACTTTCAATACTCATGATATGGAAACAAGGCAAATTCCTTTGTAAAAACTAGGAAACTATCTCATTTTTAATAAACTTTTGTTGTTGTAGCCTCTTAGTTATTTAAAAATATAAGACTGTTTAAAAATTACTTGAGAGAAACATCAAGCCATTGAAGGAGTAGAGAACAAGAATTGTTAGTCCTAACTGCACTATCAAATCCTGGTTTCACCTAAAAGCATTACAAAGCCTTATTTATTTTGCATCTTCACCCCCACCTCTACAAAAATAATCCCACTAAAATGTAGCCCCTCTTTAAAGAATAAAAATAATATTTTGTGTTCTGTTTTTTTAATGTATTCATTAAAAATGCAGCATTTTTTCATGGTTAATGTTATATTTCAACCATTAACAATCTCTTTTCATTTCATTTTTGCTTGGGAATTTTTTTGCATCTATCTTACTCACTCACTTACTTACTTACTTATTTATTGGCCACCTATCTTACCATGAGGTAATTCTGGACATAAATATATATGAATGTGCATTAAAACCTAAATACATTAATACCAAAGATTAAAATATAGAACACATGGGGAAGGTGGGATAGAGTAGGGGTATCAGGTAGGGGTGGGATCCGACAGGGTTAACTACTGGTTCAGTGATTTATGAGGTTCTGTGATTTACGATGTGTTTCTCTGCACGCTGCGCTCATGCGCCTGTAAATCATCATCAGCACACTGCGTGCAGAGAAGCAGCCTTTCATAAAGCCCTTTTTTCCTGCTTTTTAAACTGCAGCTGTGCCTCGCACGGCAGCTGAAGTTGAAAAATCAGGAAATAAAGATCAGGTAAGATCCCAGGCGGGCAGGTGGGCAAAAACATCAGCAGACATAGAACTGGTTCTATGTCGCTGCTCTTCAGAGCTACCGGTTCTACAGAGGTGGACAGAACCGGTAGAAACCCACCCCTGGTATCAGGCGAACTGGCAAAACCAGATCTTTAGGCCTTTATGAAAGGATAGGAGGGTTGGGACCATATATACCTTTGTTACCCATTTTTCCCCTGGATTCAATGTTTGCTTCTGAAAGAGATTGCTTAGGAATGGGATAAAAGCACTGAAGGAAGAAATATGGGAATATATTTACATATGTATAAGCATAAGAAAATTTCTGAATAGTGGCATATTTTGAAGCTTTGAAATGTGTATGTTTGATAGACTAAGATTTTTAAGAGAAATGCTAGCATGATACACAACATATCAATGATATTTGCCCCTTCCCCCATTTAAGTGGTTGTAGCCAGACTGCTTATCATTTCACTGCATTCAGTACAACATAGCCTGACTACAGGGATCATAGTATTTGAAACCTTTTATTCATTTAGATATCATGCTGAGAAAACATTTAAGTGAGCTGCATATGCTATTATACCTGCATTCTATCTTCTAGAATTGAGGAAGGCTATTTTTCCACTTTTCATTGAAGATCTGTTCTCATACATCATGCTTTGGCTGAAGGTTAACAACATAAATCTTTCAGCAAAAGAACAAAAGTCTACCAAGCTTCACTTCGTTCTCTACGAGAACACAGCTATTTTCAAAACAGTAATTATCTAGCACTATAAAAAAAAATCCTCTGCTTTGGCTTATATCAGAGATAGGAAAATCCTTTTTCATTGGGAAAAAAGAAGGCAAACCTTTCCCCCCTTTTGATATATTTAACAAGCTGGGTTTCATTTACATTGTCCGGGCATTATTTGTGTCACAGCTTTTTGATCAATAGCATTTCATTTTGTATTCATTCTTCCTGTAAAGATTATGGGGAATTGAAGACTACAGATTTGACATTTTCTGCAAAGGAAAGCTGATGCCATTTTTCATGAAGGCTTAATTGCTCTATGTTTGGATAACCTTATAAAGATCAAAGGGAGTATGAGAATAATAATACATGGTAATTATACACCATTTTTAACCTGTGCAGTGCTTTGCAAACATGAGCACTCAACAGTTGACTAAAATTATTAGGAAAGATAAGGTAAGATGCAAAGAAAATGGTGGCTGTCAGTCATCATCTGGAATTAAATGTTCTTAGTTCTTTATCTATATTCCTGACAGAGTGATAAAGAAATGGCTTGTAGTTTATAAGGTGTATGTTTTTGTTTTGTAACTCTTGAGAGAATCATACAGGGGTAGCATGACAAATCACTCTGTAAGAACATACATGATTTGTTGTTGTTGTTGGTTTGTGGTTTTCTTTTCTTTTTTTACAAAATAACATTATTGTCTTAACTTATATATTCTCCCCAAATAATTTAGTATTCCCGAACTTCTATTAGTCCTGATGCTTCCAGTCTTCAGGAAGCATCAAAGGCATGATTCAGAGTTTGGAGATCCAGCCAATGATCAGAATCTTTTATATCAATTTTATTGAGCTTGATGCAAGAGTGGACTTCGGCTGCTATCCATTATTTTGTTTTAAAATTGATTTTAATGGTTTTATATCACTGTATATTATTTTTAACTTTTTAAATAGGATTGTTTTTAACTATTTTAAACTGCTTAGAATGACTTAAATGAGGTAGGGGGCATAAAATCAAACAAACAGATAGTGAAGATTAGTGCTACACCACAACTAATGACATGTGCTTTCCAACTCATGGCAAGGAGTTAAAATAAAGTATAAGAGCTTCTCTGTTGCTGATATCCATTAAATAATTTTAATTGCATGGTTTTCAAATATTTTGAATAGGCTATCAGTGAAACCTGAAGTCAAGAAGGATAGCAAAGAAAGTCAAAGACTAACATCAAAGAGGTTTCAGTAGAACAAACAGCTCAAAATCTATTCTTAGCTCTAGTATCTTTTATGTAATCAGTAGAAATGATACAATGGAATGGAAGAACAAAATTCTATAAATCTACAGATAAAGTTCATCAAAGCACATGGTAAATATCTTCATTGTTCTGTGAGGATTGGACAAAGCATACTTTATTGCAGTACACCTTTCCCAACAACAGGATATTGGTCAACTCCATCCTTTTAGAACTTTACAAGGTGATGTTGCAACATAAATATGTCTTTAATACTCAATATTATAATGCTTATTTTTTTCCACTATTAAGTTCAAACAAAAGTTCTCAATGTCTTTAATGTAGCATACAAATTTTATTTAAAAAAAATACAGCCATTGGGATGAGGTAATTCTTCAGCATAGTTCTTTCTTTTTCCAGTTGCTACTGGGATCTCATTAAAGTTCCAAGCAAAACTCCTATTAGGATATGCTACTCACCATAGCTTGTGGACCTGTATTTTTTTCCCTTTCTTTTTTTAAGCATATAGCATATATAGCTAGGAGAGTCTATGCTGCTTTTTACCACAGAGTAGTTCTGGCTACCTAAGATTGCTAATTCATTTTGTTCACACTATCCAGTGTACATCACAGGAAGCAGACTAGTTTTGCACCAGCTGGCTAGCAGATTTCGGGAAATGTTGGGTCATTGGGGCTTTCTTCTCCTGACCTTGCCTTGCATTTGAATCGATCCAGCATTAGCTCCTGCTTCCGCATGGAACACTACTAGCTTTTCTCATTGGAGAGGTACCTATTTATCTACTTGGACCTGGTAATTGAATGAAAATCCTCTTGTCTACCTATAATAAGTGCCAATGTCCAGATGTTGTTTCTGCTTCCTCTTCTGTAGGCCATTTGCTTTCACCTTTCCTGCTACACACAACCCTCATTCTACTCTGTCTTAGTATTTGCTTTTATAAATTCAAAACACTGGGTGAGGGGAGCTCTCTCTGGATATCAGCACATCCTTGAAAATACTAGAATGTCTCTTATTATCACTAGCAGATGCAACACTGGTTTGGAAGCCTGTGAGTAAGTGTATGTGTGAATATCTGAATGCATGAGGGAAGGGGGAAAAGCATTCCTGCCTGGCTGCAAAAATACTTTCCATAGTACAGATCAGAGGTGATATTCAGCAGGTTCTGACCAGTTCTGGAGAATTGGTAGCAAAAATTGTGAGTAGTTCAGAAAACCGGCAAATACCACCTCTGACTGGAGATTTTACAGTATCCTTCCCCTGCCATACCCACCAAGCCACACCCACACAACAACAACAAAAAGCAAAAAAAATTGAATCCCACCACTGGTACAGATAGCAACCTCAATTTTACTCCACCAAGTCAAAGCATGAAAGATACAAATATGGATTTTTGTTGAACTCAGTGCAATGCCTGATAATCTGAATTGTTTAGAGTTGCTATGCTGAAATGTAGGAAAAAATATTGCAAATATTGACCGTGCACCTGGCAGTAAAGATGAGGACTTTCAAGATACTTAAATATCCTCTATAGAGTACAAGTCTTAACTCAGAACTACTTATAGAAAGCTTAAAGAACAGCAGATTTCCATTGGCAGTTCAGGTTCAACCTTTTCTAATGGAATAAATTCCTATTTATATGATCACATAAAGTATTGAACTGTAAGCAGTGACATTTATATCCATAGCAAATCTGTCACTGATCCTAGGGTTTGAAATTAACCTGCCTGGGAAACAAGCCAGAGATTCCAGATGCACAAAACTGCTGAGATGGCCATATGCTTAAACATGATTGACTAACTGCCTCTTGCTGATTGTGAGAAACCTTGTCTGGGAACAGTATGAAGCTCAGGTGTGTAAAATTTGTCACAATGGATGTGATTGGGACACCTGGCCAGTGAAAGATATAAATGAAAAGTTGAACTTACTAAATGACCCAATCAATTTCCCAGTCAAATTAATAGAAAGAACTAAAACCAGGAAATTGTGAGTTCTAATCCTGTTTTAGGCGTGAAATCCAGCTGGGTGATTTGAAAGCCAGTCTCTCTCTCTCTCTCTCCCTCCCTCCCTCTCTCCCTCTCTCCTTCTCTCCCTCAGCCCAATCCCCTACCTCTCATGCTTTTTGTGGAGAAAATAGGAAGAGGGAGGCATGCTTACTGCCTTGAGTTACTTAATAAATTAAAAATTAAAAAAATGAATAAATGTACAGATAGCCCTCGACATACAACCACAATTGAGTCCAAAATTTATGTTATGTTATTAAGTGAGACATTTGTTAAGTGAGGTTTGGTCCAGTTTATGACCTTTCTTGCCATAATTGTTAAGTGAATCACTGGAATTGTTAAGTTAGTAACAGTAAGGCTGTTAAGTGGAATCTGGTTTCTTTGCTTTTCAGAAAGTAGCAAAAGGGACACTGTCATAAATACGAACCAGTTGTCAAGCATCCAAATTTTGATCACATGACCATGGAGATGCTGCAATGGTTGTAAGTGTGAAAAACGGTCATAAGTCACTTTTTACAGTGCCGTTGTAAGTTTGAACGGTCACTAAACTGTTGTAAGTTGGGGACTATACTACCTGCATAAGAAAAAAACAGTGTTTACTCTTTTCATTCCCAGACCACAAAGTAATAATGCTAAAGAAAGATTTCAACTGGACTACACATTGGATTATGGTTTTATGTTGCTATATGTTCAATTGGTAATAATAAAAAAGAAGACTTCATCAATTGTCTTGTATGCAAAACATTGTTTTGGGCCCAGAATATGCATTCTAGCAATTTTCCAAACCATCTTTTGCTGAGGAAGCCTTAAAATTGAACCACCTCCATGGAGGGATAGACCAAAGTTCAAAATGGAAAATACTTTTCTTTTTTCTTCTTCTTTTTGGTGGGATGAGGAGCACTATACAAGTAATCCTCCACTTATGACCACAACTGGGCCCAAATTTTTTGTTGCTAAATGAGACACATGTTAACTGCATTTTGCCTCGTTTTATGAACTCTCGTGACACAATTGTTAACTGAATCACTGCAGTTGTTAAGTTAGAAACATGGTTGTTAAGTGAATCCATTGAATTTACTTGTCAGAAGGTAACAAAAGGTGATCACATGATCCTAGGGCACTGCAGTGATCATAAATATGAAACAGTTGCCAAACATCAAAAGTTTGACCATGGAGATGCTGCAACAGCCATAAGTGTGAAAAATGGTTATAAGTCCATTTTTTCTGTGCCTTGTAACTTTGAACGATCACTAAATGAACTGTTGTAAGTTGTGAACTACCTATATATACTAGTCCAGGATGTGGAGCTCCTGTTGTGGTTAGCTGGCAGCAGGTGTGGACGGCTGAGGAGAGCGAGGACTCAGATGAGTGGCCAGGACCATTAGGGAGTGGACTGCTGCCTTCAGACATTGTGGGGGCTGGCAGCAGCAATGAAGAGGTTCTTGAGGAGACTGTGCCAAGTGCACGTGCATGCAGGGTTACTCATAGGAAAGAGCAGCTGCAGCAGCATGGACGACTTGGGAGTAAGGCTGCAAGGTAATGTCCCCTCCTTCAAGCTGTGAATCAAACGTTCTTTGTAGGAAGCAAAAACGTTTTGAAACTCCAGCCTCATGGATATTGCAGTATCTTAAGTTGGTATGTGAAGACTCTTGTGTTGTAAAATATCTCTAGGTAACTTTATATGTTATTCTTGGCAGCCTCGCACAGTTTTGGTGAGGCTTGTGCTTATCAAAGTTAATTAGTTTGCAGCAGCCTTTTAACTGGGGATTCGTAAGAATCATTAAAAGGTTTCAGTTCCCTTTGGTTCATGTTTGTTTTATTGGAAAAGGCTTTGGGTCAGAACAGCTCCCTTTATTTTCACAAATAAACTCTTTGGCCAATGAAATTGTAGATTATAAATTTGATTTGTGCAGGATTGATAGGAAGTCTCAACCTTGGCTGTTCAATTTTATCTCTTTGCAGATAGAGTTTCCATTCTTTGGAGACTGAGAAGGTGAGAAATAAATGTTACAATTCATCACGATCATTTTATTCAGTTTTATTCTATCAAAAATGATGATAGAATGTGTCAAGACTAATCATGATGATGCAGGGTACAATTACAGGTAGTTCTCAACCAGCAGTGGGATCCTACCTGTTCCACTACCGGTTTGGTGAATGTGCGCACACAGATTTCCTCACACCAGCTGATGCCTGCAGTGCCAATCAGCTGAGAGGATGAAGAAGAGAAAAGCACAGAGGTGGGTGAAAGGGCTGATTCTATGGCTTTTTTTTTCCTCTTCTCAGCTGATAGCCGGAGGCTTTTTTTTTTGCTACCGGGTTGGGTGAACCAGTCCGAACCGGTAGCATATCACCACTGTTCTTGACCTACCATAGTTCGTTTGGTGACTGTTCAAAGTTACAATGGCACTGAAAAATGTGGCTTATGACCGTTTTTCAGACTTACAATCCTTGCAGCATCCCCATGATCATGTGCTCAAAATTCAGATGCTTGGCAACTAGTTCATATTTATGACGGTTGCTGTGTCCCAAGGTCATGTGATCTCCTTTTGCGACCTTCTCACAAGCAAAGTCAATGGGGAAGCCAGATTCGCTTAACAACTGGGTTTTCTAACTTATCAAGCGTGCATAAGCGCACCAACGTGCCTACCGTCCCTGTCCTATTGTTTCTTTTTTATTTTTCTTACATGTATCCATTTCATGTATCCATAACTATGTTTATACTTATACCTGTTATCTTATAATTGCTTGACAAAATAAATAAAATAAAATAAATAAACTGCAATGATTCATTAACAACTGCAGTAAGACAGGTTGTAAAATGGGACAATACTCACTTAACAAATGACTCACTTAACAACAGAAACTTTGTACTCCATTGTGGTCGCAAGTCAAGGGACTATCTGTATATTTCCCCTGAATTATCTCATATTGAGTATGGAGTTGTTTAATCCTCCAGCCTGATTGAAAATTCTGTGTTTATACTATTAACGAATCAGTCAAGTCAGGGGTATCAAACTCGCATCATCACAGCAACATCACATGACATATCAGGACTTTTCCCCCCTTTGCTAAACTGGACGTGTGTGTGGCCAGCACATGATTCATCTGGCTCATGGGCTGGGAGTTTGACATCCCTGAGTTAAATAGACTATCTTATTTCTTCAAATAAACTCAGTAATTAGGCAAAATTTAAAGTACCAGTTACTACCTATATAAAGCCACATGTGACTTGACACCAGCTATTTGAAAGTCGATATTCTCCCATGGAGCCATCATGGACGATATTTCAAAAAAAGAACCTTTTCTGCAAATTTAGCAGCTTAAAGGCACATTATAGGTAGATATGTAAGGATGTTTGCAGTGGCTTTTCCTTACTTGTCTTATGCAAATAGTAAATTATATCCTTACTGAAGCAGAGGCTTTGCCTTTATTCTAGTATGTCTGCTAAATATGTTTTACTGTAATTGATTGGCTGCTCTGTCTCTTTTTATTATTGCATTTGAATTGTTTTATTTGATTTATTTCTGTTGCTGTATGATTCTATTTTTTTTTTCCTTACTGCTTGCTGCCTCAAGTGCCATTTTGGCAAAAAGGTGAAGATATGACTCCAATAAATCAATACTTTCCCTGACTTCTATCAATTATGCAGTGGCATTCTGGCTCAGCTTGCAGTCTCTGTCTAGGTTCTGCTCTGTAGATAACACATAGACAAGTCATATATCAAATTCTTTACTGCAACAGTCCATGAGAAAATACTAATTTCCAAACAGCTTCTGTGCTGAGAGGCAGAGAAGGTCAATCCAGGAAGAAGGAGAAAGGAAAACTTGCAATTTCTATCTCTTTGTGTACTTTCATTATTATCACTTTCTTCCCAATAAATTGTACCATTATACTCAGTTTCAAGTCTCACTTTCTCATAACATTTCCTTATTTTTTAAATCCATACAAAGTAAGAGTATTAATAATACTGTCAATATTTTTCTCCACTATGAAAAATATAGGAAAATCCTGTTTTAAATAGATGTGCAAGAGTATGTATTAATACATGCATCTCTCTCTCATTCTCTCACTCTCTCTCTCTTTCTCTCTCTCTCTCAATTGTCCAATGATAACAATAACAAAAGTCTAGGTTTGTTAAATGCATTTTATTGCAGAGAACTCATTGTAAATGGGAGAAGGTTTGTTACTATTGCTTAAAAAATAACTTTCAATAGTTTCTTTTCCAGACATCAATTGCTGTTTCAATTTTTAATTAATATTTATTGATTTTATTAATTAATTTATTAATAATTATTGAAAAGTTCTTACAAAGGAATAGGAACAAAAGAGTAAGCATACATTTTATATCATCATGATGACTTCTAGAAAGACTAAAGCCTAACTTTTCCACTTTTTTAATGAAATATGGGGATCTCAGGATTATGATTCAATTTCTGAAAGTGTGCATAAAATTGCCTTTTCTATTTTTCCTTAAACTATCTGGCAATGAGTCTTATACTTTTTCATGGATGTACCAAATAATGTTGAAAAAAAAAAAGATTAGGTAAACCCAGATTCCTGACTTTGTGAACTTCCTTGAAACTTGATTCTCCCTGCTCCTATCTAATATTTAAATCATTGTTGGGTAATTTCCTCCAATGGCATACCATTGGTTATTATCAATATTCCAATTAAACCTAACTGTATATCTCAATGCTATACCAACCAGGCAATGTTTATGTCCCATTCCTTCAAAAGAGTTAAGGTCTAGATGTGGAAAAACAGGATGACACTCAATGAGTTCAAAGGCATTTGCTCTGAGAGATTGTCCAGTTTTAGGTCCGAAAGGAGTAACACTTTCCAGTTGGAAATGGTGCATGTTTTGCTAATACTTTTAGACTTGCAGGTCCTGCTTGAAGAAAAGATAGCAGTCTTGTTAGGAATGTAAGTCACCTAACAGTTGGGTTGGAAAATATATAAACCAGGATAGACATTTTAATACTGTCTCTTTAAGGGAATGCTAAAATTGTAATTGGGTGTGGTTCCTCAAACGGCCATAAGATGGAGCCAGAAACCTGGGTTGTTTAGTCCTGTTTTGTTGTTGCTGAGAGTGTTGCCATTCCTACATTTTTCCCTATTGACTGATCATAGTTCTTCTTGGATTTGATGTAAGTCTGTTACTGAACTGTTTTTGATACTGGACTTTGTTATTGGATTATCCCTGGACTAAAAACTGACTGCTTTAACTGTGAATGACTTGGACTGTTTGTTGAACTTTGCTTAAAGGTTTTACTGGAAGTAAAAACCGACATTTTACTATACAGTGTAGCTGTGTGCTGTTTGTGTGTTATTCTTCACCACTCTCACTACGTCTCCCTGTGTGCGTTCATTCTCCTAACGGGGAATTACCTCAACAAGTCTTTTGTACAATTTCATTTTTTGTGCCGATATTTGGAATCTGGAGATCCCTCTCAAAGTCACCCATACTTTATCGTGTTTCATTTGGACTACGATGCATGGGTCTACACTTAAATACCACTTGCAAGTTGCAATTAATTTCAGTGCACATTTCAAATGGATATAGGTTCTTATGGCAGATGATGATCCTTGAAATATATTAAACTAGGAAGAGAAATACAGACATTCAGAGATTACTTTTTAAATTACTTTTGGTTTTTATTGATTGAAAAAGAAAAGAAAAGTGAAACATTTGGAAGAATTTATATCCATTAGATACCAAAAATAGTTTGCATATAATTTTGTCATAAAATTAACCAATTAACTTTTAAATAAGTTTATTTAATAGGACCAATTAAATTAAATTAAATTATTTAATAGGGTCAATTAAACATAGAAGCAATTGTATGCGCTCCTAGTTTCTAAATAATTTTCAAACAGGAATTAAATTTAAAATACTTGCTCAAGTATGTCCTTCCAACTGTGGTGATATTAATTGATTATAAGCATAAAAGGGCACACCACCCCCTTCTATTTTTTTAAAATATCTATTTGAATCTAGTAGTTTACCAGATAAGGCATTTGATAAACATATTAACAACACCTAGTTTTTTGAAATTATTTCATTTTTTTATTGAATATTTTAAATGGACTAAAATATTTAGGACTGACAGAGTAAGGATTATTCATTTCATTATTTTTTTTCTATTCTATTTTGCCAGGATAATTACATTGTGTCCATAATTCTCAAATCCCATCTCCTTCTTTTATTCTGATAATAAGATCCACACGAGTGCAGAATTGAGATGAAAGCTTGTGCTCCTACAAGGTCAAGAGAAGAACTGGGCTGATATTTTTGTTTGTGGGCTCAGGTGTGGTGCAGTTAAATTCACTGAAAAGTAAGAAGAAAAAACATCATCATCATCTATTTACCTGTAAAAAAGGGTTCAAGTTCTACGAGGCTACGTTCTGTGTAGCAGGATAGAAAAAAAACAACAACAACAAGGCAAGAGGTGAAGTTAACAAGAGTTTTGACCTTTTTGTCATTATCTTTTCTGTCCCTAAGAAGCCAGCCAGACAAATGGCTTATTGCTGATTTTTTCCCCCTTGTGTGGAATAGTGATTTTGGCACCTTGTTCCCAGCATTTTAGTTCAACAAAAATTGAAGCAACACATCTTCAGATGGCTTCTGAGAGATTGGAGAGTGAAAACAGTGGTACCTTCAGGTGTGAAGGTTATCACAAATGAACTTCATGACTCTAAAGCTAGTTATTCTTTACCAAACCCAACATTCCATTTGTTTTTTTTGTTTTAATCAGCAAGATTAGAGGAGTAAGCTGCTTTGCTTTCATTGATGCTGTTGTTCACATTCAGTAGCTTCTAAGCCTTAATTTCAGGTTTTGCCATTGCAGAAATATTATTGCATATAATTGTAAAAACATATTCATCCATCTGTGTGGCTTCTCAGCTACATACTGTTCTGTTAAAACAGGCCTGTCAAGGTCCTGGCCCGTGGGCCAGAAGCATCATGTGCTGGCCACACCCTTGCCCAGTTTTGTGAAGGTGGAAAAAAGTCCTGATACAGCATGTGATGATGTGAGTTTGACACCGCTGTGTTAAAACTGCCATGTGAGGGCAAGTTTGCTTTATGCTGGACAGAATGTTTATTTTTATTTATTTATTTTGATTTGTCAGTCGCTTATAAGATAATAGGTATAAGTATATATATATATATATATAGTTATGAATACATGAAATGGGTACATATAAGAAAAATAAAAGAAACAATAGGACAGGGACGGTAGGCACGTTGGTGCACTTATGCACGCCCCCTATAGACCTCTTAGGAAAGGGGTAAGGTCAATAGTAGTAATGTATTTCAGAACAACTGGTACATTTGTATACCAACTTGACAATATAAGCACAAATCTCCTTTTTCCTCTCCCAGCATTCATTGGGTTAAAGCATCTTCTAAGTCACCAGTGTTGTCCTTTTCTTGCTTATAGCCATCATGCATTGCAACATATATTTATTTATTTATTTATTTATTTGATTTGCCAATTGTTTACAAGATAATAAGTATAAGTGTATACATAGTTGTGAATACATGAAATGGGTACATATAAGAAAAATAGAAGAATAAGAGAAACAATAGGACAGGGACGGTAGGCACGTTGGTGCGCTTTATGCACGCCCTACAGACCTCTTAGGAAAGGGTGAGGTCAATAGTAGACAGTCTAAGGTTAAAGTTTTTGGGGTTTGGGGAAGAGACTACAGAGTAAATATACATTTACATAAAATACATTTACATAAATATACATTTACATAAAATCCATATAAAAAGAAGCTTCAAATAAGCTAATAACTTCTGCTGTGTATTAAAATGTCTGATGAAACGGTAGAGACAGAGCTTATATTTATCAACTATGTTTTTTCTGAAAGATTTGCAGAAAGGTTTTTTTTTTTAACATTAGTGGAAGTCTAATCAGACATATTGTCCCCTTTTAAAATGAATGAACCTGTTATTATCAGTATTTTCCCACTGTAAAAAAACTTTTCAAGGTTTTCCTACTTCCCTTTTTAAAACTCCTGTTATTGTGCAGAACTGACAAAGAAAAGTAATATCTAATTTCCAAAATTAGATTTATCTCGCCTCTCCTGAAGAGAAGATGCATGCATAGTTGCTTGTAGAATTCTAAATGCTCCTTCTGTTTAACTAAGACATATATATATATAAAATCAGATTGGGTGCCTGGGACTGAAAGCTAGTAATTAAATCTCAGTTCTTTTAAATCTGGATGTTTATAATTTTTGCAAAGCATTATTTCAGCTAACATTACATGGAGCTAGCATTGTACAGAGATAAAATAATAAGTACCCGATAGGTTAAGTTAGTGAGAATTAAGTCTTTGTTCAGCTGATTTTTAAAATTTTGAAAAGGAAACTATTATTTATTGTTTAAGTATTTTGCTTCTACAGAACAGAGTTTGTAGGCCTTTCTGCAAAAATAAGACAACTTTGGCTTTGAAATAGGTGGAGAAGGCTTTTTTTTTTAATCTTCTCTGCAGCATATCTTAGGTCAGCTCTGATCTTATCACCATACAAAATAAAACCAGTGCCAACCCTTTGAAGTAGGCCAGATCAAGAAACAGACACCAGAGGGATTCCGGGACTGCCACAACTTTGCCGTTGTAGGATTTATTAACAGAATTTTGAAAGCCACTGTCCAAGTTTCTGTCTCTCCCATTTAAAATACAAACAATGTGGGGTTATTTGGAATTTCTCTCTCAGGCTTACCTCTATTATTTGGACTATATAACCTCTTTTCCAAGTTCCTCCTTAATAGGTCATTCATCCTTTCTCTCTCGTATCTTCCAAATTCCTTTATGCATGTTTCCAAAACAGGAGTTATGATTTCCAGAAATCAATTTTTAAAGATAGCAAAGGGCCCTCTCTCTACATCAAAACATGTTACAACATGGTGATTTTTCCTGCCTTGAGATTCAAGGGCCCATCAAGAAGGAAAGTGTTTCTTAAACTTTGAAGGGTTCTTGCTGAGATGTTGAGTTTCTTGGCCTCCCACCCTTTCTGTACAAAGGCTAGGAACATTATCAACCCCTTTTGGAATGAACACACTGGTTGGGTTGAGTCTGTAGGCCTATACTTATCCCACCCCTAATTTTGATTTGTTAGTATTCTTTCCTAGTGAGATTAGAGACTTGGAAGACAAATCAGTTTCCAAGGGAATGGGAACTAGTACAAATGGCATGTAGAAGTTGCTGGGTCTTCATGCCATGTTCTGCTTGAGTCTAATACTCTGGGAAGTGCTTTATTGATCTGCAAGTACAGTTCCCTTCTTAGCAGTTCCAACAATTTTCCAATCTGATAGGAGCTACCTTATTCAGTTATTAGAAACATAAACTTCATCTTTCCTTCAACATGAGGCTAATGGCTTTCCTGCAAATAGAATTATTTTGCAGACTAGTACAAATTAAGAAATATTAGGTGTAATCAATACAAATGGAATTTGGAACACTATTGTCTTTAAATGATATACTGTCATACTGCTTAACTTGTTTTTCACTTCTTCAAAATTTATTCAGGCAATATTCTTTTATAAACCTGGCATAATGGCTTATTCTGTAACAAAATATATTATTGAACATAAACATTTAGGAAACAGGGCCTTATAAGGGCTATGTAGCAAATCATATGATCAGACAGTATTTTGTTTTTGAAATCATACAAGTTTCCTCATGTGTCCTAGTGATTCAGTTCCTTTCAAAGACTGCATACAATAATTTTGCTGACTATATCACAGAGTTGTCTCATTTAATAAGAAAGTGAAATGTAAATTACAGAGAATCCTAATAGAAATAGATTATCTGGTTTTTTAAGAGTCAGGTTTAAGTTTGTACACATCATTTGCCTTCATGGAAGATGTGCATTTGGGAACTGAAGGGCATGTAGCAAACCTTATCTTGCTGGACCACTTTGTAGTGTTTGGCATTGTCAACTATAGCATCCATCTCTCCTGATTAGGATAATTAGGAATTAGAAGCACTGTTTTAGTGATTCTATTCCTTCCTTAATGGGTAGATCAAATGGCGGGGCAGGGGGTGGGTGAGTGGGAAACATCCACCATAGTGTTCCAAGACTCAGTCTCCTCTCCATTCTAACATTTACATAAAACCCCTGGGAAAAGTCAATCATCTGTTGATTCATGATGAATAGCATTGGCTTGTCAATGATACCAGTTACATGTCTCTCCATATGACCAAATAAGTAGTATGGTAAAAGACTCAGTTTGTAAGGCTGTCAGGATGCAGATGGGGAAAAACTGGCTCAGAATCAATCAAAGGAAGACAAAGCAGCTATTCATTAAGGAGATTTCTGATTCTGGGATTACACTATCTTTGGCTTTTGATGCTTCTAATCTGATGCTCCTTAGGGCTCCTTTGCTCAGCTTTGGCTGGTATGACAATTGTCACTATGTCTAATACAATGGACTCTCAATGGAAGATTGACACTTGTGCCCTTGTCTGCTTTTGTAATTCTACTTCTGTAATTTGCATTCCCTTGGACTGTTCTTGAAGGCCACCTGGAATCTTAAACTGGGACAAATGCCATGGCTGCAATGTTTATGGTAGGTTGGCTACCAAGTTGTTTCTCCAGCACAGTTGAAAATACTGTTTGCCAAATATCCAGATTGTAATCAAATGACTATGTGGGGTTTGAACAGTCAGAATTGCAAGGACTGATCATTTGTTCAGGGCTAAAGAAACTTCAAACACTGAACAAATTATCATACACTAAGGACTACCTGTATCTCTTTAAACTCAATCACTGAATAGACTTGCTCTGTCGAATCATAGAGAGTAGGCCTTCATCCTGCTGTGGATAGACAATGGCTAAAATGAGATGCTGATGGCTTTCAAAATAATCAGAAAATTTTCTGGACTTTTTCACACACCTGTAAAATATGATACTTTGAGTTGAAATAAATCAAAGAAATTTTAACTAAATCTTGACATACTCCAACTTTTTGTTATTGGTTAGTCTAATCAACTTCTTTTGTATTATTGTATTATGACAAAATATAGTAAAATTAATGTTTACTCTCTCTCTCTGTGTGTGTGTCAATCTCAATCCTCACTGAAAGGAGATATAAGACATACTTCAATTAAAAACAAACAAGAAGTTGTATGTACAGCCTGCATTTAACCTTAATTTGTTCTATTTCCATCATCATAATTTATTCCAGTATGAAGCTATGATAAAATGTATTCTATTTTGTTTCCTTAATAATAAGAATCTATTTTAAGTCTTCCTTTAATCATGATGAACTTGGCTGCTAATTAGCCCATGGTATGGTATAATCTAATCATGAAGCTTTGATGAAAAAATTGTATTTATGTTCTATGAATTTATGATTGAATAATTCTGCATTCTTCATTCATGACAAGTTTGCAAGAGGCAATTCCATTTGTTATTACATGTGATTTCTCTATTTATTTTTATGCCATTAAAGATGACAGTAAAATTACGGGAAAAAATTATGTGCTAAATTCTCCTTTCCTACCAAATGAATCAATTGTGAAAACATCAAATAATTCTTAATGTAAGATTTATATAATCATTTTAATATTCTAATCCTTAGAGTGTTCTTGGGCATCCATGCACACACAAATACATGCCTTGGGCTCTTGATAACTGTAATGTTCTGCATAAACTTTTTCTACAGACCAGACTACTCCAGATGATAGCAGATCTCTGCATTTAATGTGGATTTGCTGTACTACAAAAAGCAAAAAGTGAGAAATTGCTTTTAAAAGGCAAAGTGACAGAAAGCTATGGAAGACAGACTTTCCCTGTTCCTGCACAGCTTATCTCTAGAAACCCTGATGCCACCTTTCTCTTTCCGATGTTTTGCAACTGTGGGGGAAAATAGCTGAAAGAAAATCAGATCTGCTACCAGTAGAGAAGGATCAAAATTGTTCAGCCACAAACTTATGTTGCTTCTTAAATTATTCTTTATGCTCTTTTTTTTATTACTGATGCAGATCAAGTTTAAATATACAGTTTTTATTTATCAGATCTAGTTTGATCTTGCCATGGATTAATTATATAGTTCATATACTTGAACTACAATGAATTAATCAATGCAATACAACCAAGTAATTAAATTGATATATCAGAATAAATGGAATTGCTCTTAGATATTGAAAGAACAATATTCCTTCCAACATAGGCCATTAAAAAAAACCCCACAAATAGCTATACTTGAGGAAAAGGCAAACTTTTTGGGATTTTGGCATGTCACGCTATGATGTGAACAACACCAGAGTATTGCATAATGGTTTATCTTCTCTAATTCTGAATTGTCTTCAACAAATCAAGCTATTTTCTCCTAAATAGCTTAATTCAGAACCCAGTTATAATCTCATCATCAATAACATTACTGTGAGTGGGACAGAAGTTTTAAGTAATTTCCCTGTAAAGCCCCTAAGATGTTTAACTAGGTGACAGAATAACACTACAATTGCTGCTTCTTTTAAAAGCAGAGAAAAATACATTTGTCTCTGTTTTCCTTTTGTTGTTGTTGTTAGCTGCGAAGTCATGTCTGACCCATCGCAACCCCATGGACAATGTTCCTCCAGGGCTTCCTGTCCTCTACCATCTTCTGGGGTCCATTTAAGCTCATGCCTACTGCTTCAGTGACTCCATCCAGCCATATCATTCTCTGTCATCCCCTTCTTCTATTGCCCTCAATCTTTCCCAGATATGGTTCTTCTTCAGTGAATCCTTCCTTCTCATTAGGTGGCCAAAGTATTTGAGTTTCGTCTTCAGGATCTGGCCTTCTAAGGAGCAGTCAAGGTTGATGTCCTCTAGGACTGACTGGTTTCATCACCTTGCAGTCCATGGGACCCACAGGAGTCTTCTCCACATAATTCATCTGTTTCCCTTTGCTTGCCCGAAAACAGATAGTCAAGTTATATAAACATGAATTTACAAAAGTTTTCCATATGCTTCATCTATAGGTATGCACATAACACAAGTATTTATATTACGTATATAAAACATTATTTACATTAATTGCATGGCAATTTGGTATACATAAAATGGCACAGGGGAGGTTAAAGTTTCTTTCTATTCTACATCTGCAAACAAAGTATAGTTGTGTACATGGAATATCTTAATAATTGTCAAAGAAAATATCATATGATGTGGGAAAACAATTCTCTCTAGCTTCCTTCATGGGCTCATCTTTCCTGCTAACTGTGTTAAATGACTTGCCCTAATGATGCAGCTTTCACCTCCATTTTTAAGATGTTTTTCCTTTTCTCCTAAGTGAAGGCCTTGCCATATGAATGTGCTATATCTCACTGACAAAGCTGGTGATAATACAGTTATAGAGTGGATCTGCTCGCCTCTCATTGATGTTTTTGGCTGTTAAAAGCATGCTCCTTCCCCTCTTGTTTCTGACCCTGTCTTAAACCATTTCAGCTTGGACCACAGGAATAGGCATTCTTGGCAGGCATCTTTGCTTGCATAGTTTGCCCTACCCACTGGCACTTGGAAGATCAATGATTAGATAGGAAATGAGATTGATGCCTCATTTTAATACATTTAGGTTGTTGATTTGTTGGCTATTTTAGAGAGATAGAGTGTTAGACCTGTGCTTTAAAAATTGGAGTAGTACTTTCTTCATGGAAGGTCAATTTAAACAGAAAAGAAGAACCAGATGCTATCAATTGTACATTACTGGTTCCATCCCAAGTGAATCCACTATTGTGTTTTGCATTTTCAACTGACACAAAAGTCTGCCATTGCCTTCCTCTGAATTTTTTTTTACTTTATTAATCTAGTTATAGGGTGCTATTATCTGGAGATATCCCATTGAAATACTAACCAGATAGAACCTTAATTAGCTGCTAAGCTCAGACAAGATCAGTCAGTTGACATGTTCACAAAATTGCCACGAGTCAAACTCAAGATAAAGGACATTGAATAAATCAGACTAGAAGTGATTGCAAGAGAGGGAGGGATCAAATGAAAAACATTATAACATAGATATAGCAAATTAAAAGTATCGGGTTCAATACCTGCCATTTCTAATTAAAAGAATCTGGTAGCAGATGATTGGAAAGGCCTCTGTCATATATTTTGAAGAACCAATGTCAAAATGATAGTTTAATTTTTTAAAAATATCTTTGCCCTATCACCAATATTTTCCTGAAGCTTATTTTCTGTATCACTCAACATAACCTTCTTTGATCACTAGAAAATGCCACTCCTCAGTGATGTCAATTGACATTTTATATATTCAGTTCCATCCTTCTTTGACCAATAAGTACATGTTCAAAAGCTAAACATATTTAGCAATGTTATATTATCACCAGACTGAAACTTCTGGTTCGAATGGCAGACGATTTTATCTGCTTTTGAAATAAATCATCACATTCAGAAAATCCACAGTTTTCCCAAGGGGAAATTTCTATAAACTGCCTGTTCCAAATGCCAATGTATTGACTACATTATCAGGTAAATGAAATAAAGTGCTGATTAGAGAGGATGGCCCATTTTGAACTCCTGAACATCATTCAGTGGGATTAGTTCTTCTTACAAAGAACAGCTGTTAAATGCCTTAAATTGTCCATTTGATGAGAGAAATAGAAAGTTAATAATATTTTGACATTCTAGTTGTTAAATGTTAAGCTCTTCACAAAAGGCATTAATACTTGAAAAATGACCTCATTCCCACTTGATGCAGATAAATTAAATTTGTTAAGATGATTGTAGATCTTATTCATATACCCAGATGGTGGAATATCAGAGCAAGATATTGTGGCAGTTATCTTTCCAATAGTAAAAATGCCAACCTATTTTTTTTCTGTAGATTTGCCAAAAGCTAATCAAAACAGCATACAAAAGAACAAGTTACTAAGTAAGAGACTGAGAAAGACTAGAGTATATACAGACATTCCTCATGTATATCCTTTTATAGTGGCTGCTGGATTGTGCACCAATTGGCCTACAGTGTATATTTCCCAGCCTGATGCCTTCCTGAAGTTTTGGGACTGCTTCTTAGAATACACAGCAAACAAGTCCATGCTAGATGAGAATTCTGGGATTTTGTTTCCATATGGCGGACAACAAATGAAGGAGACCCTTCCATATTTAGAGGAAGGGAAGGAAAGGAATGGGAAGTGAAAGGAATGGGAAGAGAAGGGAAAGAGGGAGGGAGGGAGGGAGGGAGGGAGGGAGGAAGGAAGGAAGGAAGGAAGGAAGGAAGTTGTTTCAAGCTAAGCTTTCAAGTATCTAAGCTTATGTAGTATTAATTAAAATTAATATGATTATGTACTATTAATTAAAGCAAGGAATTTAGTTGAGTGAAATAGTTCATGAGTCTCCAGCATGATCTTTCAGCATTTGCAGTAAAAGCAACTCACAAAGGGCATGATAGGTCCAACACTTGAAAAAGAAGTCACGCTGTGTGAGTGAAGATTGTACGCAATTATTTTAACTAATTATTATTTCACTATTATATTCAATAATATATTTGATATTATTAATATTAATATATTACTACTAAATTTCATAACAGTGATATCCTTAAAGTTAGAATTTTATTTTTATCTTGATACTGTACAAAGGCTAAAAGTTAATCTGATTATTTATTCTGATGAACAGGCCATGGCCTTCATGAGTATATCTTCATTTTTTAAAGGAGTACAAGTTGAGATAACTTGCAAGCTTTAAAGCATGTGCCCTAATAGAAGTAGACATGCTTTAATAGATCTAGTATTATTCTTAGAGGATTAAGGATGAATAAAGATTCAAACAATTTCCATGTAAAAAAATAGTGTGCAATATTCTCAGTAAATTTAATGGAGATCATATTGCTCCTTACAAAGATATTAACTAAGGTGATAGTGTCCTCATACTGAAAAAGAAAACAAACAAGGCATTTAGTGATTGTTATTAGTAGGAGAAAGATTTTGACATAAATCCTGGACTCCTTGAGAGTTATGCTGTGATTGTTGATATGTATCCAATTTCATTTTTATTTTGTTTGTATCCTGAGATATAAGCAGTTGCAATGCTGTATTGCTGCAAATAATGGAAGTCATAATATATAACAATAACCATAATGATATAACTAACAACTGCACTCCATAGTCCACATATTTGGGAAATTGTGCTTTGAACGTAGAAGCTGATTTTGTCTAAAGAACTTGTGAGAACAATGTGATTTTAGTTGTGTGTGTGTTGTAGTGACATTATTAAGGATTTGCACAGGAACTCATGTTTTATTGTGCTGTTTCAGCCCAAGAAAACACAGTATGTCACTGAAGAAAGAATGGCTGGACTTTCTCTCTTTATGATTTCTAAGAGGGCTTCCAGCATTCCATTCTGTTTACAGACTTAATTTAATATTCACATAAATGGGTTTAAAGGCATGAGAAGTAGGCTCAGGGGAAAGTTCTATATTCCTTTCTGCTATCAAGCATTTCCTTTTTTGTACACCTGTTGTAAGTAACAGCTTATTTGTTAGTCATACCCATTCTTACACCTTTCTAAATTTGTGCATTTCATGGGCTGATAATTTACTCTGATCCTTTAATGTGATGGTAGTTAGCAGATTAAGAATTAGGGTCTTTATTTCTGTTGTTACATTAGCAAAATAAATGTGATTCAGAGGTTGCTATACATATGGCTCAGAGAGATTTTTTTAAAAGTGATCATACAGCATATACCTTTAAATTAATATACTGAATTTAGCCATTATTACACCTCAAATAATACACTGGGCTCATTCACAGGTCCCATTAATACCATTTTCAAGATACAGTTTCTAAGATGCATGTTTCTTGGTACATCTTTTGCTTCATCCCCAGCTTATATCTGACACATGAAGGCTCCAATGTTAAAGTGGAGCCTTGTAACTTCCCTCCACATAGGTTTACTATATGTATGAATTAGAGTGCTTTGCAGAGACTGAAGCAATGACCTGGCTAAGTCTACTTAGCTCCCATTAGCTGCTTGGGTTGCAGTATACACAACTCTACTTTTCAGCCATGGCAAGTTTCTGTAGAGTTTAATTTTCCAAAGGGTCGGGAGTCCTTGCACAAGTGATTATATTCAATCACTTTTCTCTCTTTTTTGCTGTATGGTTCCATCTTCATGTTGGTATTTATATGCTATATAAACCGAGAAGAGTGCAAACTCTCCTGTGTCTGTTCCTTTTGCAAAGTGATCACTGCTGAACAGTAGACAGGATATGCTACTTTGTCAGTGTTGAGAGGGTTGAAGAGAAAAACCAGTGTGTCCTCACTGGAACCTGTCAACAACCTCCCATCAGTTGTTTTGGGACAGAAGGAGAGAGAGAGAGACAGACAGAGAGAGAACAGACTGAGTTTCTGAATGCAGAAGAGAGAGAAAGAGTAAATGAAAATGATAGAATAAGCAAGAGGACAAGATGGAAAGGAACAGCAGGTGTGAGAAAGAATTTGTGATCATCTGCAGAGAGTGTGGGGGCTGTCTAAGGTTTTCTATTAAAGCAGGACAGATGGGGGAAAATAGCCAACCTATGGGCCAGGTACCAATGGATCAAGCTCTTTATCAAAATTTGCCTCTTCAGCTCAGCCCAAATTAGGAAGAACGATTAGTTGATAGTTTCAAACTGGCTGGAAATCCACCAATCCCTTCTGTTAGCTTGTCTCCCATTAAAGCTGCCAGAACAATGTCACTTGCTAGTCTCATACCCAAAACAGAATTGAGATCAATCACTGGGGCAGATAAAGTTATGCTGACATCCTTTTGGGCCACATCACAGATAGATGTAAACACATTAAACCACCAAGGTACTGTTTTTGATACAATAGAAGTTATCAGTCAGTACAGAAGACATGTTGATTTTTCTATTAGAATTAGCAGCTTGTTCCTGCATAATATCTTGTCCTGAGCAGCTGTGTATAGCCAATGTTTGTGGCATGTTTTTCAGAAAATGCAAAGCATCTCACATGACAGACTCAGTTCTCTACTTATGCTTGATGAGGTTGACAAACTGCAGTGGAATCAAGGAAACAATCCGATCCTCTGCAGGAATTTCATATTTCAGGAAGGAATAATAATAATGCTTAATTGCCATTTTCTTTGAAAAAGAAACTTTCACAGCACTTTGTAGATGGCAAAGTTTAGATTTTTATTCATTTTTCCTCCTTCCATTTTTCTTTATGTCTCTTTACCCTTCAGGCCATAAATGCATCTTCATGGAAAATTCAGAGAGTTGTTTACTGCTTTAATCAAAATTGTTCTGAATACTTAATTCTGAATCTGCAAAACTGGAGACAGATAAAGGGGTCTAAACAAGAGACCCACCCCCTTATCTGTCTCCAGTTTTGCAGAGAAAGGTTAAGTAATACCTTATTTCTTATAAGAGAAATGAATAGTTCTATCATCTTTCTACTTTTGAAGGAAAGAAAAATTCAACCTGAGGGTAGCTCCATATGTATTTCTAGTATTCTATGTTCTGCAGTATTTTTGATAATATTTTGATTTTTAATAATTATTGTTCTTAGTTTTATAATGTTTGTTTCTATAAAGCCTGTTTTATATCGATTTTTAAAATTGTTTATTACTGTACACTACTGGTGAGATGGGCAGATGCAGCATAAATTTGACAAATAAATGCATTTCTCTTCTGGTTTATGACTGGCTATGTGGTTATCCAGAGTTCCATTATCAAATTCTGCACACACTATCATATTGGTTTGGTGATAACAATATGTCATGATAATTTGAATTACTTTTTAAAATTCCTGAGCAAGGGTATGAAGTTATAGTCTCTCTCCTCTAACTTCAACAAAGATAATGTTGCTTCTTCTCTCTTGTAGATATACCTTTTGTGTGACACCTTCCTTATACATTTCTAGACATTGTTATTTTATTTACTTATGTATTTGTAATCTGCTTTTATTCTTTTTATAAATAATTCAAGGAAGCACACTCAATATTCCTTCCTCCTCCTGTTTTCCACACAGCAACAACCCTGTGAGGTAAACTGGGCTGAGAAAGATTGACTGGCCCAAATTCACCTACTTGGCTTTCATGCCTAAGGCACGATTAGAACTCATAATTTCTTGGTTTCTGGTTCAGTAACAGGGGTGGGTTTCTACTGGTTCTGTCCACCTAGAACCGGTAGATCTGAAGAGTAGCAGACATAGAACCGGTTTTATGTCTGCTAATCTTTTTGCCCACCTACCTACCCAGGCTGTTATCTGATCTTTAGACCCACCCCCTTATCTAGATTTTTCAACTTCAGCTGCCGAACGAGGCACAGCTGCAGTTAGAAAACAGGGTTGTTTCAAAGGCTGCTTCTCTGCAGGCAGCTGCTGATGACGGATTTACAGGCGCGCGGCTCCTAGCGTGCAGGGAAGCTCGTAAATCCCAAACCAGTTGTTAACCCTGTCATATCCCACCCCTGTTCACATATCCCACCCCTGTTCAGTTCACTACCAAATTATGTCATTGATAGATCAGATTTGTACATTAAAAATGCTCCTGGTATGAGCCATATAAATACTGTATAATCCCCTTACTTGAAAAAATATTGGGTGTGGCTTTCATCAAATGTTGCCCATGAGTTGGCTTAGCTGAACCTGTAGCTTACAATAGATCTTCCCAATGCTACATCAATGAAATAGTTTATTTCTGTCTTTCATTCTTACCTATCAAGCTGACTGGTCTTGTGACTAGCTGTGTTTGCACTTACCATTTAAAGCACAATAATTATATTCATAAATGCACTGTGAATTGATGCACTGCTTTGCTGTTTGCACATAGCTGTTATAAGCAGTTTCAGATTTTTTTCTCCCTGCAGATAGAAATAGATAGATAGATAGATAGATAGATAGATAGATAGATAGATAGATAGATAGATAGATAGAGATAGGTAGGTAGGTAGATAGGTAGATAGGTAGATAGATAGATGACACTGGTAGTTGATAGAATTAGCAAATATAAAGGGTCTTTGTCAGAAAACTCCTACGGGAAACATCAAAACCAATAATTTCATCCAATGATTTCTGCTTAGAAGCTTAGAAGAATTGTTTAATCAAAATACAATCAATGCAGCACTGGCCACAGTCTGACTGGATACTTGCTGAGAGACATATTCTCCATGCAGAGATGCAAAAGCAGAGATAGCTTTCAAAGAAAAACATTGCTTGCCCTATACGCATTGTAACCAGAAATAGCCTTAGCTGGATGTTACTTTGCAAATTCAGCAGCAGCATTTATTTCTGAGTAAATAACTAGGAAATCTATCTATACGGTTTCTAGGAATTATATCTAATGGCACATAATTAATCATTCAATGAGGATATACTGTATATAGGATGATAAAGTAACGAAAGCCTTTAAAAGCTAACAATTCTCTGTATAAGTACTAACTATGCAAGTTAATCTGACGCAAAAGGTTATGTTTCCTTAAAGATGATTGGCATCCATAGTTAAGACAATAACAATCCATATTCAGAAATATATAGTATTTTCATCACTAAAAATCACTTTGGAATTCAAATGTTATGTAGCTGTTTCATCCAAGCTTGATACTGGTTCATAGAAGTATTTTCATCCCTTCATATCATTTCCAATTCTTTAGTTGAGAGTCACAACGTGTAGCTTGTACTACAGGCATAGCCCTTTCATTTATTTGTCTGACATCCATTACTGTGTAATAATTCATTTTATTACAGCCATAGACCAGAGACTAGAACAAATAAAAACACTCCGTAAATATACAATTAAAGTTATAGAATAAAATAATAAATAACAGATTAAAATCTATGATAAAATACAGTCTGTCAATTACACATGGTCTACTATACTGAAGTTACAATCCATAAACTGTGAGGCCCATAGTCAGTTTAATACTAAAAGGAAGAGGAATAAGCAGTGCAAAGGACTTGCCACATTTGTTGTATAAAATAGCCATGGTGGATTAGACACGTGTTTCTGATGAATCCCCAGTGCTGCTGCTCAGAATCTAGCCACCTACGCTGCTGTACTTGTGGACTGTTCATCCTTAAGCACAGAGATAAGCAGTGTCGGAATGGCCAGGATACCTAGCAATTATTGGAAGGATGTGTTTTTTTCACATCTCTGTGTAAAAGGAAAAAGAGGATGTGACCAATGGTCTCCACCTGAGCCACAGCAACAGAGTATTTCAGTTAATGGTATTTTTTTATATTTGCCATATAGGATGGCTGATATAAGCGCATGGCACCATGCAAGCACAAATGCTTTCTGGTGGTTTGCTGACTCCAACTGGCTAAGACAGCTGGCAGGAGTAATACTGTGTCATAATATCCAGGTCTCACCCCCTCCACTGAAAAAAAATCTATATACTGAGCTTCTGCTGTTCCTTGTCCTCACTTCAGATTTCCAACACAGCCACGATCTCAGCTTTTTCCAGGTGTTTATACATTGAAAGTTTGCAGACTGCTTCCTTTGTAATGAAAAAGGAAGGAGCACAAACATGCAGTTGTGTCCACTGCAGTTGTGTTGTAGTGCTACAACACAAATGGCAAGTCTGACCAAGGAATTCCATTCTGGCTTTGCATTGGCAGTATCCAGAAATAGCCAGTGGATGATAACAAGGACTTGCAGACCTGTGCAATTGTGATTGGTCTGCAAGTAATTGCAATTATTACCACAGCACCGAGTTTTCCCAAAATTGGAATAAAATGAAAATATCTCAACTTTTCCCCAGGGATAGCAGAAATAGCAATAGTGCATTGTGGAAACAGTGTAGGGTCAAAGATGGTGTAGGGTCTCCTGCTTGGGCAGGGGTTTGGACTAGATGACCTAAAAGGTCCCTTCCAACTCTGCTAATCTAATCTAAAAAAATAGTTTCCCAAACAGCTATGGGAGCTGCAGCTGTGACTAGTACCAGGAGTACTAATTGTTCAGAGATCTCATATACTTACGAGATACTCAGAGATCTCTTATACTAATGCCATTATTTATCATAACATCTGAAGAGATGATTGTATGCAACATTTGCTACCTTAGCTCAATTTATTGGGAAAACCTATTTCATCCCATTTTGTTCTCATATCTTTGAGTTGTTAGTAGCTCACAATGTATCAGAACACATGAGCATATAGTACAGGTTTTGATGTTATATATACTTGATCATATTTTTAAAGTACAAGTAATTTTACTTTAGGGCAAAACTGAAGAGCTCTTTTAAAATGTCCCTGTTGGTTATGTTGTCCCAATGAGACTAATAGTGAAACTGACCTTGCTGATATAATACTGTAAATTGACTTCAGTCAGTTTCTTATGAGAGGTCCAATAAAGTCTTCCGAGGAATGTTATGATTTTATAAAACATGGATAATTTCATTTAGTTTGCTTATACATTTTTAGTTTTTTTTCTCTGAAAAGAATTTCCTCATAAAACTATAAACTTGCTTTTAAAACTATTAATGAACTCTCTGAAAAATTACAATTAACTGCTTGATTGAGTTTATGATCCTCAAATACCCTTGCTTTTATTTGCTTGTCACTAGTAAAACTCATGTCATCATTTCAAAGGAACATAATATTCAACTTGCTAAAAAGCACATAGCATATATGAAATAAATGTCCTTCAAAGTTTACTGAGACAAAATCTTTGAAAGATTTGTGTGTGTGTGTGTGCTGTTCTTGGAAATATGGGTTCTTCTAACTCTGCAAATATACATACAGATTTTAATGCTTAACAACATTAATTCTTTTTTAGAATAGAATAGAATTCTTTATTGACCAAGTGGACACACAAGGAATTTGTCTTTGGTGCATATGCTGTCAGTGTATATAAAAAGAAAAGATACATTCATCAAGAATCATATGGTACAACATTTAATGATAGTCACAGGGTACAAATAAGCAATCAAATCATGCTAGGAAACAATCAATATAAATTGTAGGATACAAGCAACAAAGTTACAGTCATAAGTGGGAGGAGATGGATTATAGGAATGATGAGAAGATGAATAGTAATAGTAATGCAGACTTTGTAAATAGTTTGACAGTGTTGAGGGAATTATTTGTTTAGCAGAGTGATGGCGTTTAGAAAAAAAACTGTTCTTGTGTCTAGTTGTATGATGTGCAGTGCTCTATAGCATCGTTTTGAGGGTAGGAGTTTAAACAATTTATGTCCAGGATGTGAGGAGTCTGTAAATATTTTCACAGCCCTCTTTTTGACTTGTGCAGTATACAGTTCTCAATGGAAGGCAGGTTGGTAGTAATTGTTTTTTCTGCAGTTATAATTATCCTCTGAAGTCTGTGTCTGTCTTGTTGGGTTGCAGAGCCAAACCAGACAGTTATAGAGGTGCAGATGACAGACTCAATAATTCCTCTATAGAACTGTATCAGCAGCTTTTTGGACAGTTTGAGCTTTCTGAGTTGGAGCTGCAAGAAATTCTTTGTTGTGCTTTTTTGATGATGTTTTTGATGTTAGGTGTCCATTTTAGGTATTGTGATATGATAGAACCTAGAAATTTGAAGGTCTCTACTGTTGATATTGTGTTGTCTAGTATTGTAAGACGTAGTAGTATGGGAGGGTTTCTCCTAAAGTCTACAGTTTTGAGTGTGTTCAGTTCCAGATTTTTATAAGAAAAAATACAGCTTTCCATCATATTCTTTAGAAATATATATAGATGCTGTGCCTCAAAAATAATGCATATTCTTTACCTTTTGCAGATATTCATTGTTTCTCTACAAATAACTATTTCTGAGCGTAAGGCAGAAGAACTCCTTGGTATCATGGAAAGGTATTCTTATACTTTGCTATTCACTCTAATATATTTTTGTCTGATATATAAATATATAGCACAATTATGCTTTCTATTATATCTGATAAGACTTGTTACAAAGTAAATTTGCTATAGATTAGAAGATAACGGCAGGAATATTTCCTACTGTGCTGTAAAAAAATGTGAAATTTGTTGAATGTGGATTTTTATAAGTTTCAAAGGTCAATGCTGCATTTGTACAGATCTCCAAGTATTTTTATGTACATCTAAAAATGTGTAACGAGAATAATAAGCGAGAGAAAAATACTTGTAAATTATTTTATGTCAACTACAAAAAATGTTCATTGCAATAATGAATCATATAAATGACACTAGAGAATTATTAGCGATGGAATAATATGTTTGCATTGAAAAAAATAAGTCAATAAAATGATTTTGTGTCAGTTTGTATGTGAGTGTTGATTATAAAAATACACACCACAAACAGTATTATCATATTTAATAGTCAAAGAAAGTCTACTGAACAAATGTGGAATTAGATTACTCTAATTCACTCTATATGGAGCTGCCTTTAAGGACTACTTGGAAACATCAACTGATCCAGAATATAGTGGCCAATATACGTACTGCCCAGTGTAATGGGCCGAGGTGTGGCACAAAGGCAATACAGTTAAATAATAAGTAGGAGTGCCTTTATTAGCTCCAACTTTGCCCCCAATGTCCTGGTTACCTTCTGGTCTGGAGAAAACTTTCCCAGGAACAGCCTTTGGCTGCAGAGATTCAAGTCCAAAAAGTTGTCAACAAATTTTTTTAACTATAAGTCCAATCAAGGCAAGAGGAGGTAATTAATCTGGTAGGGCAAGAGAAAAAATTCCAGATGTGAAGGAACGGCAGTAAATCAACCCAATTGGGAAGATGCCAGGAATGGGGATAACCAAAGTCAACACAAGATAAGCTCACATTTGTTCCCAGCAGCCACCACTCTCAGTTTGCATTTCTTTTAAACTCTCTTCCCAGGTGTGCCTAATGAAGGGAATCAGGGCCCTTTCCTCCCCCATAAGTCATGCAACCCCATGATGCTCTCTTCATCATCCTCCCTGCGTGCCCTAGGATGAAGAGGGTGTGGGCCTGAGTCTTCCTCTGAACTTCCTCTCCTTTGTTCTACCTTTTCCCTGCTCTGCCCAGCCAGACTTTTTATTTATTTATTTATTTATTTATTTATTTATTTATTTGATTTGCCAATTGTTTACAAGATAATAAGTATAAGTGTATACATAGTTGTGAATACATGAAATGTATTTGCCCTTCCCTAGTTTCTTCCACAGCCAAGGGAGCCACACTCCCATTCCATGTCAGCTGTTTGTCTTCCTCCTTGGATTCAGATTCTGACAGGGGCATGACACCCAGTTTTGGTACTGCCGTATTAAAACACCACTGAGAGAACTACTTCAGTTGCTAAGGTGTATCTTAGGTGTTGATTGCTATATTATAGATTACCAGCCTGTGTACAATGAAGTCTCTGTTTCATTGTCAAGCCCAAAGGAGTAGATAGCACCTGGTGTTGGTCCCCCTATATGATTTTTGGTGGTAGCTCTGTAGTACAGCTTGCCTACTGAGATAAGGATCCTCTTCCTATTCTTATGGCCTTCAAGAGTAGTAATAACTTGGCTTTTTTGGAAGCCCTTGATGATTGATTGTTTGGCCACAAATATATCTATGTAAATGTGTATGTATGTGTATCTTTGTTATTATGGAGCAGTAGTGGGATTCAATTTTTTTTTTTACTACCGGTTCTGTGGGTGGGGCTTGGCGAGTATGGCAGGGGAAGGATACTGTAAAATCTCCAGTCAGAGGTGGTATTTGCTAGTTCTCTAAACTATTAAAAATTTCCACTACCACTTCTTCAGAACTGGTCAGAACCTGCTGAATACCAGCTCTGTTATGGAGAATATTTTTGTTACTGAGATTTTTAAATATACTGTTTATTTTTATAGTTATTTTAATATCTGTAAATTGTTGAGGCTCCATCAGGATTGAGTTGTTAGATAAATTGCATACATGCATAAAAACATAAATAACTTCGTAACCACAAGGCTCAGCCCTATAGATGTTTGCTCAGAAAGAAGCATACTGGATTAAGTAAACTGATAATATATCAAGCCATGCAATAATGTCTTATGCTTGCAGAGTAAAATCTATTGTGTTGCAGATAATATGCTCTGGTTAGGAAAAAAAATTAAATAGAAATATGTTTATTTAAAAATAATCTGTAAAACGCCTTCTGGATGTTAGGAAGCAAAATGGAAATATAAACTTTTCTCAACATTTCTGTATTAACTGCACTTCTCATGGCTTAGGGTACTTGCAAAAAAATAAGCATCAATGCAGTTAAGTATTACACAAGCCATCCAGATTCAACTTCTATGTCAAAAGCCCATTAGAAAAGGATGGTTTTGGTAGTTTTGTGAAATACAAGCAAGGGAAGCGCACCCCCTCTCAGCATGATTCTGGGAGAGAAGATCTTGTACATAACACTGAATAAGGCATTTAGCTCTTGCTGGCGATAGAAGGACAAGGGTCCTTTTCAGCGAAGATCCAACCAGCCTGATCTCTGAGGGCCTTGATCACCTGACATATTCTCAGCCAATGTAGGAGCAGATTGATTACATTTATCTACAGAGCTCTTATAGCACAAAATTCTTTAGCGTCTTTGAATGTACACCTTAGTTTAACTCCAACAGTGATGGTACAAAAATGAAAAAAAGTTGTGCATAGATAACTTCCTTTATCGGTTCTGAGAAAAGTTTTTTGAACAAATACAAATGTCTGCCTTTTACTGAATCAGATAGCTGGGCCAAGTAGACTGTCTTCTTTATACTGTTTATTTGGATTATCACTCAGATGTCACAAGACGGCATTTCTAGTAGTGCATAAAATATGAAGACGGGCAAGGCTTGACATATCTTTTAAAAAACATGTACATATCCCCTTTTTTAAAAAGTATTTATAATTTTCAAGAAGCTAAATTGTGGAGAGCAGTGCTCATGACAACAATCAACCCTGAGGAAAGCAGGAACCATTTTTGTTACCCAGAATGCTCCTGGGGATAATCATACTCAGAGTAATAAAAAAGTAAAGTCTTCTCAAATAAATTTCTATTCTGCTTTATCAGAGGTGGTATTCAGCAGGTTCTAATCAATTCTGGACAATTGGTAGTGGAAATTTTGAGTAGTTTGGAGAACCAGCCAATCCCACCTCTGACTGGCCCCTCCCCCATCTATTCTCTGCCTCCTGAGTCCCAGCTGATCGGTTGGGTCTTCTTTTGTTGCCCTGCACAGGAGAATGGAGCTGGAAAGCAGGTTCATGGGGTGGGGAGGGAATGGGGATTTTACAGTATCCTTCCCCTGCCACACCCACCAAGCCACACCATGCCCACAGAATCGGTAGTAAAAAAATTTGAATCCCCACCACTGTGGGATTCAGGAGAGGCTGAAGGTGATGGCTGGTCAGAGTTGCAGTGAGTAAGGTTTCTCTGCTAATAAGTGAATGTTTCCCCTGACATATTTTTTTTCCAAATGTGGTTATCTGTGGAGGGAAGGGAAATACTAGTGCTTATCCTTCTGATGAAACTCCAAGAACCCAGGCCTTTGCTATACTTCCTTCATGATTCTGTCATGTGGAGATGTCAAAGGCTGATGCTAGTATTTATGACTTACAAAATATGTCCTTTACCACTCAACAACGTCCCTGTTCCGTTATGCAAAACCTAAGCTTCTCAGTGAAAAAGTTAAGGCTTTCTTAATGTAAGTTTCTTAACTTAACTTAAGAGCTGTGGTGGCGCAGTAGTTAGAATACAGTATTGCAGACTAACTCGGCAGTTCGAATCTCACTGGGTCAAAGTTGACTAAGCCTTCTATCCTTCTGAGGTCAGCAAAATGACCCAGGTTATTGGAGCCAGATAATTTGGTTGCAATGAAATAGAAGTGTGGTCAATGAAACATGATATGATTATTAGAGTGGGTGATGTGAAGTGTCTTCTTAGTCACTGCTATACTTAAGTCTGGGAGAGATGTTCATATCAGAGAAGCTGTTAATCCAGACTTTGCTGTTTTGATTTTAGATCTATCAACCCACCTCTTAGAAGCAGTATGGAAGATTAATCCTACATTTCTATTAGGCAGCTTAATCACACATTTTTCTTGGCTAGTGCCAGAACTTTTCTGCTGAAAGCAACCATAACTTTTCTAACAGAGATAATTTGGGAAGGGGTAGAAAGAAAGGTTGCATTAGAATACTAGTAAATTTCTAGTTCTGTTTAAATTCATCAATTAGATAAAGCCATTGTTAAAACCAGAATATAAATAATGCATTGAACATAATGGTGAATATTATAAACAAAGGAAAAGAAGAAGCAGAATCCACATTAGTGGCCAACCTTGATCAGATCTCTTTATACCATATTTCTCAGTAATAAAATACTAGTAGTCTCTTGTGGGTTGTTGTTTCCTCCTGTTAGAAATATCTTAAAATTCCCTTGGGTAAGGAAAGAATCAAAGATTTTTCACAGAGACCTTTGTATGGTCTATGGATATTGTGAACAAGTCTTGAAAAACTGCTGGTTTTAATTACATGTACTCCTGGTTTTAATTACATATACAAATAAAAGGGCTTAAGATAATTAAATTGAAGCTAATTTTAGGATGCAATCCACTGCAGTAAAAAGAGATGGCAAACTTCCTTTGATTTGAAAAGAACAAGACTACAGATATTAAAGAATAGAATAATAGCCTAAACAGAAAGTTTGGTTGATTGGTTGACAGTCTGAAACTCGTTTAATCAACCAGGAGTTCCTGATTTAAAATAGATGTAAAAGCTATGCAGAAGAAAACTAGTATGCAGTTATAGCCCTTCTGTATTAGTTTGTGTTGAATGTGCTAAGAATTCAGGCCAGTGGTGGGATTCAATTTTTTTTACTACCAGTTCTGTGGGCATGGCTTGGTGGGCATGGCATGGTTTGGTGGGCATGGCAAGAGAAGGTTATTGAGAAATCCACATTCCCTCCCCACCCACAAACCTGATTTCCAGCTCCATTTTGCTGTGCAGGGCAACAAAAGAAGACCCAGATGATCAGCTGGGACTTGAGATGTAGAGAATAGATGGGGGCGGGGCCAATCAGAGATGGTATTTGCCAATTCTCTGAACTACTCAAAATTTCTGCTACCAGTTCTCCAGAACTGGTCAGAACCTGCTGAATACCACCTCTGATTCAGGCCCAATCCTGGTTAAATGACTTCTGAAGAATCAACCAAGAATTCATCTGTTGGGGGAAGTATTACTATCCTGAGGAAGAAAAGAAAGAAAAGGGTGACTTTGCCTTATTCCTTCTCCATGATCAAGCTGTTACTGTAAGATATGGAGAATTTTCTGCCTTATAAGTACTCTCTTCTGACTTCCTAAATTTCTTAGATTTCCAGTTTCATGTTTTGCCCACAATTAGAGATGGTCACTTATATATGATGTGTTATAGAATTAACTGGATCCATTTGCTTAATTTCCAAAGAGAATAACTAACAAAATTTATTCTAAAAACTTCTTGTGATGAAGGAGATGCCTTAATTCCTATCCCATTTGCACTTTATGGATTGAACCCAGATCTTCCCTGGGGAAAGAGTCAATTTCTAGTTTGAAAACAGCCTGAGCCATCTGTGTTCTACATAGGATTATTCTTTTAAGCTTTCAAAGTGAAATCTCCTCTCCTATATTTTATATCATGCAAATACTAAATGACTGGCAACCAGTAATTCCTATGTCAAAATTTTGATGAATGGTTTTATAGTCTATATACAGTTCAGTGATATGCCAGCCATGGATATGCAAACTCCCTTCCAGCAGAGCAATTAATTGCAGTCACTAGTGATGAAATAGTAGCTCTTTTAATCTTATATTTAAGATTGAGTGCAGCAGCACAATTTTCTTTCTTTAGGGTGGATTGAACAAGATTTGGGAATAAGCAAATTATTTAATACTAACCTGGATTTTAACATTCATATCCTTGTTTCTATTGCCTATCTGGGAAACTTTAGAGAGCCTACATAAGGATTATAATATTTACAGTATAATATTGACATTAAAAAAAATGCCCAGTCTCTCTGAGGATCACACAGTATAATTACAGGTTTAATACATTGTTGTTGTTAATGGCAGAGATAGATGAAAACGATTAGCCACTATGATACATTAGACAATTCAAATATACTTGCCCAGGCTAGACTAGAATTTTATATTTCCATATGGTTGACCTATGTTTTCACTTCTGGAATATGTCAGGTTCAAAATAGAATTGGAACAAGCAATTAGACTTCAGCTTTCATGTGGACAAATATATACTATGTTGTATAAATTGCTACTAAATGAGATAGCATAAGCACTCTTCTATATCCAGTGAGGCTTGATGTGGATCAAATACATAAATATTATCAATATTATATGAAACAAGGACAAACTGCCTATTTAAATAAGTTTCTAAATTCTATCTTCTTCATTTTGGCCATCTTGTTCAGAGGATGGTTATAATGGAAACTATATTTTATCTAAGAAAGCTTTATTTGTGATTGAGAATGTCTCTCCCCCTGAATATAGGCAGAAAGTTTCGATTGTATAAACCATCTTTTAAAACTTTGTGAAGATCTGTACTGAAATATTTGTAATAGTGATCCATTGAATGGATTGATGAAATCCCACACTATGATTACCAGAAGCTAGCACAGATTTGTTAAAAACAGATTATGTCAGACAATTCTTATTGGTTTTCTTTGATGATTTTTTTGATTAGTAGACCAAGGGAATGTTGCGGATATATTGTACTTAGACCATAGTGAGGTATTTGAAAAAGTTGACCTTAGTATCCTTTTTTGGTAATCTGGAATAATGTGACATGGGTGCTTCCAGAATTATATCACATCAAATCTTTATTATAGTCTTTGGGTAAAAAGAACAGCAAAAAAATAAATAGTTTTACAATTATGAATGACACCTTTTAAAAAATGCAACAAAATTATACAACATACCTTTTGTACAAATAGCAGTAGCAATCATCCAAGGTTAAATTTCAACTCTAAGTAGGATGGATACAACCAATGATAGCACAAAATTGGACAACATGGTATTTTAAGATCCTGATTATGTAGAAACAGTGAGAGGTAGTCACTGTGACCTCCACAATTCCACAATTATATGTAATAAATATACAGTATATCTTCCTTGATTCCTTTTAGAAAGAGAGGAACAAATGAGTAAATGGCTTAAGGATTCCACATAGCCCTCTCCACAGAACTGCATAGAGAAGCACAACCAGGGATGGGATTCTACCGGTTCTGTCTGATTCTATAGAACCCCTTGTTAACTTTCTAAGCAGTTCAGAGAACTGGTAGTTAGAATCTCCTTTTGTTTTTTCCCACCCTTATTACATTCTTGCCAGTACACCTAGACTTCCTGTCTCCTGAACTTCTGGGGCTTGACTTTCTTAAAGGGGAAAGTTTGTTTTAAGATTTTTACACTGCTGTTGGGAGGAAATACTTCCCTGGACAATCAGCACTTTGAAGAAATAATTGAATAATGAAGCAGAGTTTTTAGTGACAGGGAACCAAGATGAATGACATTCAGCAAGGCCTCTTGGCTAGCTAGAAAGATTGACATTCAAATATGAGTTTACATACTCTTTCTGAGTTTTGGTTTAAAACTGGTTTTTGGTGAAGGTTAATTCTGTGCTTGGTGATGTTTAATCCTGTGTTTATTGATGGGATAATTTTCCCTATTCAGCTTCAACAAGCAATAGCTACTGTTGTGATTTAATTATTTGTATTGTGTTTGAATTGTTTTTCTTGCCTCATGGTTTCTTTTTCTATCTGGAGAGGGGGTCTTCCTCACTGCTTTAGTACTATCTGACATTGTCCTTTTGGGGTATACTTCCAAGTGGCAGGATGCAAACTTGGCACTGATTTTTTTTACTGCCTTTCTGGGGGGCATGTGACCTTTCCTTAAATCTGGATGAATTTTTTAGGATAGCTTGTGAGGTGAGTGAGACCAGCTGGTATCTTTAAGTGATACAAATGGATCTAAGGATTGTTTTTCCTGGGTGTGCTTTTTCTGGAGAGCTTAAATGACCTCTCTGCTAAAGAGTTTCACTTTATGACCAAGAGATGGCTGCTTGATAGTTATCATGACATTTTATTTATTTTTATTCCTCAAGGTGCTCTGGCACCCTGCCTGATTTGTAACTCTGGCTTGCAGGTATTTTTAATCTAATGATTGGTATTTAGGGCAGCTTTTTGCAAGCAAAGAAGCTTTTTGTATTTTTGTACAGGTAATCCTTGACTTACAACAGTTCATTTAGTAACCATTCAAAGTTACAATGGCACTGAAAAAGTGACTTATGACCATTTTTCATACTTATGACCATCCCCACTGTCATGAGAGGTCAGGCGAGGAGAAGTGCCCCTTGACATGAGTGATGTCGAGTTGACCATGCCCACCAAGTCACCAAGCCACACCCACCAACTAAACCACTTCCACAGAACCGGTTGTTAAACAAACTGAATCCCACCCCTGAGCACAACCAACATAACCAAGGTGAAAGCCTTTCAAAATTTCAGAATTAGAACTGAATAAAGATGTGATAATGACATATTCCCATTTGAGAAGAATCCATAAACTGTAGGGTGGATAGTAGAGTTAAACTGGTTTTAAAATAATATTCCAGATATATTGTTTAAGATGACTCTTGGCATTTTTCAAGATCTAATGGAAACAGACTTTGCAAAGAAAGTCCTAAGGACTGGAGTTTGCTATTAGCTTTTCTTAGCGAGATTGATTAAATCTCTTTGAACATCTGAGAACCTGCAGAACCAGACCCACGGGAAAAATATCAATTTCAATCAGAAACTAAAGAGATAGAATTAGACTCTGGCACCAACCAAAACAAAATCTGTCTCTAACCATAAAACATCATTCTTCATGCATATGAGTATTACTCTTATAAATTTTAGCTGGACAGCTTCCAGGATATTAAACTTTGAAAAATGCAAATTGGAACACCATAAAGAAGCTGAGTGATAACCTTAGTAAGGAAAGCCTTGATGAATTGGCTGACAATTGGCTGACAAACACATGATCTTTGCTCGCTCTATGTTCACATGGAGGGATGTATGGGGTGGGGTATTGGGGTTCTATCCTAGAACCATGTATGCTTAACATCTTAATAAATAAATCAATAGATGAGACAAAAGAAGAGATACATAAAATTTGTTGTAGGATCCAATCTGAGTTGGTCACTGGGACCAGAGGTTTTGTTTTCTGAGCTGTCAGACTCTTGCTGGAGCCCATCCGAAAGCTTGGAAGAACAAATGTCTGTTCCCAGTAATTGACTCAGATTGGATCCTGCAACATTATCCTGGGACATATATATTTGCCTTCATTCATAACATTTGTGGATAACACAGAAGTGGAGATAGAGGGTGAATGGGAATTGCTAACACGAAGAAAAGATTGGAAAGCCATTTGTCAGGCATGGTACAAGAATTCCTGCATAGGCAGGTGGTTGTATTACAAGACCTCCAACTCTATAAGTCTATGATAGTTCTGTGATTGGAAGATAAACTAATAACATCACCTTGGAAGAGAAAAAAAGGGAATCAATTCTAAATAGTGTGTTTAATTTGTTGTGATTCATACTTTTCTATTTTTGAATGTAGAATCATAAATAGAAGTCCATAACTACTAGTTGCATTTCCCAGTAGTAACAATGAATCTATTTTCCTTTTCCTGTTAGAAATAATAAAGAGTTTGACAAGATTTTTTCCCCATTTCTGAGAAATTTAACTAGTTGAAAAAGTGTCACAGTAAATTTGCAGTCATTCGATCTCTTGTGGGAATTTTCTGAATCTGGATTAATATACCTACTGTCTTCAAAACACTAGTGTAAATACAGACATAATATCTATCCATGCAAATCTCATGAATTAAAAAGGATTAAATGTAAATTCTAGATAATGGCTATTATCATTTTAAATGATATCCAGCACTAAAATTTATCCTGAAGAGCAGGTGATCTTCAAAAATATACTTGAAATATTAGCATTCAAATATGCTTCCTCCTTCTACAAGCACCTCCTGATTTAGGAAAGAGGGAGCATTTTTTCTTCTAATTTTATAAAAATTGTATGTTATGAACTTAGAACCACTAGTGACATTAAAGGATCTGTGTAACAGTTTTGAATCAATATATAAAATAAAGGGTTTTTCCCCCCATTTGTCCATATATCTGAATTCATTTGTCAATATATCTTTGCACATTTTTTCTCTCCTTAGATGACTGAATGATATCTTGCCCATCTTTTTGCTATCTTCTTAGCCCTCCATCCATCATCTTCTGGTTCACTATTGACTTTTGAAGAATGCCATATCTGTATAAAAGGTTTGTGCTGTTTAAATTTAATATTGTCTCAGTGCTATCTATAGAAATGGTAATGCATGTTTCTGTCCCAGATATCTCACAAAGAAATTCATTTTGGTGCTATGAGAGTGGAATTATCAGATGGAAAGATTTTGCAGTGTGCTATGATTGGCAGATTTGTGACAATGGAAATATGATGCCCCTAAGTAAATCATACCACCTTTCTGTTTCCCTCTCTAGCACCTTATTTCTCACTTCATAATGAGCCCCTCAATATGATCTCTCACACATTGTTTGGCCTTGATTCAAAGTCACAATCAGATTACTTGGAGTGGAATAAGTAAAGCCACTTGGAAGTAAGGCTTGCAAAATGTTTTTGTTTATGAGATATTACTGTCAGTGGGTAAGCCCCTGGACATGGCTTTTGCTGAAAGATATTTTAATTTCCGGTGTCTCTCCAATGGACATTGTGATGTTTACTGAGAGGCATAAAAAGTAATAGTATATCCAAACTTAACTTTTCTCAATGGCTTAGGATGGGTGCTGGTATCAAGTAGAACTCAGTATGTACATATAAATATTTAAGCAGAGTCATATTTGCTTAGCCAGCATGATTCTTAGAACAACCTCAACTAGAAACAACTATAGCATGTGCAAAAGAGTGGCAAGATAATTAAAGATAGTGTTCAGGATTGCACACATGACCACACAGGCTACGACTCTCACTTCATAAGTTTATGTTTCAGTGTTAAAAAATCATTTTCAAGAGTAATACATTTTATTACAATACATAAGCTTTTGTGAGCTGTAGCTTACTTCAACAGAAATCTGGAATGGCTTACCTGATGTATTCTTTTTATTGTAATTTTCCACATGTCATGGTCATTACCAAATGGGACTCTATATATTAAATCTACTTCAATACATATATTGAATCATGGCTTTGATCAACTGTGACTTTCCAATACTCAGTATAATGTTCAATTTTACTTGTAATAAAAATAGGATTAATAAATATTAGTATGGCATCTGGAAGGGTTTGTTCATTAGCAAGGGGAAATTAGGCTGTTGATGGGTTTGCCTGTCTTTGTTTGATTGCTTGGACTCTGCAACCACTGTGACTACAATAGTTACACTCTAGTGACTCAGTGACTGATTGAGCCCTCTAGCATTGGGCGTGGAAGTAAGGAGGCTGGTATCACATTGATTGTCACACTGACCATTCATAAAGCTCTAGGTTAAGGATTGTTGAGAATGTAGTTAGGCTGCATCTGCAGAGGATCCTGGGCAGTGGAAGAAGAAAATTATCCAGTATCCTGTTTCAGTCAGGTTTCAGGCTGGATTCAGACACAGCTTGTTGATGATTTCTGGCAGAGTGCATCTATCCTTGTTCTCCATATTCTCTGAGCAGCCTTTGATACTGTCTTCCAAGACATCCTTATGAACTATCTTCAGGGGTTGCCTAATGATTTGTGAGAGAGTTGAGAAACAGAGAGAAAAGACACAGCACAGACAATGGTCTCAGGTTTAACAGAAGTACAAAATAATAGATTTGGACTGGACCTTGGAGGTCTTCTAGTCCAACCCCCATACTCAAGCAGGAAGCTCTATAACATTTCAGACAAATGGTTGTCCAATCTTTTCTTTAAAACCTTCAGTGTTGGAGCAACTACAACTTCTGGAGTCAAGTTGTTCTACTGATTAATTGTTATAACTCTCAAGAAATTTCTCCTTAGTTCTAGGTTTGTTCTCTCCTTGATTAGTTTCTATCCATTGATTCTTGTTTTGCTTTTGGAGTTTTGATGCTTTGAAAAATATGTTGACCTCCTCTTCTTTGTGGTAGCCCCTTAGATATTAGAAAGCTGCTATCATGTCACCCTTCTTTTAATTAAACTATAAATACCCAATTCCAGCAACCATTCTTCATATGTTTATCCTCCAGTCTCCTAATCACTCTTTCTAGAGTTTGAACATATTTTTATATCATGGGTTAAGATAGCATAAATAAAATAAAAATCATGAGTTTTAAATTGAAACTAGGGACACAGGCATGGAGTGCATTTACAATGGGCTGGGAGGAGGAGGAGGAGGAGGAGGAGGGAGGAGGGAGATAATTCAGTCCTATACTGAGGAAGGGGTAAGTAGCTTCTATTAGCAATGGGTCAATTTAGAAGTATGGATTTGTACCTAAACTCAGAATTTTATAGTTGTCCATCAAACCCCTTAGTGTCTCTTCCATCCCATCTCTGCTCTGCTTTGCGGAGTATACACAGTGTGAAATGAATCTATATATGCTTAATTTTTTTGTTTAATTTAATTTGGAATGCTGACATTTCAAATTGTTCATACTAAGTATTCCTTTCCTATCAAAATATAATTCTTGTGTTTTGTGACAACAAAAGATGTTATTTGCAAAGGAATTTTGAATAATAGGATTCAAAGTCAATTAAAAGAGGTTTATGTACTAAGGCATTGTCTTAACACATTGTTAAGGAACTATTAAGGGGTCAATAGTTTGGATATTCTCTTTAAGCGCTGGCAATGGCTTCCTGTGTCTTTTTTCTCTGTTCTCTGTTCTCACATAGAATTAGTCTTTCTCAGCTGCCATCTATTTTCAAAACGTAGAAATGCAGAAAGAACAATGTGTAAGAGATAGAATAAGTTATGGAAAAAGGGGAATGAACAATTTAGCTTGACCATGCCCACTTCACTCATAGACATGAAGCATCTGACACATTCCAGAAGGCCAAAACACATTGCTCTCTGTTTCTCTTTCTTTCAATTCTATATAGATACAAGAAAAAAAATCCTCTATGTAAATATTCACCCTCAAACCCCAATGTAAACTCTGTTGTAATGCCATAATTACTTGGCAGGAAAGTATCTCCAAAATTTGTGAATGGTGTGATGGCTGTCATCTTACACTGGCTGAAAAGACTAAATGGACATATAATAGGCAAAGTGATTGTTTCATTCCATTGGCTAACATGAGCCTGAGAAAAATATATCCAGCAAAAATGGCCTTAAAATAGGACAGACAGATCTCACTTTCATCTCTGGATTTTTCTTGCTCTCCTATTTCTTGTACCATTATACTGTATCCTTTTCTCCCCTACACTATTTTATAGTACCATTTAACCTCTTATCCTCCTATACTATTCTTCTGTAATCTGAGTGGAAACAAACAAATAAATCACGAACAGATCAGACTCATGAAAATAGCCATGTGACAAGCAGCAGATTATTTATGATTTCTTTTCTCTTCCATTCCCTTCATTCATTTATCCAGATGATAAATATCGATTTCCTAATTTTTCCCATTCCTCTTTAAGAACTAATGAAGGGTTGGTCCTATAATTCCACTAATATGATATTTTACCCTTACACTAAACAGATAAGAGCTGTTATGTGAAAATTATTTCAATGCTGCCAAATTGAGCAAACTAATCTGGTTGTGCAATTCTGACAAATCAGTCTCTCAATTGTCAGATGCCATAGCTTCAGAGGTCGCATTCAGCCAGTTTTGACAGGTTCTGGAGTTCCAATAGCGGACATTTTGAGTGGTTCAGAGAACTGGCAAATACTACCTCTGACTGGCCCACCCTCATCTCTTCTCTGCCTCCTGAGTCCCAGATGATTGGCTGGGTCTTCTTTTGTTCCTCTGCACAGAAGAACACAGCTGAAAACCAGGTTAGTGGGTTGGGGAGGGAATGGGGATTTTACAGTATCGTTCCCTAGGAGTAGGGTGGAAATGGAGATTTTGCAGTATATCCTTTCCCTGGACTGGGGAGGAAATTTTACAGTATTCTTCCCCTGCCATGCCCACCAAGCCACACCCACCAAGCCACACCCACCAAGCCACACCATGCCCGCCAAGCCCCGCCCACAGAACTGGTAGTAAAAAAATTGAATAACACCACTGCATAGCTTTAAGCATTCTGCAGAAGTGAGAAAATGTACCATCCATATGTTGCATTGTGATACATAAAGATTTATCCTTGTGACAAAAGAATTATTTGCACATAGCTAGAGTTGAATTGTTAGAAAAATGCTAAGAATATGCATCTTTCTGTTGTTCTTTTGTCATCTTGTGATGTTGTTTGTGACATGGTTAGATGTAAGTGGGAATAGGTTCCTAGTATCTCTCTGGCCTTTATGGAATTTGACACTTGATTGCATAATTATGCTTTTGCTATCCCAAATCCTAGTGATTTCTCCTTATACAAATTAATCATTGTGAGTTAAATCTATTTCAGATTTCTTGTGTTTCATAGATTTCTTGTGTTTCACATTCATAGATAGCATAAATAATTATTTTGATTTGAGAAAGATTTTTGCATCAAAGAGTTATACTATTTTGATTAAAAAAAAACACGTTTGTTTGTATTTTCTGATTTGTTCTCCCAAAATAAAATATTTATTCACTGATGAGATAGAACACTACACAAATATTTGGGTATCACAGATGATAAATGGTGGAGATAAATGATATATTTTTTTTGCATTTGCAATTTTCATGCATTTGTATACTAAAGCAACCGAATAAAACATTTTGTTTCTTTTATTAGTTTGTTGTATCTACTAACAATGTAAACATAATTGTTTAGGACATTTCCTATATTAATTGGTATGTGAATAGATACCTATTTATGTTTTCATTCCATCAATTTCGGGAGGGTGGTGGTGGGAGTGAGTAGAGTAACAGAAAGTATGGCAATTTCTACCGCCACCTATTGGAGGAAGCTAGAACACGATATATACAGTATTGTTACACATCCAAACACACACATGTACATACACACATTCTGTTGATTACTTAATTTCTTTTATCTATGTAAGAAAGTGGCTAAATTTGAAAACCATTATTTAGCACCCTTATTTCCTTGCATTGCTTGGTATACATTTTTAGATTTTTTTTAAAGCAACTAAAGTTTTAAGACTACAAACAGATTATTCTTTTTTTAAACATTATGCCCCTATTGTCATTTTATCAGAGCAGGAGAACTAAATTTATAAAACTTTATGCAGATTAAATTTAAGATTAATTAAGACATAACTCTTGGAAAGTATATATGAATATTCTGAGAACTTATTCCACGTGTGGTATCTTTTTATTAGATTTAAATAAGGAGTGAGGTTCTGCATACTTTATTCTTACCTGAGCACATATTGAAGAATTTGGTAGTTTTCTGAGTGACTGATACTTCAAGGCACTAAAGCCTTTTTCAGCCATTCAAAGGTTTAGTTTGTTTCTCCAGCCTGACTTTAACTAGGAGTTTGGCAGAGTTTACAATAGAATGTTGAAAAAAATTGATTTTATTTCTTAAGCACAACTGTATGATCCAGCAAGACAGATACTGTGGCAGAAAAGGATTCTGTCAACAGATGTCTCAAAATATTTCCCAGCTCAGAAAACTGCAAATAATTACATTTTAACTGCAAATAAACATATATTAAGAAAAAAAAACCTATGTACAATAATATGTAAAGCTGTATACATGTTATATATACCTAGAGAAGGCTACACAAAACACTCAGGGGAGACATGATAGCAGTCTTCAAATATTTAAAGAGTTAGGGAAGAGAGCATGGATTTATTCTGCATATTGCTATCCTACTATATATTCCTGAGGATAAAAAATGAATTAATGTGGAAGTTTTATAGAGATACAAACTGAAACTAAAAGTGAGCTATTAAGTAGCAGCATGGCTCCTGCAGCCATGGGTGCTCCATTATTGGAGATTTTTATGCAAAGATTGGACAGCTATTTATTGGGAAGTTATGAAAATTCATGCTTGAGCAGAAGACCTCCAAAATCCCTTCTAATTTTTGCTTTGTTTATATAAGTCATGGAATGACTTGGAATTTGTGTAAGTGGATTAATATTTTAGTGCTTTATTTTAAACATATATACCAGTTCCATTTAATGTATATGTTACACTAGATGTTGTGAATCATTCTTCTCTGTCTGACCTCACGGAGAATGGTAATCACATTCAGCATGGAAGATCAAGTGGTGAAGTAAATATTTTATACGACTCAATCTTATTATAAATATCTAACCATCCTATCTAATCCATTATTTCTCAGTAGCCTTGTAAAGTAGATAAGAAAAACACCATTAGCTCCAATTTTGCAGATCAAAGTTTAGGGAAATGGACGTACTAAACCAGGAGTGTCAAACTCGCAGCCCATGGACCAGATGCGTCACACTCTGGCCACACCCACCCTTGGTTTGGGAAGGGGGGAAAAGTCACAATACATCATGTGACAACGATATAATTACATGAGTTTGATACCCCTGAACTAAACCAATCCAGTAATATTAAAACCCGAAGCAAGAATTGATTAAATTGCTTTTATTGCCTCTTCCCAACAACACTAATTTTTTTTGCCGTGTTTCCAGATACATGACAAATAAAAAAGAAAGAAGTGTTGTGAGTTAATACTGAACCAATCAAGGTATTTATATTTATTTTCACACATGTTCATTCATTCGTACTGTCCTGTTTCTCTATTAATCTGTTGGTAAAAAAAATTGACAGAAAATTTGATCTTAAATATACCTTTAACTATGTATTTTCAACATCTTATTATTACCATGGTATTATTTTAAAGAACTAAATTTTAGTATAGAAAGAAAGTAGAATCTACTGGAAAGACATCAATAGAAAGTAGAAAGATTTCATTTTCAATAGATGACCTTTGAAAAGCTACTACAGCATATTTCCATTATTACATTATGTAATTATAGTCAGCTAAGGATAAGTACTGGAAATACCACTTTCTCATAATGGCATTATTATTTCTCTAACACTTAATGCCAGATTTATAAGCACAACTTTTTCTTATAAATAAGTGCAATTTTAAGATACAGAAGTAGAGATTGGACAGAGAGAGAGAGAGAGAGAGAGAGAGAGGCGGGAAGAGAGAAACCATGGAAGCATCCTCTTGATCTGCAAAAGAATAATGATAAACTAGATCTTGACTACTATACAGTAGAGTTTTCATCTCAGCTGCCTAGAAAAAGTCTTTGCTACATGGTTGTCAGTTAAATTTACAAAGGCAAAAAGTTCCAAAGAGGCTTCTCTGAAGCCACACAATATTAGAATCAGAACTGTTGTGTAAAATGATGCAATAATAATAATAAAAAAAAACACAGCCTAGGTAGTGTGGGTGTCTTTAAACCAGCTGTCAGGAGCGCTTGCCTTAGGGTTAAAGAAAGAAGCCTGGGTAAAATAAAGCCTTGATTACAACAGTCAACATTCATTATTATATGTATTCTGTGGTTGTGTGGGTATGTGTTATGTGCATTATGTTTCCTAGGTTTAATGAATTACTTTCTTTTATTACTATAAGCTGATTTTAGACATTGAGGGAACCAATAGCTACTGAGGGCTGCCTTTAAAAGCCATTTCACAATAGCCAAAATGAAAACAACATTGGAATATAATGAGTTTTTGATCCAGGGTCTCACTGAAATCTTATGAGAATGTTTTCACTGTAATCCAATAAAAATACTGAATCCACTATATTTTCCCCTTTTTCCAATGACTACCATCATCACCCTCGTTCTTTGCTTGCTAGGCTCTTCTTTACCTGTAAAAATTCAAAGAGATGACCTTTCCTGTAAATATACTCCCCAATATTGTCTCTGATACATTCCAAGTTTGACATTCCTCCTTCCGGTGGGAAGTCTGGAATTCCAAATGAAGATATTATTGATCAAGGAAGCTGTGACCTGTCATTTTTTTTGTGTGTGTTTTGGAATTCTCTATTAGGCAATGAGGTGTGGCATTTCGTTTGTAGAGAAGAGCCACAACAATATTAGCAACCCCTGATTATGAATGGCAATTCAATTTCTCCCATCCTTATCCTTTCTAAAGGAGGAGTCATAATTGAAGACAAACTTCGAACTCTGGCAGTTCTCAGACATGCCCTTAGTAAGTAGATGATGATTTAATTAGGTGGCATAATATAATGGGAGAGTGAGGATGTGGTTCTACCAGTTTATAAAGAAAAAGCATAAGGGGATGAAGGCATCTCCTATGGAAATGCTCATCTGCTTCCTTGGCCATACTCATTTACCCTTTTATATTTCTTACAAGTACTCCTTGATATATCCTATAAGTCTGAAAATGTGGTCCCATGCCCCACATTTTTCACCAAATGTCTGGATGTTTCCAACTGTTAGCCAGAAAAAACTATTGCTCCAAACTCATTTATTCCCAAACATTCCCAGTGAATTAATCTTATATCTTTATGAGCAGGATTACTGATTTTATATGCTTCATTTCATGCCAGTGAGAAAAGAACAAAGGGGAGTGGGGAGGATCAAACAGACATTGGCAGCATTGTGGCACTGCAAAACAAGTCATTCCCCATTTGTTCCTGCATGATAACACTTATCCTAAGAGGAGAGACCTTCTAGTTTGATATCACTAGTTTGATATCACCTTTTTCTCTTGTTGGTGTCTTTCTTAGCAGTTGAATACCATCCTCTCTGGTTCACATCTATCATTAATATCCTTCCAGTAATTTATGGAAGGCTGAAACTACCTCAGATGAAGCAAGGTTTGTCTGAGACTCTGCGAGGTAGAACTTTCTGCTAATCTGCAGGACACTTAGTTGTTATTTATTCACATCAATAGGTTGATATTAAATTGCAAACACAAAATTAAAAAATGTTCAGAACTCCACACAGTACACTATTAGATAATATTCTTTAAAGAAAGTTTAGATAATGAGGAAGTATCCCCAAATATGAGACCAATAACAGTTTGTGATTATTTCTTTAGGAATTTAGCCATATTTTTTTTTTTTTTTAAAAAAGTATCAACTCCCGCAATGCATTTTTTTAAACTAAGACTTTCATTGAGAGATTATTGGGCTATGAAGTGGCAACTCTTGCTTACTCTAAGCTGGAATCTCTTAAAAATGTTCTTCCCCAGCCTTTCAAAATGTCATTTCTGAAACATTTATGCCAAGGCATTGTGATGGAATCTCAAATACACATTTCACTGACAAGTCCTGCTTTTGGCTACTGGAGATAATAGGAGAGTTCAGATGCATCAATAGATACAACATAATGGATAAAAGCACTCTCCATCTTTCTCTATTTTAATGCTTTCTACCTATTTTAATATATACTTTTTCTCTTGAAGCCGCCCTTCCTTTTTTTTAAAACATATCAGGAAGAAATCAAAGCTTCAGACATTTTGCTTATACTTTCCCAACATGCTACATTCTCAGAGATGATCACAATATTTTTTATTCTATATCATTTGAAATTTTCACACAGACATTTATGCAGACACAATGCTGCAATGGAATTATGATATATGGTGTGATGTGATTGTATATATGTTTGTGTGTGAGCATGTGTATACATATTTTACCCACCAGGGGCAAACAGAAAATTGATATTGTCCAATCTTGATTTACATGACCCACCCTTCTGCCAGTAGCTCAACTGTAGCTCAATTGTAAGTATACTGTAGATAAATTTACCCATTATTTTACCATGAAGAATTGTAAACTTAGGTACAATCAAAAGTTGTCCATGACACTCAATTCTAAGACATGTGTGATAGTTACAGGTTGTGGAGAGCAAACAGAAAACAATGTTGAGACATTTGGCATTATTTGATCCTTATAGTAATATAACAAAGTGAGCAATAGCAAACTGTTTTGCAGGCAATATTCTGGTGGGAAACATAGGAGGTCCACAGTAAAATTCAAAAGAATTTGTATATCATGCGGTAATTAATTTGGGGTTTCTATAATTAAAAAATAAGGAATATTTTTCAATAAAATAAATATTTCACTCATTTAAAAAAAGATAATGGGGGGAAAGGCGTGGACTCATTCTTAATTGCTAACATTTAGGAAAGGATCATGAAAATTGTTCTTGCTGAAGCAGTTTTCATTAATGATTTTCATTTGCATTGTCAGCAGAATTTTGCATTTTTTATTCACCAATTTAGTTTCCTATTCTGACCTAATGCTGTCTTACATGCAGTGGCTATCTTGTTCAATTCTGTTATCCCAGTTGTACCAAGGTATTCATGATGTTCATGTAAACCAGTCAGATTTGTATGTGGAAAGGCAGCCTTGTATGAAGACAGTTAACTTTTAAAAAATAGATTAGTATGATTGTATCTTTTATTCAAATTCAGAATAAGCAACACTTGTAGTTTATAGGTTTTTTTTTAAAAAAAGCAGAACTTGGATAGTTTGGCTTGTTATCAGAACATAAAAGATTACTCATCGTGTTCCCTCAGTACTATCCAGATGGTTGGGACTAAGCATCATAGGAATTCTTAGCCAGCTCAGAATTCTGAAGGGTGCATTTTCTTAGACATCTGGAGAATGACAGATTGTAGATCTTTTCTCCTGTAAGCAGAATTAGGAGCAACTTGCTGTAGTTCAGGTAAAAATAACTTTATGAACATTCAGTCCATTCTTTTATAAATTAGTGTCTTCAACCTTTCCCTGATTATATTAATATAATCAAAACTCCATGAAGTTTAATTAGACTTATCCTGGTAGCACCTTTTCATTTACTATGCTCCATTTCTATGGTAACAATAATTGTACCCGTTCTTGAGGTTGCATTTACTAAAGCCAAGGCTAATGAATTGAGAAATTGATTAAAAATAGATGTGTCAAACTATAAAACTATATCTGTAATAGGAGTGGATAATCTCCCAAGAAGGCTGGCATTGTTATAGATATGGCTGATTTATTACAATGCCTCTGACTTTCTCAGAATAACAGAGTAGGAAGGTGTTCTGTCGCCAGTAAAGAGACTTGCAGACTGGAGTTGAATTCAGCTCTTTAATAATAACAGTAACTTCAACTGCAGTCGAAACCACAGCAGCCCTTTTTATAGCGGCTGCTCCATGGCTCGCAACCAATGACATTTAGTTAAACTTCCCACCGCTATGGCGGCCAATCAGGTACTAATGTTACTAACCAATTATATCGTTGCTTCTGTTAACCAATAGGAACATTGCCCTAGAAGTCTCTATTTAAATACACTACAGAAGGGACCTTGGAGGTCTTAGTCTAAAGAAGTGAAAGCTAAGAGGAAACAGCAGTCTTCCATCACATGAAGGCATAACACAAAGCTAACGGTATGGATCTATTGTCCAGTGCATTTGAAGGCCAAAGCAAAAACCATAGCTGAAATAAGGGAGAATTTCATGACTGTGAGAGTCATTAAACCAGGGAACAGTCATCCTACTATCCTACAGTCATAGATTCCCCATCCATAGAAGCTTCTCAGAAAAGCCTGGATAGAATCTGGAATGGCATGAGAATTCCTACTGGGAATTCTACTGGGCAGTAGTTGGCAGTGAGTTAGAAGTTCTCCAAAGTTCCTTCCAAGCCATGTGATTCTAAGAAATACTGCAAATAGATTAGTATTGCTCTCAGAGAATCTTCAGACTTGAAATCAAATCTGTGATTCTTCAATGTGGAAAGAGGATCATTTTTCATCAGTGAAAACCCCAGATATGCCTCTCTGTTATTCATTGATTTTTTTTCTTTGGGAATTCATTTACTCAATCTCTGAGAGTATTGAGCATGATTTTTTTCCTTCCTTCTAACCAGGACTGCAGAGTGTTCAGAATGAAGTAGACAGGCAATTCTCCCCAAAGACTGAATGATTGGAAGTCCATGAGACTGGCTTGAGAGAACTGAAATTGTCATGTTTAGTTTTACCCAGGCTTTTATTTTATTGTTTTGGAAGTTTCAAGTTTATTTTGCCCATGCTCACACTTAAAAAAAACTTTGAAAGTCTGACTGAACATTTCTGTGGATTGTTATGCACATTTCTATAAGTGTATTTTTATTTTTGTGGTCCTTTCATATGAAAACAAAACTGCAACACTCTGAAGATGTATAGAAGCAATTTATGAAATGCACACAATACTTTAGAAAACAAGAGTTCAAATAAGCAGGCATTATGGAAAATAGAAATGTATCTACATGTACATATATATGGATTTCTTTTCTATAAAAATTGATACCATATTTAAATTCAGTGACATTTTTCACTGTGAAACTGAATAGCTTATGTCAAAATCAATTGATGGTTCTTAAATAGAAACACTACAGTAATTTGAGCAATTGGGATAATTATGTTACTAAAAATTGTTTTCCTATATTAACAAAGTTGTGGACATATCTTTAATCTACTGTTTAAATATTAAGGCTTTATAAAAGTGATCATTTGGAATAGCCTACTAGCCCAAAATATTAACAACCCCGACATTCAAAGCAGAAAAGCATAGGACTAAATACTAACTTTAGCTTTTCCTTTTTTTATACCCAGTGTGAAATCGCTCCTCTTAACTTTCTAATTTATAGCCATGGAGAAATACATGTCAGCATTTCATGGGGGTGGGGAAGCTGTTGATTCATTTCTTACCATATAGTTGAAAGGGGGAAAAAAAACATTGGAAGGACAAATCTATCTAAGAGATCAGCTCTTCCTGCCCTTGAAACTCAGTTCTTTGAATCTTTCTGTGATGATTTGAGAAAACTACCTGAGCTCATGGTTTCAGCTGAAGCTTCAATGCTTTAGCCTACTTCTCCAGGTCTTCTGAGAAAGGGCTAAATTGCAAGGCTAAGAGGTCAGGATCAAGAAAGCAGGATATTTTTGTGTCTCTTTTCTGTTCTGTCAAGGAAAGTGCTAAATGTTTTTCTGGAGATTATTCTTCTTTTATTATTGTTTCTTCAGAACGATTCTTCTGATCCCCCCTCACCCCAACGGCTACAAGATATGGATGGCCATATCTTGGGTGGTATGAGAGTGTTCTGGTCTTTTACCAGATAAGAATCTTTTTAGCAGTTTTTCAGCATTTGTGACTTTTTGCATGTAGAGTTAACTCCAAGGAAATATATTATAATGGTTATTTTGCTCTCTCTCTCTCCCTCCCTCCCCCTCTCTCTCCCTCTTTTACATCAAGAAAGGTGCCCATCTTGTGACAATACATTTTTTAAAAAGAGCAAACAAGAGAGAACATCTGGAAAAAAAAACCTGATAATCAGGAGAGGGGAGAACAGATTCAGAAGCTAATGTTTCAGAGTAAGGAAACTTTCTTAATATTAAAAGATATATTGGGATACAGTGTCAATTCCAGCATAGGCCACTAGGTTTTTATCTGTCAGTTGCTTTGCATATTGAAGATACTATTATTCTTATTCCTTATTCTACCATCTATTCACATTTCTTCTACAAAATCCAGGTTGTGGGTATTTTCAGTCTCTGTATTCTTTTGAAACTGTATAAGTGATGACATGGACATTTTAGGGGTGGCGCAAGCAGGAGAGTAATGATGAAATGTGCATTGGGATATTGCACTGAAAAGACTGCTCTTTTTGTATTTGTGTCATGATATAGCACACAATACTTAATGTTGTATCATTTGATGAAAGCTTGGCTTGACAGAGATGCCACTGGGAAGTGACGTCAACCTCAGCTTCTCAATAACAGAGCAGAGAAACTGCATAACGACAGTGGAAGCAACAGGGTTCTGAACATGAACCTATTTTGGGCAAAGGATGTGCCATATGTTTCAGATGATATCAAATTGCTTTGTTAAAAAGAAAAAAAAACTGGTTCAGCTCAGCACATGGATGTAAATCAGTATTTTTCAGCCTTGGCAACTTTAAGCTCACTTCAGTAAGGAGGATTCTAAATATCATCTTTTAGTAGTAGGGACATCACAGTGTTAGATCTGCTACTTTGGTCTGATAGTTTTCCTATAGGTCGATTTCTATAGCCTCATATGCCTATCCCATAACTAGCTTTGTTTATGTACACTATTTGACTGCTGCCTCCTCTCTCTGGGGAGGTGGCCTTTTGTCACTTTACATTTGATTAGCTCTTAGAGCCAATGAAACAGAGAGGGAATTATTATCATGTTATATTGTAACATGTTCTTATTTTCTTCACCTCTAATTAGTCACAGCAATCAAAATCAAAAGAGGCCAGCCCACCAGCTGGCCTTTTTAGTTCTGCAGCAGAAAAACCACAGGAGCTGAAATTCTCAAAAGTGCTATCAAAGAATTTATTTATTGGGAAAATAAAACTAGCATACCAATCTGTTTTAGAATGAAAACTGAGGTTAATCTTTTGGCTCAAGGAACCTAATTAATAATGCTGCTTGCAGTATACACATCAACATTATCTTCCTCTGATTGAATAGATGGTTGCCTTTTCACTACAGAGAAGCTACTAAAAGTACACTTGTAAAGACTTTGTGGTATATGGCAGAGGAATTTGTGAATGCCTCATAAAACCTTAGGGACAAAATTTTAAATGTATCTGAAACATGTGCATTTCGCCATATAAAACATTCAAGAATGCCCCCCTTTCCAATGCTACCCAAATCCACACAAAACACTAATGCAAGTCCTTTGTATGGCCTCTTTCTAATTCAGAGTGGAATATTTAATTGTGAATGTATAGTACCGAGTTAGAGTTTGCATGCACAAGGTTTCAAATTTAATTTCTGGCATCTCAAAAGAGGCTTGGAAAAAAATCTTGTCTGATACTCTGAAGAAGCATTGCTAGTCTTGACAGAAAATAATGATAGACAGAGCCTTTTCATTCAAGTCTCTGCCAATTTAGTACACACTGTATTTATTATTCATCCATGCAGTCTACTTGCTAAAAAGAAAAAGAAAAGCAACCTGCAAAAAGGCATGAAAATCCCCATTATTGGAAATATATATTTCATTAAACATGTTCCTTTAACTTAATACATGCATTTCCTCCTCCTCCTCCTCCTCCTCCTCCTCCTCCTCCTCCTCCTCCTCCTCCTCCTCCTCCTCCTCCTCCTCTTTCTCATTCTAAATTGCATTTTATTTCAGGACTTTTGAATGAATTATTTTGCTTACAAAGGCAGATGAAATCAATAAACATCTTTGTTGTGTTTGTGTTTCAGGTTTTCAGCTACATCAGTGCATATCAGGCTGAGAGCTGAGATTTGAAGAGGTCAGTATTTTATTCAAGCTCACAATTCAGTGGAAAATAAATAAATGCATTTTATACTGCCCAGAGTTATTGAGAATCAGGTATTATAGAAATGTAATAAACAAATAAATAAATTGCTTTGATTTGAACTGCTTCAAGATGTAAAATAAGTATATATGGATGTATTCAAATAGATGAACATGATAAATAGATAGATGATAGATAGATCTATAGATATAGATAATACACACACACTCACATACAGCACACATACCCACATATGCATACTCTGTGTGTGTGTGTATGTGCGCGCGCGCGTGCATTATTTTGCTTACAAAGGCAGATGAAATCAATGAACATCTTTGTGTTTGTGTATTTCAAGTTTTCAACTATCACCTATCTACTCTATTAATATTATTCTATCTAACCACCATCTATCTATCTATCTATCTATCTATCTATCTATCCATCATCTATCTATCTATCTATCTATCTATCTATCTATCTATCTATCTATCATCTATCATCTATCCATCATCTATATATCATCAAAAGTTTGACCCTTCACTAGCAGAATTTAGTTGTGAGTTGTTGGCAATATTTTATATTGAACCTTTCAACACAGAGACTGGAAGGCCATAGGAAAAAAAAGAGGCTGACTCCACAAAGTGTAATCTGTAGTTTGACATGTATGCATTAACTGTCAAGAGATTTTAAAGCATTGCATGCATTCACTGTCATAGCAAAAAGTGCATATGATTAGATAGTGTTTAGTTTATGCAAAGAACAAAGGTTTTCAGGGAGCCATATTAAAGGATCTGAGTATGAAACAGTGAAAAAAAAATCAAAAGGGTACTGTTTATCACCCCAAAATTGCATAAAGCAAAGAGTTAAAAGGACTAAGTAAACTCTTTGGATGGCTACTCATATTTACATCAGAGAGTCCATCACTACATCTACTGCTTCCCTAGCAGTTTGTATATAAGGAAGTGAAGATTCAAGTATGTACATTGTAAGAAGCACAGATGATTGGGGGGGATTGATTTCTGCAAAATATTTCCAAAGGGTACAGAATCCAGGAAATTTAATGTGCTACTTCAAAGTACAGTAGAGTCAAACTTCAATTTAGTTTAGTGGGGAGGTTCCAATGAAGCTATATCAAACTAAAACACCCCTTCAAAATTTTGTACATGTCAATTACAATCAAATTTCCAAAAAAAGGCTTAGAGCTCGGGGTTTTATTGTGAGAAAATGAATTTGGAATTCTCAGAATATGAAAAACAGATAAGTTCCAGATGTGTTATAAATTCTTGGAAAAGGTGTGTGCATGAGGTTTTGTTTTTCATTTTACTTCAAGTTAAAATCAAGCCAAATCTTTGTCGGTGGTTCTGCTTCCTTTGGCTAATAGAATAGAAATCAGTACTTTTATCAGAAGTCCCAGTTTGCTTGGTTATCTTTTACATGAGTAGCGAATTAGTCCATTTTGCAGACAATGAGACTTTGGTGTTTATGTGCTTAGCAAGTACTCCATTCCCTCTTCCATTTCCGTTTGCTACTAATGCTATCAGAGCAATGCTGTTTCACCAGTCCCATGGGAACCAAATGTCAGTTTTCCAGGTGGCAGGCTGCCAGTCTAGCAATCATATTGAAAGTCACTGAGGGAATTGTTTTTATTAAAGAAACAAAGAACATTGCTTCATAATAGACCTTGTGTATAGCTTTGGGACCTAGCAATGGAATGAAGTGTCAATAAATTTTCCTTCCTTCCTTCCTTCCTTCCTTCCTTCCTTCCTTCCTTCCTTCCTTCCTTCCTTCCTTCCTTCCTTCCTCCCTTCCTTCCCTCCCTCCCTCCCTCCCTCCCTCCCTTCCTCCCTCCCTCCCTCCCTCCCTCCCTCCCTCCCTTCCTTTCCCTTTCATTGTGTGTGTTATGCTTCCCAAAACATCTGCAAATGCACAATGTTCTTTCTAAAACAGCAAGATCAACAAAAATAAACCAAACAATCCAATAATTTGTTTATAATATGGACAACTACTTTGTTTCTTTGTTTGTGCACTATTATTGAGGGGAAGGAAATAATAGGATAGGAATAAAATAAAGAAAAAATAATGAGTAAGAATAGAAAATGGCCTCATAAAATTGGACCCTGTTTAATAATATTAATACCATCTTGCCTATAGGGAAGGAATCTGACTGCATAATCATCAGGTCTGAATGAAGGCACTATATTTTCCAGCATCAATATCACATGCATTATCTTTATTAAGATTCTGAATTATTATCATCATGCACCATTGGGGAAAAATTAGCCATGGAAAATTGGTTTATGGAGTAGGGGGGAAAAAACAGGGATATGTCTAATCAGCATTGCTGTTTTGGATTTGGAACAAAATTATCCTAAAGTATTAACTTCAAGGGCTCTACACCTTTAATTTCAAGTTCAGGTTATGCAGCAGCTACAAAGAAGTTTTGTTGTTGACAGCAAATGTATTTCCAATAATCTGTTTTTTTGTTGCAAAGATATAAAGCATAAAATAAGATGCATGTCACAGTTGCATCTATGCATATACTTGTTTTTTTAGAATTTCATTTCATTATTTTTCTTTCCATTGTCTATATTAACAGAAAGCATTTTTCCCTAAAAAGTTTAACAATTAGTAACATGAGGTGGTCTAGAATCGAATACTGTTCAGGATGAAAGTTAAAGCTGTGCCATACTTATGTCATTTCTCCATTAGTAATACTGCATCCACTAGTGTCATCCAACCATCACTGTGCTAAAACGATTGTAAGGATGACAGTCTTTATATCACTTAGTGACAGCAGAGTGATGCTCTGAAGATTCTGTAGCATACTAGGGTGGAAATTGCTTCAGTTTATCTTAGAATTTCCAGTAGCCTTAGGTGTGTAATTCTTAGCAGCATTATTTATAACTGATTGTAAGGCTACCACATGATATTGAGTCCTGCCACTCTGTCTTGGCTAGATTAGCAAGATGCCCATATACATTTCACCAAAAGACATGATAAGGTAAATCAGGTTCTTCAATTGACAGTCAAAAGAAAGGAAGAACATGATGGAAACCACAGAAAGAATATGTTTTGATTTCCATGGATAATAGAAGAAATAGAATATATGGCTATCTGCTATAAATGGAAGTACCTAATTGAATGGTCAATTTCAAATAGCTAAGCAGAAACAGACCTGATTAATATTTACTTAATTCCTAGCCTGTAGATTGACTTGTGAAACAAATGTTTCTGGAAGAACAAAGTGGCAAAACACTTCCATAATGTTGCCAGGAGGACAACATGCAATGGGATCCAGCAGCAAAAAAGTATAAATGCAATTCTTCATTGCATCAACAGAAGTATTATGTAAAGATCAAGAGGAGTCCTCACTCCTCTATATTGTGCATTGTTGAAACTATACCTAGAATATTACATCCAGTTCTGGCAGTATATTTTACAAAAGACATTGACAAAATGGATCATGTCCATAGGAGAGCAATCAAGTTGACAAAACATGCAGAATTTAAAAATAAAATAATTATGATGCAAGATAAGAAGTATTGTAGATGCTTAGCCTGGGGAAAAGAAAATTATAGGAAGACATGATAGCTGTTCTCACATACATGGCTGTCCTGTAGAAGATATGGCAAAATTGTTCAGAGTTGTTCCATAATAGAAACTAATATATACACATTATAAATCAATAAACTGTAGTTGAACATCAAATGTGAACTGTTTAACTGTGGAATACAATGCTTTGGAAAGTGATGGACTCTCCCTCATTGGAAGTGATAAGCTTGTTGACGACATGTTGGGATTATTGCACCACTGTATTCTTGCACTGAGGAAAAAATAGGATGGTCCTGTAAGACCTTCCAATCCTTTTATGAATCAATTAATATTTCTATTTTACCTTCTCACCCTTCACTTCTTTTCTTATTGGCATTCTATGTCAAAGTAATTATTTTTCTTTATTCCTTTTGTCTCTTGAAGTAAAGGATTCAGAATACAGGAGTGTGTGGAAAATCCTCACATAATATTGACTTGGAAGTATTTATCCAACTGATTATATTCAAATTCTGAAGTAGTCTTTTCAATGGGGTTTCTCTATCTATAGATCCAGGGTAATTGTCCCACAGAGACCATAAGATGAACTATCTGATTGGAGAATAAGAAATTTGAGGTCATGTATGGCCATCAGATAGATGAACACTTGACTTTTTTTTTTAAAAAAAGCAGTTGGTAACAAAAAATATTTTCACAGAAGATTACTCTGGTAAGAATTCTCTTATTGCTGATCTGTCTTCACTTGACCCAGTCACGTTTAGAAATAAGCAATAACAAACTTCAAAGATCTTCTTTGAAGTCTGTTTTAAACTTCCATTGGAATAAGTAGAAACAGATATTGTTGTGATGATTCCAATCTGATCTTCCAGACATAGTATATTTCAAACAGAAAGAAATATTTATGGAAGAGCTGGTGTGTTAGTATAGTATACGGTAAGTTGATTAGAAGAGAAAAAAATCACACTATTGACGTGCAAGATTTTACTTTGTGTTATTAGTATTCTATATATTCACAACTTCAATGCTGATCTTCAAACAAATGCTTCCTGACAAATACCTCAACTTAGATAAAATTCTGATGCATGTGCTAATGCAACCTTTTGCCTTTGCCAAGAATGTGTGTTTGTTTCTCCATCCTGTCCTTACCCTTTTCCACAGAGGTTTCAAAATCAGAAGGGAGTTTGGTTAGGGAGGGAGGGAGGGAGGGAGACCACCTATCCTATCCTAGGTAATAATCCTTGTTACCAAAATATGGACACTGATATCATTATTGAAATAATATAAATTAGGTAATGAGAGTTTGCTGGCATGGCTGTATTTCTCATTTCCCTAGTCATGCATCTACATTAAAGGAAGAGTCCCTTGGAATTTCCTGTACGGCATCTGGAATGTTTCAGCCAGAAATGGAGAGATGCCAAGAAATCTTTAAACTTTGAGAGTTTAATAATGGTTCAAACTGCCAGCTGCTTGTTGAATTGTCTTTTATTCTGTTTAATGGTTTAGCCAACTTTTTTGTTGTTTTGTTCTCATCCATGGCTTTGGAAACTTGGAAACTACCCCCCTGCAGCTCCCAAGTGAAAGCTGTCCATTTTTGAATGTGTACTGATAGAAAGCACATGTCTCTGAGACAATAAATTCACTTCCAGAGTCTAAGCAGCTATTACAATTCCTCATAATTTCATATAAAAACCAGAGAAATTGGGCTTTCTTACTGGAATATAAGTCTTAAATATCAATGGCAAAATTCTAAATTACTGCTTGGTATCTTGATATACCATACTCTGGGCTATATCTATAGATCTGAAGTATTCAGGAAATGTAAATTTTGAGCAGAAAGAGCCTTAGAAAAGGCCAGATATAATATCTGTAAAGGTTACTTGGGGAAAAGAACCCTTAAGTTGCTTTGAATCTTTTTCTCTGTGTGCTATAATTTGTTTTGTTTAATTGAGAAAGAGGCAGAATAAATCAGGCAATTATTTCATATCAATGCATGAGTAATGCATCCTGAAGCTCTCTAAGCATGTAGATGTTTACAAAATACACATTTAATTGACTGATGAATATCCTTCTGTATTTCTAAATGCTCTAATCAATACTGCTTAGAATTAAGAAACGGCATAAAGAAGATAGTGGCTGGCAATTTCCTTCTGTCAATCAAGCTGGTAGCTGTTTTTTTTTTCCAGGCTGATAAAACCTCATCTTCAATTACCGGTAGGCGATATATATATATTTGCATACTTCCTGTTCTTATCTCTGGCACACTTCTCTGGTTAACACCCTCCTTCTCTGAACTTCATTAATGCAGAAACAAAACAAAGCTTCAGCAATGCAATATTTCCTAGTCCATTTTAGAATTAGAAACCATCCATATTCTTTACTGAAACCATAAATAGTCAACAGCCACCATTATTTTAGCTGCTAGCTGGTATCTCTTCCACTCTAGGTCTTTCCCCAGTTTCCCCTTAGTAATTCCCTAGTAATTTTAAAATACCATCTCTGATGCTAGTTCAATAGCCCTAAGAGAACATTTTCCTATGAAAATTAAACTGACTTTTAATTTCAAAATTTCTTATCAACAAGTTAGCACATGAGAACAGCCACCAGGAAGTAATGACTAAATAAATACAAACAGTTGCATCTACGAAAATGCATTGTGTCATAAAATAAAATAGATTTTTTCATTAGGAAATTGAGCTTGGTGATCCATCCATGCTGATCTATGGAAGATACATTTAATATTGTATATTAAATTTATGATATTCTATTGCACTTATTGTATTATTATTAATAGTATATTAGAATATTCAGACACAACTGTTGTTTGATGCATATAACACAGTGTTGGAAGAAATGTCCATCTGAGTTCAGTTCCAAGTGGGAAGAAAGACACTGAAACATGGAAGGATGGTTTAATGATGGACAGGACCAAATGATTTGAAGTCCTGGGCAAAATTGAACACATGGAAAAGAGAGAGAGGGGGTGGGAGAGGGAGAGAGAGAGAAAGAGACAGAGAGAGAGACAGAGAAAGAGAGAGAGAGAGAGATATTCTCTCCTGGGCTTTGAACTTGTTTCCTGTTCCAGTGAAAGAAATGTATTCTGACTGGTTGTCAGACTACCATGGGGCCATGCAGGGTTAACTTTGTAAGTTGTCTTGAGTCCCAGGCTTGGTTGAATCTTGCTGGGTGTTGTAATGTCCCCAGGTGATTTCTCAATGTAGTGAGCCCTGGTGTTAGATGGGTAGAGGGATAATGCTACCATATCCTGAGGGCCATGTCTTAATCCCATCACCCTGGAGCTGAAGGTGGGGCAGGGAGCTGCAGGGAGCTACTTTGTCTTTAAAACATGTTTCTCCTTTTCTCATCCAGAGAAATGTAATATTCTGCCTTTTTACTACTTCCTACAATATTTCATTCTTCTAGAAGAGGGGTGGGTGCTAACACTTCTACAGCAGCTTTTGGAGTACCAAACTACACTGGATTTTCAACTTGTCCCCATCATGCTTTCAGAGAAGCAATCATGGAATTCCCAAACTTAGGTCACCTTTATTGTCAAATGAATTAGAAATGTTTCTTTATGTATGTAACCTGCTGTGATTGAGATGATTCCTGGCAGCTTTAGTTCAGATTGTTTTTTGAATCTTAGGTGTAACATTAATGTCCAGCACAAATAAGTAGCCTTAACCCTGCAATAAGGTTTAAGCATCTGTAAATAAAATGGAAGGAGAATGTTTTTATTCCCCTGCAGCTTTCCATTGCACATTCTTCACCTTTTGAGCAAGGGAGAGGGAATTGTTGGATGTTGTCCCCTTCATACTCGACTGAACTTCACTTCCATTAGTGTAGGGATTGAAACACCAGTGATTATTTGTTTCATTACAGAAAGATTTCATAGAGTTTGCTTAATGCTTTCCCCTCCTTGTAAATGGACATTAGCTTCTAATTGCTCTGGAACTACTCCTGGTTTAATTTTATTTTGCTTGCTCTGAATCAGGTGAGATCTCTGAAACTTAATATCTACATTTCTATTTTTATCAGTCTTCTTTCTCCTAAAAGATGACACATGCTTTCAATCTTCATTATCTAGAAAAGACAGAGAATCTATCTCTTAAATGTTTTACATGCATCATAACAACTGCCATTGCTTTTCCTTTCTACATCTTCACAGTAACTCTTCTGTATAGCACTTAAATGGTAATCATACCTTATGTCAATTTGGATCAATTATTTTAAAAGCAATTAGCTTTCTGACACTGCATATGAAGCTTGGAGACTCAGTGGGTAGGAGAGGAATGAGAGAAGGAAAACAGGTGAAAGGGGATACAATAAAATTACATAAAAATAATCACATGTATAGTGAATAAGTAAGATACTGTAATTCTTTTAGTCAGGTTTCAACATCACATTATGATTTACTCAAAAAGAGGTATGCAAGCTTGATATAAAACACATACACACACACACACACTTACCTTTCTGCAATCATTTTCCCCCTCACATCCACTAGAAATGAGCATTGCCCCTATTATTTAACAGCTTGATGTTATTATCATTTATTTGGCAAGGAGTTATATTCTGGATTTCTAAAACAAGATTTTATCGAATTCTCAGAGAGGAGCAATGAAGATAAATCATGACATGTCAAGATAAAATTAAAAATTATTACTTGAACAAAATTCAGAGTGCGCTTGGCCATATTACCACAGTTTCCATTAAGGGTGTTAGGAATTAAAGATATGTAACTAATAAAGATGGATGTCTTACTCTCCTGGAGCCAACCTGGGCAGCTTAAAATAAATATTATAATTGATCTCGTTGAATGATGTCCATAACTAAATGAGGCCTGAAGCTTGGCTTAGTTTTCTGACTCTCAGCACCAACAGACAAGCCTTGCCTTTTGTTAATAAAAAGATAGCCAACTCATTTCTTGTGCCAAATGCACCACTTCTGACCAATCTCAGAAAATAATTGGGCCATCTATAGAAATCACCTTTTTAGTCTTTTCACAGCCCCACCCCCCAAAAAAAATTTCAGCTCAGTGTTGCTGACTAAGATAGACTTCATTTTGTATCAGTGCAAGAATTTATCAAGCTTCTGTACTGAGGGAAAGGATTTTTAATGTAATGAAAACATTCATTTTATTAGTATAAAAGGAAAGTAATGGCTTTGTTGAGGACTCTGTGGAGCCAGAAAGTCCAGGCACAGCCACAAGAAGAATGCAGCTATGTTTTTTTTTTTCAATCGGGATGTGATTTGTAGGCTTTTTTTTTATCTCATCACATTCTTTCTTCTTTTTTACTTCAAAAATAAATAAATTAAGGGGTGTATGTAAAATTTGTTTTTAGGTATCTTTTTTCTTTTCAGGGTTTCTATTGAATATATGAGAAGGAAGAGAGAAAGAAATAGGGTGATCATGTTGTTCTGAAGAACAGAGACTGTAAATTCATAGTAATTTGGGCTTCTTGGGACAGTTTTATCTGTTGCAAGCTCAGTTATTATTCAGTAACAGATTGTATACAATTTGCATATATTTTATGTATTTTAAATAATATTTATTTATATTTTGTTATTTGATTAAGCCTTTATATTGTAACTTTTACTTTGGTTTTATATCTCTTGATGTGAATGTCATACTGATCAGTGCAGCTGAAAGAAAACCTTTCATCTTGTCATTGAAAACAATAAAATTAGAAAGTTAATTTTCTAAGTAGTTTTTTTTATTTTTCAAACAACTCAGTCCTCCCCAACAAATTAAAGAGAAAGTAAAATAAACATTCTAGATTATTATTTTTTCATTTTCATTAAAATATTCACCAGATAAAGTTCTTCATATATTAATTCTATGTGCATAATAAGGATAATTCCATAGTAAAGGGTCATTTTCCCTCAGCCAGTCACTGCAGTTCAAGAAAGAAAACATTAATTATTAGGAACTGAACTTTTTTTTTTCAACTAGTGAAAAGTTATTATGAATGACTATTGCTGTAGATGTCTGTAAATAATACATTTTAAAAATGAACTGAAATAATGTGAGCTAGAGGAAATTTTACTAAATAATTAAAGTGAATTAATAAATTAGAATGTAAATGATAAAATATTTTTCAAAAGTTCTTATGAATGTAAAAATGGTGGTAGTGATTTTGAAGATTAGAAGGTGGAGACTGTTCATCTGGAGAATTTGAAAATACAGAATAAATTCTAGTCCCATGCTTGACATTTAAAGCTTCTTTTCATTTGTTAGTTAATAAGAGTGCTTTAGCAAGTTACTCTTGTGATATATGTATGAACAAGATTAGTGTATATGTTTATTTCCAAACTGAACTTTTAGCATAATAACGTCCCACATGAACGTTATACAAAATGCTATTTTTGTTGCAAGATTTTAGCAAAATTGTATCTTATAATCTTATGTGATCATCCAACCCATTTACTGCCATAATTAATAAGCCTGAATTAAAAAGAGTAGAATTAAATAGATAAATTAATTTTGTAGCATATCTTATCCTATTTTTTCCTTGCCTAAATTTTCCTTAAGAAACAGATAAGCACTTAGGTTCTGAAAAGAATTTGGCTAGGTTGCTAACACCAAATAATATGATGGCATTCTCTAAAATTAAGGATAAGTAGTATATGCCTAAGAATGCCAATGTATCTGTCATCCAATCTGATTTTTAGAATATTGTTTTAATAAATAATCAAACAGTAATTATTACATAGTAATGCCCTGATATAGTAAAGAGGTGTAGATGTGTATGGTCATTTTCTTCTACTTAAGTAATACAGGAATATAGCATAAGTGTTAAGGCAATGTCAGTATTGTCAAAGTAGAACTCAAGGACAATAATTTGGGATGGGCGTAAAAAGGAGAAGAAAACCAAAACACTCTTAACTAATCACAAAGACAGCATACTAGAACCTAATTCTTCTCTAGTGAATGACCTAGAACAGGGGTGTCAAACTGGCGACCCATGGGCCGGATGCATCATACACAGGCCACGCCCATTCCAGCTCTGTGAAGGGAAAAACATCACGAAACATCATGTGATGGCAACATGACATCATAAGTTTGACACCTATGACCTAGTAGCAAGATGGAATGACCAGTAAGCATTGCCTCCTGATATGCTGAAATTCTGTCTGGAACACATGGTTTCAATGTCAGACAAGTCAAATCATGTGGGACTGTAAAGGTGATTATTGGCATTTTAAATTTCATTTGGAAACAAATTGTACATGAGAAAATAACCAATGACTAGTTTCAGTTCACTGCTAACAAAAGCTGGAAGGAACATTTTTTACCAGTTTTGAAAAACAATGTAAATGGCTACTTATTCATTTCAAAAACCATTTTTTCTTTTGGCTGGAACCTTTTTTTTTTTCTAAAGGACCAATTTTTCTCATATAAATCTGCTAAAGAAATTAAAGAAGTCATCTATTAGACAAAAGTAAGAATTAGAACTTATTAACAAGCTTTCATTATTCCTAATTTCTAATTAGAAATGCTTGAAAATGTTATTTAGTCCATTATTGTTAGATAAATCTGCCTTTGGGATTCATTTGCATTTCTTTTTATTGTGAAATAAAAATAGGAGATGAAAAGCCATTGGTTGGATGTGGTCCATGGGGCTCTTCAATTATGTTTGAAATAAACTTCTCATCAGGAAAACTTCCCCACCCAAATTGCAGCTTTCAGGAAATGGGAAGTTACAACTATTTCAAAAAAGGAGTTATCTCTACTTCATACCTAAAACCTTGGAACTGAGTAACTTCTAAAGAAGAAGAACAATTAATAAATCAATCGGTCAGATGAAACAGTGGCTTCTATTGGGTAATTAAATGTGATTCTCCTTGCTCCCAGGGCATTAACAATGCAAACCTATACCCCAACCCCTGCATAACATGCATAAAAAATGAAAATTCATGAGAAAATAATTCAGTAGATATATCTCCAAGTGGCTGTGACTATAGGACCAAGAAGAGAAAAAATACACGGGGCTCAGATGGTTCACGATACAGGATGTCCACTAGAACAAGAGGGAAAAACAGGAAAAGAGAAGATAGGTTGATCATGCACCTAAAAGTTACACTGAGGTAGCTTTATCTTAAGGGCAGGCAATCTTGTGATCCTACAATGAGACCAAGATAAATAACAATTAAAAATAACAAAAAAAACTTTGTAGTATAAGTATATACAAAAAAGTTTACCTGCGCAGCCTTTTCATGAGAGAAGGATTACAAGTATCTTATCAATTAACAATGTAATGAGTTAAAATTCCACTGGGTTATTCAGACTTTATATGGGTTATAAAGTTAGTTCAATTGCTAATTGATAAGGTACTTGTAATCTCACATGTAAGTTGCATCAACATAATCAGCTTCATTTTTTCCCCTCTCCTCTGCCTTACCCCAATTTAAATCCTACATCAGTCTTGTCAATCTATGTATCTGATGGACTCTACTACAGCTCGTGAAAACTTATGCCTTTTAATCAACATTTTTTTCCTTCTATTCAATCATGTCTGATTCTCAGAGACTCTTGAACAAGTACCTGCATCTTTCATGGCATAGTTTTTGGGAAGTGACTTGCCATTCCTTCCTTCCTATGGCTGAGAGAAAATAACTGGTCTAAGATCATCCAATTGGCTTTGTGCTTAAAGTGGGAATATAGAACTCATAGTCTCCTAGCTTCTAGCCTGATGTCCTAACCACAATAGCAAACTGACTCTCTTAATTATTTTTAAATAAAAGTAAATTGGAAAAGGTGCTTCCAGTTCATAGTAAATTGGGCTCAAAGGGGAATATTCAAATATCTAAACATGGTGGAACAACCAAGCAGGGGAAAAAAAGATGAACCAATTTCCAATTTAAATAAAACACTATATTAAATATAATTGTTCGGCAGCTAGTAGAAGGAATTCATGGAAACACCATTTTGGTTAAAATTTTCAGTGCTCTTACAAGTGGAACTCAGAGACATATAATTCTGAATTAATATGCCTAGAATTGCACTGTTAATATTTAATCCCCAAAGTTTTATTTATTTGTTTGTTTGTTTGTTTGTTTGTTTGTTTGTTTATTTATTTATTTATTTTGTCAAGTGATTATTAGATAACAGGTATAAGTATAAACATAGTTATGAATACATGAAATGGATACATATAAGAAAAATAAAAAAGAAACAATAGGACAGGGACGGTAGGCACGTTGGTGCACTTATGCATGCCCCCTAAGTTGCTAAACTAAACCCTATTGCTAAGCTACTGGTTCTTGCTAAACCAGCAAGGTTGACAAACACCTTTGTTTTACAGTAATTATCAGGATGTTGCAAAGCCGATGGCAGAAATATTTAGACAGTGGAATTTGTCACCAATCTGTTCTTGTTCCCTATGATTAGGTATCTATGATACTGACCTTAGAGGTCCTTGTCAGAATCATTCTTTCAGATGTGCTCAGAATATTGTTCTAGTACATGCAGATGGTTTCAGAAGAATGCTTCATATTAAGATTCTCACGGTATTTTATGATACTTTTCAAGAGCAAAGCTTTGGCTTCTTTCATACATCTATATCACACAATAACAGCAATAACAATAAAGTGACTTCATTTGTGCTAGGAGAATGCCTGTAAACAGTGAATTTGCAAGGTCACTTGTCAAGTACACATTTTTAAAAGCATATATTATTTTGTCTTGGAGTTGGTTTGTGCTGCATCAAATTCTATCTTGATATTTCCACATATGTTAAAGCAGTATTCTCAACCTTGGCAACTCTCAGAATTTTCTTGCCAGTCATGACTGGTGCATTTCTTGAGATGCCTCTGTATAGATTACAGATCTTCAACATTTATACACAAAGCATTATCAGCATTATCTAAACTGCAAATATTAAAATGAATGACTAATAAATCTGAAAAAGTGACACAAAGGTACCCATACAAAAATAAGTTTAACTACATAGCTACATTTCACTTTGCTGGATGCTGTGGAATATTCTGGTATAATGAACCAGGTATGGACAATTCCAAGATAATCAGGAGTGGATTCAAGTTTTTTAACAACTGGTTCGGTGCCCTAGCTTAGTTGGTGGGCATGGTTTGGTGGTCATGTGACTGGTTGGACATGGCTTGGTGGCTAACTCAACTTCACTCACATCGAGGCACGCATCTCCTCACCTGGCCTCTCATGACTGTGGGGATGCTGCAACAGTTGTAAGTGTGAAATATTGTCATAAGTCACTTTTTTCAGTGCCATTGTAACTTTAAATGGTCACTTTAAATGGTCACTACACATAAGCAAAGTACCAGCAAAGGAGGGGAAAAAACTCCAGAGAAGTTCCTGAGACAGGAAGTCTACTCCTGCCAAGAATGTAATAAGGGTTAACGGAGAGGCAGTTTCTGTAAGCAACACCAGAATGTTTCCTTCCTGCCTTGTTTACAGAATTAGGCCAGTAATTTCTTCTAACAACCAATTCTCCAAACTGCTTAGAATATTAACAACTGGTTCTAGTGAATAGGTGCAAACTGGTAGAATCCCACCCCTGAAGATAATCTCATAATGGGCTAGAGCAGGGGTCCCCAACCGCCGGTCCGCGGACCGGTACCGGGCCGCGGAACAAGCCTTACCGGGCCGCTGGTTGCTGGCGCCGCCATCTTTTTGGTAAAAAAGCAATTTTTCGTCAAAAAGATGGCGGCGCCAGCGTTGGTGAGCTTTTCCGGTAGAAAGCCATTTCTACCCGAAAAAGCTCACCAGAAGCGCTGGCGCCGCTTTTTTGACGAAAAATCACTTCGTGATGTCACCGGAAGTGATTTTTCGTCAAAAAAAGATGGCGGCGCCCAGCTGACGCCGGAACCGGGCCGCGGCGCCCAGCTGACGCCGGAACCGGGCCGCGGCGTCGAAAAGGTTGGGGATCCCTGGGCTAGAGGAACAGAGAATAAATAGGTGGTGTAGATAGGACATTATTAAGCATGTAATTTATTCTAAATTAGCATTCTTTATTGATTGACAGAGTTGTCACTTTGTTTTCAAATGTTTTACATAATTACTGTGAGAAGGAGATGCTGAAAATTAATATCTTCCTAAAGCTTGAATGAGGGAAGAATATGGGGAAGAGGAGAGGCATGATCTAAAACTTCTTGTATTGATTTACTTGCACAGTTAAAAGAAGTTTGATGTATTCCTGTTCAGATACAAATAATGCTTAAATAATCACTCTCACTGACTTTTCTATTAGATACCTGATTAATCCTACTTCTAGTTGATCAACATGTAACATGATTAATAAGATTCATGCACATTCTGTAATAAGAAAATGTTTTATGGAATGTGGAAATAAATCCTTGGTAGTACTAAACCAAATTATAGGTACAGTAGTCCTTGACTTATAAACCACCACTGGGACTAGAACTTTTGTCACTAAGTGTGTGGATTGGTAATTAGGTGAGTTATCACATGACCATGACCAATTTTATGACATATTTGTCATTGCCTTAAACAAATCCAGCTTCCCCCAATGGCTTTGCTTGTCAGAAGCTAGCTGGAATGGTTACAAATTGCAGCCGTGTGCCCCCAGGATCCTGCAACCATGATAAATATATCCCAGTTCCAAATGCCTGAATCAAGATCACGCAAATACAGGGATATTGTGAGGGTTGGAGTCACTTTTCTTCAGTGTTGTAACTTCAGATGATTGCTAAATGAATGATCATAGGTCAAAAACTACCTGTAATGATTTTGTAAAAGAGAGATTCACAGATATGTTATATTTATCACTTTAAACTGTTCTGCCATAAATTGTCAGCAACATGACACAAATAATTCCACAAATAATAAACAGAACTGCTGACACTTTTTTAATATATACAATTCTTCCCTTTAACTGGCTTTTAGGCATGTGCATGGGAGTAAGGAATGTCTTCAGGATATATTCAAAAAAGACAAGATGGTTGCAAACATGTAATCAAAGCATGCACAACACACTTAAAAACAAGTGAAGCTGCAATCACACTGGAGAGGCAGCCATTTTGACATTTTTGATCATATCCTGAGGGGAATACAAATGATGGAGAACTTTTTTTAAGGCTCATCTTTTTTGAAACTCTGTCCCAAAATCTGAAAAAGATACAGCTGCTTTAAAGAAATGCTGAAGAAATGTATTGCTTTTCAAAGCACATCTTAATCATTTTCAAAGTAGGTACAGCCTTAATGCTACTTTTAACAGGAATCTTCCCAATGTGTCTTTTTAATGACAATTTATCTGATGTCAATTTACTCTTTTTGTCTAGTTCCTAATGAAGAAGTTTTAAATCTATCTTTCCTCTATGTAATCTATTTGTCTAAAAATTCCCTTTCCTAATATAGACATTTAAAAAGACAATGCTCTCAAAATAAATGTTTTGACTTTTCTTTTGCAAGTTTGGCGGGCGCACGTGTTGCCCCCCGAATAATTTTTGCAGTCTCAGCCGCCCTTCGCCTGGCCGGGTTGCTATGAGTTTGCCTCTCAATCCAAAGCCATTTCTAAATGGGCTAACTGGGAAGCCAGTAATGGTGAAATTGAAGTGGGGAATGGAATACAAGGGCTATCTTGTATCGGTTGATGGCTACATGAATATGCAGCTTGCCAATACCGAAGAATATATTGATGGTGCATTGTCAGGACATCTTGGTGAAGTTCTGATAAGGTGCAACAATGTCCTATACAAAAGGGGTGTAGAAGAAGAAGAAGAAGATGGAGAAATGAGAGAATAATGTTGGAAAATCTTGTGTTTTTTAATGTGTAAAATATATATATTCAGTTGTCGCTTTTGAAGAAAATTCAAGTTTTGTAACTACATTTTGGGGTGCAGAAAAATACATTAAGCTGAAAGAAACAGTCAATATGAAAGATGAACCACAAATTAAAAACTGGGATTATTTAGCCTTAATACAAATATTTTAAAGCAAATGGGATCAGATGTATTCCATCACCATTTACTTTATATGACTAGGTGCAAGATATAAAACTAGTACAAAAATACACTTTACAAAAAAACCTCAAGTAAAATAAATGTTTGGAGACCATAATCACTGTTCTAATTTGTACAAATTCATTCAGATAGAAAATTTTATATCTTTACTTATTAGTGAATGTTAGAGCAGAAACTTTGCTAAGTTTGAGAATACATTCTCTTGCCAAAAATATAACTTCCAAAACACTGGACAGTATTTTTCCAGTTTTTAGCAAATGCAATCCTAGCCGCTGTTAATACATTTACAATCAGGTATTTCAAGTCTTTACTATATATTTCAGGTAAAATTCCCAATAAAAATATCTCTGGTTCCAAATCTATATGCTTTTTTGTTCACCCTTTTCATTCAATATTTCACCATATCTAACTGTTTGTTCCTTTTTGTATATTATAGGATAAGAAAATGCTTCAATAGTTGATAACCAGACTGGAATTTTCAAATAATATTGTCTTTTAATCTTCTCCCAGTTTAACCACAGAGACTCCCGTATATAATGTCTTCTAAAAGATTTTCAGTTCTGAATGATGAAAATCAGTTTAATGTGGGGCTTATAGGACTGGCATTTGGGGAAATGTAGAGACAATTATGCATCAAGAGAACAGGCCAGACACATCTATGTACGAACCTACAGTTGGAGACACACACATACATTTGTATTTGGCTTGTTCTCTAGTGGCATGTTTGCATGCATCATTGTTTCCCCAAACGTTATATTTGGGTAAAAGTCATTCAGTTCAAATGAAAAAATATTTCATAACATAATTTTTCACTGAGAGTTAATACATGACATACAGGGTGTCAACTCTGAAGCAAACCTGCTGAAGCCATCTTTTGCTGCCTCATAGAGTGGGGCACATTCTGAGAGGGGAAAGGGTGGGGGAAGTAGATAGTCCAGCAAACAGTCAAAAAGAGTTTTCTTATGGGACCAAGGTCATCCCAACAGGTGGCAATTGAAGGAAGAGAGGAATGACCAAGCAGCCTGTCAGCAACTTTCATTGTGTAATATGACCAGTGACATCTGGGGGGGGGGGGGATATTTCCTCTTTTAATAAGGGAAAACCTGTGGTGACTTTTAGAGTTGGTTTTCACTAGCTGTGCTGATATAATGAATCCAATAAACATTTCCTTTGAGGAATCTACCTGCCTTGGAGTTCTGATTTTGGTGGATGCATTACTTGGAACACTGACACAAGGTGTCAATATAATCCAAGTTCTGTTGGTAAAAAAAGTAAAGAATTCCTTATTCTGCACAGAGATTCTTACACATTCCTAGATATAACAGTAATAAAAGTGCTTGACATTTAACCCAATATAGCACAACCAACACAACCTGTGAAATGCATAACATTGCCATACATCAGAGGCCACAACAAATTGTTACAATCACACCATGTCACTGTATCACACAAACAAACTTAAGCTATTTAAAACATATTAACAAAACCAAAAGACCGAGCAGCCCCAGAAGAAAAAACAGGAATATACAATATATACAGATTGTAATAGCCACTATGTAAGACAAATAGCAGAAGATGAGCAGAGTACATCCATGAACACCAATTAGCAGTTGGAAAACATGATGAAAACTGCTTAATTTCACAGCAGATGGGCAGAGCTAGCCATAGTTTCAATTGGGAAACTGTGAGGATCCTAGACTAAGCCAAGTACAAATATGCTAGAGAATTCTTGGATGCCTGGCATTCAGACAAATTAATCATAAACAGGCACATAGAGATCAACAACATCTACATACCATACATAAGATTCAATCAAAAAGCCAGAAAGAAAACAAAAAGACCAAAACATCTCATCTGCAATCAACACCAAGATGAGCAGAAATTAACAAGATTAACATTAGACCAACAGCCAGGCTGCAAACTGTATGCCAATCGAGGAACTATCAACTTAGATAAACAAGCTAGCAGGAAAAAAAAACCCAGCCCAATGCCACCCCCATCAATATGACATGGCAAGCAAGCCACTAATATATAAAATACTAGTGGCTTGCAAACCCCACGCCCCAGTAGCACTGATGTAACATAAGCATAAATATAAGCAGACTTTGTTAACGAAACATTTGCAAGAAAACAACCAAGCTCAGAGACCACCAAGGAACTCAAAAGTAACAAATGTTAGTAGTACCAGCTAACCAACAGAAATATAAAATGCCATCTTTGTATGAGCTAATATAGAGCTTTTCTTATGAAACATTCACTTCCTGTTATTATCCTTGAAGTAATCAGAATTTGTATAGTGCTGTCAGGTTGAGAAAAAGTGCTGCATTTTATTGTAAAAAATGTAAAAATCCATTGCATCATCACCAGATGCAAAATCCTACGCTGACATTTTGTTATACATCATTTCTGCTTTGAATGGATCCTGCAGTGTGATAGGAGAGGTTTGTCCCTAGCTTCTTGCAATTAGAGTCTTCCTCTAATATTAGAGATTTGGGCCTGCAGAATAATTTCCCCATCATTTATTCTAAGAGTAGGACAGACAAAGTCCACTAACAAAGTCCACTTGCAATCTGCAAAGCATTTATATATTTATCCTTGAAACCCTCACCAGTTGAAAACAATTTCCTTTTATTTAGAAGGAAAAAAATATAACATAAAGTAAAACAGCATATCTCGTGAGGCAATTGGTCCTACCATTGATGAGATCTCACCTATATGTCTCATTGTCACACCCACTGGGCCCTGTCTTCTTTCCAAAACATGAAAAACATTCTGTCAACTTATCAACCTGAGAACAATTATTCCTTTCTCCATTTTTTCCCCAGAAGAACTCAGCTAAATTCAGTATTAATCTGAAAGAAACTTTTGGAAGCTTGCCAATCCATACTATAATTAAATAGATGAATTAAATTACCTTTATAGCTATAGTAGAAATTAAACTAGAAATGAAAGAAATGTCATCTTCAGTTTCTGAATGACCATTTGAAATTCAGATTTCTGGATTCCTGTAGATTTCTAGATTGATCAGACCCATAGAATGAAAAAGTAATCTTCCCAGTATAAAATGACAGTTTTCATTTTCTGGAGTTTCCCACATTTCAAGAGGACTGAAGTAGACCAATTCATTTTTAATAACAACAGCAGCCAGAATCAAAAGAGTTAACAATGTCTTTGTAAATTATGAGCATTGCTTGTAGACATTTATTGATTGGTTTTACGCATGCATTTATTGATTGGTTTTACACATACTCTAGAAACTTCTAATTGAAGATGATTATGGTTAATGATTCTAGTAATATGCACAGCATAATTTGTATCAGCCCAATTTGTTGCTACTTCAGGAATTTTGCCCAGATTAATCTTTGTCCAGCTCTTGTCACCAAAGAAATCCTGGAAGCTAAGCAACTTGCTTGGATGAGAGATTACACTGCCTTTCACAATACAGTACATGGCAAAGGAAATCACACTGGAACAGAACTGCTGTCACCTGGATGCACTGGGACTTGTTGTGTTTTAAAATGACAATGCCAAGTGTATCATAAGAGGGAACACATGGTTGTTAGATGAAGAAATAAGCAAAGCAATTCATGTAGGCAAACCACACCAAAATCCCAACAATTCACTTATTACTGAAATTAGACTCCTTAAAAAACGAGATTCCACTTCTAACATGGAGAAGAATGTTAATGTTCTCTTTCATATTAACAACAAACTCCCTGTTGACTTTTGAAAAGGGAAAAGCACCTGATGTAGAGTTTAAAAGAAATTCATCAAAATTCAATAGCCCTTTTGATCCTGTTGAAGTTTTACTACATTTACCATGGTTTATCATTTTTTGAAAGATTTTTTTATAGATTTTGCAGTTTGAAGTGTGCTATCTCATCTGTAAAGCAAATAAATGCAAATAATTACAAGGAATAGGAAATAAAAAAGACAAAAGTCAAATATAAGCAGACTTTGTCATAGTATGTTGGATTCTTCCTACTATTTAAACCTCTTTAAGTGGCATTAAACCCAGCAACTGTGGATTGATTTTTTCTCTTTCCCTTTCCTATCCATATTTCTTGCTTCCTTGAGAAAACAAAACAGACATGAATCAGGAAATGGTCACATCTCAAACTCCTTTGGAGTGACTTTGAAGCTTATTTAAAACAACCTCAGCCGCATAGATCCAACTAAATTAGTGACTAAATTAGTAGACCAGCGAAATACTGTGGACATAATATATTTAGATTTCAGCAAGGCATTCGACAAAGTAGACTACAACCTACTTTTTGGTAAGATTGAAAAAAGTGGGATAGATAGCACCACCACCAGATGGATTCACAACTGGCTGACCAACCATACTCAACAAGTAGTCCTTAATGGGTCTAAGTGTACATGGAGGGAAATAAGCAGTGGGGTACCACAAGTTTCCTTCTTAGGCCCAGTACTCTTCAATAACTTTATTAACAACATAAAGGAAGGAATAGAAGGGTAATTTATCAAATTTGCAGATAATACTAAGCTGGCAGGAATAGCTAACACCCAACAAGTTAGGCTCAAGATCCAGATGGATTTTGACAGTCTAGAACACTGAGCCATATTTAACAAAATGAAATTCAATGTAGAGAAAAGTAAACTCCTACACTTAGGCAAGAAAAACCAAAAGTACACATATAGCTTGGGTGAAACCAGGCTTAATAGCAGTAACTGTGAGTAACTGTCATATTTGAAGCTAAATATGAGCCAGCAGTATACAGCAGCAGCCAAAAAAGCTAATGCAATCCTAAATTGCATTAACACAGGGATACAATCAAGATCAAGTGAGGTACTAATACTATGCTTTAAAGCCTTTGTACACCTAGAGTACTGGATCCAATTTTGGTCATCACACTATAAAAAGATGTTGAGACTCTAGAAAAAGTACAGAAATAGATGGAAACTGAACAAGGAGAGATTTAACCTGAAAATAAGAAGAAACTTTCTGACAGTGAGAACAATCAACCAATGGAACAGCTTGCCCTCGAAAATTGTGGGAGTACCGTCACTTGAAACTTTCAAGAAGAGATTGGATGCCCATCTGTCAGAAATGGTGTAGGGTCTCCTGCTTGGGCAAGAGGTTGGACTAGATGACCTACAAGGTCCCTTCCAACTCTGATTATCTGTTATCTGTTATCTATTATAACTATTTCTGAATATGCTCCACCCAATGTCCAATCATGAATTTCCTGAATGGAAGAGAGGATAACTGGAAACAGTGTTCCTCTTTCTTCAACTAATGTCAACTGCAAATTTGGGGAATAATGATAACATAGTCAATTGTACCTCATCTTTTAGAACAAGGATATAAACAGACAGGCAGGCAGGCAGACAAACAAACAAATAAATAAACAGGGAGGAAAGGCCAACACTAGCTAAATATTTGGTATGGTATCTTATCGAGTATAGTATCTGATGCACATGCATGCATCATCTAGAATTTGTACTGGCATATCTACCTATGGTTGATTCTCTAATCCAGCAGCCCCCAACATTTTGGCCACTAGGGACAGTTTCCATGGAGATATGTTTTTCTGAGGATTGGAGGGGCCATGATTTTGCATGCTGTCTGCAGCCCATGGATGGGGCTTTACTTGTTTGTGTAGCCCAGTTGTTGGCATGCCACGGACTGATGCCAGTCCATGGACTGTGGGTTGGGAACCTCTGCCCTAATCAGGGAAAATGCCTCTACATACAACATTGCAGATTTGTTCTGGAATGCAACTATGGGTGTGGGAGACTTCCTATCTCGCTAATCAAGCTACCTGAGTGTTTGGCTATGGCTCATGATTTTATGATTACTATACTCAGGTCAACGCTAAGGTATCTCACAGGGTTTGTATGTTTTTCATTCTATTTGTTTGGAGATGAAATAGAAATAGAAAATAAAAGATTTTTATCCTACACATCTTTCTTTTTAAAAAAAAAATGAAGGAAAGAAAATAAAAGTAGCAACAACCTTGAAATAAAGCAGTATTTGCAAAATGTTTACATGTGTAATGCACAGCATAAAAAATGAGCATCTAACGTAGGTCAGGTGTGCAGGAAGGGGTTTCCAACAACTTGCTAGTCAAAGGGAGATAAATGAACTCTTAACAAAAGACTCACAGGTCCTCATGTATTTTCATTGTGTCAGCTGTAACTTTCAAGGGCTCTGCTTCCAAATGACAGACATTGGCACACATGCTTACATATAAAGCAAGTTGCAATTGCTCAAGAGAGAAACAATTCCAAGTGACATTCCTGTAGTGCAAGCTGCCATTTGTGTTTTGAGAATTCACTGGATTCTAATGCAAATGCTGTAGATTTTATGTCACTGTTTGAAGAAGTAGCAGCATTTTTAGTCTAAACAAGGATTTGTCTTGGCTATTCAAATATTAGCAGACAGTTAGGCTAACTCAGTCCCCATATGATTCTGTAAAAATTCTTATGTGCCAGTAATAAAAATTTGGTGGGGATATACAGTTGAAAAGTAGTAATAAATGAAGCAGGTTAAATATTGTGGAATATCAGTATACAAATTGATAGTCTTGAATCATAATATATCAGATTTAAGTAGTTGAAAAGAAGAAACTATGAATAATTGACGTGCCAATAACAGGGGATAGTAGAATAGAGAACAAAGAATTGGAGACAATCTCAAACTATCAAGATTTTTAAGTTGAAATATTATAGCATAGACCAGCCATTGTAGTCCCAGTAATTCAGCACACTGGGTACCACACCAAAAAAAGCTTGGATGGCATTTACAAAATCTGGACATGGACAAAGTTTCCATCTGTCACTTACAAAAGGCCACACTGCTTGGATTCATACATATACTGTACTTTATTGACAACCTAGGTTCTTGGGAAGTCTGAACACATGTTCAGTTTATACTTGATACGATATTAAAGCCAATACCTAAAGAATTGGCTGCTGTGATTTCCCATTGTTGTGTCTATAATAATAACTCCTGTAAAAGGTAGCCCTCAGGTGCTGACAGCAGTTGGCACCAGAATTTCCATCACTAAGTAATGCAGTTCTAAATCATGACATCATGTGACCATGTCACTTAGTGACAGCATTCCTGCAGGCCCAGTTACTATCATAATCATAGGATCACATGGGTAAGTGGAAAGACACAGGAATCCCAGACAAGAAGGCTGACAGATGCTTTGGGGTAGAGCTGTCTGCTGTGGGCAGAGTGATGCAATAGCTGAGGAGTTGCTGCAGGCAAGTGCAATGGAGCACAGCAGGCAAAAAAGCAGTGAGAACATGGTCTGATTGTTTACTTCCTGCCAGCTTCCCCATGACTTTGATTGTGGGAAGCTGGCAGGGAATGTTGGAAATTATGAGGACATAACCTTGCCTCACAACTGCCAGGTACCCAATGCCCAGTTTGCAATCATGTGACCCAGGGGGTGCTGTGACAGAGAGGCTGTGAGTCCCCCTTGTTCAGTTTTATCATAACTTAAAACAGTTGCTGAATAATTGGTCATAACATGAGGACTACCTATGAATGGAATATGTGCATATACCTGTTTATACTTTACTTTATAATCTACATAAACACAAGAATACTACCAAATGCTTAGAATGTTTCTTTTTTTTCAGGGAAGCATCTTAATAGAATAGCAGTTCATAAATACTATGGTCACATGCACTTTTGTTTTTAACACAACATATTTTTTTCCAAAGGCTGAATTGTATAATTAATGCTCTCTAGTTCAGAAAGTAGTTCTTAAATCATATAAATGCTATTAAAGCTTTAAGAAACTGCTTCTGTTTTATGGCTGGAGAAGGTCAGTCTTGTTTTGCATTAATAGTTCTCATTACTGGTGTCCTTTGACTCAAGTACCTGTACTAGACATGGCCAGGTAACACCTTCAAATGCCCTTTATGCATATACACCATCAGATGAAAATAAGTATCTTCCAATATCTTCGTTTATGCTTAGGACAGAGTGCAGTGCTCTGACTGCAAGTCATTTTAGCTCTTTATATTCCTGGCTCAATAATTATATGGTACAGCATTTAAAGAGATGAGGGGTTCAAAGAATCTACTCAGCAGGTCTCAATTTTTGAAGTATTAACATTCTGTTGGAAATATGGTCCATTTGCTGATTTTTTGTTTTGTAAATATGACATTAGGCAGCACTGGGCTTTCATTGAAGCTGTGGTTGGTGGTCATTACTCAGAACTCAGAGAACATAGAAAGTAACACAGCTGTTACATTTCTTTAAAATTACCTACGTGGTTTTCTTTAAATGTTGAATCTAGTTGCTTATATTTCTTTATATTTGCATGTGTAGTTGTGTGTGGAGGTTCGTATTCAGGATTCAAGTCTCTCCATTCAGTTCTGCCCTCTTCACCCCAGATAGTCACTATTCTCACCCTCAACCATTTTTTCCTCATCTCTTGAAGAGTTTTCTACTCATAAACTTGGGGCTCCTTCCCTAGACTTGCTTTTCTTTCTTTCTTTCTTTCTTTCTTTCTTTCTTTCTTTCTTTCTTTCTTTCTTTCTTTCTTTCTTTCTTTCTTTCTTTCTTTCTTTCTTTCTTTCTTTCTTTCTTTCTTTCTTTCTTTCTTTCTTGATATGCCAATTGCACTTTACCCTGGAATCCTGGAATACATATACACACATATTAGTGTATATACTAAGATGATATATGTATAATATGACTATAATATTATGATACATTCTATATAATTAGTATATGCTTGCCCACTTTTTGTATCTGATAAAGTATTTTGCTTTCTTCAAAAAGAAAGTTACAGATTGGGAAGTATAAATCAATTTGATCCATATCAGTAACCAAGTTTTTAAACATCACTCTCCTTCACTAGGTATCTGTATTGTTGTAGATGGATGGATGGATGGATGGATGGATGGATGGATGGATGGAGGACAGATAGATGAATAGATAGATAGATTGTTCACCATATTTCTTTCTCCATAAATTTGATGTAGAAGGTTATAAAGCTATTATAGTTTTTGACAACAGGTCCATTAAGGAATGGACAACTTATTCAGCAATATTTAATTAAAGATATTAATCATGTTTATTACCCAGTAATCTGAAGTTTGTAGGGAAGAAGGGGACAGAATTAGAAATTAGCTCACGTTGAATTCTTATCTCTGCATGCTAATTTTCTATCTGTGGCAACGTTTCTCTACTCTTGCCAGAACATTCAAGCATAAGTAACTGGTTTCCTTAAAGGTAAGGAACTTCAGTAACTGATGACTTAATAAAAATATTTACATTTGTTCCAAATTCTTAATAATGTTGTATTTTCTAGAGTGTGTCATAACTTTTCTCTTTTTCTCTTATTATTTCTATAAGATTAAGTATATCAACCAAGGTAACAAGTTATCCCTGAGGGTATTTGTGTGTTTTGAAATGAAATTACTAAAGACTAAACAAACTTCCTTGGTGTTTCCCTGATTCTCATTTATATTTTTAAATTATTTAATTCACCTGTTGTGTGGGCACACACATGGAGAAATAGCTTGGTTAGGATTCACCATGACTCTGCATACAAAGACTGCATTAAATTATAGGAGCTAGTTGTGTTTAACTGATTGGCAGAACATGATATCACAAGCAATGTGGGAAACAAGCTGGCGGCACGGTTTAATAAGTAAGTTTAAAATATAGTCCTGTGATTATAAATACCTATCTTTAAATGTGAATTAGCTCAATTTTCTCTGAATATATTTTGGATGTCTACCATTTCTTTTCATGCTGAAATCATTTTTTTCAATATGTGTGAGTAGAAAAGGGGAAGGGGAGAGAGAAAGGAGTGAGAAAGATCAAGATATATTACAAGATTTTACATCTATGCATTCAATTTTTGAAGCTTTTTGAAAGTCAGGTGGGCTATATATAATTATACACATTCTTGAAGTCAACGAGTTCCTTTGATTGTAGGATTACACCTCCAGCATTTTCTACCCTGAAAAAGATTTCCATGCTCTCTCCAACTCTCTTTTAGACCTTTAGATGAGTGGCATGTAATTGCTTTTTTTGTGATAGCACCTACATTTCAATAATCTCATTAAATATAGAAAGAAGACAAAAGACTAACAGTTCTTCCACATTGCAAATGATTAACTACAGGAAAACATTGCAGAGCACATCATTTTTTAATTGACAGAGCACTACCTTGGGGTCTGTAATTTTTTTTCCCAGCAGGCAGCAAACAATCAGCAGAGGTTTTCCCTTTGAAAGGGAAAAGAAAGTAAATTTAATAGGAGATTAAAATATCCTGCTACTTTTGTGGGTATCTGCAAGAAGGGGCAAAGAAGTTAAATGAGGTCAGGTACGTAATGATGTCACTGTGCAAATACATCATTCAAGTCTTACAAATGAACTGTCTCTTACTAAAAAAGTGAACAAATTTTATAGCCGTTCAATGTTTTCAGTAAGTACTGAAGCCACATGTTTTCAGTGGTTTTCACCGACTCAAGGAAAGACAATGCCACCTGCCATTTTTAGTAAAAGGCGGCTTGTTTGTAAGCATGAGTTCTAATTTAAATACAAATTTGGATTAAAGACAAAATTAAGAAACAGAAATTGTTCTTAAATGGGGGATAGCCTATATATTTATTCTCACATGTTACATTGTCTCTGTCAAGATTCCTGACTATTTAATAATGTTTATCCCCTGAGTATCTTCCTAACGTAGCATTTTCCTAAGTAATGGCTGTTATGGCGTTTCAGGCATCCAGTACCTATACTGTTTCCCTCTACCTTCTCATGGGCACATATGGTTGCTTTATGGCTGCCTTACCATTTTAAAGTTTGAAGTATCCGTCTTAGATAACAGCTATTCAGATCAGAGAGCAGTGGAAATCTACCCTACCACTCCTCCTGAATTTCTTAATTTGTAGTTAATGTGCTACAGTCAGATTACTGCCCGATGGACATATTGGAGTAAAATGCAGTAATCAGAATCATTCGATCTACATGTGGAATGTGAATATATGCATGTGCTTTTGCCTAACTAGTAATGTAATACATACACAGAGACATACTTGATATTGGAAAATATGACATCCTGAATTTGCTTTCTTATTTTTTCTTTCTATCAAAAATCATGATGTGCTTTAGTGCAGCTGTAATAAATGGAATGTTCCTGGGGCAGGGAGAATCTCTAGAATTTATAATAATGTTATTCATTAAAAGAATCAAGAATTGCGGTGTGGGTTATATTTAAGGCCTATTGTTGAGAGTCAGTAATGTAGAATGAGATGCTGAGTTAACAGCCTGGGCTGGTTAGAAATGTAATTATAAATAAATGTTTGATACAATGCAGAGACACAACTGTTTGATGACTACATGCCATTAAAACACAAATTTATTGATGGTACTGTCTGCAGGGTGCTTCTATAAATCATATATTTGTCTAAGATGCATGGTTCTGAAAATATGTTTTGTTAATGTAACAGATCCTTAATTGGTAACATTCTGTTTTTATGATGTTGGTCACTGACTAAAGCAATATCATTTATTTCTGTATGCAAATTATATACTACAACAAAACAAGTGTGGATTGTTCATCAGGATACTACAGATTCCCCTATAATCAGAACAGCCAGTTGGCCTGACCCTGATAAAAAGCAAAAGTGAGCATTATTCCAGGAAAATTACCCAAAACATTAGCACATGATATTAGGCAGATTTAAAGCCTGTTTAGTTTTTCTCGTTTCTATGATTTTTGGGTTTTTTTATGTGGGGGCTGATGTGGTTATTGTTATTATTGCTATTATCATGTAGATTGATTTTAATCTCACTATTTCATCTCTTGTTTCTTTAGCTTGTAAGCTGCTGAGAGTCATTTGATTATGGTGGATTAGAAATAGTATAAATAAATAAGTAAATAAAATAAAACTATTACATATAGTAATAAGTTATCTAAGATGGAGGTTATGTCCCAGACTGTTTCTCATACATCAGAACCCATTATAATACTCAAAAGACAGAAAGTACAGGCAGTGCTGCATTCTCTACCAAGTAGCAACCATTGATATAGATGTCAAGTGAAGAATAGTAAAGACAAGTTCTGCTTTCATACATTGTGCTCTACTGTGTGGAAATGTTGAGGAATTTTGTGATAACAAAATTGAAGGTCTACATACAGCTGTGGTACTCACAACTTTTCTGTATGCCTGTGAAATGTGGACTGATATTGAAGGATACAAGACAGCTTAACTACAGCATTTCCACATGGTTTGCTTCACAGAATATTAGGTATCAGATGGCTAGCTGGTAGAAACTGATGTTCTCCTTAGAGCAAGTCTACCATCAATCTACATTCTGCTAATAAGAACACAGAATTATTGTCACTTCATCTATATGCTGCGTGGGTGCATATTCAAAGAGCTCCTTTTTGGGAATTTTCTGCTGGGCTGGGAAAAGAAGGCCAGAAGAAACATTTCAATAGGTGGTATTCAACAGGTTCCGACTAGTTCTGAAGAACCGGTAGTGGAAATTTTGAGTAGTTCAGAGAACCGGCAACTACCACCTCTGGCTGGAGATTTTACAGTATCCTTCCCCTGCCACGGCCATCAAGCCACAGAACCAGTAGTAAAAAAAAAAATAATCCCACCACTGATTTCAAAGATACATCAAAGGCTTCCCTTAAGATACTTGACATAGACACAACCACCTAGGAAATGCTGGCATATAATCACTCTACCTGGGGTGTCAAGCTTATGAAGTAAGATGCACTGTGGAAGCACAGTATAAGCATGAGCTGTGCAAATCTAGAAGCATCAGTGCAACAACTGCAATGTCAACAAACATTTATATGTGCCAGGAAATTCCATGCCCAAATTGGCTCAATAAGTTATCTTTGGACACTACATTTAGTTTCAATATGCTTATGGAATTGAGATCTTCATCAATGACAATGGACAACCAACATCTAACTATGGACAAGCATGAGGGTGTTTTTAATAGCAATAGCACTGAGACTTAGGCTTCATAGTACTTTACAGAACTTTCTAAACAGTTTACAGAATCAGCATATTGCCTCCAACCATCAGGATCAAACTCCTGGTTATGGGAAGAATTAGCCTCCAATAATGCATTCTAACCACTATGTCACCACACCCACAAATGAATTGTGCTCTGTAGTTGTGTGTTATCCCAGATTGTGTTATCCCAGAGTGTGTCTCTTCTTGTCTTGAAAATATTCCTTAAGTCTGAGAAAGTGAAAATTGTTCAAAGTTGCCTCACAGTTGTATATTTTGCATAGAGCCAAAAGAAAAGATGTATATTTTTGTAGAGCAAAAAGAAAACCCTGTGTGCAAGAACAGTCTCTTGTCTAATTGTGCTGAAGGTGGGCTGTGCAGCCTATCCATTATAGTGGATGGATGTTTGCAGAAACCTGAACAATTTGCAGGTAGACCTCAACTTACAACAGTTTATTTAGTAACCATTTGAAGTTACAATATCATTGAAAAAAAGTGATTATGACAGTTGCAGCATGCCTAAGAGTCATGTGATCAGAATTCAGACACTTGGCAACTGACTCATATTTAGGACAGTTGCAGTGTGCAGGATCATGTGATCACCTTTTGGGACCTTCTGACAAGGGAGAAGGCAGACTCATTTAACAACCATGTTACTAACTTAACAACTGCAGTGATTCATTTAACAACTATGGCAAGAAAGGTAATAAAACAGGACAAAATTCACTTAATAACTTTCTTGCTCAACAACAAAAATTTTGGGCACAATAATGGTCATATGCCAAGGACTAATTGTATTTTCGTACTTTTTGTTTAATGAGGTAAGTTCTGTAGCATAGATTTGTGATCTCTGTTGGTGAAGTTCTGGTCCTAATGGGGCTCCAGAATAGAATAGAATAGGATAGAATAGAACAGAACAGAACAGAACAGAACAGAACAGAACAGAACAGAATAGAATAGAATAGAATAGAATAGAATAGAATAGAATAGAATAGAATTCTTCATTGGCCAAGTGTGATTGGACACACAAGGAATTTGTCTTGGTGCAAATACTCTCAGTATACATAAAAAGAAAGATACATTCATCAGAGTCGAGAATCATAAGGTACAACACTTAATAATAGTCATAGGGTACAATAAACAATCAAATCATATTAGGAAACAGTCAATATATATCATAAGGATACAAGCGACAAAGTTACAGCCATACAGTCACAAGTGGGAGGCGATGGGTGATAAGGAGAGATTAGAAGATTAATAGTAATAGTAGTGCAGACTTTGTAAATAGTTGGACAGTGTTGAGGGAATTATTTGTTTAGCAGAGTGATGACATTCGGGAAAAAACTGTCCTTGTGTCTAGTTGTTCTGGTGTGCAGTGCTCTATAGCGTCGTTTTGAGAGTAGGAGTTGAAACAGTTTATGTCCAGGATGTGAGGGGTCTGTAGATATTTTCACAGCCGTCTTTTTGATTCGTGCAGTATATAAATCCTCAATTGAAGGCAGGTTGGTAGTAATTGTTTTTTCTGCAGTCCTAATTATCCTCTGAAGTCTTTGTCTGTCCTGTTGGGTTACAGAACCAAAACAGACTGTTATAGAGGTGCAGATGACAGACTCAATAATTCCTCTGTAGAATAGAAATAGCATTGATGGTTAAACATTGCTCATGTGAAGGAAACTGATTAAATGTCTTAGGTTTTTTTTTTTTAGGAGAGCGTATAGAATACTTTTTGGCTGTAGTCTGTGCAGCATAGTAGACTACAAGTAGTCCTCAATTTATAACCACTCATGAATGACCGTTAAAATTAAAAGCATTGAAAAAAGTGACTTACAACCAGTCCTCACACTTATAACCAAAGCAGTGACCCCATGTGATCCATGTGATCAAAATTTGGATGCTTGGCAACCGGCATGTATTTATAACAGTTTATAGTGTCCCGATGTCATGAGATTACTATTTGCAACCTTCCCAGCTGGCTTCTGGCAAGCAATGTCACTGGGGAAAGCTAAATCTGCTTAAAGACCGCATGGGGTTTTTTGAACAACTTCAGTGATTTGGTTAGCAGTCATAGCAAGTTCGTAAAATTGGGCACAACTCACTTAACAGCTGCCTTGCTTAACAACAGAAATTCTAATCTCAGTTGTGGTTGTAAGTCAAGGTCTTCCTGTATAGAGAGTTTCATTCTTTTTAGTAATCTACTGCTCATATTATTATCCTTCCTTAAATCCCATAGCAGTATAACTATTTAATGCATGTGATGAAATAAGCTGTAGTTCACAAAAATGTATGCCTTTTAATAATATGTATTACTCTGGAAAGGTGATATTGGGCTCCTGCTGAATTTCAGTAGGCTGTAGGTAATGATTTAATAAATCTAGTCAGTTTGATTTCATGTGACTTTGTTATTCTTTGCTTTAATCAGGCTTCTTTTAATTTTGCTGGCCTATGACTATAATAAAGTTTCATTTATTCCATTGTTCCCTTCATGAGTAAATAATGAGACGAGAATAGCAGATAGGTAGGCATTCATGCTAAGAAGAATCAAGACCTGTGCCAGCAAACATTTAGATCTTCAAGCAATCAATAGTGGAAGTCTCTAGCTGGAGCATTTGAAAAATCAATGTATATCTAGCAGAGCTATATATGATGCATGCTCTGCTCTAGATAAAGTTCTGAGGTTTTTTCTAGGAACAAAAGCATACATTCACATATGGTTGTGAAAAATTGGCTTCCTAAGGAATTACATTTTAACGCCTAGCAATTAATATTTTTTTCATAATGGATACAAGGATGACTATACTTTTAAGTAGCACATGAAAAATCCACCATTGTATCTCCAATCCAAGTAATTTCTGAATGCATGAAAGTTAGTATTATTTTCAGTTTTTATAAACAGGTGAAAAGCAATAAAATCCATCTATTTTCCTAGCTCTCGCTATACATCTATTTAGTACATTTTTCTATGTGGCATATGCTGTATGTCCCGAGGAATCTGTTGCATGGGTTCCTTTTTCAGTTCTTTCATTTTCATTTTTCCCAGTGATAGCCCACACCAAAACTGTTCATTCCACTTTCTTTTGTTTGCCATCTGCTATCCTATAAGCCTTGCCTTGACAAGCCCAGTTCCAGTCATGGTTTCTACTACCTTGTGGCTCAGTTGGCAACAGCTTTGTTGCTGCTTCAGAAAGGTTGGGGCTTTCAGCTGTCTGATGACTTTTCATCATATCATCTGGTTGAGTTGCAAATGCAGTTTTCTCAGCAGGGAGCTTTCATTCTTGCTTCTTTACCTGATCCGGGAAGTTAATTAGTCAAGGAAGCCTGCCGTGCATGAAAATACAGGGATGACGTGGCTCAGTGGCGCTATGCTCTCATTAAAATTGCATGTGGTATTTTTTTTAAGACATTCTGCTATTCCCATTACCTATATCATTCTGCAATCAGCGCTTTGGGTGGCCATAATGCCTCAATAATCCTGACATCAGCTGTAGAGGAACCTTTTAGTCCTACTTTCTATGAGCTGCAGAACTTTTAATGGGGATCCATAACACAGACTTCTGTAAAGTGATGCTTGAACTCACTTTTACCCTGTGAGGAAAGCATTGAGAGAAAAATAGCAGCTTCCAAATTTAGATTTTTTGGTCCCCAATGCTCTTGTTGATTCATGTTGTGGTTGTTTTGCTGCCAGTTAATATGGGGAGTTGAACCTTCCCAACCAACTATGCTAAACAATGCTATAATCACCACCCAGTACCATGTTTTGTAGGAGCACCCATTACAGGAGGCACCCTGTCCAATTTCTCAAAATCAGCCTTCAGTAATTGGTACAAGCTTACTTTTTGTTCTTGAAAAAAGGCTTCAATACATGATTTTGTTTCTGTTCCCGTTGGACTTTCATGTTCATTCTTAAATATTTTTTAATGCTGCTTTTGTTGGCTCTTCTATTATTTCTTTGTTTTATATTTCAGTGTCATGTTGCCAACTGCCTCAAACAGTCAGCAGGGTGTAAATCTTCTAAATAAATACAAGTTTGTAAAAGCCCTATTTATGCTCAAAGACAAAAAAAGCAGCAGTTCAATAGGAAGTAAGTTTCTTTGAACTCTGTGAGACTTACAGTACTTTTGAATGTATTTATGACTTGTTTGCAGAAAGCCAATCTTCGTCATGCTATAAAACAGTTGGGTTTGCATGAGAAACTAAGCTGTTAAATCAAGTTAGTAAAGAATAAATAATAGATTACATCCTGTGATGATACCTTTAACCCCCATCTAACACCCACATCTGCCTATCCCAGGTCATTGGGAAGGACTCAAGAGGTGGACAAAAAGGTCAAATCCAGCCTAAACATCTGGCTGACTGTGTGATGAACCAGAAACTTCCAGAGGCGTTCATATGACCTATCCTGCTTAATTTATAAATGAAATTTTCTGTTTGCCATTTTCTCCAACCCAAAAACAGGCATTTAGGGAATATAGGACTGGTCTTTTCAACCTACAGCATATGCTCATACAAAGTCTGCTTCCAAGACCTCTAAAATAGCAGCTATTTGGGAATCAGTCAAATGTTGAACTGTAAACCTTTGCAGATTATCCTATGTGAACACAACCATTCTTTGTGTGTGTGTGTGTGTAATTCATATATATATATATATATATATATATATATATATATATATATATATATATATATATATGTTTTCTTAAGTTTAACATGTATGGTGTTCGGCTTGGTTGGGTATTTTCCCACGTCACAAGCGAACACCATATATATATATATATATATATATATATATATATATATATATATATATATATATATATGAAAAGCATGAATAGAAGAGATGATTCCACCAGACTGTCAATCATTTGGAAGCCTGCACACACAAACAAAAAAATCTCCACACCACTAGCCAGATAAGCACCTGGGCACAAACAGATCCCCCCTGATACCTCCAGCTCAAACACACCCCAACCAGGCACCCAGATGAAACCTAGCTTCCTAACTAATGATAGCCGTCCATTTACCCGGAGCCAAGCTGCACTAAAGGCCTCCAATAAAGTAACACAATGTTGCCAGCCAATCAAGATACAAAAAGAGCCACAAAACAGACAGAAGATATTAGAAACACCAATCAAGCAGAACACAGCAAACTCCAAGACCAATAAACACAGACCAAGACTCCCAACCAATCAGGATGAAGAAAAAAATCATTCCGGCACAGCAATAGGCTGCCCCAAAACCAACATAGCCCAAAACCAACATATATTTCATATACAAAGGACAGAGATACAAGCAAATTGAAGGAGCCCCTATGGGATCACCACTGTCACCCGTCATTGCAAAACTGTACACGGAAGAATTCGAATCCAGAGCCTTAGACAATGCCACCCACAAACCCAAACTATGGGTAAGATACATCGATGACACATTTGTTATTTGGCCCCATGGAAAAGAAAACCTAAACAATTTCCTAACACACCTAAACAGCACACACCCCAAAATCAAGTTCACCATGGAAATGGAAACGAACAAACAACTACCATTCCTAGATGTACTAATCTACAAAAAAAAAAAAAAAAAGATGGCATACTAGGACATATGTCTCACTGTGTTTTTGTGGATCAATCCAGTGATTAGTGTTTTGTGCCATCTGTTTTTTTGTAGATTAGTACATCTAGGAATGGTAGTTGTTTGTTTGTTTCCACGGAAACAAACAAACAACTACCATTCCTAGATGTACTAATCTACAACTACCATTCCTAGATGTACTAATCTACAAAAAAACAGATGGCACACTAGGTCACACCATATACCAGAAGAAAACACACACCAACCGCTACCTCAATGCCCAATCCCACCACCACCCAGCACAGATAAACTTCGTGGCCAAAACACTAATTGCCAGAACCGAACACCTGGCAGACAAGACACACATAAAGACTGAACTATGCACCCTGACTAAAGCACTGACAGCCAACGGCTTCCACAAAAGCAAAATCACTGGCCTGATCCACAAAAACACACTGGTGCTCCAGCCTCGGGCTCTGCAAGTTTCCAAAAGTCCCGGTGCGCAGCCCGTTCCTGCATTCCAAGCGTATCCAGGCCAAGCTGCAGCTGTCCCTTTCTCAACAGCGCCATCTCTAACAACAGCGGCAGCAGCGGTGGGAACCGTGGAAGCGTTTCAGCTGCTTCTCGAGTGGGGGAGCCCCCTCCGTAACTTCCATGGTTCCCGCCGCTGTTGCCACTGTTGTTGGAGATGGCGCTGGTGAGAAAGGGACAGCTGCAGCTTGGCCTGGGCGCTTGGAGGCTGGAGCACCAAGGGTAGCAGCATCAGAGATGCTCGCTCGGCTCTTCTCACCCAGCCACTCGGGATTAAACCAAAACATAGTGCGCGGCACTCCCAGGTACCTCAAGATGTTTTTTTTCCTGTTCTTACGGGGATGGGGGAAAAGCGGGCGTGACTCAGACACTGTTGTTGGAGACGGTGCTGGCGAGAGAGGCGCCAGCACTGGTGGGAACTGTGGAAGCTACGGAGGCCTGAGAAGCGGCTGAAACACTGCTGGCAGATATCCACGCCGATGCCACCTGCCTGCTCACCCGGGTCTGCAGCAAAGGCGCTTGGTGGGGGTAAGGAAGCCTTCCACACTCCGCCATGATTGGCTGTTAGGAGCGGCTGATGGCGAGGCGTAGCTGCCCACGGGGCACTCCTAATGGCAAGTTTCCCCCCGCCTTCCCCCCCAATTTCGCATGTTTTAAACTAGGCCTAAATTTGGGGGGGAGGGTCTTAATTTCATTTTATGCATAGGAAACATGCTGGGTCTTCCTATTGGGGGGCATATTGTTGGAGAAACACGGTAGTAGGTGTGGGGGGTCTGGGGGGGTGTTCCCCTTACATTTAAGCTTAAATTTGATTTGGGCATTGATTTATACTTCATATGTATTTGCAAAGTATATTTTCTAAATGCACATGGGCTTTTTTCATCTAAAAAAATAAAAACCTACTTGGGTAACAGAGCAGTCTAATAGGTTACATCCATTATTGAAGCTGCCTGTTTATTAAGTAAATCACATCAAATAAGTGATGAGTACAGGATTGCAACCTTAATTATTCCAAGTTTTGTCTAATCATTTAAAAAATCCATGTAGTGAATTGTCATGATAGCTGATAGGCCTACACTGGGGCTTTCCTATCCTGCCTCAATTCCCAGCTACTACACTGCATTATTGAATATTTTGACAGGCAAATTCCTACTTTGGGAAACATGGTATCATTGGGGAAAAACAAAACAAAAAAGTGCCAAGGTTTTCCAGTTTTCAAGGCATCAAATAATGTTTAGCAGAATAATTCAAGGTGTGTGTTATTGTTGCCTGAATGATCTCCTCTGTATTTAGGGAATACAAAACTAGACTAGAATTTTATCCATTACTTGTTCAGCTGAAGAAAAGTATATTCTAATATTTTTAACTATACTTTTATGCAACAATAAAAAAGCATATATGCATATGGAATTCTAATTAAATCATCACAATAGTGGATGTATATATTATACTCAAGAACAATCACTGGTTTTAAGACATGGGTTCCAAAATGTGTTTTTCTAAAGGGCTCTATTTTTTTTTTTGATCTAGATATAAACTCATTGTGATTTTGTAGATATGTCCTATTGTGAAAATATATCTTTAAACTTCATCTATTTCTTTTTCTCAGCAACTCTTTGCTAGTAATCGAGTAAAAGTATATGCACTCTTTCTCTTAATAATTCTCAATATGTACAAAATGTCCCTTTAACTACTGTAGATTAATGGAGATCTACAGAGGGACACATGCTTGGTTGTACCTTGACTTGTAAGCCATGGAATTATTCTGAGCATTGTTGGGCAAGTCCTAAAAATTGGTTGAACTTGAAATTACCTCTGCCTTGCATAGATGTTTTCTGATTCTATTTGTATTGCTTGGGTTTTGTGCTCATGTAAGAGCCAATAGAGAGCAAAACAGTAGGAAAAAAAAGCATTTCTTAAGACATGTTACACTGACTGATATTGCCTCCGATAATACTTAGACTGGTAGATTTTTTTTTAATCCTATAGTGTCACCTGTGTTGTGTTTTAATTGAATTTATTGATGCAAGGACCAATACTCATATCACAATTGTACTTTGTGGCGCAATATATATATATAAAAGGTAGAGGCCATTTTCACAGGAATTATCCAGACACTGGATAAGTGGCTACCCTATTGGATGTCTACTGTGATGCACTGTTGGAAAGAGGACAGAGCATTGTTGGTTGAAAGAACAGCCAGTTAGCTCAGCCAAGCAAACATTTCCCCTCCTTTGTAAATGCTATCTTATATGCATTAATCTGTAAATGATACTTTAGGCATCATTGGCTTTATAAACTATAAGTGCTGAAGGAAATTACCGTATTTGCCGGCGTATAAGACGACTTTTTTGCCCTAAAAACATGCCTCCAAGTGGGGGTCGTCTTATACGCCGGTGCTCATTGTCACTCGGTGCAAGAGCGACGGGCGGAGCTCCGCAACTTGCGAAGCCCCTTCAAGCCCAGCCGAAGTCTCTCTTCCTCCTCCTCCCACCCACCCACCCACCCTCCGCCCGGCTCAGGGGCTGCGAGGCCAATCTGGAGGTGGGGTGGGGGTGGAGCGGGAGGGTCTCTGGCGGGGCTGCTTCGCCCAGCCAGCCCGAGCCGCGTAATGGCCCAGGGAGTGGGGGGAGAAGGTGGTGGGGGTGGACTGTGGCGCCCCTCCTTCTGGGCAGCGGGCGGGGCGGCAATTTGCTCCTCCCGCTTCTCCCTCCCTCTTTGAAAGACCGGGAGGGCTGTGCTTGGGGCGGGGGTGTCCTCAGGAAGTTCCTGATGGGACCCCGCTGGGCAGGGCCACCCGGCTCCCGAGCTGCTTTCAGGGTCCCCTTGGGAAGAAAAGGGTCCGGTGGGCGGTGGAAGAAGCGGCGCCCTCCTCCCGCCCCCTGTCCCGTCCCGTCCCTCCTCTTGTCCCCTCCTCCCCTCCCCGCTTAAGAGAAAGATCTGCCTCCCCTGCACCGAGCTTCCACCCGGCGCCGCGTCTCCCGGCCAGCGCGCGCTTGCGACTTGGAACCGGCCAAGCGACTTTAAAACCGAGCGGAGGCCAGAGATAGCCGGAATTACCCTCCACACCACACACACACACACACACACACACAGAGAGAGAGAGAGAGAGAGAGAGAGAGAGAGAGTTGGCAGCTGTCCATCCCCCACCCTTGGAGTCCCGATGGCACGCACGCGGGGCTGTCACAAAGAAAGGGAGAGGAATTGAGTGCCAGCCTGAGAAAGGCGAAGCTGCCTCTCTAAAGCATTTTGGTGGCTTTGTAAGTTTGGGGGAAAGGGGTTGGGGGTGTCAATCAAGAATTATATCCAGAATACCCCAAGTGTTACAACTTACCGTATTGCCGGCGTATGAGACGACTTTTTTGCCTTGAAAAGCATGCCTCCAAGTGGGGGTGCGTCTTATACGGCAGTATATAACAAAAACTATATTTTGAGTGGAAATGTTGGGGGCTCGTCTTATACGCCCAGTGCGTCTTACGGTAAATAATATGCATTATTGAAATTACATTCAAAAATTCCAAAAGAAACAAAGAAAGGAATATGTTTCCCTTAGGGTCTTAGAAATAGATTAATAACAGTACCCTTTTCCAGTCCTAATTCATAACCTTGCTTCTCCTTTACCAAGTTACTAAATAGCTCCAAGGAAGTTTTTCCAGGGAAACTTGCATTCCTAAAGAGAAAAGCAGCATCTTTTGTTCTGGGATTCAGTGTGCTTCTGCAACAACCATAAATCTTTTTATTAATTGCATCAAATTAACAGAGAATGAAAAAAATAATGTAACATTGAAATGAGGAAAGATAAAGAAAAGGGATGAAATATTCTAGCAGAAAGAAAGTAATATTAATATATTTGATCAAATTGTTCAAAAATCACTTCCCCTATCTCTTTGTCAAAAAAGAAGAAGAAAAAGACAAATGCCAGACAATACAAAGCAACTACACATTAAATATAATTGCATGGTCTTCTAATAAGTGGGTGAAAACTTTATAATTTCTATATCCATGAAAGAGGGTAGATTTGGGAAGCTATGCTTATCAGTTTTCTCTTCTCTTGGTACTAACCAATGGCTACATTTAAGTAGATCCCTATTTCATGCTTAGCATTTCACCAGTACTAATTAATTACCAGTCAGTCATGATATAATGCATTATACAGAGGAGTTAAAACACAGGGAAAAAAATTCCCTGAGTGAATTTGATGGTAGTTAGAAATATTAATGTTTTGACCTTCAGAAACACTTTAAACCAATAACATTTCATATCAGAACTTAAAATATAATCATCAGTGGTGCTATCTTTATGAATCTGAAGTAAGAATTTGGACAATCTGAAGGAAATATTCAATTCATTGGAACTTTTATTGGAAGCTCTATGAATACTTTATTCCAATGAGTAATTTGTGAGTACATAGCCCCAAAACTCATTTGTGAGTTACATAGACCCAAAACTCCTCCTCTAAAGCTGATGAATCAAGGGAGTTTAATACCATCAAACAATGCATTATCATACAATATAAGTGAGATATGGCTTTGTGGAAACCCATGTCCATTTTGTGTTTGTTGAAATAGGATTTCAATGAGTTAGTTTCTTAGCGCTCCCTTTATAATCCATATTTAAAGGATTTGGTTATAGAAGTGGTATATCCAGACACAAAAACACCATTGGTCTTTTTAATTAGCTAAACTGAGTTTTTTTCTTCAACAGGTTGGTGTTATATTCTGTTATTCCTAACCAAAATTGTATTAACATGTGATACATAGGTTTGTATATTTTATTTTAAATTCCTTGATTTTGAGACAAGAGAAATTATGGTATTTTCCAGGTCTGAGCACCTTCATCAAAAGCTAGCTTCTACTTATAAGAAGTAGAAAAAATGTTTAGATATTTGGGTAGTGATATGTGGATTAGCTAATGTCCAGCTTTTAAATTTTCCTGAATAATGATGAAACTACGTACTGTTTCTTTTTTTCAAACCTTAGAATAAAGAAAAACATTTGTAATAATTCAAATTCTACTGAATGATTCTATATCCAAGAGTGAAATTTGCTTTTTTAACCATGGATAAAACAGATGTATGAGTAGTCCTTATGAGTAGCAAAATACTTTACAGCAGATCTTTGTAACAGTATATAATACTTTTTTGGGAGATATAAACAAAGACATTACAAGAGAAAAACTACATTTCTATTTTTTGCAATGGAGGTCTCTAGACAGTACTTGACTTTTGTGCTCAGTCACCTGAACTGTTTATTGCTTTTTGTTTAGCATATGTTTTACTTTTCAATGTATTGTTATCTTTCTATTATCTTTTGTACTAGGATGATTCAAACACACCTAGATGGGTTTGTGACAGGCATATATGTCAGACAATGATGTGCTCACATGGTGGGAATGTGCAGTTTCGTTAAGATAGTACTCTGTGTCACTACCAATGTTTTGAAGAAGTATACTGAGCAAGTTCTGGAAGCAAAATTTAACTCATGAGGGAACAAAATAAATTCCAAGATTCCCAAAGTTATATTTTCAGAAAATTCACTAGTTTCATGAACAATAGCAATAGCAATAGCACTTAGATTTGCATACTTCCCCATGGTGCTTTACAGCACTCTGTGAGCTGTTTACAATATCAGCATATTGTCCTCAACCACCTGGGTTCTCATTTTACTGGCCTTGAAAGGATAGAAGGTTGAGTCAACTTTGAGCCCTGTCAAGATCAAATTCCAGGCTGTGGGCAGAGTTTGCCTGCAGTACTTCATTCTAATCACTGCACCACCTAGACAACATAACAACAACAAGACAAATCTATACAGTGACTCCATTTGAATCAAAAGAGAATTGGGCTCTTGGGGCATAATATCAAAGGGTGATAGAGCAGTTTTTAAATTGACAAATGTTGGGAAACATTTATTTGAAAGGATGAAAAGTTTAAAAAAAACACCATAAGATATGCAAGCATATAAGATATGGATCAACAGGTGATGTTAATTACAAGGCAACAAAGCCATGAAGAAAGCTCATTCCAGAAACATTTGCCAAGTGACATGGTCCATAAGTGGTTCTAGACATGCCTAAACTATGACAGGAGAATTAGAATATTTTATTTGCAAACAAGAACATAAATATAACAGGTGAAACAACCGAAACTGATGAAAGAGAGAAAATCAGTGATATGTTATAGATACAAACTTTATAGAACATTGTAAAGGCACAGTCAGAGAGATGTTGTTTTTTAAGTTAAGAAGGTTAAAACAAGTAATATAACAGAAAACATTGGAAGAACACTTCCAAAATAATTTCTCTAAACTAGGTAAATCTGAAGCAAATGGAATGATTCAATGGAATAGAAAGTGGTGCTTGTTGAGACCAAAGGTCTCACACATGTATTGATGGAGGCTGTATGTAACAAGGAAACAGAACTTGGAGCTATGTTGCATAATTCCATGGATATGTCATTTCAGAGTGAAATGCAAATGTGAAAATGGCAAATTTAGCATTAGAGATCATTATCTGGCTGGCGATATTCTGTTGAACAAGGCAGAAATAGTGCTGGAGAAGCTCACCTTAAGTTACCAAACTCATAGTAAATAAGTCCAGCACCATTTGGTGTCATCCTTCCTGTGACAGTGACAGAATAGAAATAGTGCTTTAAGTGGTGAGGATCAGCCCCTGTGTATGACTAAAAGGTTATGCCTGAACCATGACCATTCCACTTTGCAAACCTGATAGTGGCTTATTTGTAAACTGAAAATAAAAATTGCTTGAATTCCACTAGAAAATACACTGCTGCAAGCTTTATGTGTGTGTGAATTATTTATGTTTCTCCTCTAATTTAGGTGTTTTATGGTACGTTCTGAAAGCATTTGGAAGAATCATCCCCATGGGTTTATTTAGCATGCTCTGAAGCACAGGTTGCCTGCCATTCTCAGCAGACTGTGAAATCCAATTAATTGCATCATGTGAATCTATATGGTTTTTTTTCTTTTTGCAATAGCAACAGTGGAGGAACTGCTCTTACTTCAGTGAAAACTACTTTACACCTTGGCTCTCGAATCTTTTCTGCCTCATAACAGAATATAAGGCTAAATCATTTCACTGGATTATTTTGGAAAAATGTGTTAGTTACTATATCATCAAAACAGGAGATGAATAGGAAGGAGAAGCAGCAGTGAGCACAATAAATTGAAATTATATTTTTTTTTTTTAAAAAAAACCCTCTGAGATGCCAATGGCAGAAGTGGGGAGAAGACATTGTTAATATGAATGCCCTTTCTTGTTATTGAATTTTGTGTCAATGTAATATTTTCTTCCTTTCTTATCAATTGAAGTCAATGGCCCAGTAAACAAGAATGCATTGGAAAACCTAAGATACTGAATACTTCTTTCAATATTTAAAGAAAAGAGTTTATTGCTTTCAAAGAAAAATTGCCATGTAATATACAAAAACATCCCTTTGCTAGGAATCCATCCATGTAAGAAGTCCAGGACAATGCCATCCTCTTCACTCCATGCTAACAATGTCCTGCTTCACTGTTATTGCTTGCATGTAACAAGAATACCTAATTTGGCATTGTGGAATACTGAGTATTTTCTGCTTTTAAAGATACCCATAATGTAATCATGCATTCTGGCCTTGCTTACTGTGTGAAGCAAGCACTATGATAAACATAAATTTAATGCATTCAATTTTTTTCTAAGGGCATCAATAGAGAAGGTGAAAAAAAGTCAAGATAGTGGCATGACCATATAATTTGAACTCTGATTCTTTTCCATGCATTGTAAAACATAAAGATAGTCAGATCTTCAGTTAAATTCAGTCTGCTATCAACATTTTTTTACTTTCTCATGCAAAAGCTCCTTAAGTGTTCTCTAATTTTTCTAATATTCTAACGTTGATTTTATTCAGTGCTTTAAATATATCAAATGGACAATTTTATAGTGTTATGCAATATATTTTATTTCATTTAAATATGGACAGACCCCACCCTACTCTATTTGCTCTTCTTTGAAACAGTGGTGGGATTCAAAAAAATTTACTACCGGTATTGTGAGTGTGGCTTGGTGGGCGTGGCGTGGCTTGGTGGGCATGGCAGGGGAAGGATACTGCAAAATCTCCATTCCCAGCCCACTAACCTCCTTTCCAATTTCATTCTCCTGTGCAGGTCAACAAAAGAAGACCCAGCCGATCAGCTGGGACTCAGGAGCCAGAGAATAGATGGGGGCAGGTCCAGTCAGAGGTGGTATTTGCTGGTTCTCCGAACTACTCAAAATTTTCCCTACCAGTTCTCCAGAACTGGTTAGAACCTGCTGAGTACCACCTCTGCCTTGAAGACCACCTGCCCCCACTGCCCAGGAATTTAGGACTGAACAGTTTGAGAACTCTGGCATACGTATATATACACTATGCAAGAACTTGTGATTTTATTCATTGCAGTTTTAGTTGGGGTTTGTTTTAATGTCATTCTGGGGTGGGGGAGTTGTGGATCCTGAGTTTCTTAGACAGATGGTGCCTATATATATTGGATTAATAAATAAACAAACATTTTTGTGACTTTCCCTAATAATATAATGCAGACTGCATTCATGCTGACTTAATAGACATATTTTCATCAGCAATTGTGTAAATTACAAACTGCATCTCACTATTCAGAATAACATGTTTATGTTGCCTTGGTTAATTAAATAACAGTCTACCAGTGGATTCAAATTACAGGCACTGTCCTACTCCTAGCACTTCAGCTTTATCACTGCCTCTTGAAATAATTTCCCTTTGGTAAAGCTCTCTCTCAAAAAACGGATGTGTTTATATCACTTGTTTTTCCCAACACAAACTGCATAACTGAATTTACCATTCAAAAGTTTCTCCCTTAAGAAATGTTGTGTTTTTCCATATCAAATGTCTCATTATTTCTTTAAAACTAGTTTATTGTTCTTTTTCTCCATTTGAAACTAATTTTGCTGAAATTGTTCCTGCTCTTTCCCCTATACCATCACATTTATTTCTTGAGGATGTTAAAAACCACATGGGTGATGCATTCCAATACATATTAGATCTGTTTCTTGTTCATTTTTTATCACTTTGGAGTGCTTAGTTAATGTTGTCATTTACACATTCAGCAGCTACTGCATATATCCTGAACAGCCCAAAATTCTACAATATTATTATCTTTTTTTCTCTTCCAGAAACTACCAGCTTTTAAACAAGAAATGTTTCCACTATCCCATGCTTTTCTTTCTTATAAAGATAATACATAAATAGCTATCAATTGCTTTTAAAAATGACACTTGTTTAAGTCAATATGGCACAAGTATTTTGGGCCCATCATGCTATTTGTGGGTTGTTGGGTTGTTGTTTTTTTTAGAAAAGTATTCATTTTTAATGTTAAAGATAGCACTTTTTCCCAATCTACAAAGGCCCCTGAAGGTTCTTCAAATATAGCAACATGTAATAAAGAATAGTGGACTCCCAAGTTCAAATCATAAAGCTTTGCTGTATGCTTCTGATGGGCTATCATTGCTTTCATCAAGGGTACATTTCTATTTGAAGCTTACACAATGAACCAGAAACTATACTGCTGGTTGGCAAATATAATCTGCCAGAGGCTTTATTATTGCCACATTCCTGATAAATAATGGGCTTTCAACTTGCCTTTCTTGATCACGTTGGGCAGTCCTGAAAGTTATGAAGGAGTACATAGAATGGCATGCAAATAAACTATCCTTCTGGTTGGTCTAGGATTCTGAAATCATCTTTTGTATCCAAACCCTGCAGAACTACAGAGGAATCTTCACAGAGATCCTGGAATACATATTACAGAGAATATGGCATTTGATTATTTATCCTTCACAATCTGTTTCTGTTTTTTTTTTTTTAAAATAAGTGACAAACTTCAATAATGAGAAGGCTAAAGAGGATTCTAAGTCACATCAACACAAAGAGAACTGCAGTTGTTTTGCTAGTGATTAGGAACTCAGATAATATAACAGATCTATTAATGAATATAATGAATCGGAGAACAATGTAGTCATATTTAATACAAACAGTAAAGAAGCTTTCTTCTACTTTATAGTCTTTGATTACCATGTTGGAAAGATGATAAAAATGTTCAAAATAATAAATTAAATTAAACAAATCAATCCAGAATACTCAGCAAAGGAACAAATGTCAGGTGCAAATTAATCTAATTCATATAAGTCACCTATCTCCCTAGAGAAGGCTTTGATGCTCAGAAGGGTGGAAGGAAAGGAAAGAATATGACCAGCAGCAATATGAATGGACTCAGTTATAGAGATGATGAATGCATTGTTGGAAGGCCTGAAAGATGAGATTAGGGACAGATTGTAATGGGGAAAAATATATTTCTATGTTTTTGTTAAAAGTTGGCACTGATTTAATGGTATATAATCAATCAAAATTAGCTTCTGTTGCTCAGAAAGGAAGAGAGTAAAATAATTATTATTAGCATTAATATATCACATAGTGATATGATTGTTGTGAGGAAAATAGGAGGTAGGCGTATTAGTTATGCTTGTTGCCTTTGGTTGACCAAATACAATGCTGTGATACAAATATAATGACAACAAATCATCCTTACATCAACTATGTTAATTGAACCAAAAATACAGAAACTTCTTACTATGGACATATAACACATTATGGACATACAAACTCATCTTCCATACATAAGCCAACCATAAAGTATATAAACTATTATGTTTAAAACTCTGAATAAAATTTATAACTTTCAAGTTTTTAAACAGTTTTAAAACTCAGATCTATACATTCTATTAAACCGATTAATACCAGATTTCCCCCCCTCCAACTAGAGTGAATCTTATTTTGCTAAAAGTTGAATAAGATATTAAGAAGATGGATGCTCCTCCAAGAAATTACAAAATGTTGTCATTCAGATTTGGCCATTTAGCAATTCTTGACATTCTTTAAAGGAGATGATAAATTGTAAAGAAAAAGCACATTTATTTAAACTTTTTTTTTAAAAAAAGAAACAAGATTCTTTCATAGTAAACCTTAAGTTGCTCTTCTAGAACTAGTGAAATTATTTGCATGAGAGTGAGGATCAGGGGTGGGCTTCTACCGGTTCTGTCCAACTCTGTAGAACCGGTAGCTCTGAAGAGCAGCAGACATAGAACTGGTTCTATGTCTGCTGATGTTTTTGCCCATCCACCCACCCTGGCTCTTACCTGACCTTTATTTCCTGCTTTTCCAACTAAAAAAGCAGTTAAAAAAGCAGGAAAAAAGTACTTTTCCAAAGGCTGCTTCTCAGCACGCAGCGCTGCTCAGCTGTCCAGGCACCAGTCTGATGACGATTTACAGGCGCGTGCTTAGCGTGCAGGAAAGCACATCGTAAATCACTGAACTGGTAGTTAACCCTGTCGGATCCCATCCCTGGTGAGGATCCTTTTCATCTAAAGATTCAAATTGCATCTCTCTCTCTCTCTCTGCTCTGATTTCTGTTGTTACTAACCTTATGTCTAAATATAAATGAATTGTTGGCCCAGTTCCAGAAACAACCAGAGCTTATTGCCAAGATTTACACTGAACATTATTAATAGATCATAATGTTTGAGAAATTAATTTTAAGAAAGTAAACCAAATTACTATATTGGATTATTACTGCTTAGTTTCAAATACCTTCGGGATAAATTGGCCAATATCTGCCACCCAACTTTGTTCAATAACAACAGCATTCTACAGTATGTTTTTAAATAAGTACTTAATGTCTGCTTCCCATATGGTTGTAAACAGGAAAATAACTCTATTGAAAATAGTTGTGTGATCTCCTCTCTTCAGCCTGATTGTTATCTGTACATCCATTCTTGGATCTCTTTGAAAAGAATATTTATTTTCTGATAATTCGTAGTAAGTTATAAGTCTTTCTCAAACTCATAGGATACTGAAAAAGCATGCAATGTTTTAGTTAATGTATAGGATGGTGCAAAAGCAAATTAGTGAAGCTGTTATCTATGGAATATAAAAGTAACAGGAAAACTAATACATACAACATTTTAACTTTTGAGCTTAGATTAATTGTAGAGTAAATTGAAAAAAAACACCAAAAATAGCCTGAATTTGTAAATGGGACTTTTTTAAAAATTAAAGGCAAAAAATCCCTCACAGTATCTTATTCTTTTATAACAGATTATTTGTTTTCTAAAAAGAACAGAAAAAGAAAAAAATCTACATTATTCTTCCTTCTTTGAAATCACTTTTTATTTTTCTGGTTATTTGCAAAAAATGTGAACTATGATAGATTTCTTCCTTCATAAGCATATCTCCTTGCATGTTTGCTCTATTTCTTGAGTGCAGACATCACAACTATCAACAGCTCTTTGATTTCCTATAGAAAAAAAGTTCAAGTTGTTATTGACAATAAAAATAAACAGTGGGAAAACAACAGAGTATAGGCATTTGAAGTCAAAGAATCTAGTAGTCCAAAATGAAGTGGGAATTGTGCTGAATGGGTTTCACTGCATTTGAGAAAACAGAGTAAGAAATAATGTGTGTGATGAATAAAGATACAGAATAGGAGCAGCTACATTTTCTTATGTTAGGTTTTGTATATATATTATACTGAGAAGATCAGAAACTCGTATAGGAAATGGAAAAGAAATCCTATACGAATTGAAAGACTTTATGATTAATTATTATTACAGAATCATGGGATCTGCTGTCTATTTCAGTTAAGGAAGCGCTATAAATAGATAGCATGTATTTTTCTAGCAAAGTTGTCTGTTCCTTAGAAGAATCCTTATAGCGGCCTAGGAGGTGGATTTGTCTGCTCATGAATCTTCTACTTATGTGACTCACGTTCCCAAGATGGCTTCATTTGTCATGAATGTGTGTTTTCCCTGTTACCTAACAAATAAGAATCAGAGCTGATGTGGTACTTCAAACATTTGTAGAAATAAACAGTCTTTTGCTAATTATCCTTAATTGGCTCTAAATTGCAGTATTGTCATGGCACAGCAAGTACCAAAGGAGAGAAAAATGGGTGACTTTGTTGTTTAGAAGAAGAAAACATTGCCAATGTAAGCAATTGTGTTACAACTAGTAATGTGTATGTCTTGAATTCTTCCTTCCCTCTTCAAATAAAAATGATATTCTTATTTTAACGGTGATTTAGTTGGCATGCTACATGAAATATAACTCCTGAAGTTGTCCAGGCAATGCTGTGATACATACACATGTTTTCCATGAACACGTGTAAGCAACTTTAAAATGATACTTGTGTTTCAAGGTTGAAAGAACTGAAGATTGACTACAGTAGTCATCCTTGAGACTAATATGCTTCGCTTTCCTTGAAGTAGTACATCTATTTTTAGGCAATAAATGTTTGACTAGCACAACCTGTCAGAAATCTTGCTGTAATGTTAATGAAGCATGTATCAGATAATGAAGCATGTATCTGAATTTGAATAAATGTTCACTCCAGGTGAATGCCCAGATAAGTCCCTGCAGTTCTCTAGGCAAGATTTCAGAAGTGGCTTACCATTGCTTCCCTTCTAGGACAGAGAGAGAAAGTGCCTGGTTCAAGGTTACCCAGCTGCCTTTCATATCTAAGGTGGGATTAGAACTCACAGATCACAGTTTATGGCCTAGTACCTCAACCATTATAGCAAACTGTCTCTCTGTAACGTATTTGGGGCTCTGTTATTTTATAATGAGAATTAACAGAGCCCAAATATGTTACAGAGAGACAATTTGCTACAATGGTTGAGGCACTAGGCCTGTGATCTATGAGTTCTAGTCTCACCTTAAATATGAAAGGCAGCTGGGTAACCTTGATCTAATCACCCTCTCTGAGCCCTAGGAAGAAAGCAATGGTAAGCCACTTCTGAAATCATGCCTAGAGAACTGCCGGGACTTATCTGGGCAGTCACCTAGAGTGACTCATTATGAAATCAGAAATGTGAATCAATTTCAAAGATTAATCCAATGAACAGAAGAATATAAATGATGAATCACATTTATTACATTGTTTTACTATTATTTTATGAAAAAATGGCAGCTTTAAATGTATATATGTTGATGGATGGTGCTTACCTACAGTACACTGTAAAATATGAAGAAATATTTCACTTTCAATCTGCATCTGTTTTGCTACAGTTTATTTAAAGATAAACTTCAGAAAAATTTCAGTTTGATTATTAAATTCCAATGTGCAACTTTTTATTCTGACAAATCAGAGAAAAGCTGGTTTAAATCTTTTTGGCTTTGTATCTTTGTTATTTCACACACAAGACATTGTTTACTTACAATCGATTTTTGTTCATATCAAAATATTTTTCATTTGTTATTCTATTTTGGGGTTGATAATTCGAAGCTGTCCTCTATCCCCTTCCTGAAATATTAAAGCAATAATTCAGGACCATTATTCCTAATAATAAAGAAAAAGCACCCTGTAGTTGTGCCTCTGATATTTTGTTTGAGTATTGGGGAAGGAGAATTCATATTTATTTACTCTAATGACTGAATAATGAGTCTGAGCTACACAGATCAAAGGGAGAGGTTATAAGAAGGAAAACTAATAAAATACCACAGCATGAGAACTGTAATCAAACCATTTTAGCAAAGGGAGTGGACAAGCAATATTTGAGAAGGAACAAAATATGGGTCCCACCTTTATCTGCAATCATAAAGCTAAATATGATGGATTTTTTCCTTCTTATATAGCCTTATAATACCTGATTTTCTCTTTATTAAAGTAGTTTGCTTGAGGCTAAGCTAGACAAGGTATTTAAAATGCAAATTGCATTTTTCAATAGGAAGAATGAAATTACAGGAATTTTACCAGATTAGAAGGAATCATTTCCCTTTTTCCCCCTCTCCTGCTGCAGTCCTGAGAAAGTTGTTTCTTAAAAATAAAAAAAAAAAGCATAGATGCTTTCAGCTTCAGTTCAACTCCACGCAATTTTCCAAATGTAATGGAAATGTTTCAACTTTTCAGATTTTACAAGTCTTCTAATAGTGTTTGATTGCATAGTTGTGGCTGCTAACTTGACCTTTTCTGACACATACATATATATCCATTCCATAATGAATGTCCCTGCCCTAAATCACACTAATGGAAAAAAAGAAAATTAACACCTACCACTTGCTCCCATGATTAGTTGGATAGTTAATTAGATGATTATCTGTTCCAGCAGATAATTGCCTGCTTTTTTTGTTTAAAATGTGAAATACTTAGCTGCAACTAACATCAAACCAAGTTTTAACTTTAGAATCATATTTGTATTTACACTGTCTTAATAAAATTATATGTATGGACTGATGTTTTGTGACCTCTTTTGAAAGGTGAATCAAGAATCATTGTGTAGAAAAAAATCTTTGCATAAAAATGAAATATATCTTTTTTTTAACTAAATGTAGATCTATCACAAACTACCAGGCATGGCCCATTCAATCTGCTGGTCCACTACGGCCGTTTTATCTTCTTTGCCCTTGTCAATCAGAGATAGAAGAGCAAGTCCAAAATGAGAAAAATATTTATCTTTTTTATTAGATTAAAACAAAAACTAGCAAACAAAGCTACTTTAAGCCCCATAACTGGTAGTTAATGGGCAGCAACCTAGACTTTCTAAGGCATGTTGCCAAATTACAATCCCATTAGACACAAATTGGTACCAAAATTGATTTTTTTTTTAAAAAAAAAATAGTATTTAGTTGTTAAAATAAGAAAGAAAAGAAAAACATCGATGTGCTAGAAAAAAGTTCATAGGTTTCTCAACCAGGAATCCTGGCTGAGGAATTCTGGGAGGTAACTTTTAAAGTTGCCAAGGTTGAGAAGCACTGGCCTAAAATGTAGAATAGGTGGTAGCAGAATTGCAGGTAAGCAAAAGGTAGCAAGGCTCAGGGGTCACCACTAGATGGCAGTGAAGAGAGACAGAAAGCTCTTTTGTAGTCTAGGTCTGATGGACCCTGCTGCAACTTGCATCAACCAATGAGGAAGCTCTCTGAGCTGTAGCTGCTGTTGCTGCAACTTTCCTGTTCCTCCTGCAAAACAGTGAGGATACATGCTCTGGATACATGTCTTTGAAGACAGACACTAATGTTGGAATGGAGATGTAGCATCAAATGGTTTGTCTTAAGGCACAGATATCTCTACCTAAAGAAAGAAATGCAACTTTTTAGCTTGTCCTTTCCCTCTCCCCCTCCTCCTTCCATTAGCATTTTAGATTCTCAAAAACTCATTTAGTTTTATGAAGAACAATGTATTGCAACATTTCCTCTACTAAATGGAACTGTTTTGAACAATTTTTCAGGTAATAAAACAGCCTAGATTAATCAATCACATAGAAATGGTAAATTGTACTTTCAGCTTGATGTAGACAATCCGAGTACATAAAACAATCTATAATACACATTTTAATATGTTGATCCAAAAACTGCAATGTAATATAATATTCATATTTCACATCTCATGTTTGTGAATATCAATGCCTTTTAATTTTGATCAAAATGTATGTTAACAAATCAATCATCCCAATATCATTTCATTTTTATTATTTTCAGGAAAGAGTACAAACATAATAATGTAAAAACATAATAATGACAAATATCCATGGAAAGTTTTAGTGCCAGTAGAAAAATCAGTGTGAATGAACTTTTCATGCTCATTGTAAAAGTCATATTAAATTTAAAAAAATCTTAGTTTTTTTTTTAATCTGCAGGGCAGATTGGCTGCTATCTTATTTATTTTCCTAAGCAGTTTTAGGAAAGGAACATTTATTATTAAAAGAAATGTTTTTATTCAGAAAAAGAAAGAATGATACTGTAGCAAAAAACAAATGCAAAGACGAATGCAATTGTGAATTAAAAGTCTGGTTGTCTCGCACTGTTTCAGCTTTCTCAGGGGAATTCATCTGAAATGGCTTTCATTTTTAAAAATGTGTTTGTTTCGGTGCTATATGTGGAGCAAAGAATGTTGCTGTTTTTGTTTTTTTTCTCTCCCCCCACCTGCCTATAAAAATTATTTGCTCAGTTTGTCTTACCGCATACTCCCAAAAAAATTTTTTACAGCTGTACTTTGAAGTTAAGATATTGTTATACAGAAAAGCAATCACAAACACAATTAAGTTAGCAACCCTGCAAGTTTCTGAGTTTTGGGAAACTATAGATTTGAAAATGTCTTTGGAAGATGGACCACTATGGGTATTATTGCCCAGAATATGTCACAAGATTGATACTGCTTGTCTACCAGTCTCTTTTGTAGCATTTGATCATAAAAATGGCATGTGGGAAGACAGATTAGGGTTAAAGAAGCCACAATCCATGCTAGAAAATCACCTGAAATCATAGCCTACTCAAGAATCCAACTTGCAAATTGTTTTTTTAATCTGTTTATGAAATCTTGGTCATAGCTATGGGATTTCATCTATAGCACTCTAGACTTTTGCAGACAAAACAATTGCTGCTTTAAATGAATTTGCACTTTGGCTGTTTCTATGTGAGGATCTATTATTTCAAAAACCTCCCAGTGGAGATAGGACATAGAGGTATTTTTACCTTTATTTTTCAACTTGAAAAAGCTAGGATAAATTCAAAATCTTTGCATGTTTGTCTTAATTATATGCAGGTAGTTGTGTTTTTACTTTCATATTTTCTTTGTTGCTCCTTATGCTTTTTCAAGTGAACTTTCTGTCACTTACCTACAGTTATCTCCATATATTCCATATGTCAATCCACCAGTTCAATCACTTCATTGTCAATTCTAAGGCCCATGCTACCTTTCTAATTAGTTTGGGCGTCTTTATTTTAGTTCTGTTTTTTCATTGTGGTCTTTCAGTTTTAGTACTAGGGCAGGGGTGTCAAACACATGGCAAACTCACGGTGCCATCACATTTTTCCTCTTCGCTAAACCAGACATGCGCATGGCCAGCATGTGACGCATCTGGCCCATGGGCCGGGAGTTTGACAGCCCTGTGCTAGGGCTTACAGATATTTTGCATTTTCAGCTATCAGAGAAGTTATTTTATTTATATATTTGTTTGTCAAGCATGTACAAGATAGCAGGTATAAGTATGAACATAAACATGAACGAAGGAAATGAATGCAGATAAATGGGGACAGTGAGACAGGGACGGAAGGCATGCTGGTGTGTTTATGCATGCCCCCTTTACGGACCACTTAGGAAGGGGGTGAGGTCCATGGTAGACAGTTTGAGGTTGAAGCTGTGAGGATTTAGGGATGTAACAATGAAGCTGGGTAGAGCATTCCAGGCGTTGACCACTCTGTTGCTGTTTATCAGCATAGTGCAAGTTACTAATGTTTCTTCCAATATTGAAATCGTGTTCATCTCCTTCCAACAATGATGTAGCAGTTATAATGTAGTTATTCACCTTATCTTGGCTATTCTGAAAATGTTCTTGCACAAAATTAAGCTATTCTTGAACTTACTTCTAAAATATTTCTGCACAGATTATGACTCCTTATTATATCTATTGCAATGTCCTCCAATTAGTTAATATTATTCTTCTAAAAATAGTTTATAATATTTTAGGAGTATTAATATTTGTCTTAGAAAGGATTGAGCAATCATGGCAAAGGAAAATAATTCTAAACATGACTTCTATGTTATACAATAGACCAGTGTTTATTAACATTTAGAGTCCCCTAATATTTTTTTAGGAGTGTTCAGAATGAAAATTATTTGCCAGCCTATGTGCCAAATAATGCAATATTAAAATCCTATAAAACAATTGTGAGAAATGGCAACCAACATGTCAATTTTAAGTTTTAATATAGTATATATCAAACAATGGATATTAGAAAAACCCAGGAAATCATATGCCACTATAAGAAGCTAGTTCTATGATCTGCAATAGTTCCTCCTCTCTTTCTATCAGGAGAACTTCGGCATTTTTTTGCTAATACAACTATATGATCATAAAATATAGGTATATATGTGTGTAAAAATGGTAAATGTTCTCTTCACACATACATGTTAGTCGTTTCTGGCTCTAGGGGGGGCAGTGTTCATCTGTTATAAAGCTGAAGCTGTCTCCGTGGTCATAAGGCCAGCATGACTAAATGCTGAAGGCACACAGAACGCTGTTACTTTCTCACCAAAGTGGACCCTATTTTTCTACTTTCATTTTTTACATGCTTTCAAACTGCTAGGTTGGCAGAAGCTGGAACAAGTAACAGGAGCTCACTCTGTTATGCGGTGCTAGGGATTCGAACCGCCGAACTGCCAACCTTTCTGATCGACAAGCTCAACGTCTTAGCCACTGAGCCACCACGTCCCCATATATGTATGTATATAGATAGTGATATAGATGGCAAACAGATGAGTGTGTGTGAGACAGAGAGATGCAGTAGGGAATTATAAAATAATCTTGAAAGCCAGCTCTACTTACAATTAATGAAATTAAGGCAATTAAGCCCCTTTCTCTCATTCTTCCCTTTCCTGGACTCAAAGATCCTTTCGGTACTGATTCTGCTTTCAGTTATAGTGGTCAGGCACCATCCACCATGCTCCCAGGGTCAGTTGTACATTCTGTCACATGTTCTGGGACTAAAACTCTAGAATTCTGAATAGTAAAATAAATGTAAGAATAATTTAGAATTAATGTGTTCTTTTGGGAGGAAGACAGACTTTGTTTCAGATTTCTACCAAAACAAGAATTATACAAAAATCCAAAATCAAATAGAACCTATAATTTTTCATAGACATTCTATATATGTCTTTTCTTTATGTTTAGTAACTCTTAAAATAAAAAAATAAAAAAATAAGTAAGAGGGTATGGAATTGTATCTTTATTAGTGTAAACCTAAACTTAAATAGATAAGAACAGAGAATTGATATAGAGTTGCTATCCATTCTAAATATTGTCACTATGATTGTTTTAAATGTTTACTATTCTAAAACAGGGATGTCAAACTCATGCAGCGTCACTTGATGTATTGTTACTTTTTCCCCCTTTGCTAAACCAGGCGTGGGTGTGGTCAGTGCATGATGCATCTGGCCCATGGGCCGTGAGTGTGACACCCCTGCTCTAAAGGAACAACACAATGAATAACTTAAAACATATATTTTGAGTCTTATTATAAAAAAATCAACATTCCCTGTTGTGAATGAATAAAGTAAATAAGCCCAAATGCAAAATAGGTTTTGGAAGCCTGCACATTTGATTGGTCCTTGAACAAGCGAACAAGGATTGGTTCATAAAAGCCCCTGATTGGCCAAACTTAGGACACTTCCTATTGGTTATTGGTTTGGACCTTATGCACTTATTATTGGTTAATAGGGTAGCAGCCAACCCTATAAAAGGGTTACTGCTACCCATAGCCTTGCTCTGTTCTGTTCTATTTACTGTTAATAAAGAGTTGAAGTCACTGGTCAGATGTCTGGTCTCCATTACTCTCCAAACTTAACACTGGCGACGAGGATGGGATGCGGAGACCGAAGAGCTGACTGATCTACAGAGCAACATACAGAGCACGTGGTCGAACACGCACCATCAACGGCAACATGGCCAGCGGTGCCGTACCACCCGCTCCATTCAACCCAGAAACCGAAGACTGGGAGTCATACATGGATAGGTTCCAGATGTTTCTGGAGACCAACAATTTGAAAGATGCAACAACCGGCAAAAAAAGAGCTATATTTCTAACTCACTGCGGGCCTACCGTGTTTAAAATGGCAAAATCAAAAAAGCCGAAGTAAAAGAGATGGACTGGGACGTCCTCGAGCCTTTGCTACGGGCTCACTACGGGCCCACCGTGCCAACCTTAGTCAGAAGACACGAATATTACCAGTGGGACCAACGGAAAGGTGAAAGCCTTGCCAACTACACCGCAGACCTCCGCAACCTTGGAGGCCTCTGCGGATTCTCTGATTTAGAAGAAGCCCTCCGAGACCGCCTGGTTCTGGGCCTAGAAGACGGCACGATCCAGAGCAAAATTATGGCTAAGGGGGACATCAGCCTCACCGATGCCCTCAAAGAAGCCACTGCAGCGGAGGCGACCAAAAAGTCGGCAGCCCGAATGCGCCGCACCAACGCACCGCTACGTCAACTCGCCAAAGATACCTCGCCTCGCTCAGAGAGACACCGGTATCGACTCACCACGAGGACCTAGAATCCCCATCAGAAAGCGATGAGGAAGAGGTCAACCGATTCCGAACGGAACGAGACCAGTTCACACAACCCTCATCTTGACCTTGTGCAGGATGTGGGGCGAATCACCCCTGATCCAGCTGCAAATTCCTCGACGCACTCTGCCGCGTTTGCGAAAAGAGGTCACATCGCAAAGGTTTGCAGAAGCAAACAAAACTCCAAACCCCGACAGGCGAATACCAGTCTTCAGGATTCTTCGGCATACCCGAGACAAACTGAATCACCAATGGGAAGCCACTCCTACAGAAACAAACCGTCCACCACTTCCACCAGGCGTGAAGAAACCAGGCGGGAAGAGACCCACCAAACAATTACCATAGGCCACGCTACATCCCTTGATGCCGGGAAAATCCGAGTGGAGGTCGCTATCGAAAACAAACCTTGTGTAATGGAGGTGGACTCAGGATCATCCCTCTCGATGGTGTCCTGGAAGATGCTTCAACAGCTCATTCCGACGATTCGCCGCCAAGACCTAAACCCTCAAAGGGTTATCCTCAAAGATCACCAGGGTAACCGAATTCCCGTTGTCGGGTCCCGCCGATTCAGGTCTCTTTCAAGGACCGCACCGTCGCATTGCCACTGACTGTCGTGGACCGTGACCGGCCTAGTCTTTTAGGCCTTCAATGGTTCAGACCGCTTGGAATCACAGTAGCCGGAGTCCACCGTGCCGAGAGCAACGATTGGGAGGAAGCCCTCGTGCAAGAATTCCAAGGCGTTTCGCGACGGACTAGGCAAGTACAAGGGGACCCGATCTCATTTAACTTGAACCCGAGGTAGCACCCATCCGCCTTAAGCCGCGTCGGGTGCCGTTCGCCCTGAAACCTAAAATCAATGAACAACTCGATAAGCTAATAGAACAGGGCGTGCTGGAACCCACCGACCATGCCCGATGGGAAACCCCAATAGTGACGCCTATCAAGCCTGATGGGTCACTGAGAATTTGCGGAGACTACCGGGCCACCCTAAACCACGCACTTCAACAAAGTGCGTATCCACCTGCTCCATTCCCTGGGTGGCGGGAAAGTTTTCGCTAAACTAGACCTAGCCCAGGCATATCAACAATTGCCTGTAGATCCGGCCACCGCGGAGGCGCAAAACTATCGTCACGCATAGGGCGCATTTAAATGCAACCGGCTCCAGTTCGGGGTGAGCGTCGCTCCAGGAATTTTTCAGAGCTTAATGGAAAGGCTGTTACAAGGAATAAGAGGGGTCGTACCGTATTTCGACGATGTGCTCATCGCCGCCCCGAACAGAGACATTCTAGAAAAACGACTCCGCATAGTTTTACAAAGGTTCTAAAACGCAGGCCTCAAAGTTAAAAAAAATAAATGCCAGTTATGTACCGAAGGGTGGAGTTTTTGGGATACCTCCTGGACAGTCAAGGAATCCATCCCACTGAGGACAAATTAAAGGCAATTAAGAAGGCCCCCACTCCAAGGAACAAGGCAGATCTACAGGCGTTCCTTGGACTTATCAATTTTTATAACGTCTTTTTACCCAATAAAGCAACCGTAGCTGAACCATTACATAGACTCTTAGACAAAAAAGCAACGTGGGTTTGGGGACAACGTGAACAAAACGCTTTCCAACAAGTAAAGAAATTGCTAACTTCTGATTCTGTACTTATGCAGTACAACGAGACTCTGCCGTTAACTATTACTTGTGACGCCTCACCTTTTGGGGTTGGAGCAATCCTGGCCCACGTATTACCGAACGGAGCAGAAGCTCCCGTCACATTTTTTTTCACGAACTTTAGCTAAAGCTGAAAGAAATTATAGTCAGCTGGATAAAGAAGCTTTAGCTATTGTGGCGGCAGTTAAAAGGTTTCATGAATATGTGTATGGGCGTGCGTTTACAATAATTACTGATCATAAACCACTACTGGGGATTATTGCGGGTAATAAACCAACCCTGTATATATTGTCCCCCAGAATGACCCGCTGGTCTGAATTCTTGGCGGCGTACAATTACACCTTGCAACACCGCCCGGGGAAATCAATTCTCCACGCTGATGCATTGAGCAGAACACCGCTTCCAGAATCGGTTGAAGATCCAGCCCCAACCATCACAACGTTGCAAATTGAGACTCTACACGCGCCGCCATTGACGGCGAGAAACATTGCCCTCGAGACAAAACGAGATCCGGTCCTGCAACACCTCCTACGCTGGGTTGAGCGTGGTTGGCCAACAGAACAGCTATCACCTGAATGGGCGCCGTTTAAAGCACGCCAAACCGAACTGTTTTCTCAAAAGGGCTGCATCTTGTGGGGCGATAGAGTCGTAATCCCGAGCAAACTGCAACGAACTGTTTTAGCGGTATTGCACAATGGACATCCGGGCATCGTACGGATGAAAGCACTCGCACGGAGCTACGCCTGGTGGCCGGGAATCGACAAAAGAATCGAGGCCTGGGTCGCTACTTGTCAACGTTGCCAAGACGTCAGCAACGCCCCACCTAAAGCAAGCCCAACCGAATGGGAAACTCCGAGAGGACCATGGTCCCGTATCCATATTGACTTTGCGGGGCCTACAAAAGGGCACACTTTCCTTATTACAGTCGATGCCTATTCAAATTGGCTCGAGATCCATCGAATGAGCACAACTACAATGGACTCAGTTATCAACAAATTAAACAGGTTATTTGCCACACATGGTTTTCCGGACGTCCTCGTCTTGGATAACGGCCCACAGTTCACAGCATTACCATTTGAACAATATCTTGCTGACCGGGGCATCTGCCATGCGCTGACCTCGCCCGCGCACCCTGCGGCAAACAGGCGTGCAGAGCGCATGGTACAGTTTGTAAAAAAGACCCTTCACAAAATGGAATTCGGAAACATCGATGAAAAAATCAATCGGATTTTATTATTGCAGCACATCACGCCCCACAGCGTTACCAACAAAACGCCCGCCGAACTTCTTATGGGGCGGAAACTACGATCGCACCTCGACCGGCTCCACCCCGCATACGCACCCGAAAAGCCTTTCGGCTCCAGCAGCAAATGCCGGGAATTTAAGGTAGGCGATTTAATCTTTGGCAAAAACTTCTCCGGCAACCCTTTATGGATACCCGCAACCGTTACCCACCTCACTGGGCCTAAATCTTACCGCCTGCTAACAGACGATGGGAGGGTGTGGAAACGCCACATAGACCAACTCCGTTCGAGATTACTACCCAGCGCCCATGGCTCCCCGGGTTCACCAACTGAGGGGGGAGGAAATATCGAGGAAATTGACTTCGATATGACAGATAGCAGGCCAACGGAAAACCTACGGCCCAGCGAAGTACCGGGGATTGAAGCGGGGAGGGAGTTGACTTTTCCATGGGATTTGAACATATGGGAAACCGAACTGCGAAACCCCGAAGAAACACTGATTGGCGGAGACAACAATAACGGAAGCAGCACGGAATCACCGTGCAGCGAAACGGAACTTAATAAAGATCATCCAAATGCTCCACCGGAACCGGACTTGAGAACAAACCTGGTGGAGCCACGGAAATCATCCAGACAGACCAAACGGCCTGTCTATCTTGAAGATTTTGTTACAGCTCCCCTCAAACGGAACCCAAGGGGGAGGGGTGTTGTGAATGAATAAAGTAAATAAGCCCAAATGCAAAGTAGGTTTTGGAAGCCTGCACATTTGATTGGTCCTTGAACAAGCGAACAAGGATTGGTTCATAAAAGCCCCTGATTGGCCAAACTTAGGACACTTCTTATTGGGTTTTAGTTGTGCAATATTATTGTTATTTAGTTGTGCAATATTATTATTATTTAGTTGTGCAATATTATTGGTTAATAGGGTAGCAGCCAACCCTATAAAAGGGTTACTGCTGCCCATAGCCTTGCTCTGTTCTGTTCTATTTACTGTTAATAAAGAGTTGAAGTCACTGGTCAGATGTCTGGTCTCCATTACTCTCCAAACTTAACATTCCCAAAATCAGATACATTGTTTAACACTTTTTAAAAATAAAATACAATTAAGGTGACATTCCACCCTATTATTCCACAGAACTTTTTGGCAACATGCTGAAAACTTCATCTAAGAGTTTAAGGTTGGAAACCATTGTTATATATGTTCCTTCTGTAAACAGTGGAAAGCAGGGGTGGGATTCTACCAGTTCGCACCTATTCGCTAGAACCGGTTGTTAACAGTCTAAGCAGTTCGGAGAACCCGTTGTTAGAAGAAATTACTGGCCTAATCCTGTAAGGAAGGCAGGAAGGAAACATTCTGGTGTTGCTTACAGAAACTGCCTCTATGTTAACCCTTTTTACATTCTTGGGAGGACTAGACTTCCTGTCTCTGGAACTTCTCTGGAGTTTTTCCCCCCTCTTTTGCTGGTACTTTGCTTGTGTGGAGTGACCATTTAAAGTTACAATGGCACTGAAAAAAGTGACTAATTACCATTTTTCACACTTACAACTGTTGCAGCATCCCCACAATCATGAGAGGCCAAGCGAGGAGATGTGATTGATATTGAGTTGGCCACACCCAGCCAATAACATGACCACCAAGCCACGTCCACCCAGTCACATGACCACCAAGCCACGCCCACCAACTAAGCCATGCCCACAGAACTGGTTGTTAAAATTTTGAATCCTTCCCCTGGTGGGAAGGATATGTTTTCAGAGAAGAGGCACCATCAATTTGCTCTCTCCCACTGGTTTGCTTTTTTATGTAGTAAACTGATTACTTGTTTGATTATTTTTTATAAGATTTGAATATATGATAGTCAGATATTCCTTTTCAAAAATGTCAATTTTTGGAGGATACAATTGACTCACCAAATTTGATCTTTTCCCATTAAAAATACATTTACTTCTTAAGGACATAAAAATTATCTTCTTAAAGCACATATTTTAAAAAACCCTCATATTTCAAAGTTTAATTGGAAAAGTGTAAAGTGTTGCTCAGCTGAAAAAAAGGCAAGTTATTTATAGAAGTCTCAGAGTTAGAGTATCAACTATATTAAATTAATTTTTAAGGTGTGGGAGGCAGATGGCTTTCTAGCAGTATTCAGAAACAAATGTCTAGAAGAGAAAAGAATAAAAAGTTTTATTTAACTGTGTCTTAAAAGAAACAAAAATCATAATTTGGAATGGGATTTCTGATTCTCCTTCAAATTATTCAGTTTCTTAAGTGGCAAAGGTTGCAAAAACTCTAAGCGAGGCATGGTTAATCTGGCCATGAAATTGAAGGGACCATTATCAACTTGATCAATAGTGTTTGGATATTTCCTGAAAATCCAGAGGAAGTATCCAACACTATCGTTTTGCAGTACTCCAATTTCTTTTTTGAAGGACAGCTCCAGAAAAAGATCCAAGGATTCCTTAGGATTTAAAATGTTTTTAAATAGCAAAAGAAACAATAAGATTTTCCAATGGAGGAAACAAATATGCTCCCCCAAATATATTTATTATTATATCTTAATTATCATTATATGATAAAATCCAGTTAGGGAAAAATGAATTCCTAATTTCTGTCATGTGAATTTTGGGATTGTAGTCACAGTACAACTAAAGAACCAGAATCTGGGAAAGATAACAATAAATGATTCATCAAAACCTGAACTAACCAGTTTTTTTTTCTTCCTGCTACTGATTCTTCTGGAAAAGAGATAAAAAATGAAATGCAGACTATGTTAGAGACTACATTTCATTTTTAGTTTCATTTTTACCTTCATATTTGTTTTTCTGTACCATCTTATATATGTATGTTAATAAATGCTAATTAAGATTTGATGCATTAATAAGCCAATCTTGACTGATCTAAGTACACTGAGAAATATCAGATCTAAAGTTATGTTCTTGATTGGGAAGTCAAGAAAGCATCTTAGAGAATTTGTCCATATATACACTAGAAATTGAGCTCAATTTATATAGAAATAATTATTTTTATATTTAATATTAGTTAACAGCTCAAATTTGTTTTGTTCCTATAATAAGGTTTAGGTTTTTTATCAGCTATTTCTACTCATTTAATACAAAATCAAGAGCATGAGCAAGCCAAGTTAGCACAGAAGAAAAAACAATTTGCATTGTAGTTTTAATGCAGACTTACTAATATTTAATAACTTACCAAATAAGTTTACAGTAAGAAATACAGTTGTACTTTGAGCTTTATATTTCCTGTGAATTTCAAAAATGTGAAAAAATACATATGTATCAAGAAAACAGCCTAGGAAAATGCTTACATTAATTAAAATAATGTACAAAATATTTGCAATCTTTCTTTCTTTCTTTCTGTATTCTGTAATACCTTCTGTATTCCATTTTCATCCTATTTCATTCTTAATAATCATAAATCACACCTACACCTCAAAAACTATTCCATATATCTAAGTGACATTGGTGTAGTTCATAGACTCTTATGGCAGAAATTTTCAGTTTCACAGTACTCTGTTATTTTTGCTGACTATCATAGATACCTCTCTGATTCACTCCAGATGTTTTTAACTTTAACTCCTGTTGAGGTAATTCCCCATTAGGAGAATGAGCACATACAGGGAGATGTAGTTGAGAGAAGTGTTTGAATAATACACATACAGCACACAGATACACTGTACAGTAAATGTAGGTTATTACTTCCAGAAAGGTTTAAGCAAATTTCAAAGCAAGCAGTCCAAAGTCATTCACAGGTAAAATCAGTCAGTTTTCAGTCCAGGGATAATCCAATAACAAAGTCCAGTGTCAAAAACAGTTCAGTATTAGACTTACATCAAATCCAAAAATAGCAGTCAATTATGAGGAACGGCAATACTCTCCAACAGAAGGAAAAACAGAGACTCACTCACTTCTTCTGAGACTAAGACTAAGCAACCCAGGTTTCTGGCTCCATCTTATGGCTGTTTGAGAAAACACACCCAATTACAGTTTTGCATTTTCTTAAAGATACAGTATTAAAATGTCTATCCTGGTTTATATATTTCCAACCCAAATAGCTGTTAGGTGACTTACATTCCTAACAACTCCCATTATACTTCACCACTGATCATAGTGTTTAGATTTAATGATAACAGAAAAAATCTGGAGAGTGACAGGTTGCTCTTTTTATAATACAGTAAGTAATTGTTATATTTCTCTTCTCTTGCTTTCAAATTACAGTAAAACCATCAGAAGCTATCTCTCATGGTTTCAGCCCATCTGTAAGCTGATGATCCCACAATATCATCTAACAGAACCCAGGAGATGTTTCTCCTCTCCCTTAGCTTGTACCCTCTGAAATGACATATTCTGCTCTTTTTTCTGAGTCTTTAAAAACTTGGCTTGTTTTTAACTTCTTCCTGGCCTAAAGATAGTGTAGTTGTTCATTGTGTTTATGGAGTATGGTTTTTTCAGATATATATCAATTGTTATGTTAAAATTGAAATCTGGAGTCATAGGAGGGAAGGGCTCCTTCCCAGAGGACAAAGAAACTGTGACATTTGCAATGTCTGGCAGGTAGGAAAGAGCAAAAATGAACTACCCCTAGCATTTCTGAGAGTTTCTTTATAGTTATGCAGGTAATTGCTTTAGTTTGGAAAATTTCTGTCTGTGGGTGAACAACAATAAAGAAACTATGCAAATGCAACTCCAAGTGTCATTCTTACTTTTTTGAGTCTAATATATTGCTTTTTGTTATTTATTTACTTTCTATCTTCTAAATGTAAGCCATTCAGATCATTCTAGAGTCAAGTGGCCTCTAAATATTAATAACAACAACAATGCAAGGAAATTTTCTGAAGAAAATGTCATGTTTATTTACAAACAGGTTCTACTCACCCTTTAGATGCAAAATACAAAGCACCAAATGTTTCCTATAACAAGTGCTTTGGATACTGGCTTTATTGAAGTGGCTTAACTATCTTTAGATGGATTGTCAAATAAAACAGCAGCTGGAAGGATACAACATGACTCAAGAGGCACATCATCAAAGACATACATGCACATATAAAAAGAAAAGAAAATGAGCAGTGACCAGAGATAGATAGCTAGATAGACACCTTTGTGTATGTATGTTCAGTGTGTGCTGACAGGGTAATTTTTCTTAATGTCACTGTTGTTTTCTTTACCAGGTTTGCAAAATAAACAAGAGTTTGTCAATCTGATCTGGGCAAGGAAAAATGTATCAATATGGCTCCTTAACACTATTTTAAATTCTATCACAACAATTTGGTTTCAGAAAAAAATTGTCCTGCAATTTGTAACTTCTACACTGTAAAACCATATGGACTACACTCCTTGACCAGGGTAAAGCAATATATGTAATTTACATAGACTTCTGCAAAGCCTTTGATTCAGTGTTACATGACAAACTACTGTTAAAATTAAACTCTTACAACATTTCCAGATCCCTTCATAAGCGGATTACTGCCTTCCTGTCAAACAGGCAACAAATAGTTAAAATATGCCCTATCAAACCCTGCACCAGTTAACAGTGGTGTTCCCCAAGGGAGCGTTCTAGGACCCATACTCTTTACACTCTATATAAATGACTTTTGTGATCACCTTATAAGCAACTGTGTCCTCTTCGCTGGTGATGTAAAACTATTCAACACCACCAACAATGCTACCATCTTTCAAAGTGACCTTGATTATGTGTCTGAATGGTCAAACAGTTGGCAATTCCAAATCTCGACCAACAATGCTGTGTCCTACACATTGGTAAAAAAAATCAATACACCAAACACAAGCCAGGCGGATGTGGCTTTGTTGACGACCCTCACTCTGTCAAGGACCTTGGAGTACTCATATCGAATGACCTAAGCACCAGAGCTCACTGCAACAGCATTGCCAAAAAAGCTTTAAGAGTTGTAAATCTAATCTTACAAAGCTTCTCCTCTGGTAATACTGATTTGCAAACTAAGGCATACATAACCTTTGCTAGACCAATACTTGAAACAGCTCCACACTGTATATCAAACATTAATGCAATTGAGCGAGTCCAGAAGTATTTTACAAGAAGAGTACTACACTCCTCTGTTCCCAACAGAATACTCTATACCACCAGACTTGAGATTCTAGGCTTAGACAACCTTGAACTACGCCAGCTAAGATTAGATTTAAGCATGGTACATAAAATTATATGTTACAATGTCTTACCAGTTAATGAATATTTCAGCTTTAACCACAACAACACCAGAGCACACAACAGATATAAACTTAATGTAAACCACTCCAAACCTGATTGCTGGAAGTATGATTTCAGCAACAGAGTAGTCAATGTCAGGAACTCACCACCTGACATTATTGTCACATGCTCAAACGCCCACTCCTTTACCCTCAAACTAACCTCTATTGACCTCACCCATTCCTAAGAAGTCTGTAAGGGGCATGCATAAGCACACAATCATGCCTACTGTCCCTGTCTTGTTGTCCCCCAATTATTCGTACCTATTTCATGTATTTATACTTATGTTTATTCTTATTTCTATTTCTATTATATTTATTGTATTTCTATTATATTGTAATCATTTGACAAATCAAATAAATAAATAAATAAATATTTAGTAGAGCAGTTGTGTTGGCATATCTGTAACATTACCCTTCTACAAGTAATATCTAAGTACCTGTTTGTTTTATATCAAACAACATGCAAGTAGACATAAGAAAGACAATACCTGCATTTGAGGATGAGAAAGGAAGGAAGAGACGAGAGAGGTAAGGAAGGAGGAGCACACTCTGGAGAAGAGCAAACCAAAAAACAAACACTGAGTGCAAATTAGCATTATTCTTATAGTGCATTTTGGATTTAGACAGCTTATTTATGTGGGGATAGAATAAATATGTAAAAATTAATGCTTCTTTTGGCACATTTATTTATTTTAAAGTATATCTCCATGTTAAATTTTGCATGACACTTTTCTATAACTGAAAACATGGAAACAGTGCTGAACTTTCCAATACCAGAATATGAACTTTAAGCTTCTACATAAATTGTATTTATATAAGATGAAGTCAGGGGTGGGTTTCTACTGGTTCTGTCTGGTTCTATAGAACCCCTTGTTAACTTTCTAAGCAGTTCAGAGAACCAGTAGTTAGAAGCAATCTCCTTTTGTTTTTTCCACCCTTATTACATTTTTGCCAGTACACCTAGACTTCCTGTCTCCTGAGTTTTGAACCTTGACTTTCTTAAGGGTTGTTTTAAGATTTTTATACTGTTGTTGGGAGGAAATACTTCCCTGGACAATCAGCACTTTGAAGAAATAATTGAATAACGAAGCAAAGCTTTTAGTGACAGGGAACCAAGATGAGTGACATTCAGCAAGGCTTCTTGGCTAGCTAGAAAGATTGACATTCAAACGTGAGTTTACATACCCTTTCTGAGTTTTCACACTTACAACCATTGCAGCATCCCCACTGTAATGAGAGGCCAGGCGAGGAGAAGTGCCCCTTGACATGAGTGATGTCAAGCTGGCCACGCCCACCCAGTCACATGACCACCAAGCCACACCCACCAACTAAGCCACACCCACAGAACCAGTTGTTAAAAAAACTGAATCCCACCCCTTGATTAAGTGATATTGATTTTAGGGTTTTAGCATTCAATTGTTTTCATATTTATTCAACCATTTCTAAAAGTTGAGATTTCAGATCCTCTGTGGTTTATCAAATTGCAAATGAGTAGAAATTAACAGTGTAGCATAACAATAGACCATCTCACATAAACATTAAAGAATGCTTGCATGTCTCCAATAAAAATATATTGATCATCAAATTGTTTGGGTGACAAAAATAATGCTTCAACTTAAAATGTATTCGAATGTATGTCCTAATGCATGACTTTTTCAACTTGGTAGACTAACAAATTCTATTTGTACATTGTAAATTTAGTGATTATTTGAAGTATTTCAAGATTGTTCAAGTAACATTTGCATGACACTACCTATTTGCTGTTTGTCACTCAGCATCATGCTTTTGAATTGATAGTCCTGCTGAAACTTATATTTGAACATACATACATGCATACATACATACATACATACATATATGCATCAGAGTTATGACATTCTCTTGGATTAGCTAATTGCATATGGTGACCTTGGTGATGGAGCTTTTATTTTAATGGCTGGTAGCTAGGCTGATAGTTATTTAGTTCTATGATACACGTATTACGTAAATTGCAGAGAATTCACTCTATTTAAATATGTTGAAATATTTAATATCTGTCTGCTTATTCACTGATTCCTAAAACATGCATTGTTTCACTTTCAGATTGCCAGCTGAAAACAAACATGTAACAAGATGGAAAAGGTAAACTTGTGCATCCATGACATAATCTTCTTTGTAGACCAAGTCCTCTATGCTCTGCAAGAATTCCTACATCTTTAGGTCACACTATGATAAAATAGAGAAAGTAGAAAATTATCTGCCATTTTGTTATGTGTCTCTCAGACAATCACACTGTTTTGTATTTGTGTAACTACAGCTCCAGTAAACTGGTCTGAAGAAAATATTGAGAAAGTAATTGTATGTACAAAGACATTTTCCCAGCAGGGAAGACAAGTGAAAAGGAGTTGGTGTCCTGGTAGGAAGGAGAATGAATTGAAGTTGGGGGAAAAATGGCATCAGGTGGAATAGGAAGATGGCTTAAGACACATGGTGGATTTAGGCTTGATTTAGCTGCTAAAGCCACATAGATTCCAAGGTGAGAAGCCCACCTTGGACTGAAGAAAAAGAAAAAGAGTGAAAAACTTTATTGGCAAGATCAGTTCTATCTGGACAACTGAAGACATAATCTTCAATCCATTTAATGAAATTTATCTTTCCAATGCAGCAATATCAATGTTTTGGCCATAGTAAGGTCACTGGGAATCTATTTATTTTGCCCAGTTGTCAAATTCCATGTACGTGCCATGTATTTCAAGACAATATTAATCTTCTGAAATGTTTAGCTTTTAACACATAATCATATTTATATAATCCACTATTTTCTCCCAGAATAAAGTAAGTATACAATATAGGAATTAAAGATCTGATTGCACTTGTGAGGTATGAGAAGATCACCTACAGATATAGACTTTTTATAGATAAATGTAATTAAATATGGGATTCATTTATATAAAATACAGTAAGCAAAATACAATAGTTGTGTAAACTTATTAGAAATATTTATTGAGAGACAATGACTGGCCCAAAGTCACCCAGTTTTCATGCCTACAATGGAATTAAAAGTCAGTTTCTGCTTTCTATACTGGTGCCTTAACCACTAGGTCTGTCTGTCTGTCTGTCTGTCTGTCTGTCTGACTTCTCTCTCTCTCTCTATCTATCTATCTATCTATCTATCTATCTATCTATCTATCTATCTATCTATCTAATTTGAATTATTCAAATATATATGTGCATTTGTGTTTGTATATGTACATACAAACACACACACATTTTTGAATAATTCAAAATTTATATTGAATATATTTGCATTAGGTTAATAGAATTGTAATTTTATTGTTAAAATATCAAACTAAGTTTTTCCTTTTGTTATTAATTGATTTATGCCTCCAGAAGTTGTGGATGTTCCACAACTGGAAGTTTTTAAGGACAGATTAGACAACCATGTCTGTAATGGTATAGAGTTTCCTGCCTGATCAGGGGGCTGGACTAGAAGACCTCCAAGGTCCCTTCTAATTCCATTATTCTGTTATTGTAATTTAAAAGAGGTTTAAAAAAGAAATAGAAGTATCTGAAAATATATCAGCCAAGTGTCATTAATTCCTTCTTGTTTAAGAAGGAATAAATAAATAAATTTCAAGATGAGTCTAAATAGGCATTGAACTTAAAATATATATTTAATATTATTTATTGTTTTATCATAAAAAATAAAATACAAAACAGTAATACAAACAAAACAAAAGCATACATTCAACCCTAACAAAAAGAAAAAGAAAAGAAAAAAAATAGTGTACAAAAGAAGAGGAAAAGGTGGTCAGTTCTATTTAACATTTAAAATGTAGGATCTACCCTGGCTGGTGCTGAAAGAAAAGAAAAAGCAGTCCAGCTTGAACTAAACATTACACTAATCTTCAAGTCCCACTGTTAACCATCCGTTATTATATTTAGCACATAGAAAGTCCACAAATTGTTTCCGGTCTAGAGTTGGACATGTGTGATGACTCAGAGTGTAACATAAACTTAACAAAATCCAAAATGTAAATAAATGTCCTTTATTGCCTCCAACTTGGCCCCACTGTTCAATAATACTCAGTTGGAGATAAAACGTACTCAAAAATAGTCTTCAAAGGAAAGCAGTACAGTCTGAATTTAATGAGCAGATAGAGGTGAAATAAAAAACGAAACAAACTACAATGACGAAATGTCCACAACAGAACAGGAGAAGTATTTACCAAACTCAAGGAGATAACAAAGCATAGTCTGTTGGAAGGATGCCAACCAAGATAACTTCAGACCAAAATAAAACAGGTTTGCTTCTGGCAACCTGTGTCTCTCTTATATACTCATCTCCCTAGCTGTAACCAATGAGGAGGATAATTGCCACTTCCTCTCTCGCAAGCCAAGTTGCTGCCTTCTCCTTTCCTCCTTGCACGTCCTAGGATGCAGAGGAGATGGGCCTGGTTCTTCCTCTGACTGTCCAGCCAGCCTCAACCCTTCTCCAGCCTCCTCCATAACCTCCTGAGCCACACCTCCACTCCCTGTCAGCTGTTCCTCCTCTCCCTCAGAATCCGACTCCACCAAGGACATGACAACATGACTCAATGGATTAAAAATATTTTTGTAATGGGTGAAATTATTAACCAGACATAGGGTTACCAAATATACAAACAGACAAAGGAAGACATAGGTCATTATAAATGGGGAGGAAGAAAGAGGACACTATTACACTATTTAAGTTTCTTAACATCTGCAACAAAATTTACAATGAAACATTGAAATATACACACATAAACACACTTCACCTTACATATATCAAAATTACTTTTTCCGGTAGCAGAAAGACTGGTTTTTCAATCACAATATTTTGTCAACTTTTTTTATTTTATTTTCAAGGCCGTTTGCTAGTGATAATGTAGAATCTATGATGACTCTTAAAATTTCACGTACAAACATATGAGTCATGTGAGCTACAGACTTCAGAGATCATAGAGTTGACAGGGTTGGACTCAAGATGATTACTGGAATCAGAAAATAAATGATGTAAATCTAGGCTCTCAAGTAAATTGATAGACAAGAGAAAGAAGGAGCAGACAACATAATCACAATACTGTATACTATATAAAGTTTGAATGACTACTCTTGTGCAATGACTTCACATTTAAAGAAAAAAACAAGATATTTAATTTTAGGTAACACTTTGCATGACTAAACTGGGAATAAATCAAATTCCTGTTAGAGCATATTTATAATGGAAAGTTCTATTATTAGCCTTGCACAGCTGAAAACAACACTAAGCATTTCCAATGTTGGTTGATGCTATGAAAGAAAAGGAAAGGAAAGGAAAGGAAAGGAAAGGAAAAAAGAAAAGAAAAGAGTGCTTTCTGTGTTGTGATCAATCATTTTCCAGGGACTCAGAAGATTTCATGATAACTACCTTTCATACATTGATTGACCATCTGTCTTAAGGCACATGATGATTTTTTGCAGACCCTCTTATTACTGGATGATATAAAACTGGTACATTCTGGTACAGAATTGATACTTTTGGTACATATCTAGAAAGTTTGCTTTACTACATTGTGTGCACCCATGCTGTTTTAGGTTCCTGTTCTATAGTTCCTCTGTTTCTATCCATTCACCCAACATCTTCAAGTCTCTTTCCTTACCACTTTTCCAGTATACAGCTTTCTGCTTTAACATGTTTTCATACAAAACATTTACCTAATAGTGACCTTAGCCACTAAATAATTTTTGATTTGCCAGCTGATTTCACACACACACACACACACACACACACACACACACACACACACACACACACAGAAAATATAGCCCAAGAAACTTCAGGAGGTAAAACATATACAGTATACGCATATACAGTACTTTTAATGAAGTGGTTGTTTGCCAACAGCATCTTGTTTAATTATGTTATGGCAGGGGAACTGGTGCAGCAAGTCAAAGTCCTAATCTATTTTGCTCAGTGTCCTTTTAATGTATGCAAGCCAAGCCAGATGCCTCTGAGCTCTGAGGATTTGATACAGTCCCAATGCAATACAATACAAGTCTGATACCAAAACCGAATGTCAAGTGGGATTTTTGTCAAGTGGGATACATTCTATGACTGCCTTGGTCCACCTGCCAGTGATCCACCTTGTCATACACCTTGTTCTATGTTTTGATTTCTACTTTAGATCACTAAGGCAAATTGTTGCCCTTATTGTTTCATATATTGATTGTAGTAAGTTGAAATAAGCAGTGTTTGTCCCTTAGTTGAGAAACACATTAATTATTGCTTTCTCAAATACTGAGTCAAATGCCTTTTCATAGTCAATGTAAGCCATGATCAGAGCCACGCTGTACTTGTTGGGACTTTCAATGACTTGATGGACTTCCTGGATGTGATCCGTTGTGCTGTAGCCATTTCTGAACCCTGCCTGCTCCTTTGGTTGCACATCATTTAATGTTCTCAATATTTTGTTTGTTATCTTGGTGAAAACCTTGTAGATGAGTGAAAGAAGGCTTATAGGGTGATAGTTTTTAAAATCATCTTTGGCCTCTTTCTTGTGTATAAGAATCATGATGAATTAGCGATGTAAGACAACTAGGTGTGTCAGGATGATTACACCACGTTCCTTGTTTTTAAATGCTTTTTTTCTTTTTTGTTCAATTTTTTTTTTTTTTTTTACAAAAAGAATCACGTCAGCATTTTTCTGTGTATCAGGTATTTTTTCTTCTCTGAGGCATTTTGAGTATAGTTTTGCTAGTGTCTTGTGAAAACTGTGACCACCAGGTTTCAGCATTTCCTGAAGCTTTGCCATTTTTCATTTATTTTTATGGTGTTTGATACTTCCTCCAGTAGGATAATCTGGCATTTTTTTCTACTTTTGAGTGATTTTAATCTTGATCTGAATAGAATTTTCCAGTTATTTCTAACATTTCCCGTCTTGTTCTACACACAGAGCCATCTTCACTTTTTAATGCAAAAATCTTCCTTCTTGTATTTATATGTATTTCATTTTGCTCTTTTAATCGCTTTGTTTTCTTCAATTGCCTTTTTCACAAGTATCATGTTAAATTGGTGCATTTCTTCTTGGATACGTTTTCTTATGGTTATGTAAAGTCCTACGTACTCCAGTTTATTGGTAAAACTTTTGGTATTCGTCATTGTTTGTTGTTTTTTCATTAAATGTAAATTCCAGAAAGTCAGAAGATCCCTGTTGAATTTTTTTTATTTGTCTAGTAAGTGATAATATAACTTACCGCCTGGATCAAGGGAACATATGGAAATTTTCCACATCTGTAGAAAAAACTTTCAGAAGCCTCTAGTGGTGCTCAAACAACCTTCTATATCTCTTCTTTGGAGGCCGAGAATAACTAATTTAAGATTAGATTACTGAACATCAGGAAACGTAGGCATCTGCCATTCAGAAACAGTTGCACAGCTATTACATTTATACTTTTGCAAATGTTAACATTGTTTGAATGTGTCTTGCATTCTGCCTGCCTCCCAATAGCAAGTCAGATCAACCAATCAGCATGGAGGATTTGTATCTACATGCAATGCATAGTTGAGATTTGGGAGGTGTGTGTTGGCCCATGGGCAACCAACTGCAACTTATATTTACCTATCAACCCCTTCATAGTGTAGATATGCATCAATGCCTGTGTAAATTGTGGACAAGTCTAAATCAAGGCTAATTCCATCATTCCAGTAATATCCATTCCAGATAAAGATAAGTAATAAAAATAAAATAATACTTTGTTGTGTGCCCAAATGCTGCAGTTACTATTCTACAAGGTTTGGAAATTTAAATTAGAACCAAAAATACTACAAATATTTGATTTAAAGTAACAGTACACAGTATAATTAAATCAGTTTTTACTTCACTACATTTTTGCTGTCCACAATGTTGTGCTTAATGAAACATGATTTATTTTTATTTTGCCATTTCTCAAAAACAATAGTTAAGGAAAACCATTACACTATTTTATTTAAGAAAGAAACCATGGTATTATGAAAATGCAGTTAACGCCTGTGCTTTATCTTTTAAAATGCAGTTGGTAAGGTAATTATAACATGCAAATAAGCTTCTAGTCTAGTGCATTGCATACAGACACATTTTTGCACAGAGCTGCAGATATTCATAGTTTTGGAAAGCTATACAATCACTGTTTTTTTTTTTTGCAACAACTTTTATTAATTTTTCCACTTTTGCCTTTCTGAATCATTTAGCAGAGCCTGCCTATCATAGCTGCATGAATGCACACCAAATGTCTCCCTTGATTATAACATCATGGGAAACAAACAAACAGGTGAAGCCAAAGTTAACGCTGTGATGAAATATGCCTTGCAATTTTTCAAAAGTCCTCCAGCCATGAAAGAGACTTCTGGTTTTCTATTTTATGTTCAGGGGTAGTCAAGAATTCCTTTTGAATTTATTTTAGTGTATCTCTCTCTTTCTCTCTTACTTTATTATTAGGAGCAGAAGAGCAGCCACGGCTGGTGGTTGAAATTTCTATTTACCCAGATAGCAGGATCAGTGGAAGTGAGAGGTTGAAAAATATTGATCTTACAGTTGAAGGCTAAGGAGAGGTGTCTTTCAAATATTTGAGAGCGCAATTGATTCAGCAGTGAATGCAACAAGGTCAAAATTATAAGAATATGAAAAAAAGGGCTAACCAGACTAACATCAGGGTAGCAACTGGGAGACTGTAAGTTCTAATCCACCATGGGCACACAGCAAGCTGGTGACCTTGAGCTAGTCACTTTCTTAGTTTAGGAAAGAGGCAATGAAAACAATTGCTGAAAAACCTTGCTAAGAAAACTGCAGGAACTTATCTAAGTAGTCTCAGATAATTTTACACTATTGAACAGTTTTAAAAAAATAAGAAGGATAAAAATAAGATGAATGATAGTATATGATCTTGTTTCTTTAAAAAGATTGTTTTAAGAATACTAAGTTGTATGTGTTTTAGTTTAGTTTACTTTTACTTTATTGTCATTGCACCTCGTACAACAAAATCAAACACCATTTTCAGTGCACATCATGACCATGAAAATAAACACAAATACACATCCTTCACACTCCACACATTGAACCGAAACCCCCAATACCGCACCAACACTGCACTATACAGTATAATTCAAAAGAGCTACTGCCCTGGGATAAGAAGCTGTTTTTCAGCCTATTTGTGCTTGTTTTTAATATTCTGTACCGTCTGCCAGCTGGTAATAGTTCAAAAAAAGGGTTCCCAGGATGAGATGGATCTTTGAGAATGTTTTGAACTTTCTTAAGGCAGTAGTAGCTATAAAGCTCTTCCAAAGAGGGGAGAAGGCAACCAATGATTTTTGGGCAATGACATTAGTCCTCTAGAGCAGGGATCCCCAATCACCGGTCCGCGGACCGGTACCGGTCCGTGGAACAAGTCCTACCGGGCCGCTGGTTTGTTAAGGCCGCCATCTTGTTTTGATGAAAAGTGCTTCCGTGAGCTTTTCCGGGTAGAAAGCTCACTGGAAGCACTTTTCATCAAAACAAGATGGCAGCGCCCAGCTGATGCCGGTACCGGGCCGCGCCATAAAATAAGTTGGGGATACCGGGCCGCGGCATAAAAAAGGTTGGGGATCACTGCTCTAGAGTGCTTTCATCTCTGCCATTGTGCAATTGGCAAACCATACAGAGATGCAGTAAGTTAAGATACTTTCTATGGTGCAGCAGTGGAAGATCACCAGCAATTTTTCATTCAGTTGTTGTTTTCTGAGAAGTCTCAGGTAGTATAATCTCTGCTGGGCCCTTTTCACCTGTGCTGCAATGTGAGCACCCCAGGTCAGGTCCTCTTTTATGGTAACACCCAGAAACTTAAAACTGGCCACTTGCTCTATTCAGTCTCCATTGATAAGCAAGGGCTAGATGCCTGATCTGTTCCTTCTATGGTCCACTATAAGCTCCTTGGTCTTATTGGTGTCGAGGACCAAGTTATTGTCTCCACACCATGAAAGCAACCAGTCCACCTCATCTTGGTAGGCAGATGAGTCCCACCATTGGTCTCTTGTTTGTGAATTACATTCTACTTTCATTTTCTAAAAAAAAATACAAACTGAACTTTATTTAGTGCCTATTGTTGCCAACTCATTCCCTAAAAAAGTTTCTACTGCCTTTAATAGTTGAGTAGCAGGATGCAATTCAAGAGTGTAGCATGCCAAAATAAACACTTGCAAAGGAATATCTTAATAATACTTTATTGTTCATCCTAGACTGACCAGTTACACTGTCTTCAAATCAGTGCATATGATCATATTGCTCTTGGTTTACAATGGCAATTGGGACTGGATAAGTGTACACATAAAGCACAATGGGACTGCACTGATTTACAACAGAAGTTCTGGCACACCTGGTTACCCATGTTAAGCAAGGACTGCATATAACTCATTAGGTGACATGACCATGACTACTGACCAGCTTTGTGGACTTCAACTCCCAGAATTTCCCAGCCATCATGATGCTTGTGGAGTTGAAATCCACAAGTCTTAACGTTGCCAGGTTTTGAGACCCCTGGTCAGGAGTAATGGAAGATGTAATATGTGAGAAGCCCATGCAGAAGAAAAAGTATTTATCATAAATATGTGTTTGTCAACTAAAACTTTTCAGAAGTTGTAAATGTTCCAACACTAGAAATTTTAAAGAAGAGATTGGATAAGCATTTGTCTGAATGGTATAGGGTTTCCTGCTTAAGCAGCGGGTTGGAATAGAAGACCTCCAAGGTCCCTTTCAACTCTGTTATTCTATGTAAAGCTATTGTAATGTAACTTTACAATAAAGTAGAATTAGTTTATGTGGCTGTGTTCCCTATCTTGTCTATCTGGTAAGGCTGACACATATTAAGTGAAGTCTGTGTTTGATTTCATAGTTCCTCATCATAGTGGGAGGCTCATAGTCTACTTCATCTCTGTATGGCTATGTAGTAGGATCTTCATTAATTTTCATTAAGTTATACCCACTTCTATCTTTTCAGAAAAATCTTGAAACTAAGACATTGAGATGATTAAATCTCCAAGGAAACAAATATTTTTCTAAACCCAGTGGGGAAAATAGTGCAGCTTTATTACCATTACTTTATTTATATATGAGTTGCACAGTAGTTGGATTCAATTTTTTTTACTACCGGTTCTGTGGGCATGGCTTGGTGGGCGTGGCTAGATGGGCATGGCCATGTGACTGGGTGGGCGTGGCTTTTTTGCTTTTTTGTAGTTGCCCCCCCACCTGGTTTTGGGGGGCATTTTTGCTCTCAGAAGGCTCCTCTGAGGTTCAGGAAGAAAAAAAACAGCATGGGAGGGGCATGCAACACCCCTCCATGCTCTGTTTTGGGCCCTTCCTGGCCTCAGAGGAGCCTCTGGGGAGGGGCGTTTTTGCTCCCAGAAGGCTCTTCTGAGGCTCAGGAAGGCAAAAAATGGAGGGGGGCTGAGCCCCTCCCTCCATTTTTTGCCTTCCTGGGCCTCAGCAAGGGAAATCCCGGCACAGCTGGTTGTATGAACAGCTGATTGTCGGGAAGGAAAAAAAAGAAAGAAATACCTTAAGGGGCATCAGATGGGAAGGGTGAGCGAGCATCGGGTGGGCAGGGCAAGTGAGCCAGCAACCAGGTTGGGGGCGTGGCCAGCCAGAACTTACTACTGGTTCGGCAACCCACACCACATCCTTGCTACTGGTTCATCTGATCCAGTGCGAACCGGCTGAATACCACCACTGGAGTTGCAGTTCTCTTTTACAGTGTATTCTTTAGATATGTAAGCTGGGCTTTAGATGCACATGTGCGCGCACGCGCACACACATACACACACAAGTTGTGACATCATGGCTATTCTATTTTCTCAGGTTTATTTGGTGACATTGTACTTTTAATAAGATTTATCTTTTTAAAAGTTTCATATGATGATCTTGATATATTGTACTCAATATATTGTACTCATTTTCTTATCATGGGAAAAATGATAATTTCTAAAGACAAATGTTCACACAGTAGTACAATAAACTAAAGTGATATGGTGTATTTGAAATAGAACCTATAGTTCATGATGTTAATATATAACATGCTCTATAACATTTTAATTTACCCCATTTGAGAGATCATAGAATATGCTATGGCTTAGATCTATAATATGTTGTTCATGCAAATGGGTGATTTACGCTGGTCAGAATTATAATAAGACAGGGAGGCCTGAAGGTTACTCTTTTATCATATAATTAAGAATATGGATCAAAATAGATCTTTGGAAAAGAATTTCACAAAGGACAGAGGCTTCCTTAACAAATATTGAACTTATTCCACACCTTTCTAGATGGTTCTCTGTGCTCATGTGATAGGTGCAGCTATTGTTACTTTGAAATAAATTTTAGATAGGTTGGAGAAAGAAAGTAGATGTAGCTATGTCATTTTCTCGCATAAGAGAAGGGAGGGAAGAATGGAGGGAGGGAGGGAGGGAGGGAGGGAGGAAAGGAAGGGAAGGGAAGGGAAGGGAAGGGAAGGGAAGGGAAGGGAAGGGAAGGAACGAAGGAAGGAAGGAAGGAAGGAAGGAAGGAAGGAAGGAAGGAAGGAAGGAAGGAAGGAAGGAAGGAAAATAGACACCATGGGATGAAAGTATAATGGATCCATAATATGCTTGAGAAGAATGATAGTATTCCCAAATTTCCTCTTCACCTATCACAAAAAATAATGTAAAATATAAGATAATAAAAAGTTTCTCTGACCTAGAGCAGAATGGACTATTTCTGGAGCACTAATTCCAGTCCTAGTAATTATTTTTAGCTTCTTCCATTTATTTCCAGTGAATTCTAAAATCAGGCTGAAATAAATATAAACATTGATGCTAGCTATATTATTTGAATAAACTGAACTAGGCAGCTTGGCTAACCTTGCAAATTTTGCAAAATGCATTGTGTCCAACTTTGACTGGCAGAATGTTACTGTAGGATAGATAAGCCTTGCCTGATGTTTTTAATTGCTATTGATTTTTTGTGGTGCAATGTGTCTTCTATTAGATTAGTTTTCATTTTGCCAAAGTACATGTGGCAGAGACATCAGTTTTTATCAGAAGGAAATAGGCTGCCTTTCTGAAAGTATGTGAAAAACAGTTCTTTCTTAAGTAAAACTGAGTAGTAGAGGATAGACTTTGCAAGCAAATTCTTCATCTGTAGATATTAAACATTCTAGTAAAATTGTTTTAATCTTATTTTATTCAGCCTCAGATTTATTACAATTTACATTTCTTTTTTTTAAAAAAGAAACTATAGTAATTTGCAACATTATACATCAACTAAAGAGCAACATAAATTTATTACTAAAATAAAAATTCTCTCTCTGCCATGAGTCAATTATATTCTAGATGTAAGAATCTGACTACTATGAGGCCAAGGCCAGCAAAGTAAGGTAGCCACTGCAGAAAGTGCTTTAAAAATGCTTGTTATTTTGCTTATTATTGTTCTGTAATGTTGCTTTGTGATTTTTAGTCTCAATATTAAAATAATTCAGTTCAGTGCCTCAAGTGGGACAAAAGAAGTCAGATGTAGAGTTGGCATCTACTAATTGGTCTCAGGAAAGAAAAAGATTCTCAAACCAGCTGTTCATAAAGTATCTTAATACAAGTATGCCTTTTCCAACATCCATCAGAATAGTTATATATCATCCCAGAAAGCTATGCCTCTTGGAATTCTTCTAGATGCTTAATTGATAGGATTTGAAGTGTGCCCCTCTTCTATCAATTTTTTCTAAAAGGGCTAAAATTATCTGAGATAGTGGTTCCTTAGGTGACCAGGCCTTATGACAACTTGAATTGCACCTGGAAGCCAACTGGCTTGGCTCAATGCCACATGGACATATTGTGGCATGCCCATTACTGCTGTTTTTTGTAGCCCCAAAAGGGTTTTCAAGAACTGATATGGGTATTATTCCATAATCATAATCATAAGGGGTATGTGTGTGTAAGAATAAGCCAGATGACAGATACAACACCACAATGTAAGCCTCTGCCATGTGAATGTGTAACTAATGCTGATGCAGATACAAAAAGAGGCAAGTCTTGTATTATAATGGCCCAACTGCCATCTTGTTGATTTTGGACAGCCCACTCAACCTAAATTGCCATTTATAATGAGCATACAAAACTTCCTTTCTTATAGCAAGGTGATTTTGCACAATAAAGAGCCATGAACCTTCTACACTGGATCCTACTCAGAAATCTTAAACAGATCCTACCACATAAGATCCCACTCAGATGTACAGATTATTTGTTGTTCTAAACCACATTATAAACCGCCATTTGATTCAGTCATGCAGACATCTATGTAATAAATTTTCATTGACAGTGCAAGCTAACTAAAGTATATAAATACAGAGTAACCCACATTCACTAGTGCTGATAATGTTACCTAGTTGGGCAATGAAATGTCTGCAAAAAAAATATCAAGCTTAGCACTAAGGACACAACAGAGAGATTTTTTTCAGTTTATGTTTTAATAGGAACTGATACAGTTTATACTTGTCAAAACTATATATAAATTGAATTTCCTTTATATAGGGAAACCTACTGTATGTTCCAAGATATTATTTTGTTAACCACTGGACTGCATACCCCAGGGGATAAGCCCACATGAATGCTTAATACTAAGGAAAATAGCTGACAGAAATGGAAATATTAATAAAGTGTATAACTTTAGGCAGAGTAACATGCAAATCAAATGTGTATAATATGATAAATGCACCAGAATGTGTATATGAATATTCATGTGAATTCAACTACATTTCAACCAGATATGGAAGTAAAACAAAATTTGAAAAAGAAAAACTACTTGAAGCCATTTGTGGCAGATTTGCCAACTACAGGTAGGACACAATATTGATAAGCATCACATGTCCTTTATATCCATTATCTGTTAATTTTCTATTGGCTACCTTAGAATAAGGTGAATCCGTTAGATGGCACGGCATACAGTCAACTAATAAGGTTTATCCTATATAAACAATTATAATTTTTGTTGTTACCTTCCATGCATTTCAAATAAAGCTTTTAAAGGAGAACTTTTCAGTGTCTTGAATCCAGAAAGAGTAAACTATGTAATTGTATCCCAGACATTAATCCCTTATGCATTTGAAATTAAACCAAAGCAGACTAAAACAATCCCTGTTTCTCTGTAAACAGTTCTGCAAACCATTCCCAAATCCCCCCCAATAAACTGTTCCCCCCCACTGTCCTCACCAGCCACAGATAAAATGGGCAACGATGTGGCACGAGGACAGGTAGGACTGTGTAGCAATAGCACTTAGACTTATAAATCACTGCATAGTGCTTTCCAGCCCTTTCTAAGTGGTTTCCAAAGACAGCATATTGCCCCCAACAATCACTTTACTGATCTCTGAAGGCTGAATCAACCTTGAGATGGTCGGGATCGAACTGCTGGCAGTGAGAGGAATTAGCCTGCAATACTGCATTTTAACCACTGCACCACCATGGCTCTTAATAGTTCTTCATGCCAGAACTATTGAAGGACGAGGTTTCAAGAGATGCTTCAAAGCCTTCATCTCACTTCTAGTAAATCCTGAAGTGTATTCTATAAACACACAAAGGGATAGAGACAAAACACCATAGAAAAATACTAGCCATAATCTACAGGGGAATATATATATGGTTTACTTGAACCCAAGCTTCCCATGGTTTGTGATGCATTGCTAAAAGTGGCCAATACACAGCAGAAATGCACTTAGCAGCTGGGATCTTCATGATCTCAGTAGATCCTAGGGCTCAACTCTCCATGTTTTAGAATAGACCATTCTTCTGTGATCCATATAATTGGTGTCTGTTTGTTTGTTTGTTTAGTTGATTTGGAGAATTGCTTTAATTAATTTTAAAAATGATAGATGCAAAAATTTATGCAGTTTTATTTGTCCTTCCCCTCTTTTTTATCAGCTATCCATATGCATATGAGCATTTACGAACATTAATTATATTCGCTGATCCTGCAAATATTGAATATTTGAAGGTATACGTTTGTGTTTCTGAAGCTGAAAAATACCTCTCAGTTGCTTTGTCTAGTATTTTACTCTCATGTGATAGAGATAGAACATAAACTTCTGAAAATATGCAGCTGCTTAACATGTGAAGTTGCTTCTTATTGAACTAGAACAACAGATTTAAATAAAGTGTTAATTTCACTGAATCTCCAATAGCATAAATACCAATAATTCCTTGTTAAAATATATTCTTGTTGAAAAGGATATATTCATAACATCCATTGATTTTTTAAATTTTCCTTTTTTGCATTGGTTAAGTAAGTCATACAAGCAAAAGAAAAAACATATACACATATACTTAAAAAGATTTTGAGCAAGAAATAAGAAAAGCAAAACGAACAAATATTATATATTTTTTTCTTTTACTCCTCCCCTATTTCCCTCCAGACATCAACTGCTACTTGGATATTTTTATACTTTATTTGGGACAGATTACTCATTTCTGTATTCATTTTAATTTTTGCTCTTATTTCTATTTTTAAAATGCCTTTACTTTTTCTTCACAAACCATGTTTTAAGTGTCTTTCTCTGTGATATATTCTATATAAGAGAACCATTCCTATTTGAATTTAGTTAATGTATGTTCTTCGTTCTTCCATTGCTGTGTATTCTTCAATTTTAGTCTTTCATCCCTATACTGATGGCAAGTTTTCCAATGTAGTGCCAGATTGATTTTTGCCACTTCCATATATCTTAATGAATTATCTTTTTCATTTGTATTTGTTGGGATTGTAATTAATGGTGGTTTTAATTCAACTTTTATTTTCAGAATAATTTGCATATTTTGATGTATTTCTTTCCAATAATTTTGAGAGGTTTACATGACCACCACATGTAATAAACATTCTTTTTTAAAATCAATATATTACTGCTTTATGATTTATCCAACTAGGCAAATATTTAATGGAATTATAAAACATATTTCATTGAACTGCAAGATGGGCAGCATATATATTTAATAAATAAATAAAGCCATTTTTTTTTACTGATATTTAGTTGTATTAGGGGCATCCAGGAAAGAAATAACTGTGTCTTGATTGTCCACAAACTAATTTTCAAGAGAGAAGATGGTCCATGATTGAACAGCACCAGATTTTTGAAATAAACAAAATCAGAGGAGTTACCTTTTACTGGTTTAGATTAAAAACCTATCTATCTTAACTTAGTCTAATCTTTGATTAGTAACAACTTTCTAGCATAACAGTTGCATGTTTTGTCACCAAGAATGTGTACATATATAATGGAATCCCAGCATTGAAGTTTTACAGAGAAGGCTTTTTTCCAACATTCATAGATAAACAACATTTCTGAAATATCATAGTAAGCAATGTCCAGGCCAACAAATGTTGAATCATTATGGTTAAGACACATATATAGAAAATTGATAGGAACCATAGCCTGGAACTGTAATGGCAATTAATATCTGCATGAATCTGCTTAGTTCTTGAGGTCATGTTCATCTGAACATGTTTGTTATGTGTTATCTGTCATTGGGGGATCAAGGAGAAAGCCTTCTTAATAATCATATTCCAGCTATGGAAGTCTTCCTTAAGACTTCATCTTGTGTCCTAGTTCTTGGCACATAGAATAAAGGGGCAGGGGTGAATGGGAGGAGGTAAGCCAATGTAGTGCCCATTGACTTTTCTTCTTGCAAAGAGTTTTGCTATTCCCTATTTTTTTTAAAAAAGGTATATTTATTTTATAATGCTAGTTTTACCAACTTTTGTTCTCACTAAAGTCTCAGTTTCCAAACCTTTGCTATCTAACCACTAATTTCCTCTGAACATCCCCATGAATTGAGAAATAGTCTTAAATCTTTTCTTCAATATGATTTACAAGGTCATTCAAACAAAATGGTAACTGAAATTTTACCACCTGTCTCTATTATAATGCTTCATCTCTTCTTCAGGGCATGATTCATGCATCCTTATTCTGCCTTTTTCTTTGCTGCAAAACACAGAGAAGAGTCAACAGACAATAAGACAACATATCTTATGCTGACAGCTCTATCTATTCCCAGAGTAAGGGGTGGCAGTTGCCTTTGGTCAGGGACAGATTCAGAGCAAGTAAAGATACTATGAACTTCTCTGATTATCTGAAGAAAGGGAGAATGGAAGGGCTGAGCTCTATTGATACTGTTTGCTGCAGTCTTTAATCTTCCCTCAGTCTGGCTGTCCACAAAAAAGAAGCTGAAAGAACAGAACATTCATTTTTTTTATTGTTAATGGGATTTATATAGCTGCCCATCTTATAGCATACAACTCTGGTAACTAACAACAGTGATAAACAGCAGTTTAGGTTTTAATTCTTGAATTGGAGCTGCCCAGAGACCGGTATAAGATGAGTGGGCATATAAATGTTTTAAATAAAATTTAAAAATCCACAAACAATAAAATCAATATAAAAAGAGAAAAATGAAATTTAAAAAAAACAGACATCCAACCTTTAGCAACACCCCTTCATTGACTTTAGTGCATCAATGCTTGGGTAGGGGCTGCTACAGAAAAGGCATGCTACCTATGTCCTACTGGATAACATTTCAAGCAAAGATTCTGGAGCATCCTTCTCTATATACTTTAATGTCAAACTCAATTTCATTGTGGGCTGCATCAGGCTTATGTTTGACCTCAGGGAGCCCAGTAGGCATGGTCAGGGTGGGTATGGTAAGCTCAATGTCCGGTATCCCCAATGTCCTGTAGTGAAAATATTTTTTCTTGCAGAGGCATCACGGGCTGGTCATTTGCTGTTTCCATGGCAGCCCCATGGGCCAGATCTAAGCATCCCATGGGCCAGATCTGGTCCATGGTCCTTGAGTTTGACACCCCTAATTTAATGTAATGGGCAGATATGTTCAAGGTGAAGCAGTCCTGCAGATACCTTGGCCCTATGCCATGACTAGAATCTTCAATTGCACTTCAATTAATTGGGATCCAGTACAGCTCGCACAGCAATGGTGCAACATTGAGAGGTACCCAATATTTCACTAGCTGTTATATTTTGGACCAATTGCAATTTCTGGATGGTTTTCTTTTTTCTATATTTTTTATTTTATTCCGAACAAAGTTAAAATACAAAAGTCCAAGAAGACATATAAAAAAACAAAAAACACAAAGCAATGAGAACATTAAAAAGGTGCATAAAAAACTCCCAACACATTATACACATATTATTGCTTCTAGTTGAATACTGATTAATATATTACTACCACATTAGCTCCCATCCCCAACAAAATAGGCCCTCCCAAAAATTTTAAACTACTGAATCTATTGAAAACTTGTTGACCTATCTTCCATATGTTATATTAGTGACTAAGTAATTAACAATAATAGTAATACAATAATAGTAATACAGAACAAAATTAATGTTCCAAAACTCTGTCACCAAATTGTATTGTAATTCACTTGTAGAAAATTTACCATGGCATCTTAACTATCCTGGATCATCCAAAAAGTTATAAATAGATTGTCCTGAGTCAAAAATCCATGTGTATTTCTTAATATATTTTCTTGCCAATTATTGTTTAATTAAATATAGTAAATTCAGTCGCCAAAATAGGTCTATCTTCAAATCAGATAGAGGGCAAGCAATTTCTTTCAAAAGCAGACCCATACAGAGTGCATTGCAATAGTCCAACTGGGAAGTGACCAAGGCATGAGTGACTATGAGCAACGTCTGCCAATGAGCCATAATTGATGCATAATGCATAACTGTGCAAAGACCTCCCTTAATCCCTGAGCAGGATCCATGAAGCCAGGAGGACCACCAAACTGCCTACCAGCTCTGGCTGGGAAGTGCTACCTCATGAAGTGACAAATATAATATGTCACCAAACCCTGGAGCGGGGGAAGAGAGTGTTGTGGCTCCGATTCCCGAGCCTGTCCTGTCAGAGGAAGAGGACTTGGAAGATGAGGAGGAGGAACTGGGAATGCCTTCCTCCCCAGGACCTTCCTCTCTGGCAATGCCTTCCTCCCTGATAATGCCTCAGGTTTCATAAGACAACCGAGAGGAACAGCCTGAGATTAATTAGGAGGAAGGCATATCGGAGCAGCCCTGACAGGGAGTCAAGAGGAAGAATGTTGGCTTGATCCTAGGCAGCGTCGTAGGGAGAAATGTGAGCAGCAACGTAGGAGGCGTGGGAGGGTCAGAGAGTGAGCTGAGTCATTGAGCCACACCCCACAGGGGATAAAAGTGGGTGTGTTGTCGGCTGGAACTTTGTACGGGACAAAGTTTAATCTTACTTCAGGTTTTCTTTGTGAATGATTTTTGTGGTCTGCCTTGTAATTTTCTGTAAGTAGCTTTTTACTTGTTATCAGTTCGGACTTGGCAGGCAGAGCGTGTTGGAATGCCAAGGATGTTATCAGTTCCAAAGAATTAACTCTGTGAAGTCCGAGCCAGCTTGCCTGCCTGTGTTTGTGTGAGTTTGTACTCTTTCATCTTTTGGGAAAGAAGAAAGGTGAGACAGAACAGAGAGAACCCAAAGACATTTTGGTAGAGTTGAGCCATAACCAATTCTAGATCCCCACAGTCTCCAGTCACTGGAACAGCACCAACACAGAGTCACCTGCCCACCTGGGGTGGAGATGTATGAATATCATCAGCTTACTGATGATATTGCACCCTGTGCTGATAGATAATCTTACCTAGTAGTTTCATGGAGATATTAAAGAGGAGTGGTGAGAAACTCAATACTTGACACACCCCATATTATAGAAATCTAGGACTGAACCCTCCCCTCAACAGCAACTAGTATTGGCAATGGAAGTAAGAAGACAACCACAACAAAATCCTGCTTCCCAATACCTGCAGCATGTCCAGAAGGATACCATGGTGTATTGTATTGAAAGCCACCAAGGATCCAAGAGAGCCAGAATGGATGTACCACCCACATCCTGAACCCTACATAGGTGATACACAAGTATGACCAATGCCTTTTAGATAGCAATGTATGTATGACCAATGCTTGAACCCAGACTGAAAAGGCTCTAGATAATCCACTGCATCTTCTGTGGCTGAAAGCCAATTATCTTCTCATCAAACTTCCCAAGAAAGGAAAGATAGTATACTCAACAAAAGATATCAAATGAGTTGAAAGACGTCTTTTAAAAGGGGGATGTATCACTGTCTCCTTCAAGGCTGGCAGAACCACCTCTTCACTTAAATAGGCATTAGCTTCCATTTGGACCCAACTGCACTCCACCTCTTGGGAGGTCTTGACCAGCCGGATTCAAAAGACAGGCGGATGAGTTCACAGCTGCAGGGACCTGTCTACTTTCTCAGGTATGACAAGCTCAAAACTCTTCTGTGTAATATAATACAGATGAATCACTTCGAAAAGATCTATCCAGGTAGTATTCTATTCCAAGTGAAGTTGAGAAACTTTGTCTGACAGATACTGATAATATTCTTTACAGTGACCCTGTAACAGCTCCCATAGCTTCTCCTTTTCCAGGAGAGATATAATTCCTGAAATACAGCTGCTGGTCAGTTCTCTGCAGCCCCAATTAGACCTTTGCCACCCTTATCACTGCAAGATAAGGTCCTCTTCCCTGTGCTTGGTAGGCTTCACATTTCATCCGTTATCACATACTCATTCCAATAACTGAACAGGGCTTTGGCTAAATCATGAATCAACATTTTGACACCAAGGCTGATCTATGCAAGTGTGGCATAAATACCAAGGGTATTTAAACTCCCCCCACCTTTTTTTTTTTTTACTATGCAATTTTTGTCTTTTGGTCTCAGGAATTTGTTTTTTTATTACTGTGACTTTCCATGTGATTTTAGTTTTTCTGTGCCAGTAAAAACAATAGATAAATCTTCTCTTCTGTTTTCTGTCTCTCTCACAAATAACCTGTTCAGAAGAATTTCATGGTTGGTGGACATTACAGACTGCAAGGCTGTACAGGTAGTCCTTGTTTAATGGCTGCTTAACTTACAGATTGTTGGAAAATACAATAGTAATAAATGATAGCAAATTGTAGTTGTAGTAAAAGAAAACATTTTCTAATCAATGTATGCATTTATGATCAAATTTTTGTGTCCAAAATCAATGCAGGCCAGAGTGGGAGCAGCACTGACATAGGTGTATGGGAGAACTTTATTTAAATAATACAGCAGCAATCAGCAATTTTCACTGCATTTCTGTTTCTCTGTCTCTTTTCCTCCATCCTTCCCTTCCCCACTCGCCACTTCTCCCTTTCCTTGTCCCCCTTATTTCACTGGAACAGATTGCAGTAGCTAAATGAAAATTACTGTATTTAGAAGAATTAATAGAGCAATATAAAATATAGAATAAAATAACATATTCTTTGTTGGCCAAGTGTGAAGAACTTGTCTTGGGTGCATAAACTCTCAGTGTACATACAAACAGCAAAGTGAAAATAGGAGAAGGCAGTAGGAAATATGAGAAGGATAATATGGTAGCAATACAGTTCTACTACATGGGTCAGTGCTGTGGGAATTAGGTGTTCAGCTGAGTGATAGCACCAGGGAAAAACTCTGCCTGTGTCTAATTGTTTTGGCATGCAATGCTCTATAGTGGGATCCTGAGGGGAGGAGTTGAAACACTTTATGTTCAGGATGTGAGGGGTCTGTAGATATTTTCTCAGCCTTCTTTCTGACTTGTGCAGTATACAGGTCAGTTTTTCCACAAATGCCATCACTCTGCTAAACAAATAATTCCCTCAACACTGCCCAACTATTTACAAAGTCTGCACTACTATTACTATTAATCTTCTCATCATTCCTTATCACCCATCCCCTACCACTTGTGATTGTAGGACTGTAACTTTGTTGCTTACGATTTATATTGACTGTTTCCTAGTATGATTTGATAGTTGATTGTACCCTATGACTATCATTAAGTGTTGTATGTTATGATTCTTGATTCTTAAAGAATGTATCTTTTCTTTTATATATACTGAGAGATTTACACCAAGACAAATTCCTTGTGTGTCCAATCACACTTGGCCAATAAAGAATTCTATTCTATTCTATTCTATTCTATTCTATTCTATTCTATTCTATTCTATTCTATTCTATTCTATTCTATTCTATTCTATTCTAGTTTAGCCTAGTCTAGTCTAGTCTAGTCTAGTCAATGGAAGTCAGGCTGGATACAATTGTTTTTTCTGCAGTCCTAACTATCTGTCTGTACCTGTGTTGTTTGGACAGGACACATGCCTCTTCATCTGATCTATGCCCTCTCTTCTGACAGTGGTAACTGCCAGAGTGACCAGAACAATTCCTGAGCTAAAATAAACCTGAAATAGATTGAGATGATGCTATCAGAAACATTAGCTCCCACTGGGAACTTTGCAATTTGGCTGTAATTCATTGCAAAGTTCTTAGGCAAAGGTATCTTCTGGTCATAAGAACAAGGTCTCATTAAATCAATACACCATGTTTTGTATTCTTATACCCAAGTGTGCTGTTTTGCCACTGAGCTATTGATTCTAATGTGCTACATAAAAAGGTCCATTTCTTTCCATTTTGTACACATCTGAACTAAATAAGAAATGTTGATAATATTCCAAAATACATGATATGGGTCCCAATGTGCATACGTTTTTTATGGCTTCCTAGATGTCACTTTTTAATATATTCCCTGACAAGCAAGTCCCACAGACTATAAAGTTATCTCTTGCCTTATCTGTCCTTCCATATATGGCAAAGCAATAAAAGACTAATAATGGCTTGCAGAGGCAATAAAGAGGCTCTAAATCCTTTAAACAAATGGTTACAAACTAATTGTCTCATCTGCTCATTGGCATTACAGCTTTCTCTCAACAGAATACCTTTGAACTTGTGGACTCTCGAGTAAAAGCTAGGCTTTAAAGAGTGGCAATAACTTTTATTTGCTATGGGTGATAAAACTACAGCCTCGACAACAGTCACAACACAAATCAAAAGAATATCTGAAGGGCAAGGTAATAGAAGATTAACAAATACAAAACTTATATGCCACAAAATAATACAGCAATGGGAGAAAATTAGAAGCTGAAGATTCTCCCTTTCTAAGAAACTGTACAAAAAGAAAAGAAAAAGAAAAAAAAGAAAGATGGGGTGGGGGTGGGGGAGAAAAAAGGTCCAAGCAAAATTTTACAAATCAAAATAACAAAATAAAACTACAGTAATAGAATACATATACATATAAAAAACCCAAAGCCATATAAAATTCAATAGGCAATATGCCAATATAAGTTTTTTTAAAATGACTGGAAATTAAATTTTGCAATATTAATTCTCTTTTCATAATATATTGATCTATCAATCAGTGTCTCTTTAATGAGAATTCAGGTCTGGACATGTAATGGGAACAACATTGGCTGTTGTTGTGGATGATTTTTATTAATACCTAAATGAGGAAAGTGCTTCTCCTTCTTCTGCCAGACTACTCGATAGCTTTAGATATAATGAACCATAGTGTCCTGTTTTCAAGGTTTGGGATTTGGAAGAATCAGTAGTTATGCTCCTTTTATAGTGATTGATTCTGGTCAATGGGGATGGAAGAAATGGGATCACCCAAACAGTTGTTCTTTTGTGGAGTGCTGCAAGGTCTGTCCTTTCCCCATATTTATGTGAAGAACTGGAAGTTGGGAATGGAATATTATTAGGATATATTCATTGTAGTTGTAGCCATATATCACTATCTTGGATTGCACAATATCTTAAGCACTGTTATACCAGTTGTAGCCCTACCTGCAGTATGAGGACTTTGCAATGATAACTCATGCCCCCATCATGCCCGTCTGGACTATAACCATACACTATACATGATACTGTCTTTTAAAATCATCCATAATTTTCAGTTAGTCTAGAATGCACAGCCCCAGTTGTTGATTGGAATACATCAGTATGGAAATAATACTGATGTTCCTAATTCTACAAGTGCATTTCTAAGTGCCACCTTTGACTCATGTAAGCTTTAAAAGGCTTGGGGCCAATGCTTCCAAGACTTTTTTTTTTATTTCAATCCTTCTGATACTTGTCCCCCAGCCCAACGTTCTAATAAGTTGTTCACTTTAAGAAATAAGAGAAGTGTTGACTCACAAGCATTGCTTTTCAGACATTTCCTCATTGCTTTTCTGTTGATATACCAATGTTTTGGAACAGCCTTTTTGCAGAAATTCTATCAACTCACATGCTGTTGGCTTTCTCCACAATCAACACTGACTTGCAAGAAGCATTCTATCTATCAGTCCGACAATGTTCCTTTTTCCTGATGAGGTTGCAAATTTGATTTTTATTATCTGCCTCACAACTGAGCTGTGAGCTTAAACACTACAAGCCTCACTAGACCACAAGCTGTTGTTTCAATTTCATTCATGTTTGCAACTAGTCAGCTCATTTCAACAGAAACTGCTTCTTCTCTTCCAAGTTAGTTTTTTAAGACATTCAAAATGCACTTTTAGTTAGCTTTAAGGTAGCAGGGAATAACAAATAAATACCACTTTTATCTTAAGCTCTCTCTAGAGCCAGAGTAAACTCTCTTTTCAATGATAATAAACATAACACTAATTTTGTCTGTTTTAATTTCCCTTGATTGTTTCCAATTCATTGATCTGCATATCTGGCCACAGATAACATCCAGATTGGTAATTACAAAGTGATGTGGGTGTGAATTGTTTGAAGATGGCTCAGAAATGGATACTGGAGAATTGTACAGCTGATAGATAATGAATATTGTGACTGATAGACACCCGCCCCAAATAGCCACCATCAAGATCTGAATATTTTATTTGTTAATTAATATGTAAATTAACCCTATGGCAAAATTTTAGATAGATAGATACTATAGATAGACAGACAGACAAATAGACAGACAGACAGACAGATAGATATAAACGTTAGTACTCTATGATTAAATATAGGTAAAGGTTCCCCTTGCACATACTTGCTAGTCATTTCCAGCTCTAGGGGGCAATGCGCATCTCCATTACAAAGCCCAAGAGCCAGCACTGTCTGAAGATGTCTCTATGGTCATGTGGCCAGCATGAGTAAATGCCAAAAGTGCAAGGAATGCTGTTACTTGCTGTTACCAAGGTGGTCCCTATTTTTCTATTTGCATTTTTACATGCTTTCGAACTGCTAGGTTGGCAGAAGCTGGAAAAGTAATGGGAGCTCACTCCATTATGAAGTGCTAGAACTGCCAACCTTTCTGATTGACAAGCTCAGCATCTTAGCTACTGAACCACTGCGTCCTTCAGGATTAAATATATATATATAAGTATAAATTAGAATCTGTGCCAAAGACACTGTATAAGTTTGCACTTCCCAACACAAGAATGGGGAAAATGTCACTTTTCAGATATTTTCAGACTAGATTTTTGCTATTCCTGATCATTACTCATGTTGGTAAGGCGATTACTGGTGAAAGTATCTTCAAGACCGCATATTTTCCCCTCTTGGCTTAAGCCACTTGTGTTTCAATTTCCTCTGCACTACTTATTAACATTCTGTCACCTACCTTTGGTCTTTTTCAAACAGTTAGAATATTTATAAATTGAGAATATGTAATGCACTTTCACTGAATGGGCTCACAAATAGAAGCCAGTTTTCAATTTATTACATATACACACCTGAAGTAGGCATATCTGTAATCATTTTAATCAGGAAAGAAAATTAGGCAGTATCATGTATTTGACCAATTACAATTAGGAAAGAAAAAATGTATATTTCCAGTTGCACTTGATAAAGACACATTACAGTTTTTTTCTACACAAATAAATATGAGTGCTTAGGATATGTTTTAAACAAAAGAAAATGCGTCTAATAAATGTATGATGAATTATTCAGTAAGCTTTTCTACAGAAGATTAAAATAAAATTCTTGACAGTCTTTTTGGATACAAAAACATGCAAAACAATAGTATCTGCAGTATTATTAGCCTTTTAAAAGCTCCTTTCCTTATGCTTAGGAGTTCACAGAATGAGGAGCCTAATGTTATTGCACTGCATTGATTTTTGGAACACAGAGCCAAAGTTGTAAAGATACTGCACGAGGTGACAGATTTGGCTACAAAGAACCATTCAATTTTTTTTTTTTTTTAAGAAAATGACTGGTTGAAGGTGGCAGTAAATTGTAATGGTAAGAGTAATAGCAAGGCATTGTTGAACTGAGTATAACTAGGATTTCTACAGTCTTTTTTTGTGGGGGATAGGGTGGGAAGTTGTAAGCATATCAAACTTGAACAAGAAATTTGTTTTGTTTTGTAAATTTCTTTTTAGCAAAAAATAGTGGGAATGTGTGTTTCTATTCTTGGGTGAGCAGTTGTAATTCTGGAATCTTTGGGGCCCATGAGGAAAGGATTTATTAGTTAATGAGATCTACAATATGTGACTGGGCCACATTAGTTAATGCAACTGAAGTATCTTTCCTGCTACGACAAAAATTTCAGAAGTGGACTCAATGGACTCAAGTTCAGGAGCAAAAGGAAAATTCAGAAGCCCCCCCAAAATAAAATAATGATAAATGGAGAAAAATAAGGAAGGAAAGAAGAAATTCAGAAACCTAGGAAGGGAGATAAAGAAGGAAGATACCAAACTTTGAAGAGCAGTATAGCTATTTAGTTTCAAGGCTGTATCCACAACTTTTACTGTTTTGTCTTTTATTGCACAGCCTTCTCTCCAGTTGATTGCACTCTTCTGATTTTCCATACTTTAATTAAATTTCAAGAAAGAGTTTCTGAAAGAACTACAACTGTCAGTACTAAACTTGGCAAATGTTTTGAAAGTTTCTTCTTCACCTGGAGAAATTTGGAAAAATTGAGGTTTTTATAAACTGTCTTTGAAGACTACTAGAAACAGAAGCTGGTCCAGAATGGGACAGTGCAGGCAGTGATGGGCATGGCAGAATATGTCTACATAACTTCACTGACCTGCAAGCTGCATTTGTTCCCATTTAGCTTTCAGGTGTAATTCAAACTGCTGGTTAAATCCCATAAAGCCCTTCAAGACATAGGATCTGGGCTATTGAGGAGCTCTGTCTCTTCTGCCTGCTCTATGCAACCAGAAAGAATGACCATGTTCCAAGTCCAGTTATCAGACAACATCATCTGATGGAATCTAGGATGCAGACCTTCTCTGTTATGGTGACTGCCATTCAGAATAGCATTTTCCCTCTCCCTAAAAATCCATAGGACTCCTATTCTTTCTTTTAAAAACATTCTTGAAAACATGAATTTTACTTCAATCTTGGAATAATGGGACATGTCATTTGGGGGATTTAGGATTTATATGTTCAATGAATACCAAATAAGATGATAAATACCAAACACGATTAAACTGATAATGTACTGCCTACTGGTAGTCAATATATGTTAATTGAATGTTTTCTTTCAGAGCATTCATTATCCTTTTTTTCTTCTGTTGTTTTCAATCACTTTTAATATTGTGCCAAAAGTCTTCTAGATTTTGGTTGCCTACAAAATATCAATCAGTCAGTCAGTCAGTCAGTCAGTCTTTCTTGAATTTGTCACTTCATAAATATGGAGGCAATACTGAAAGATTAGTTGAGTCTAGCTCTAATATAAATACTATGGAGTGCAATGCAAATTGAGCCTTTATATAAGCAGAAAGGGAAGTTTCCCTTGCCTCTAAATCTTGACAAATTTGGTTTATGTAAAATATTTTTTGATAAACTCCCCCACCCCCAATGTTTCAAACTATACATCATTACTCAGCTTGCAGACCTACAAGGACATAAATACCATCTAGAGAATCTATTATTTTTTCAGTTCACAAAATTCAAGAATACATTTGCGATGACTGTCCAGCTCACTATTAACCAAACTTATACATATGAGGTTGCAATTTATGCAGATCAATAAACTAATAATTGTAAAACAGCATAGTGGAACCTCTGGACCAAAAAGATGGACACTGAACAGTCTATTATTATTACAAAATATTAAATTGAAATGTCAACATGAATTAAAGAGCATCTTCCTTATCGATTTACCTCTGGTGTTTCCTTATCCACGGGGTTCTAGTAAAACATTTTTGAGAGGATTTTTATTTCTTTGGCTTCAAATATAAAACCATATAAAAACCAAATGATATATTAATGAATGAATTGAAGCAATTAGAATGAAGACATGAGCAGAACCCAATTTTGGATTTTGAAGAAAAGGTTAAAGTGATTTGTAATCATTTGGAATGAATAGAAATAAATGAATCTTACAAGATGCATTTTTTTTCCAACAGAAATACTTTGAGAAAGCTAATAATCCTGACAACCTGTTAACCCATACCTATCAGCTGTGAAAAAAACAAGAGGAAAAAAAAATGCAAAAACGCAATCCTGACAACCTGTTAACCCATACCTATCAGCTGTGAAAAAAACAAGAGGAAAAAAAAAACGCAATTTCCATTTGGAATAAGGAAAGTTATGTTTCAGTCTCAGAGGACATGAGCCAATTTATTAAATATTACTCTTAATTATTTGGAAAGAAGACATCAAATTTTGAGAACGTCCAAGAATACTGTGATGTCTCCTGTGGATGATGGCTCCTCCATGTCTTCCTCAGAAGCTCGAGGGAGTATGAGAGCATTCCTGGCAGATCCGGTAGTACTGACCCTGAACTGCTAGCAGAACATGCCTCAGCTGAAGAGAGTTCGCAGGCCAATGAGAAAGAGGGGGAGGAGCTACCAGCCTTGGTAGTTACTAGAGTATGCAGAGAGATCTGCCAGATTGATGGAGAAAATGGGCTGCACCAGGAGGGGCTATTTAGCAGACAGAAAAAGGCAGTACTGGAAGTAACATGTGTGGGTCATGACCAGATGGTTGTTTGTGTTTCTGGAACTCTGCAGCTCAGTTGCGGAGAGTGTTGATGTTCATGTTTGGAGCAACCGTTCATCTGTCAGGTGGACCAATTGGCCATTGCTGGAAGGTTAGTCTGGAGCTTGTTTGTGGCTGGCTTCACTGAAAATGACCCCCTGAACTCCGGGCTTCGACTATTCCTGTGACTTTTCCTTGCAAGCCCTGAAACTGGACCACCGGAGTTTGGGCTGTTTGTTTTTGGAACCTACCGAGGCAAAACATTTATTTATTTATTTATCTATTTATCTATCTATCTATCTATCTATCTATCTATTTATTTATTTATTTATTATTTATTTATTTATTTATTTATTTATTTATTTATTTATTTATCCATCCATCTATTTATTTATTTATTTATTTATTTATTTATTTATTTATTTATTTATTTATTTATTTATTTATTTGATTTGCCAATTGTTTACAAGATAATAAGTATAAGTGTATACATAGTTGTGAATACATGAAATGGGTACATATAAGAAAAATAAAAGAAGAATAAGAGAAACAATAGGACAGGGACGGTAGGCACGTTGGTGCGCTTATGCACGCCCCCTACAGACCTCTTAGGAAAGGGGTGAGGTCAATAGTAGACAGTCTAAAGTTAAAGTTTTTGGGGTTTGGGGAAGAAACTACAGAGTCTGGTAGAGTATTCCAGACATTGACCACTCTATTGCTGAAGTCGTATTTCCTGCAATCAAGTTTGGTGCGGTTAACTTTGAGTTTGTATCTATTGTGTGCTCTTGTGTTGTTATGGTTGAAGCTGAAGTATTCATTGACAGGTAGGACATTGCAATGTATGATTTTATATACCATGCTTAAATCAGACCGAAGACGGCGTAATTCAAGGTTTTCTAGTTCTAGAATTTCAAGTCTGGTGGCATAAGGTATTCTACAACGAGTAGAGGAGTGGAGAACTCTTCTTGTGAAATATTTCTGGACTTTCTCAATTGTGCTAATATCAGATACGTAATGTGGGTTCCAGACTGATGAACTGTATTCGAGTATTGGTCTAGCAAATGTTTTGTATGCTCTGGTTAGTAGTGTGATATTACCAGAGAAAAAGCTACGTAGGATTAGGTTAACAACTCTTAATGCCTTTTTGGATATGTAGTTGCAGTGGGCTCTAGCACTTAGATCATTAGAGGTGAGTATTCCAAGGTCCTTTACAGAGCTTGGGTCATCAACAAGATCTTGACTATTCAGCTTGTATTTTATTTTCTGATTTTTTTTTGCCAATGTGTAAGACAGAGCATTTATTTGTTGAGATTTGAAGTTGCCATTTGTTTGACCATTCTGATACATAGTCAAGATCTTTTTGTAGGGTAGCAGTATTGTCTGTGGTATTGAACAGCTTTACATCATCAGCTAAAAGAACGCAATTGCTCTTAATATGATCACAGAGGTCATTTATGTAGAGTATGAAGAGAGTTGGTCCTAGAACACTGCCTTGGGGGACACCACTATTGACAGGTACAGAATTTGATAGGACGCTCCCAATTTTGACCATTTGTTGTCTGTTTGCCAGGAATGCTTCTATCCAGTTATTCAGTTGTCCAGAGATACCATAGGATTTTATTTTTAGGAGTAGTTTGTCGTGTACCACTGAATCAAAGGCTTTACAGAAGTCTATGTAGATTGCGTCTATTGCTTTGCCCTGGTCGAGTTGTGTCGTCCATATGTTTTTGCAGTGTAAGAGTTGCAGATTACAGGATAGTTTTTTTTCTGAAACCAAATTGTTTATTGGAGAGTAGGTTGTTTGTCTCTAAGTGGAGGATGATGGATTGGTTAATAATTGATTCCATGACTTTACAGGTGACGCAGCATAAGGAGATTGGTCTGTATCTCCAAGATTGTTTTGGTTTGGCTGTAAGTTTATTTTGCTTTTGGTTATCTACTTGGTTGTGAGCCTGTTATTGTGCTAAGCTTGCAGCTGGAAGTTAGCTGAAAATCTGAAATAGAACTGTTGAGGGAACAAACTGAATAAAGTTCTCTACACCAACCCTGATGTGTGAGTGAGTGAGGACAGCCTAAACACTTAAACATAATAAATGTATAGGTCCACAAAAGAAAGTGCTCAGCGAACCAATAACAGCAAATAAAATAAAATAAGTCAACTTGAACAAATTCCCAGGACCCAATGACTTTTCTTATAATATATTATAACACCTTTCAAAAAAATCATGATCATAACATTAAGCAAAGTATTTAATGAAAAATGATATACTTCCTTCCTTATGGCAAGAGGCATTTATTTCTTAAATTTATAAAGAGAGGAGTGGTTCAGTTCATTCAAAATCGCATTGTCTTGTCTCTCTAGGAATGTTGATTGCAATCTATTTATGGCAATACATGCAAAGAGATTAAATGGCTTTTTAACTATTTAATACATGATCAGATCAGATTTATCCTGAAGAGATACATGAGAGTCAATATCAGCAATATTTTGAATTTTGCTGACAATATGAAATAGAAAAATACAAAAGTGGCTATGATGTTTCTTCATGCAGGGTAAATTTTTCATCATTTGGAATGGCCTTTCATAATCATGACTCTGAAGATTTATTGTGGCTCATTTTTTTAAAAAAGATAGATGCAAAGAATTTGTTTTAACTCCTTTCCCACACACAGTTTTTTAGATAATATTGAATAGACTTTTATCACAAAAAGTATTATAATAAAATAAGGTTGCCTTGTCCTTTTTTATTTCTGCTGAAATTAGAACCATTGGCAATGAATACATAGTAAGGAAAAAGGAACCTTTGGAAATTAAGTTTACAAATCAAGAACATAAATAAAAATTATATGCTAATGAAATTTTTCCAGTTACTTATCAAGGGATATCCTAGAACAAATAATGGAACATAAACATATGATTGGCATCAGGCTATTGGGTGAATAAGAACAAGACTCAAATGATTATATGGAATTTATTTGAAGAAATATTGTATCTGCTGCAAATATCTTTGAATATTAGGGTTAGGCCTAAATTAGTTGCCAAACAATTCCCTGCTATTTAATTCCTCTTAACAAAAGATGTTAAGATTTTACCTGACATATTAAACAAGCTCAAGTAGGAACTTTTGTTAATTATTTATTTTAATTTATGACTCATAGTGTGCCAGCTACTTTTGTTAACCTGAATATTGATTTAATTTTAATAATGATTTTAATCACATCCATATGCTATCCTAATCAAATGTAGTTTAATTTTTTACTCAATTTTACATGGCTTATACATTTTTTCAATCTTCTTTTTGTTTCGTTTTTCATATTTTTCTAGTTTTTTATGTTATTGTGTTAAATATCTATTGAATTAAGAAGGAAGTAACAAAAATAAAAAGATCAGCTAAAGTCTGAAGGATGGTCACCTTATTAACATTTTGAAATAATTTTTGAGATAACTTTTACCTCAGAAATTTTACAGTCTTATTTTTTTTAAAAAAAAGATTCTGATAAAATCATTATAAATTATACAGTACTTTAGTTCTTGTTCTTTATGTGTCAGGTTTGGGGTAATTGTCCTTATTACCCCCAAAGGCTTATCCATATAAAATTTTGAAAATTTGAGGTTTGGAGCAAATTTCTGCAGTTTCTAGGAAGAAGAAAGCATGAAGCTTTGACTTTTTAAAGTCTCTCTTTTTTTGACCTTGTATAACCTTTGTGCCTTGTACAATATTGTTTCCCTCTTTCTTTTATGATCAGAAAGGAGGCATAACAAGCTCAGAAAAAGACTCAACAGAGGACAGAAAGACTGTTTATCTGCCTGCTACCTGACTCTCAGACAGTAGAATAATTGGCTGGGGATTTTATCTGGTCCTTTGCACAATGTCAGTGAGCAGGCATTTTGATCGATTATTTATTTACTGAACACAGATTGATTTCACCAGAGAAGTGTTTCCAACTGTTGTGTAACTCTGAGAAATGATTTCTTTCTAGAGACTGAAAAAGGATGTAGTAGGTATTTGAGGCATATATCTGAACTTTCCTTTACTTTGAAATGCACACTTGCTACTGATCCTGAAATAAAATGGTAGGATCTTCATAAAGGTTTTTGAGCATGATATGACCTCAGAAATAAGGTTTATTAAAGTGTGGTTTTATAATTGTAAAGAGAGAGGGAGGGAGAGAGAGAGAGAGAGAGGGAGGGAGAGAGACCAGCAAGCAAGTCAGATAATAGTTTTGTTTTTGGTGTTGTTCATGTTACTTTGGAGCTTTTAATAAAACAATTTCTATTAAAATAAAATTTAAAAACCTTTTATTTTAGTAAAAGAAACAAATAAATATCTCTATGAGGAATATTTGTTTGTGTTCAAAACTTTTTATCTCTTAGATATCTGCTATATTCAGATTTGACCTGTCAAGAATGTAGCAACACAGCAGGAAAGAGTTTTATGCAGGGGTGGGATTCAAATTTTTTAACAACTGGTTCTGTGGGTGTGGCTTAGGTGGTGGGCATGGCTTGGTGGTCATGTTACTGGCTGGGTGTGGCCAACTCAATGTCACTCACATCGAGGCACACATCTCCTCGCCTGGCCTCTCATGACTGTGGGGATGCTGCAACAGTCGTAAATGTGAAAAATGGTCATAAGTCACTTTTTTCAGTGCCATTGTAACTTTGAATGGTCATTCCACACAAGCAAAATACCAGCAAAGGAGGGGAAAAAACTCCAGAGACAATCCTGAGACAGGAAGTCTAGTCCTGCCAAGAATGTAAAAAGGGTTAACGGAGAGGCAGTTTCTGTAAGCAACACCAGAATGTTTCCTTCCTGCCTTCCTTACAGAATTAGGCCAGTAATTTCATCTAACAACTGGTTCTTCGAACTGCTTAGAATGTTAACAACTGGTTCTAGCAAATAGGTGCGAACTGGTAGAATCCCACCCCTTATGCTTTGACAAGGAAGATCATCTATTAACTCTTCCTGCAAATTCTATTGAATATGACAGCATTCTTTCTATGACATTGAAGGCATTTCTGCCTTATTTTTGTTTGACCATCCAAGGCAATCATGTTTGACAAGCCAAGCACTTTCTAATGCAATCATGTGACCTCAATGCCTGGAATGCTCAGCTTATAGCTGGAATTGCCCCTGGAACAGATTTGGTACAAATATTTCCAGAAATAGTCTGCAAACAATTTATGAGCTGCATATGTTTGCATAAAACATTCAGTAAACAATTCAAATACCAAACCGTTTTCCAAAGGTCTAAAGCTGTTCACATAATTCATGAACAGACAATGGGCTAAATTCATCCAAAAAATAGGTTGTGCAAATGGTACATCTGACAGTCAGAAATTATATCAGGATTGTACAGGAAATATTAAATGAGTGAGAGAGTGAATAAGGACTAAAGCAGGACTGTGCCAAGAAAGCAAATGATAGCTAGATGATGAGAAGGGAGGGAAAACTGAAATATAAAACCAAAGTCACAACTGTACCAGCCAAAGACATTTTGCTGTCAGAAGCAGATCCCAGATCAGCTCTTTCCCATGACTGGTTCAAGTATTTGAAACTACAGTTGGTTCAAAGTATAGCAGCAGAGGTAGTATTCAGCAGGTTCTGACCAGTTCTGGAGAACTGGTAGCAGAAATTTTTAGTAGTTCAGAGAACCGGCAAGTGACTGGTCCCGCCCCATCTATTCTGTACTTCCCAAGTCCCAGTTGATCAGCTGGGTCTTCTTTTGTTGCCCTACACAGGAGAACAGAGCTGGAAAGCAGGTTAGTTGGGTGGGGAGGAAATGGAGATTTTGCAGTATCCTTTCCTCAGGAGTGTAGAGGGAATGGGATTTTGCAATAACCTTCCTCCAGGAGTGGGAAGGGAATGGAGATTTTCCATATCCTTTCCCTGGAATGGGGTGGGAATGGAGACTTTACAGTATCCTTCCCAGGGGTGGGATTCTACCGGTTCTGTCCAGCTCTGTAGAACCGGTAGCTCTGAAGAGCAGCAGACATAGAACCAGTTCTATGTCTGCTGCTGTTTGGCCCATCTGCCCGCCCAGACTCTTACCTGACCTTTTTTTCCTGCTTTTTCAACCTCAGCTGCTTTGCGCGGCACAGCTGCAGTTGAAAAAGCAGGAAAAAAGTACTTTTTCAAATGCTATGCACCTACGCGCAGTGCTGCTCAGGTGTTCCTGGCAACAAGCTGACGACAATTTTTTTTGAATCCCACCACTGTATAGCAGACACATTTTTAACTGGCTTGGAAGAAAAGGATATATAGGAGGAGTCACCTCCCATATTTTTTTCTTTAATTTCTAAATATATGTGGCCTGATACAAGAACTTTCATAAGGTTTGGTTATGGTTATGATAAATATGATAGACTAGAACTAGATTGAATGTATCTATATTTAATTAGTGCGAGCCAAGGATTGAAACATGCAGTCCTCTAGTTATTTTTGACTTGCAGCTCCATTACCCCTCATCCATTATCACTCATGTATTGGCCAACACTGCTAGCCTTTTTAAGATACCTTTCAATCTTTTCACTGTTACAGAGCCGTTCTATAACTTCATGACCTCAGCGCTTTGTTTGTGTTCAACAAATGATCCAATTTATTTCCAACTAGAACATGGATGGTATATATGATTCTGACTGTACTTCTTTGCAATCATATTTTGTTTATTTAGAGGAAGCTGTGGGATTATTATCAATGTTTCAAACCATTAGTAATGAATATGGTAGCTGACCAGCTTTAAACAACAAATTTTTGAAGGATTGGAGAATAGAAACAGTACTGGTTAAGGAAATGTTCTTAATTCAGAAAAATGTGTAAGGCACACATTTCCATTCTTGTTCTAAGTCAACATTCATTTTCCAGTACTTCCCCTTGAATAACCATTATCCCATTTTTTTCTTCATTTGTTGCTTTTTCTTTTAGGTTCGCCATATTTCTTGTTTTTTCAAGTTTTTCATTCTTAATCTAATTCACTTCTCTTTTATTATCAAGGTTTTCTCCAAAAGCAGGTGATTCTTAATATTCAGTTATTAAAAACAATTAAATGATTGTTTGTATTAAAATGCAGGAACATGGAAGTAGTCTCTTCCCAAATTTCCACACATTTTTCCTTTTCAAGCAACAGTGACAGAGATATAAAAAGCCTTTGTGAAGGCATTTATCAGGGCAGCTGAGCCATAATTTCATCGGCTCTTGTCTCTCCCCCATGCAATAACAGGATGGCTTCTGTACTCACTGAGCCCTGGCACATTGACAAAATAATGAGGGAAGATAGCTAGACTTTGTTTCATCTATTTTATACTTAGCTGGGACTCAGTGATGGGGCCTGTGGTGTAAGTAATTTGGCCCGATATTGTAGGGTCTGAGGACAGTCAATTGGCTGCAGGAACAAAGCCATCCTATCTGAAGCCGCTGAATGAATGGTCAAATTACATATATTAAATCTTTGGTCCCTGACACAAAAATAGACTTAATCCTTCACAACAATCAAACTAATTAGGAAGTTAACAAAGGCACTACATTTAAAAAGATACTAATTTTCTCACACTGATCCTTTGAATTGAAGTCTGAAGCTTGCAGCTCTGTGGGTCTAGCATCCAAAGCAGCTGCCAAGACCGAGATGAAGTCACAACACAATGAATGTTAAGTTAGCATCCCAAATATTTTTTCTTGCTTTGTGTCAAAACCTAGCTCTTGGATTCCATTTTACACTGGAAAGCTGACTTTCTTTATTGGAGCTTGTTTTCTTTTCAAATTCTTAATTAGTCTACATGCTACCCTCCCTTGGCATTGAACAGTGTTTGAAAAAAAAAATTATGCCCTTTCAGAACAAAAGTATTTTTTCTTCTTTAGAAAAAGTGACAAAATATTTGTTGCTGGCATTCTTGACACTGAGTTTGATGGAAAGACGAGGACAGCCTCCTGCTTGCAAGCTGGAAGTAGAATGACTACAACCACCCAGTGAAATGGTACATGTCAACATCCTACAGGGCTTATAACAGATATTTGCTATAATTTACTTATTTTACTGAAGACATCCCCACGCAAGAGGAGGCTATCTGAACACAGCAATAGAAGAGAAGTGAGTCTATACTACATAGCTCCTGCATGAGGACTATTTGCCAAGAACCTGACAAGGTTGCCTTGGATTGATTTCATTAGTTTGATAGCATCCCTCATTTTCCTGGGATGCAAAAAAATAATAATAGTGGCATATTTTCTGAAAGTTGTCCTATGATGACATAACTCTGGATATGTGGTACCACAAAAGGACACAGTAGCTCATTGCTTTATCTTTAAAGTCTACTCATAAAATAGGAATGACCAAAGGGCAAACAGAATTACATTTTCTTTACCATAGTGTAGAGTTTTGTTTTGCTTGTTTCCCTCTTGTTACCCAGAATAAATGAGCACTTACACAGTGACAATAAACTCAGTGACTCTTATTGTATGTCACAGACTTTCCATGAACTATGAAATGCTGACAATGATATTTTTACCACTCAGGCTGTACCATGCATAAATCCCTCAAAAATGTTTCTAAAATAGTGCTTACACTTGAAAGGCTTTCAAACACATTTATCTAAATATGTTAAGCAAATTGTACTTTGTTATCCAGAGTTAAAACAGATTGAAACTATTATTATTTTTATTACTGTTACAAGCTTGGACATTTTTCTTTATGAATTTTACAGACTTTCCACACTATTTTTTTTCAGTCCTTGTGAATTGTTTTTTTATTCTCTTCTACAGACCTGTTTTCCTTGTTTTCTCTTAGTATGCTTTTCTTTGCTTATTTCATTCCAGTTTTATTTATTGACCCTTTTAAATAAACAATAATAGTAATACACATTATAAACTCCTAATGGAGATTAGGATAGCGAGCAATCATAGATGTGCAATATAACAATAAAAACAATATATAGTTTCTCCTATAACATGAACTTGAGAGTAAGAAAACTGCAAAATGAAAGCCAGCAGTAAAGTCAAAGTATAAGGTCACATAGGCAGGTTTTATCAAAATTGTGTGTTAGCATCAATCAGATTTTCTAAAGTTGTTCTAAGAATAGGATATTGAAAATGATCTATATAATGTGTTTACTAACTGATGTTATTCAGAGAAAGAAGATATGTGAAAATCTTCCAATATCTAGGACTTGAACTAAAATCATTAATTGGACACAAAAACAAAAGGCAGTCTAGATAATTTTTTAAGATTTGGGGTAACATATATTCAGACATGAAGCTGAATTCTCAAGATAAACTGCAATACTATACTCATTTCCTTGGATGTATGCTCCATTGACCTTGTATCAGTTATTGACATCACAAAATCATCTTCAAGGACAGTCCATTGGAAAGTTGCTTTTTTACAAAATGGTGATTGCTTTGTAATACAGATAATGCTGGGGGAAATCTTTTACTTTGAGTTAGGGTTAGGGTTAGCTTATTCCAATCATCTTATTACCTTATTCCAATTTTAAATTTAGTTATAAGAGTGTGGATCACTGAAGATTCAAGAAATTATTATTGTTCTCTTCCGGATTTTCAAGCATACTGACTGTATATTTAATTATTTATTGTTTAGTCATTTCTAACACTATGTGATCTAATCCAGTGGTCCCCAACCTTTTTTGTACCAGGGACCAGTTTTACGCAGAAACACTTTTTCAAGGACCGGGTAGGGGTTAGGGTTTTTTATTTACTTATTTATTTATTTTTATTTTATCATTATTTATTTATTTATTTATTTATTTATTTATATTTTATTTACTATTACACTATAATATCAACTCACCAAAATGTAGAATCAGTGGGAGCTCTGGGCTTGTTTTCCTGCAACTAGATGGTTCCATCTGGGGGTGATGGGAGACAGTGACACTCGAATTGTATTCCTTATATCCAGTCTACTCCGTAGTCTTGTTTTTGTTGCTGTCAATGCAGAAAACCCCGCCTCACAAAGATAAGAGGTTGAAAATGGAAGCAGGACTTTCAGTGCTTTTGTGGCAATGTCAGGATGTTCTGCTTTGACTTTACTCCAGAATGCAAAGAGATTTGAAGTTGTTTCAAACATGGACTGAAGGCCACCATCATTTGCAATCTCAACTAGTTGTTCCTCTTCTTGTAGGGTTAAAGTTGATTCCCCTGGCTTGTTCACAAATCGGTTCCGTATCCATTCCTTCCCCAGCCTGGGGTCTTTTGCGATGGGGAAGTAATGCTCAAACTCTTTTGAAAGCTGCAACAGGTGATCATGCACTAATTGGGTGAATGAAGGTCCAAACTCAGTCTCTTCCATAATCCCTGCTACTATGTGAAACATGTCAAATATCCCTGTGTTCACTCTCCGTCTCCATAACTCCAGTTTGGCTTTGAATGCTGCAACCTTATCTGCCAACTTGAAAACGGTTGTCATTTTCCCCTGAAGTGAGAGATTGAGTTCATTGAGCAGGTTAAAAATGTCACACAGGTAAGCAAGTTTCAAGATCCAATCAGTGTCACTGAAGTATGCTGCCAATGGTGACTGTTTTTCCAAGTAAAATCTCTGCAGTGACTCTCTTAACTCAAAAACTCTTGCCAGCGATTTACCTCTTGAAAGCCATCTCACTTCTGTGTACAAGAGAAGGTGTCTATGTTCTGCATCCATCTCTTCACAGAGCTGTTCGAACAGACGTGAATTCAGGGCATGTACTTTTATGTGGTTAATATTTTTTATCACAGCTTGCAAAACGCTCTTAAGCTCAGGTAGCATTTTTCGGCTTGCCAGCATTTCCCTATGGATGACACAGTGTGTGGACTCACATTCAGAGGCGACCTCCTTGATCCGCGTTGTCAGACATGAAAGCCGCCCATTCATTGCAGCCACTCCGTCCGTGCATACACCGACACAGTGCGACCAATTAAGCCTCCCTGATATGTACTCGTTCAAGGACATGAATAACTCTGCAGCTGTGGTGTTAGTTGGCAGAAATAGTGCACATAGCAAATCCTCATGTACATCCTCCTGAAAAATGTATCTCACAAAAACGAGCAATATTGCTTTGCTGTCAACATCTGTAGATTCATCCACCTGAATCGCGTACCATGGTGACTCATTAATCCTCTCAAGTAACTGTGCCTCGATGTCCTCTGCTATTTCATTAATTCTTCTTGTTATGGTGCTCGCTGAAAGGGGGATGTTTTCGACCTTTTTTACTGCAGCCTCTCCGAAAAGTTCGCTGCAAATGTCCTTTGTAGCAGGCAAAATCAATTCTTCCCCAATAGTAAAGGGCTTCTTAGCTTTAGCAATGCGGTCCGTGACCAGGAATGATGCTTTAAGCGCGGACACATTTGTTGAAGTAGTGGCCTTCAATAATTGTTTCTGTCCTTCATTTTTCCATATATTTTTTTCAAAATATTCTAAGGGCTTTTCTTTCAATGCTGGGTGTTTTGTCTCCATGTGGCGGTGCAGTTTTGATGGTTTCATGCCTTCATTAGCAAGTCTGTCGTCGCATATTACACAGAGTGGGTGTGGGGCTTGTGAATCACCTGTTGCGATGAACCCATAACTCAGGTAGGAATCTTTGTATTTTCTTTTAAATGCAGCTTTCTTTTTGCAGGCAGTCTGTGACCCTTCTGCTGTCTCATCGTTGTCTCGTTTACCCTTTCCAAAAAAACTCTCCAGTGAACTCTGTTTCTGGCTCATTTTGCAAGGGCTAGCTTGCATTGCTGATGCAGGATAAATACGGCATCAACTTTAAACAATTAGCTAGATGAGAGCGAGAGGGAGCTCTCTAAAGTAGGTATTGTGGACAAGATTCATTTGGCAAAAATATATGTTTTCTCCAAAAGCGTTTTGTAAGGTAATAATCTGCAATTCAGATTTTACATTTAGGATGGGTTTGATCTCCCATATGGTCTTCAGCTTTCCACAGTCTCAACAATTGTAAGGTGTGTGGGGAATTCAGAGAGTCCAAGTCCACACATTTTAAAGTTGTTGAGGTTCAGAAATCCAGGTCTAGTATAAGGCATATAAGGAATTCCAGGGATTCATTCCAAATACCTGGAGAGCCCTCTTCTTTCCGGATCCCTCTCGTCCCATTTTGCTGCAACCTCTTGCCCCCTCCTAGTTTTAAGAGAGGACCCGGTTTGGCTCCCTGCTGCTGCCGTTGCTCTGTTCCGGCTTACCTGCTCCACATCTTCAAGATTTAACAACCCCTTTCCCAAACACTGGAAAGCCACCTGAGTGGCCTGTAGCGTGTCAGTGAGGCGATCGAAGAACAGGTTCACCAGAGACTTGCCCAGGTTGCCGGCCGCTTCCAAAGAGGGCAAGGGCAGTTCGTTCAGGCTGGGATCCAGGTAATCGGAGGCGGCGTAGCCTCCCTTCACCAGCGCCTCGCAGAACTCCTGGCATAAGCCCGGCGAATCAGGAGCCTCCTTCTTCACCAGGGAGAGCAGCTTCCATGTCCCCTTTTTCTCCAGCCACGGCGTGGAGCTGACATTTTTGGTCAAGGCTGAGGGACGGCATCAAAACCAGCACTTGATCCAGCACATCGAAACAAGATGGCGGCGCCCAAGCAAAGTAGGTGGCCCGGTCCAAAATGATCCACAGACCGGTACCGGTCTGGGGCCCAGTGGTTGGGGACCCCTGATCTAATCGTTAATGAATCCTTCATTCTGATGATATAATTCAAATCACAGTTTCATATTTTTTAAGAATACAACAAGAAGTTATAGTAAGGTATTTATAATTATGCTATTCCTCAAATAATTCAATAGCTCTGATAAAAATTTCTGAATTACTTTACTTAAAACATATACCTATATTTCTGTAATAAACCAGGGTGGCAATAGGATATAACATTTAATAAAGGAAAGAGCATGAATAGTAACATTGCCTGTCGTATGATATAGGAGGTAATAAAACTATCAGATTTAATACTGAACATAAATCTTACAGAATTGCATTATTGTGTCTTCTTGAAAGTTATATAAGTATTGTGGTAGTGGTTGTGATGAAGATAAAAAAGACTTGTGCAAGAAAATATTCCGTGTCTTTGAAGTGTGAACATTATCTGGGATTAGTCAGCAAACATGGGAAACAATAGATTACATCTTTCTATCTGTCTATCATATCTGTCTATCTACCTATCTACCTATCTATCTATCTATCTATCTATCTATCTATCTATCTATCTATCTATCTATCTATCTATCTATCACGTATCTATCTTTTTGGAGGCCCCAGGTTTCCCAAACTGTGAATGTACAGTAAGGGAGGTCCCTTAATAAGATGTAGCCCTAGTCCAAGGGAGGTGAGAAAAACCTCAGTTGCATTGTACAATAAATCCACCTTTCCCAAATGTTATTGTATTGTTTTCCTTATTCATTTGGGTGTTTTGTTGTGTTAATTTTGAAGAGAGGTATGCACATTAAGTTTGCTAAAGGAAGGTGCAGTGGCAAAAAGTTTAAGAAGCCATATAACAAATGAAAAATCTTTGAATTGCCACTGGATGATAAGGTACATAAGATAAAAACAAAGTGAACATATCTCAAAAAGCTGGTGGCAGCTTTATGATTTCCTTAACCATTCTTCAAAACACTGCTCATTTAACATCACTAAATTTAAAGCTGATGTAAGTTTCTTAAATACTTCTATGCATGTGTATATACAGCTTAGAAAATAGGAACCAGGCCTAAACTCAAGCAATCCCTTTTGTCTACCATTAAGATGAGGACCTTATTTAATAATTTTGAAAAAGCAATTATTAGAATGGCACTTGATTGCCTTGGATTACCTTTCTCTGCTCATGTAACAAATGAAGAAAAATTTAGGGTCACTCTATATGAGCTTCATTTGTTCTATGTGACACCAGCAGATTCATGATGTCTTTCTACCAATGATATGATTCCTGATTGCCTAGGATACTTAAGGACAAAGGAATCAGGATACAAAAGGCTACATTTCATATTATATGAACAGACTATTGTTCACTGAAGAACTCTTTTCAACCCATTTCTGCTTTTCTGGCAGTTTTCTACCTGAATCTAGTGTGAAAGTCCCTTATGAAGCACAGGGAATACCTTCAGGAGAATGTGAACATATTTCATTGAATTAGGTAGTAATCATAAACAATTGCAAGTAACAATGAATAGACAAGAGTTTAGACCCTCTTCATTTATTACATTTGAGGGAAAAAAATAGTAATTGAAATAATGCTATCTCTAAGCTGTAATTCTTTTAGAAACTAGTCCATGTTCTGTATAATTTAAGTTGTTGGATCTAGGAAGGTTTACTTTTTACTGAATATCTGAGTTTCCAATTAAGTGCTAAGCTGCTGTTTGCAAAAGGGATTTCTGTAGATTGCCAAGTCTTTGAATCAAAAATTAAATCAAATCTCAACCCACTACAAGCTTTTAGAACCATCTGTCTTGTAAATGAGAATGATCCTTGACCTATAAAGGTTACTCGCAGAAACAATCCCAGCATTATACCCATATATATAAAAAGGATATGCATTTTATTTATCCATCAATGGACTAAAAGTGTTATTATCTGGCCTTTTAAAAAAAATTAAAAGGAAAGCATGCAAGAAATGTTCTTAGGGGAAAACAGGTCATAATGCAGCATGTCACAACTTATTAAAGTGAAATACATTTAATTAGACAATGTTTCACTGAATTATTCATTTTAAGCAGTGAATTAGGAAATATGAAAAAAGTTTTCTTATTGTACTGGAACAATCACTATTTCATATTGTCTCTGATGTGCAGAAGGAAATTCCAGGGAAATATTTGGCAGTCCTGCTCCTTACTGAGAGCAAACAAATAATGCATTTCTACTATTAGAAATATATAAATTCAGCATGAGAAGAAAAATATATTCTAGAAAGAAATTATCCCTTCCTATCTACCCAAATGTATACTATCCTGGCTTGCAAGCCAGCTAAAATGATTCATGTATTAAATTAAAAACTTTACAACTATTTATTCTGGAGGCATATGTATTTGGTAAGAATTTAACTCAGCTTCTTAGCCGAGTTAAAGTTGGTATGACTTACAACCTGAACCAGATCACCAGTGACCTTTAAGGATCAACAAAGCATAGAAAATGGTATTCTCTTTATTTGATACAGCATCATAGCAATATTCTAGTATTCCAGCAATCTCAGAACCTTTATTTTCATCCTAGAATACACATTCATATTTATTTGCATACATGATCTCACCTTATTACAAAATATATTAAGAAAGTTATATGGTAACTGAGAAAGTGCAATAATTTGTTTTTCTTACCACTGTAAATATATTGGGCTTGCAATCATTGATTCTTCCACAATACCATTTTCAACCTTCATGTTTTTGAGGCATTACAATATGCTATAGACATCCAGATATATGCCATTTTTGTCTGAGGGACAAAGATAATGTGAACTATGCATTAGAATGTATAAAATCTAGGTTGTCAAGAAACTCAATCTTGAGGTAGGAAACACATCAGCCCTTCACACCACACATATTTGTAACTTTTTGTTTGTACTTGACACTGATTAATTTTATTGTTAAGCTAATTCTGTTTATTTTTCTTATCTACTACTACTGTTATAACTACTGTACTAGCACTCATTTCACTGCTTGCGCTGATATATTAGAGGAGTTCATTGGAATTGCCTGGCTAATACTCTTAAACATACAGTAATAAATACATGATTTAACAGTTACAGCAGATTCTTTGTGTGTAGAGGAAGGTATTCTGTAACTTAAATAATCTAGGTGATGACAGACAGTGAGGCAGGGAATGCTACAAGTCCCCTTTCCTAAGGAGGTTCATGTAGTGGGATAAAGAAGGACTTTCTCTGGTGGTTTCTTCCCTGTGGAATATCATCCTGTGGAGATAAGACAGGCTCTCACTCTTTCGCAAGGCCCTGAAAACCTAGCTCTGCCAATGAGCCTGGCTTATTTGATTGATTTTTCTCACTAGGGGAATTATTGTTATTATTCTTACTTTGGGTTTTTATCTTTGTAAGTGTCACTGAAAATGAGTTGGGCACCATATAAGTTTCCTTAAATTAATAAATAGATAAATAAATAAACAAACAAACTTGCTTTGCACTGGGAATGACATCACCTGGTGTTGTGGCATCATTATTTTGGCATTATGAAAAAATGCCAAGTGCAACCATAGTTTATATGTGATCTCAGAACAATGACAACAGTTACTGTTATATGAACATTTATTTATATATTTTTAAAATAGATTTAATCAAATAGAAAAACTTGTTTGGTTTAGGGTACAAGGTAGTGGGGAATTAAAATGCTCATTTGGTTACAAATAGCTTTGGTCCAGTTAGTTGCTCAGGTAAACACGTGTCAATATTTAATACTCTTAAATACCAGATTGGCAAGCAAAACAATAAGATATACTTTTAAATTAAATAATAGAGTTATTAAATAAAATACCAGATGAATTAGTTGTCTACGTGATTATAATTGCTACTTAAAAAATTAGCTGTAGCTACCTAGGATTCAGAGGTGGACAAAAAAAAAGTAAAAAAATAAGACTTTTAAAAAATAATTGTCCTAATTCAATTTTCTTCAATTATTTTTCAGTTAGCTGTTTTTGGATTTGGATCATTTAGAAGATATCATCATCATCTTCATCACATCATGTTCATCAGATAAGTGACCATCTCAGATCATTTAATCAATAAGCCAGCTAAAACTATTTTGAGGCCTTTCAGGGAGGTTTTTTTTCTGCTCCTTTTAGTTAGTTGTTGCTGTACTAATTATTCAGACAAATAAAACCAACCAACCAAATAAATTAAAGACGAAAACCTGCCCCTACCATTTTTTATAAAATGCAGAAAATAAAATTTCTGGATGTTCATGTACTAATAGAAGAAACAAGTCTGCCTCCCTTCACTTACCATTTTTTATAAAATGTCCACATCTCAAAGAAACCACAATTCAACAATCTAAATTTGAAATACAATTGTCCTGGCATCCACAGTTTAAATATATGCAACAAGCAGATCTTATGGACATGATCTAGCTTTATCTTGCAGACACAGTCTTTCAAATCTAAATTGTAATCTTCACTAAGAAATAGGTCAAAAGGATTCTCCATAACTCTGTTGGAAAGGAGAAAGAATGCTATATTTCTTTGTTTAGAAATAATTTATTTGGGCAACCTAGAACTTTATTGAATCAATCACAGTATGGATCACTCATGCAACATGGATAATCCAAAAGGTCTATATTTCTATTAGACAGAATGCCAGTAAAGAGACACATTATTGTGACAGCAACATTTGCTAACAATGAGTTTATTTCAGAGAACATTTTACAGCAATTCTAAAAAAAAAAAAGGATCAGCTCAGTTCACTTGCTAAATGCATAACTCTGCCTTTATCTCTGTTAAATTTTCTGCTGTTATTGTCAAGCTACGTCTCTAAGTAATCGATATAGTTTTGACTTTAATTTATGTCTTTTAGGCTGTTAGCTAAGCCACTCATACTGGTGTCATTAATGGATTTGATAAGCACTCCCTCCACATCTTCATCCAAATAATCAATACAAATGTTAAAGTATACAAGACCTAAGAATCGTGGCACTCCATTTAACGTCTTACTCAAGTTTGATAAAAGCTTATAAAAGTTCAGTTTTTAAGAGGAGCTGCTGTAGTATCTGTGTGATTGCTTTGGCTTGCTCTTACTAGTATGCTAATCACTGAAGGGTTCACTAAATACAGAGGCTGTATTACAGTAAATGACAACATTTGTCATGACACTGTAATACAAGTGACCACTATTCCAGCCTTATGTGTATGTATGTAATATCACACCAGGCATCCAAAAGGAGCACTGTTTGCATTACAATGTCATGATATATATTTCATCATTTGAAAACACTAAAACTATCCCCCCTTCTGAGATTCACTAAGACAATCTCAAGCAAAACAGGGGTAGGAGTTGTTTCTACAAACTACAGCTTTGAATTATCAACTAAATGGCACTATTTCAGGCCCTTTACATTCCTCCATAAAGACAAGTAGGACAGATGGTTTAACTCAACAGTTGCATTTATTAACTTGATTTGTTTGGGTCACTATTCAAATGTTCTACAGCAGTGATGGCTAAACTCTTTCTTTGTCACGTGCCAAAAGTGCGCGGACATGTGCATGCACACGTGTGCCTGAACCCATAATGCAATGCATGTGTGACAACCCCCATCCCCCTGCACATGCGCGCCCTAGCCCCCCACACCACGTGCTTCTGCCTAACCCTAACCCTAGCTTCCTGCATGTACCTCGCCCCCACGTATGTGCAGCCGATACCCGATAATCAGCTGGCTGGCAGGAGGCGTGTACGCATGTGCATTGGATCTATTCCGGGCAACAGCTCACATGCTGGCAGAACACTTCCGGCACATGTGCCATAGGTTCACCATCATGGTTCTACAGTATATTCTGCCTGTAACCCCGGAAGCATTGGATGATCTTTTGTGATGATGTTTTGTTGAAGTAATACTTCAGCTTTAACCATAACAATACAAGAGCACACAATAGATACAAACTCAAGGTAAACCGCACAAACTTGATTGCAGGAAATACGACTTCAGCAACAGAGTGGTCAATGTCTGGAACACTCTACCTGACTATGTGGCTTCTTCCCCAAACCCCAAAAACTCTAATCTTAGACTGTCTACTATTGACCTCACCCCTTTCCTAAGAGGTTGGTAGGGGGCATGCATAAGCGCACCAATGTGCCTACCATCCCTGTCCTATTGTTTCTTTTATTTTTCTTATATGTATCCATTTCATGTATTCATAGCTATGTTTATTCTTATACCTATTATCTTGTAAGCGACTGACAAATCAAATTAAATAAAAATAAATAAATAAAGTTCCACAGTCCATTTTCCATTTGCAAAGGGAAACCTTTGCAAACCTTTTGATTATTCCAGCATTGAATAAAACGGATGCTACTTTTATTATCCTTTTAGAGAAACTAGAGGTTATTTAGTCATGTAAGCACTGCTCAAAATTTGAGCATTTTTGAATGAAATATGTTTGTTTTCAGAAGATTTATAGTGAATAATCCATGTTTGGAAACTCATCCCTCCAAAGACTAAATATCTAGCACTATTTCTATTTCTGTGAATGGGATCTTAAAACTTAAAATGATAGGATTTCAAATGTTCTACTACTGCAGGGCTGTCAAACTCCTGGCCCTTGGGCCGGATGCATCCCAATTCGTCATGTGACAGCTGTTATGTATATGTAAATAACGTAGTTGGGTTGACAATATATAAACTACAAATATATATGTTTGTAGCTTTAAGGAAAAATACTGTAATGTATTATGCTGTGTTGTGAATCAATAAAAGTTAATAACTTAAATGCAAATCAGGGTTTGAAAACCTGCACACTTGATTGGTCCTTATACAACAACTTTGGATTGGGCCAGAACTAGTCCCTGATTGGCCACTATTTGGACTATTCTTATTGGTTATTAGTTTGAACTTGTTGCTCATCTCATTGGTTAACAAGGTAGCAGCTAACCCTATAAAAGGGTTACTGCTGCCCATAGCTCTGCTCTGTTCTGTTCTATTTACTGTTATTAAAGAGTTGAAGTCACTGGTCAGATGTCTGGTCTCCATTATTCTCCATACTTAACACTGGCTACGAGGATGGGATTCGGAGACCGAAGAGCTGACTAACCTACAGAGCAACCAACAGAGCACGTGGTCGAACACGCACCATCAACGGCAACATGGCCAGCGGTGCCGTACCACCCGCTCCATTCGACCCAGAAACCGAAGACTGGGAGTCGTACATGGATAGGTTCCAGATGTTTCTGGAGACCAACAATTTGAAAAATGCAACAGCCGGGAAAAAAAGAGCTATATTTCTAACCCACTGCGGGCCTACTGTGTTTAAAATGGCAAAGTCACTTGCCAAGCCAGCAGAGGTAAAAGAGATGGACTGGGACGTCCTCGAGCCTTTACTACGGGCTCACTACGCGCCTACCGTGCCAACCCTAGTCAGAAGACACGAATATTACCGGAGGGACCAACAGAAAGGCGAAAGCCTTGCCGATTACATCGCGGACCTCCGCAACCTTGGAGGCCTCTGCGGACTTAGAAGAAGCCCTCCGAGACCGCCTAGTTCTGGGCCTAGAAGACGGCACGATCCAGACCAAAATTATGCCTAAGGGGGACATCAGCCTCACCGATGCCCTTAAAGAAGCCTCGGCAGCGGAGGCGACCAAGAAGTCGGCAGCCCGAATGCGCCGCACCAACGCACCGCTACGTAAACTCGCCACTGATACCTCACCTCGCTCAGAGAGACACCCGGTATCAACTCACCACGAAGACCTAGAGTCCCCGTCCGACAGCGATGAGGAAGAGGTCAACCGACTTCGAACGGAGCAAGACCAGTCCACACAACACTCATTTCGACCGTGTGCCGGCTGTGGAGCCAATCACCCACGATCCGGCTGCAAATTCCTCGACGCACTCTGCCGCAATTGCGGGAGACGAGGTCACATCGCAAAGGTTTGCAGAAGCAAACAGAACTCCAAACCCCGACAGGCCGAATGCCAGTCTTCCGGATTCTTCGGCACACACCGAGAAAAATTGAACCACAAATGGGGAAACCACTCCTACAGAAACAAACCGTCCACCACTTCCACCAGGCGCGAAGAAACCCAGCGGGAAGAGACCCACCAAACAATCACCATAGGCCACGCTACATCCCTTGATGCCGGGAAAATCCGAGTAAAGGTCGCCATCGAAAACAAACCTTGTGTGATGGAAGTGGACTCGGGATTTTCCCTCTCGATGGTATCGTGGAAAACGCTACAACAGCTCATTCCAATGATTCGCCGCCAAGACCTTAACCCTCAAAGGGTTATACTCAAAGACTATCAGGGTAACAGAATTCCCGTTGTCGGGTCCCGCAGATTCCAGGTCTCATTCAAGGACCGCACCGTCGCACTACCACTGACTGTCGTGGACCGCAACAGGCCTAGCCTTTTAGGCCTTCAATGGTTCAGACCGCTCGGAATCACTGTAGCCGGAGTCCACAGGGCCGAGAGCAGCGATTGGGAGGAAGCACTCGTGCAAGAATTCCAAGACGTTTTCGCGAACGGACTAGGCAAGTACAAGGGGACCCCGATCTCGTTTAACTTGAACCCTGAGATAGCACCCATCCGCCTTAAGCCGCGTCGGGTGCCGTTCGCCTTGAAGCCTAAAATCGACGAACAACTCTGTTGTGAATCAATAAAAGTGAATAACCTAAATGCAAATTAGGGGTTGAAAACCTGCACACTTGATTGGTCCTTATACAACAACTTGGGATTGGGCCAGAACCAGTCCCTGATTGGCCACTTTTGGGACTGTCCTTATTGGTCAGTAGTTGGAACCTGTTGCACATTTTCATTGGTTAATAAGGCAGCAGCTAACCCTATAAAACGGTTACTGCTGCCCATAGCATTGCTCTGTTCTTTTCCATTCTGATTCCTGTTATTATTAAAGAGTTGAAGTCACTGGTCAGATGTCTGGTCTCCTTATTCTCCAAACTTAACACTGGCGACGAGGATGGGATACGGAGACCGAAGAGCTGACTAAACCTACAGAGCAACCTACAGAGCACGTGGTTGATCACGCACCATCAACGGCAACATGGCCAGCAGTGTCGTACCACCCGCTCCATTCAACCCAGAAACCAAAGACTGGGAGGCCTACATGGATCGGTTCCAGATGTTTCTGGAAACTAACAATTTGAAAGATGCAACAACCGGCAAAAAAAGAGCTATCTTTCTAACGCATTGTGGACCAACCGTGTTTAAAATGGCAAAGTCGCTTGCCAAGCCAGCAGAGGTAAAAGAAATGGACTGGGACGTCCTCGAGCCGTTACTACGGGCTCACTACGCCCCTCCGTACCCACCCTAGTAAGAAGACACGAATATTACCAGAGGGATCAACGGAAGGGCGAAAGCCTTGACAATTACATCGCGGACCTCCGGAACCTAGGAGGCCTCTGCGGGTTCGCCGACTTGGAAGAAGCCCTCCGGGACTGCCTGGTTCTGGGCCTAGAAGACGGCGCTATCCAGAGCAAAATTATGGCTAAGGGGGACATCAGCCTCACCAATGCCCTTAAAGAAGCCTCGGCAGCGGAGGCGACCAAGAAGTCGGCAGCCCAAATGCACCGCACCAACGCACCGCTATGTAAACTCGCCACTGATACCTCGCCTCGCTCAGAGAGACACCCGGTATCAACTCACCACGAAGACCTAGAGTCCCCGTCCAACAGCGATGAGGAAGAGGTCAACCGACTTCGAACGGAGAGAGACCAGTCCACACAACACTCATTTCGACCGTGTGCCGGCTGTGGAGCCAATCACCCATGATCCGGCTGCAAATTCCTCGACGCACTCTGCCGCCATTGCGGGAGACGTGGTCACATCTCAAAGGTTTGCAGAAGCAAACAGAACTCCAAACTCCGACAGGCCGAATTCCAGTCTTCCGGATTCTTCGGCACACACCGAGAAAAATTGAACCACTCCTACAGAAACAAGCCGTCCACCACTTCCACCAGGCGTGAAGAAACCAGGTGGGAAGAGACCCACCAAACAATCACCATAGGCCACGCTACATCCCTTGATGCCGGGAAAATCCGAGTAAAAGTCGCCATCGAAAACAAACCTTGCGTGATGGAGGTACACTCGGGATCTTCCCTCTCGATGGTGTCGTGGAAAACGCTCCAACAGCTCATTCCAACGATTCGCCGCCAAGACCTTAACCCTCAAAGGGTTATACTCAAAGACTATCAGGGTAACAGAATTCCTGTCGTCGAGTCCCGCAGATTCCAGGTCTCATTCAAGGACCACACCGTCGCACTACCACTGACTGTTGTGGATCGAGACAGGCCTAGTCTTCTAGGCCTTCAATGGTTCAGGCCGCTTGGAATCACTGTAGCCGGAGTCCACAAGGCCGAAAGCGTCGATTGGGAGGAAGCACTCGTGCAAGAATTCCAAGACGTTTTGACGGACTAGGCAAGTATAAGGGGACCCCAATCTCGTTTAACTTGAACCCTGAAATAGCACCCATCCGCCTTAAGCCGCGTCGGGTGCCGTTCGCCTTAAAGCCTAAAATCGACGAACAACTCGATAAGCTGATAGCGCAGGGCGTACTGGAACCCACCGACCACGCCCGTTGGGAAACCCCGATAGTAACGCCTATCAAGCCTGATGGGTCCCTAAGAATTTGCGGAGACTACCGGGCCACATTAAACCACGCACTGCAGCAAAGTGCTTATCCAGTACCGGTAGTGCAACACTTACTCCATTCTCTGGGCGGCGGGAAAGTTTTTGCCAAACTAGATTTAGCCCAGGCGTATCAACAATTGCCTGTAGACCCAACCACAGCCGAGGCGCAAACGATCGTAACACATAGGGGCGCATTTAAATGCAACCGGCTCCAATTCGGAGTAAGCGTCGCCCCTGGAATCTTCCAGAGTTTAATGGAAAGGTTGTTACAAGGGATAAAAGGTGTTGTCCCATATTTCGACGATGTACTCATCGCCGCACCTAACAAAGACATCCTAGAAAAACGACTCAGAGAGGTTTTACCAAGATTCCAAAATGCAGGCCTCAGAGTAAAAAAAGATAAATGCCACTTATGTACCGAAAAAGTAGAATTTTTGGGATACCTCCTGGACAGCCAAGGAATTCATCCCACCGAAGACAAATTACGAGCAATTAAAAAGGCACCCACTCCTAGGAACAAGGCAGACCTACAGGCGTTCCTTGGACTTATCAATTTCTATAATGTGTTTCTACCCCACAAAGCAACAGTAGCTGAACCATTGCATAGACTATTAGATAAAAAAGCAACGTGGGTTTGGGGACAACGGGAACAACATGCTTTCCAACAAGTAAAGAAATTGCTAACTTCTGATTCAGTACTTATGCAGTACAATGAGACTCTGCCGCTCACTATCACGTGTGATGCATCACCTTTTGGGGTTGGGGCAATTCTGGCCCACGTGTTACCAAACGGAGCGGAAGCCCCCATCGCGTTTTTTCACGAACCTTAGCTAAAGCTGAACGCAATTATAGTCAGCTGGACAAAGAAGCTTTAGCTATTGTTGCTGCAGTTAAAAGATTTCACGAATATGTTTATGGCCGTGCGTTTACAATAATCACTGATCATAAACCGCTACTGGGGATCATTGCGGGTAATAAACCAACCCCGTATATATTGTCCCCCAGAATGACCCGTTGGTCTGAATTCCTGGCGGCCTACAACTACACCTTGCAGCACCGCCCGGGGAAATCGATTCTCCACGTCGATGCATTGAGCAGAACACCGCTCCCAGACGCTGTTGTGGATCCAGCCCCAACCCTCTCAACACTACAGATTGAAACTCTACAGGCAGCACCCTTGACGGCTAGAGACATTGCTTTTGAAACGAAACGTGACCCAGTTCTGCAACACATACTACGCTGGGTTGAACGTGTGTGGCCGACGGACCAAATTGCACCTGAATGGGCGCCCTTCAAAGCCCGCCAAACCGAGCTGTTTTCCCAGAAAGGCTGTATCTTGTGGGGCGATCGAGTCGTAATCCCTGGCAAATTGCAACAGACTGTGTTGGCGGTATTGCATGAGGGACATCCTGGCATTGTGCGGATGAAATCACTCGCACGCAGCTACGCTTGGTGGCCGGGAATTGACAAAAAAATCGAGGCCTGGGTCGCTACGTGCCAACGTTGCCAGGACATCAGCAACGCCCCACCGAAAGCAAGCCCAACCGAATGGGAAACACCGAGGGGACCGTGGTCCCGTATTCATATTGACTTTGCGGGGCCTACCAAAGGTCACACTTTCCTGATTACTCTCGACGCCTATTCTAACTGGGTCGAGATTCATCGAATGCACACAACTACAACCGACTCAGTTATTAATAAATGAAACAGACTATTTGCCACGCACGGGTTTCCGGACGTGTTGGTCTCGGACAACGGCCCGCAGTTCACTGCATTGCCCTTTGAACAATATCTGGCTGATCGGGGCATCCGCCATGCGCTGACCTCGGCCGCGCACCCTGCGGCGAATGGACGTGCAGAACGCATGGTACAATTTGTGAAAAGACCCTGCATAAAATGGAATTTGGCAACATCGACGAGAAAATCAATCGAATCCTCTTATTGCAGCACATCACGCCCCACAGCGTGACCAACAAAACACCCTCTGAACTTCTTATGGGGCGGAAAATACGATCGCACCTTGACCGGCTCCACCCCGCTTTCGCACCAGAAAAACCTTTCGGCTCCAGCAGCAAATGCCGGGAATTTAAGGTAGGCGATTTAATCTTTGCCAAAAACTTTTCCGGCGACCCGTTATGGATACCTGCAACCGTTACCCACCTCACCGGGCCTAGATCTTACCGCCTGCTAACAGACGATGGGAGGGTATGGAAACGCCACATAGACCAACTCCGATCGAGATTACCACCCAGCGGCCATGACTTCCCCGGTTCAACAACTCAAGGGGGAGGGAGTATTGAGGGAATTGACTTGGATACAACTAATAGCAGGTCAACGGGAGCCCTACAGCCCAGCGAAGCACTGGAACGTGAAGCGGGGAGGGAGTTGATGTCTTCAGGGAACTTTAATACGGGGGAAAACGAACTGCAAAACGCCAAAGAAACACGCAGCAGCAGAGACAACCACAGTGAATGCAGCACGGAATCGCCATGCAGCGAAAGAGAACTTAACAGTGGTCATCCAAACGCTCCACCGGAACCGGACATTGGACAAAACCCGGTGGAGCCTCGGAAATCATCCAGGCAGACCAAACGGCTCCCCTCAAACGGAACCCAAGGGGGAGGGGTGTTGTGAATCAATAAAAGTGAATAACCTAAATGCAAATTAGGGGTTGAAAACCTGCACACTTGATTGGTCCTTATACAACAACTTGGGATTGGGCCAGAACCAGTCCCTGATTGGCCACTTTTGGGACTGTCCTTATTGGTCAGTAGTTGGAACCTGTTGCACATTTTCATTGGTTAATAAGGCAGCAGCTAACCCTATAAAAGGGTTACTGCTGCCCATAGCATTGCTCTGTTCTTTTCCATTCTGATTCCTGTTATTATTAAAGAGTTGAAGTCACTGGTCAGATGTCTGGTCTCCTTATTCTCCAAACTTAACAAACTCGATAAGCTAATAGCGCAGGGCGTACTGGAACCCACCGACCACGCCCGTTGGGAAACCCCGATAGTAACGCCTATCAAGCCTGATGGGTCCCTAAGAATTTGCGGAGACTACCGGGCCACCTTAAACCACGCACTGCAGCAAAGTGCATATCCAGTGCCGGTAGTGCAACACTTGCTCCATTCCCTGGGTGGCGGGAAAGTTTTCGCCAAACTAGATCTAGCCCAGGCGTATCAACAATTGCCTGTAGATCCAATCACAGCCGAGGTGCAAACGATCGTAACGCATAGGGGTGCATTTAAATGCAACCGGCTCCAATTCGGGGTAAGCGTCGCCCCTGGAATCTTCCAGAGTTTAATGGAAAGGTTGTTACAAGGGATAAGAGGCGTTGTCCCATATTTCGACGATGTACTCATCGCCGCACCTAACAAAGACATTCTAGAAAAACGACTCAGAGAGGTTTTACGAAGATTCCAAAATGCAGGCCTCAGAGTAAAAAAAGATAAATGCCAGTTATGTACCGAAAAAGTAGAATTTCTGGGATATCTCCTGGACAGCCAAGGAATCCATCCCACCGAAGACAAATTACGGGCAATTAAAAAGTCCCCCACTCCAAGGAACAAGGCAGACCTACAGGCGTTCCTTGGACTTATCAATTTCTATAATGTCTTTTACCCCACAAAGCAACGGTATCTGAACTATTGCATAGACTATTAGACAAAAAAGCAACGTGGGTGTGGGGACAACGGGAACAACATGCTTTCCAACAAGTAAAGAAATTGCTAACTTCTGATTCTGTACTTATGCAGTACAATGAGACTCTGCCGCTCACTATCACGTGTGACGCATCACCTTTTGGGGTTGGGGCAATTCTGGCCCACGTATTACCAAATGGAGCGGAAGCCCCCATCGCGTTTTTTCGCGAACCTTAGCTAAAGCTGAACGAAATTATAGTCAGCTGGACAAAGAAGCTTTAGCTATTGTGGCTGCAGTTAAAAGATTTCATGAATATGTTTATGGCCGTGCGTTTACAATAATCACTGATCATAAACCGCTACTGGGAATCATTGCGGGTAATAAACCAACCCCGTATATATTGTCCCCCAGAATGACCCGTTGGTCTGAATTCTTGGTGGCCTACAACTACACCTTTCAACATCGCCCGGGGAAATCAATTCTCCACGCTGATGCATTAAGCAGAACGCCGCTTCCAGACTCTGTTGTAGATCCAGCCCCCACCATCTCAACACTACAGATCGAAGCTCTACATGTGCCACCATTGACGGCTAGAGACATTGCCTTTGAAACAAAACGTGACCCAGTTCTGCAACACATCCTACGCTGGGTTGAACGGGTGTGGCCGACAGACCAAATAGCACCGGAATGGGCACCTTTCAAAAGCCGCCAAACCGAGCTGTTTTCCCAGAAAGGCTGTATCTTGTGGGGCGATTGAGTTGTAATCCCTAGCAAATTGCAACAAACTGTTTTGGCAGTATTGCATGAAGGATATCCGGGTATCGTGCGGATGAAAGCACTTGCACGCAGCTACGCTTGGTGGCCGGGAATCGACAAAAGAATCGAGGCCTGGGTCGCTACTTGTCAACATTGCCAAGACGTCAGCAACGGTCCGCCTAAAGCAATCCCGACCGAATGGGAAACTCCGAGGGGACCGTGGTCCCGTATTCATTTTGACTTTGCGGGGCCTACCAATGGACACACTTTCCTTATTACTCGCCCGCGCACCCTGCGGCGAATGGACGTGCAGAACGCATGGTACAATTTGTGAAAAGACCCTGCATAAAATGGAATTTGGCAACATCGACGAGAAAATCAATCGAATTCTCTTGTTACAGCATATCACGCCCCACAGCGTGACCAACAAAACACCCACTGAACTTCTTATGGGGCGGAAACTACGATCGCACCTTGACCGGCTCCACCCCGCATTCGCACCGGAAAAGCCCTTCGGCTCCAGCAGCAAATGCCGGGAATTTAAGGTAGGCGTTTTAATCTTTGCCAAAAACTTTTCCGGCGACCCGTTGTGGATACCCGCAACCGTTACCCACCTCACCGGGCCTAGATCTTACCACCTGCTAACAGACGATGGGAGGGTGTGGAAACGCCACATAGACCAACTCCGATCGAGATTACCACCCAGCGCCCATGACTCCCCGGGTTCACCAACTCAAGGGGAGGAAATATCGAGGAATTGACTTTGATATGACAAATAGTAGGCCAACGGAAACCCTACGGCCCAGCGAGACACCGGAACGTGAAGCGGGGAGGGAGTTGACTTTTTCAGGGAACTTTAATACGGGGGAAACCGAACTGCAAAACCCCGAAGAAACACGGAGTAGCGGAGACAACCAGAGTGAAAGCAGCACAGAATCACTGTGCAGCGAAACAGAATTTAATAAAGATCATCCAAACGATCCACCGGAACCGGACCTTAGACCAAAACCGGTGGAGCCTCAGAAATCATCCAGGCAGACCAAACGGCCTGCCTATCTTGAGGATTTTATTACAGCTCCCCTCAAACGGAACCCAAGGGGGAGGGGTGTTGTGAATCAATAAAAGTTAATAACTTAAATGCAAATCAGGGTTTGAAAACCTGCACACTTGATTGGTCCTTATACGACAACTTTGGATTGGGCCAGAACTAGTCCCTGATTGGCCACTATTTGGACTATTCTTATTGGTTATTAGTTTGAACTTGTTGCTCATCTCATTGGTTAACAAGGTAGCAGCTAACCCTATAAAAGGGTTACTGCTGCCCATAGCTCTGCTCTGTTCTGTTCTATTTACTGTTATTAAAGAGCTGAAGTCACTGGTCAGATGTCTGGTCTCCATTATTCTCCATACTTAACATGCTGTGTTCTGGTTGGTTAATTATGCTACAAGTTGCCATAAGAAAGAGCTATAGATCATGGTTTAATTCTCCTTTTCTTTCTCTTTTTCACTGATGATCTCTCTTTATACTGATACTGACTGACTACGGACCGATACTGACTAACCCTGTTTATTTTGATATTCTGTTGATATCGAAGGTTATTTGTTGTATTATGGTTTGATATTTGTCTGCTGTAAAAGACATGGAACTGGTAAGAAAACATTATAACTGGATATTTCTGGACTGTTAAAAAAGTGTATGACATGGACTGTTTATTGGACTGTGCTATTTCTTCAAGTAAACATTAACACAACTTGTTCAACTCTGTGGGGCTGTATATTTATTCATAATTGTTCTCGTAAACCATTTCCATGTGCATATCCTTTTTATACAAGGGTTACTCTGCACATATCCTAACAACACCGCCATGACAACATGAGTTTGACAGCCCTGTTCTACTGCATGTGAGATAATAGCAGAAAGAATAAAATATGATGCTTGTCTAGACTAGCACAAGCAGTACAAACTGTTGCAAGAACTCCTTGGGATGCCCCAAATTAAATAGAATTCCCATTATGACACCTCCCAATATTCAAGTTGTAGACAATGCATTTTCTATGGTTTCAGAGCTAGGTCAGGCTCACCCACATTACTGAATGTGAATGATGTTAAAGTAGCTACTGCGTTGTAGATCTAGTTGCACGTTAATAAATAAACAGCATTGCATCCTGTGTCTTCCCATATTTATGAAGATACTGAAGACACAATATAAAGATTAAGAATATGTCTCCTTTTTTGTTTAATCTATGTGCCTATTTTCTTTTTTTGCATACCTGCTTTTATCTGCACAACAAATAATAGAGAAATGCCATGGTCCCATTTGCTGAATGTATTCAAGTTGAGGCTAGACAAGCAATCATTTGGGTATGATTAATTTAGATTCTTGCAATGAGCAGAGATTCAACTTGATGGCCTAAATGGCCTTGGCTAAGTCTATAATTTTATGATTTTAAGTGCCATTAAAATGCCTATGATTTTTGCCTTGTGAGATTTACATTTATTATCCATATTAGGAAAAACATTTGCCTCTTTCTCCTATTAGAAAAGTTATTAAGGCTATAATTTATTCACACTTATTTAGAAACTTAACAGCACTGACTTTTAAAGAAATGTGAATATGTGAACTTCACTTATTCACCTATTCACTTAGCTAAACAACTAATTCCCATAACACTGTCAAACTATTTAGTAAGACTGTATTACTATTATTCTTCTCATCCTTCCTATTACCTATCTCTTCCAATTTATAACTGTAACCGTGTTGCTTGTATCTTTACAATTTATATTATTTTATTTGTTCCCTAGTATGATTTGATTGCTTATTAGTAACCTATGACTATCACTAAGTGTTGTATCTTATGATTCTTGATGAATGTATTTTATTTTTTCTTTATGTACACTGAGAGCTTATGTACCAAAGAAAAATTACTTATGTATCTAATCACACTTGGCCAATAAAGAATTCTATTCTATTCTAACTTAACAGCACTAAATTTTAAAGAAATGAAAATAAGTGAACTTCACTTTTTTTGCTGCATTTAAAAAAAAATCTAGTAACTAGGCAAGTGAAAATTGCAACTTTATTAAAGCACATCTTGCTGATGTGTGAAACTTGTCTTCTGACATTAATTTGCACAATCATTTGTGAATAATTTTGAGGATCTAAGTGACTACCTTTTCTTCACTTTCCTGTTACTCTTTTTTTTCTAAGTGATTTGTGGTTTTGGCTTTTAGTTGAACTATCTAAAATTTAATTAATAGAGTTGTAGTTAAACCATTCAAAATATCCCTCAGGAATTATTTTGCTTCCATAACTAAGAATTATAAAGCTGAAAGAGAAAAAACACTATTTGACTTGGAAATTCTTTTTTTCTGGTTTCCTTCTTGTGACACTAGACTGAAAGATAGAAGTCTTAAACTGAAATATGTGTATAATACATATTACAAGCAGAATGGAATAGGAAAGCTCATTAGATATTGAAAATGAAGCATTTTTTTTACACTGCTAGGTGTTATTTAGTAAATTTATTCCAGAGATAATATGAAAAAAGATTGTTTGTGAACAGCTTATTTTTAGTTGGTGTGAGTCTATGTTACAGATTTAATATTTTTATGCTGCTAAGCAAAATAATCCTTTCCATCATTATGGAATTTTAAAGTTGTGAGACAAACATTTTGTTTATTATTATCTGAAGGTTAAAACAGATCTAGACATTATCTGAGTTCAACCTTATCCTTGCCAAAAATAATTGGAACATGGAGCATCAAAATATGAGAGAAATAATACAAGCAAAAGTGTACAGAAAAAAATAGCTTATGAAGCATTAACAAAACAACAACCTCAAAGGATTTGGATAATTTTTTGATAAATATGAATATGAGATCAATGCCTACATTGAACAATTCATAAATATATAGCCTCCCAAGAAATTATTTGTGGACTTCAAGAAATCCATTCATACTGTTCAGTGGCAATATCAATATATTCAAGGTGTACTTATATCTAATATTTTTCAAAAATATCAGAATTGTAGTCAGAATATAGTAAACAAAATTGTCAGATCGCAACTGTATAAGAATTTGATGGTGGTTCATTCTAGGCATTCTTTTCTCAACAGTAAAAACACAATGGGAAAATAATCATAAATATAATTACTTCAAAACAAAGAAAGTAATCAGCTTCAGAAATGGAATATACTGTACATTTAAAAGCTATTATTTATTATTCTAATTATTAGAAAAGGCTGCAGCACTGCAATCAAGACAAGAGTAGAAACGCTTGCATTTTATGGTTGAATAAAAGTGTGCATGCATGCGCTCATACATGCGTGCGCGCACACACACACACACACACACACATATTAAAAAATAAAAACTGTCAATATAAGAAATAATTTTAGAATCAGGCTAAATTATTTTCTATAAATAGAGAGTTATATATATTTTCCTTCAAAATTCATTTTTACTTTAAGAAAAGAATGTTAGAATTCTAATTTCTAGCTAAGGACTAAGACTATATATAAAAATATGGCATTAAATATGGCAAAGAGGGAAAGCAGATCTCAAAACATGACAGCTGCCACCTCACACTTGTTTGTTCTTTGCCACCATGTGGTGACTGTCTTTCATGAATTCAGGGAAAGGTGGATGAGAGAGGGGATGCTTGACGGAAGGCAAAACTGCTCTATTTTTATTATTATTTATTTATTTATTTTTGTCAATTGCTTACAAGATAATAGGTATAAGTAAAAACATAGTTATGAATACATGGATACTTATAAGAAAAAATTTAAAAAAAATAAAAGAAACAATATGACAGGGACGGTAGGCATGTTGGTGCGCTTTTGCACGCCCCCTACAGACCTCTTAGGAAGGGGGTGTGATCAACAGTAGACAGTCTAAGGTTAAAGTTTTTGGGGTTTGGGGAAGAAACCACAGAGTCAGGTAGAGTATTCCAGACATTGACCACTCTGTTGCTGAAGTCGTATTTCCTGCAATCAAGTTTGGTGCGATTAACCTTGAGTTTGTATCTATTGTTTGTTGTTGTGTTGTTATGGTTGACGCTGAAGTATTCATTGACAGGTAGGACATTGTAATGTATGATTTTATATACTATACTTAGATCAGACCGAAGGCGGCGTAGTTCTAGGTTTTCTAGGTCTAGAATTTCGAGTCTGGTGGCATAAGGTATTCTGCAACAAGTAGAGGAGTGGAGAACTCTTCTTGTGAAATATTTCTGGACTTTCTCAACTGTGTTAATATCAGATACGTAATGTGGGTTCCAAACTGATGAGCTGTATTCGAATATTGGTCTAGCAAATGTTTTGTATGCTCTAGTTATTAGTGTAATATTACCAGAGAAAAAGCTACATAAGATTAGGTTAACAATTCTTAACGCCTTTTTGGCTATGTAGTTACAGTGGGCTCTAGCACTTAGATCATTAGAGATGAGTACTCCAAGATCCTTGACAGAATTTGGATCATCAATAAGGTCTTGACTATTCAGCCTGTATTTTATTTTCTGATTTTTTTTTGCCAATATGTAAGACAGAGCATTTATTTGTTGAGATTTGAAGTTGCCATTTGTTTGACCATTTTGATACATAGTCAAGGTCTTTTTGAAGGGTAGCAGTATTGTCTGTGGTGTTGTATAGCTTCAAGATCACCCAGCTGAGAGAAGAACATAGCTCCGTACCAACCTACTGTACACTTGAAGTGACCTTTCTGAAAACATCTTTCTTGAACCTGATTGGTCACTGGGGGTTGGGGGGGGTCAGCGATGGAAGGTAATTAAGAGAAGAAGAAAAATGAACTTTTGGCATGCAGTTCTCAGGTCTGGGTATGTATTACTGAAATGGACTTGACTTCTAATAAACTTATACCTTTTTCAACAAATGGAGTCAAGGATCATTTCTAATTAAAGATTTAAGTGGAAGCAGGTCTGATACATATTAACTTATAAGGGCTTTTTTTTTTTTTTTTTTTGCATTTGCATTTGCATTTGCATTTGTGTGCCTTCAAGTCACTTTTTGATTCTTGGACTAATTTGATTCTTGGATGATTGCTTGGACTAATCCTTGCACATTTGTTTGCAAGGTTTTTCCTAAGGGTTGGCAGGGAGGGGGGACCAGAACTCAAATCTTATGATTTCTAGCTTTAACCATTATTATATATAGGTTCTCATAAAAGCTTTTATTTGGCATAAATAGACTGGGAAACATTCATTGTTCCACACTGAAAATCAACAAAGACGTGGGAGCCTTTCTGAGCTATTTTCTGTTTCACTAAAGATGGATCTATGGGGAAACACTGGCTACTCTTACTGCAAGGGTTTTACACCACAAAGTTATGAGAGTTGAATGCCTTGGAAGAAATTATCCTTCTTCTTCCAAGGGGAACAATTCTTAAAATAGAAATTGAAAGAAGATTGAACTTAACAATGTTTTCTTTGCAAAGAATGTCAAGTTATACAACATTCTATTCACTATCTTTTTTTAAAAAAATGTTAGGGACAAATACTGATCTCCTACAAATTGTGACTATATATCTGTAAAAATTACTTGACAATTGTGCTTTTCTATAATAAAGTCTACAGTATTAGATAAATCTTATATGAGTGAAGCACAGTTTGGGAAACAAAATATTATTTCTATTTCATATTCCTTTAACAGATGTATACATGGAAATAGTGCATACATCACAAAGCCATCTGAAACTAAGATTAAAAAATGGATTTCTTTGTTCCCAAGGAAGCAGAAAAATAATCACCCCTTTGATGAATCAGCTGGACTTCTCAGCTTTTTAAAATCAATTAAATTTACATTCAAAGAAATATGTTTAAGGTATGGTAAGGTCTAAAGCTCTTCATCTTACCATCTCACTAAGGATAAAATGTTTACCAAAGTTGGATTTAGGATCTTTTGTAGCACTCTGTCACTTCAATTTAATTTAATTTAATTTATCACTTGCCCTGTTTGTTATGCATAATAGGCAAACTAAACAGATTCCCTCTGTAGAGCACAGAAATACCAGGAGGACTGAAGACAGAAGTGATACACCTTTATCATTTGAAGCTCACCAAAGATATAAATCAGGTCACACATTGTAACACTTGAACAAGAGATTAATATCCTGAATGTCTTCAATTAAATCAGTTTTCAACTTTTCAAAGGTCTTCCTAGTCAAAGCTGATATTTAGATTAATATATTGGAAATGGATCAAAGCAAATGGATTTAAATGGGCTTGAAGTTTAGAGACATAGTCTTCACATATCCATGCTGCAGTATTTGTTTATGATAAAACATTATCTATTTTGCATTGGTCTCCTTATTTCAATAGAAATTCTTTGTCTTTTAAAGTGTTTATGCTAATCATTGCATAATGTAAAATCACTCTAGCTTTGCAATTATCAAACTACAAAATGTTGCTTTACAGCAAACTCTATGCAGATAATGCAGAAATGATTAATCTCTCTAGTATTGTTCATTTGTTGCTATGGAAATACTGTTCCTCCACAAAGCTCTTAGTAAACATTGTATTAGGGATGGAGCCACTGACAAAGACAAACAGGGACAGTAGGACGTTTGAAAGATGCATTATTTATATTGCTTTTACAAATGTTATCTTAAACTAACTACTAGATTAAATATATTATTTGCCACTGATTTATTACCATAAGCAAATCATATTCCTCTGGCTCCCAAATTGAATTTGGCTATCGAAGGTCCCTTCAAGAAATCCAGAACCTCATTTATAGCTTTATATAGAAATACTTGGATGAACTCTGTAGCATCACTAGATGTCACAAGAAATACCATGCTAAGAAATTTAAAAAATGGAAAAAAAATAGAATGAGTGATTGATCTACCTTTTAATCAAACATATGTATAAGAAACACACTTCTTTGGAGATTTGGAAAAGAAATACACACCCACACTGGTGCAAACAATTAAGTCTATGCATAAAGGTTCAAAATTACTGATTTATTGATGAAGCCTATGCACATGAATCACCTCAGACTAATGGTTTACATCTGGGATTAAATAGACATCCAGAGCAGGTTGGACTTTGTCATCTTATGACTACAAACTCTAAACTGATATCTTTCTTGACTCCTTCCCTGGTTCTGCCAGTCCCTTTCCTTCAAACATAGGTTTTCACATATTCATGCAGGGATGGGATGCTACTGGTTTGGCCTGGTTTTATAGAACCTGTAGCTGCAAAAAGCAGCTGACACTGAACTGGTTCGGTGTTTGGCCCACCTGCCTGCCCGGGCTCTAGGCTGTCTTTTATTCCCTGCTTTTCCCTTCTCAGCTGCTTTGCTCAGCACAGTTGAGGTTGAAAAACCAGAAAACAAGAAGATTTTCAAATGCTGTGCACCCTAGCGCAATGCTTGTCAGCTGTCCAGGCAGCACAGCTGATGATTTCTTGCAAACACTGCACACACGCGTGTTATGATTGTCCACAGTTTGGAAAACCAGCAAATCGCTCCACTGGCTGGACCCTCCCCACCCACTCACTCCTTACTGGCATGCGAGCCATCCAACTTGCCTGGTTCGATAAATTGCTATTTTTCCTTTTTCTCCCCTGACCATCAGCTGTTCTGTTCTGCCAGGAGATTTAGATTAGCTAGAAAGCAGGAAATCCTTGGATTTCTTGCTTTCTAGCTAATCTAAAAGCAGAGCTGAACCTTCCTTTGTACTGAAGCTTTTCAGTGCAGACTCAGGTAGCTGATTGCAGAGAGACAGATCTTTAAGTGAATCTGTGATTTTGTGAGCAACTCAATCTGCCTGCCTGCTTTGCCTCCTTTTGGGTAACAGTTGCTTTTTTTATAAAAAAATATTTACGTAAATATTTATAATATTTACATACAAGCCATGACCATCCAGTCACATGACCACCAAGCCATGCCCAGTCAGCAAGCCATGGCCACCCAGTCACATGATCACCAAGCCACAACCACAAATTAGGCCACACCCACAGAACCGGTTGTTAATAAATTTTAATCCTACCCTGTATTCATGTATTGTTTATATGCATGCAAAAATGTTTTAAATGTTTGTATATTGTTATAAACTTACATTCATTTAGATAATTTGCATGAAAATCCAGTAATGATCTCTACTGCCCCTCTGAATTATTAAAGTTAATAAATGTGGCAGATTTGATAAAGGTTTCATGATAGGAATGTACATTTTTTTTCTTTCTACTAAATATTATGTTGTCGTGTTTTTAATCCTAACATGTTAATTCATGTCCATTTCTTTTAGAGTTCACTTTGCTCTTGTTAGATATACTAATGCAATCTGCTCTGAGGAATAATTTATAATTTAGAAATGAAAAGAATTCTGATTTTCATTTCCCAAGTTACATAATTTTCAAATGCTGCACAATGCATTTGTGCAATGCAATAGCAAATAAAATCCATTTAGCCATTACTATAAGATAATTATGTTGACAATTCATTCATTTTGAGATTACAATAGGCGTTAATCTTACTTTTATATAGAAAGATTCACCTCTCCATATAAAAATGTGATTACCAATCATATTGCAGTCTCAAACATTAAGTGTCCATAGCTATAGTTACATAGTTTTAGTTAAAAAAGGAAAATATTTACAATAGATACAAACTATTAGAAATAGCACAGAAAAGGATGCTGTTTAGAATTTAATCTTTTTTATTATGATGCAGTACTGAAATGCATGCTTGCTATTTTTTTCACTGGCAAATAATATGCGTCATCTGGCTACATAATTAAAAAACAATTCATCACCACCTCTTAATTACATATTCCATACTTGCATAATGGAACTTCATGGTTTTGTTCAATAGTTCTCCACTGCTTAAATTGCTCTGCAGAATGGGGTGGTATTCAGATAAATAGGTAAGTATAAGGAATATTGTTAGTCTGAAGATAATTAGGGCCCAAACTGCATTTTTAACATACAAAGACTTTTTCAGGACAAAACAATTGTTGCCTGAGGCAGAAGAAGCAGCTGCCATTGTACGCAGCTAAATTAAAATCCTTTTACAGATTGAAGAAAATGTCTTTAAGAAGAAGAATATTAAAAATGGTCTACATAGTTGATGGATTAATAGGAGCTGTGCCTGTCTGGGGATGACCAATCATCAGAATCACAGACTACTTGTACTACTCAACTGTTTTTGGCAAGAGATAGAGATGGATGGATGGATGGATGGATGGATGGATGGATGGAGAGATGGATGGATGGACGGAGGGAAGGGAGAGAGAGAGAGAGAGAACATCAAATGCTTCCACAGGTGCATAATATTATCACAGCATCATTATCACTACTGTCGAAGCTTATTAATATAGAAGCATAATATAGAAGCATTTAGAGAAGAACTCAAATATGTTGGCTGAATATTTTATAATTACAATCTAGGAAGCAAAATTATGGAAGACGTAGAATGATTCTATGCACTGGCTAAAACAAGCTTAGAACTGGGGTTCTAGTATATTATTATTATTATTATTATTATTATTATTATTATTATTATTATTATTATTATTATTATTATTATTATTATTATTATCATCATCTACAAAGCACGGTCACCTTTCCTTCTCCCAATCACATAATTTGGAGAATGACATTTTCAAAGTATTTCAAGAAGGAGTTCCATACTGACATCACATCCTTGTGGTCCTTTGGAAGCTGTATCCCTTTCCAATTTGCACAAGGAAGCTTTCAAATAGGACTGAGGACTGAGGTTTCCAAAGGATCTCAAGACTGGAGTATTTTGGGAGGACAAGAAAATTATATATTAACATCAAAGCACATTGTTTCTACTGTATGACACATCTCATCAAATGAAGCTAATTTTTTTTCTCTTACATTTTAATCAATGCCTGTTGAAGATTCATTTAGTCAAAGCCTTTTATAATTTTTTTAATAAAAATTAATTAAACTGCAGTGTCCTATTTGTACTAACAAGAGAAAAGTAAGAAAAATCTGTTTAAATTCGTTTTTATTATATTGACAAGACTTTGCAGTAGGAATTGAAGTAATAAAGAGTAAAATCTCCTTCATGTCTCCTGGTGACTAGACATATTCATATTGGGATTATTTCTGGCAATTGTAAAGAAGTGATTTGCTTTTCACTTCTTCCATTGAATTTGAAGACATGTCAGTACAACATACAATATGGGTTTTCTGGCTGTATCCCATGCCCAACCTTGATTCTTACTAATTTAGCCCTCCTAGTTTGTTAAGATTATGTTTAAAATTATGCATGACTGAAATAATACTTCTACTGTGATTTAAATTTCTTGAGAACTAGGTAGAGGAAATAGAGGACTGACAAAAATATATAGTAGGGAGTACTGCATTGCATATATTTATATTCACATAATTATATGTTCTACAGAATTTGTAAAAAAATATAGAATAAAATAGTTACATAGCCTCCAGCAAGAATGTAAAATTACTGTATATAGCTTTATCTAGAATAAATCACAGTTCCACAAATCACAGATTTCATCATAGTTTCCAAGGATTCAATCTATGACTAACCAAGAAATCAGCCATTCAATTATGCCATTTATAGAAAAAGGAACAGCTGCTGCCCTTATCTCACATGTCATGTGATCTTCAATATATCCAGTTTTTATGGTGAAAAGTTATTTAAACTATGTAAGTTGTTATAAAAAAGTAACAATAACAGATGTTCAGAAATTCAAGCAATTTGATCTTGAATATATATCCAAGGCCTTGTCTTGAGAAACTATTTATACATATTCAGAAAATTGCCTATCATATTCAAAGTTGGAATAGCATATGGAGTCCTACTTAAAAATCAGCTGGATTTACAGCCTGACCAGGTTGTCCAATTAGGATTTTTCCTTTCCCATTGAGGTAGAAAAATAAGGTTCATAATATTTTCATTCAATTAAAAGAATATGAAGTTATTCATGAAACTATGAACTATCCTTTTTCTCTCTCTCTCATTTTTCACATGATGATGATAACAGTTTTACCAGAAGAAATAATAATTAATAATATCGTAGGAATTATAATTTAGGAACAATGAGCAATTTCACCTGCTCATCTGTGTTTTTTTAGAAAAACATTATGATTTCATTCGTATATAATCCAAAGATAATACAAATGGATTTTCAAATCAGAATAAACTAAAAAAAAAAAAAAATACATTAGATTTTAGGATAATCCAAACACTTTTTCTCCATGTGAATTCATTGACTGAAATTATGCTGTCCCATTCTGGTTGTTCTTTAATTCACTGATTTCCTGACTCTGCTTTGGCATTAAAACAAAAACAAGGTAAAACAAAATACTATTTATAGTCTGCTATCTTTGATTAAAATATATAAGTAAGAGCTAATAAACAACATATTAATTTTTCTACAGCTTCAGTTTGTTGAATTGATAATCATTAAAAAGAAATTTACAGATATAAATCTATAAGATAAAATTAAAGTTCAATATGCTTTGCATTGCAAACTATATTTAATTTTGACTAGATATATTTATTGATTATAACATTTATTGGGCATCCATCATACCATAAGGTAACTCTAGGTGGCTTGAAACCATATTATATGAAATAGATATAATTTATAGAACTAGACATAAGATATACTATTCTATTCTAATAAATACAGACAGGAGTGCAATGTGATGAGTTAGAATTTTGAAGTTAGCTTGAAAAACAATATTTTTTAAAAAATTAAACCGTTCAGTAGAGTACAAGAAAACCCAATATGGCTTGGTATGTTATTTTGAAGAAGAAGAAGAAGAAGAAGAAGAAGAAGAAGAAGAAAGAAGAAGAAGAAGAAGAAGAAGAAGAAGAAGAAGAAGAAGAAGAAGAAGAAGAATTGCATTGTGTGAGAGAAGAGCATTAGAAAAAGTTGTCTAGAATGTTGTGTTTCTATTAGAAATGCTCAATGTTTAAACCAAGTCTATTATATAACCTTAAATAAAAAATAAATGCCCTTTGAAGAAAGTTGCATTGGCATAAGCCTTTGGGGGAGGGATTAAATAATTCACTTTTGGACTTTGACAGAATAGAATATTATGTGAGGATGTTCAACACCCTTATTCTTGACATTATCTTTTACCTCCTTCACCTTGGAATCATGAATGTCCGCAATTTTTTCTTTCAAAATGATTTATGCCAACCAAAGCAGAGCCTTTATCTTATAAAACATTCATCAGCCTTATACCTCTAGGAACAAGCTACCTAGGAAAAAAAGAAAAAGGAAGTGAGAAAAACAGCATCTCTAACATAACCATTATACAGTATTAAGAGAAGCTTCATATCTATCAGTGGTAGCTCATGTTACTCAAAAGGGAAAAATAAGTTCCTTTGTAACTTATACTTCAGAATGTTTATGTAAGCATCTTTTCATGTCAAAAAGCAGTTAAATCAGTTATGCTGAAATGTTTAAATATTTTCACTTTTGACATTAATTGTTTTTGTAAATCATTTCTTAATTTTTTCTCTATTTAGGATTCCTTCATTTATTATTACTTCAATTACTTATTTAAATAAAATGTAATCCAATCTTAAGCAACTTAATTCTCACTGGATAAACTTTATTATTACTGCTGAAATTTTGGGATACTATAGTGGTTGATTGAAGAATTAGTTCAAAGAACTAGGAAAATCAGATTTCATATTTGTCATTTAAATAAAATAATTTTTATTTTTCTGATAAAATAATTTTATACTTTAAAACTTTATAATAATTATTTTATATTTACATTTTAATAAATATATATTATAACTATAATAGAACCAATTTGTGTTGTAGTTAATATAATCATGCTAGAAATGAGGAGACTATGAGTTCTGGTCCCACCTTATGCACAAAACTAGCAAGGTGACTTGGGGCCAATCACTTTCTCTCAGCCCTAGGAAAAAGCCAATGGCAAACTACTTTTGAAAACTGCAGAAACTCTGAGAAGAGAGAGGGGAGGAAATATATTAGGTAGGAACATAAGCTTGTAGTTCGGTCTCTAGGTGTTGTTCGTCGGCTAAGCATTTTGTTCTGGAGATGAGTGTCTTGGCTACGGAATTGATCTGTGCTGGGTGGTGGTGTGAGAGTGCGTGTAGATAGCGGTTTGTATGTGTTTTCTTCTGGTAGATGGTGTGTCCTACGGAGCCATTGGATTTTTGTATACCAAGACATCTAGGAAGGGAAGTTGGTTGTTAGCTTCTGTTTCCATGGTGAATTGTATTTTGGGGTGTAGGCTGTTGAGGTGTGTGAGGAAGTTGTTCAGTTTTTCTTTCCCATGTGGCCAGATTATGAAGGTGTCATCTACGTATCTGAGCTAGAGTTTGGGTTTGTGATCATATTTTTCAAGAGCTTGTGTTTCAAAGTGTTCCGTGTAGAGGTTAGCAATGACAGGTGAGAGGGTGATCCCATGGGTGCTCCTTCTATTTGTTTGTATTTTTGTCCGTTGTAGGTGAAGTATGTATTGGATAGGCAGTGGTTGGTCAGATCTAGGATGTGCTTGGGGGCGTTGTATTTGTTTTGGATGGCTGTCAAGGCTTCTTTTATTGCACTTGGGTGAAGAGGGATATGACATCGAAGCTCACTAGTAGGTCACTGGGTTGTAAGTTTTGTTGAATCATCTCCAGAACAAAATGCTTAGCCGACGAACAACACCTAGAGACCGAACTACACACTCTCACCGGCGTGCTGACAGCCAATGGATTCCAAAGAAAGAAGATCACCCACCTAATCCAAAAAGAAACCCCAACCAAAATCCAAGACAGAGAACAAGAGAACGGCAAAGCCCTCCTCCCATATATAAAGGCACTACAGACAAAATCAGCAAGATCCTCCAAAAACACAACATTAAGACAGCATTCTGCACAAACAGAAAGATATCCACCATCCTAAGAAACCCTAAGGACAAAATCGAGTTAGAAAACCAAGGAGTATACGAAATCCCTTGCATTGCCTGCCCCACCACATACATTGGACAAACTAACAGAAGAATAAGTGCACGCATTGAAGAACATAAGAACTCAATCAAAAGGAAGAACCGACCTCTTCCCTGGTCCAACACCTCAAAGCCACAGGACATGAGATTGACTTTAAAAATACCAGAACTATCTCCAAAACCGAACACTTCAGCAGCAGAATAATCAGAGAAGCCATAGAGATAGAAAACGCCCACACAGCATGAATAAACGAGATGACACCTCCCACCTACCAGCCATTTGGAAACCCGCCCTCATGAACAGACGAGTACCTAACATGAAAAATGACACCAGACCCACACCCATGAGAGCCACACAAGATGCCGCCACCACACTTCCACGTAGAAAGCAGACTCACACCCACACAGAAGATGAGACACGACCACGAACCAGAAGCCACACTGCAGCTGCATCACTACCCACTTCAAAACCCTCTGAGCCATACATGAAGCGAATTGACCCCACCATGAAGATGCAGCACGACCACGAACTCGAAGCCAAACAGCAGGATCACAGCTCACCAGCTCAAATCCCCAGCAACTAAGACTAACCTGAGCACAACCAAGCCCCCACCTGAACAGACCACGCCTCCAGCCAATCAGAACACGGCCAACCTCCCAACCAATCAGAACACAGCCAAACCCCCAACCAATGAGAACACACCCCACCCAATCAGAACACAGCCAAGCCCCCACCCAATCAAGTCACACCCCACTAGCAGTTAAAAGGAAGAAGCAGCTGCAAGCTCACATCACTCTGAGAAGCACAGAGCCGAAGGCACAAGCCTGAAGATGATGAATGAGACTTCATTGAAACGTTGCCTAGAGCTTCCAATCTTACGCGGACTTTTATAGTGGTTTCAGATTTAAATTTGGGGCAGCCTATTGCTGTGCCAGAATGGTTTTTTCTTCATCCTGATTGGTTGGGAGTCTTGGTCTGTGTTTATTGGTCTTGGAGTTTGCTGTGTTCTGCTTGATTGGTGTTTCTAATATCTTCTGTCTGTTTTTGGCTCTTTTTGTATCTTGATTGGCTGGCAACATTGTGTTACTTTATTGGAGGCCTTTAGTGCAGCTTGGCTCCGGGTAAATGGACGGCTATCGTTAGTTAGGAAGCTAGGTTTCATCTGGGTGCCTGGTTGGGGTGTGTTTGAGCTGGAGGTATCAGGGGGATCTGTTTGTGCCCAGGTGTTTGCCTGGCTTGTGGTGTGGAGATTTTTTTGTTTGTGAGTGCAGGCTTCCAAATGATTGACAGTATGGTGGAATCATCTCTTCTATTCATGCTTTCTGGTCTTTTTTCAATCTCTATGGCTTCTCTGATGATTCTGTGGCTGGGGTTTTCTATAGTGGCTAGGGTTTTGGTGCCATTGAAGTTGATGCTATGACCTGTGGCTTCCATGTGTTGGACTAGTGAGGAAGTGTGTTCCAGCTTTTTGACTGCATTTTTGTGTTCATCCAGGCGGGTACTTATTCTTCTATTGGTCTGTCCAATGTATGTGGCTGGGCATGATGCACAGGGGACTTCGTATATGCCTTGGTTTTCCAGGTCAATTTTATCTTTGGGGTTTCTAAGGATGGCTGCTATTTTTCTGTCTGTTTTGAAGGCAGTCTTGATGTGATGTCTGTGTAGTGTGTGTGTGTGTGTGTGTGTGTTATATATATATATATATATATTCTTAGGTTTGTGGGTACTTACATGTATGGCCTTCAGCTTTGTTCAGGTATTTTCCACGTCTGTAGTGGTGCTTTTAAAGTTGTAGCACGTTTCAGCAGAATCTCATCTGCAGATGAGATTCTGCTGAAACGTTATACCACTATATGAAAATACTATAACTGAACATATATATATATATATATATATATATATATATATATATATATATATATATATATATATATATATTCTAAGATTATTCTTTGAAATACAGGTGAAACTCAAAAAATTAGAATATTGTGCAAAAGTTCATTTATTTCAGTAATGCAACTTAAAAGGTGAAACTAATATATGAGATAGACTCATTACATGCAAAGCAAGATAGTTCAAGCCGTGATGTGTCATAATTGAGATGATTATGGCTTACAGCTCATGAAAACCCCAAATCCACAATCTCAGAAAATTAGACTATTGTGAAAAGGTTCAAAATTCTAGGCTCAAAGTGTCCCACTATAATCAGTTAATTAAGCCATTGGCTTTTTCCTAGGGCTGAGAGAAAGTGATTGGCCCAAAGGTAATTGCACAAGAAGTTGGATGTTCCCAAAGTGCTGTATCAAAGCACATTAATAGAAAGTTATGTGGAAGGGGGAAAGTGTGGAAGAAAAAGGTGCGCAAGCAGCAGGGATGACCGCAACCTGGAGAGGATTGTCAGGAAAAGGCCATTCAAAAGTGTTGGGGACTTTCACAAGGAACGGACTGAGGCTGGAGTCAGGGCATCAAGAGCCACCACACACAGGCGGATCCTGGACACGGGCTTCAAATGTCATATTCCTCTTGTCAAGCTGCTCCTGAACAACAAACAACATCCTAAGCGTCTTACCTGGGCTAAAGAAAAACAGTGGTCTGTTGCTCAGTGGTCCACAGTCCTCTTTTCTGATGAGAGCAACTTTTACATTTCATTTGGAAACCAAGGACCCAGAATGGAGAGGCACACACTGCAAGATGCTTGAAGTCCAGTGTGAAGTTTCACAGTCTGTGTTGATTTGGGGAGCCATGTCATCTGCTGGTGTTGGTCCACTGTGCTTCATTAAGTCCAGGGTCAACGCAGCCGTCTACCAGGAGATTTTGGAGCACTTCATGCTTCCTTCCTCAGTCGAGCTTTATGGGGATGCTGACTTCAATTTCCAGCAGGACTTGGCGCCTGCCCACACTGCCAAAAGCACCAAAACCTGGTTGAATGACCATGGGATTACTGTGCTTGATTGGCCAGCAAACTCACATGACCTGAACCCCATAGAGAATCTATGGGGCATTGCCAAGAGAAAGATGAGAGACATGAGACCGAACAATGCAGAAGAGCTGAAGGCCGCTATTGAAGCATCCTGGTCTTCCATAACACCTCAGCAATGCCACAGGCTGATAGCTTCCGTGGCATGCCGCATTGAGGCAGTAATTGCTGCAAAAGGGGCCCAAACCAAGTACTGAGTATGCATGCTTACACTTTTCAGAGGTCCAATATTGTTCTATGTACAATCCTTGTTTTATTGATTGCATGTAATATTCTAATTTTCTGAAATTGGGATTTTCATGAGCTGTAAGCCATAATCATCACAATTATGACACATCACGGCTTGAACTATCTTGCTTTACATGTAATGAGTCTATCTCATATATTAGTTTCACCTTTTAAGTTGCATTACTGAAATAAATGAACTTTTGCACGGTATTCTAATTTTTCAAGTTTCACCTGTACATGAGGCATATTTAAATTCACATGTTTTGCCTTTAAATTGCATCAGAAGTTGGTACACTAAAAATCCTTTCTATAATAAATTAGCTATTGATGATTCAATGAAATAAATAGAAAGGTGATTGGAAAACATCTATGTTACCAACAATGATATATTCTAGTTATACGGAAATAGATGTAATATTAATATCTCAGTAAAAATGTCAATTACATTTTAATATTTTAATGGCCACACCATTATGATACCATTTAAGAAATGAGTAAATTATTCCAAGAAGATTTCAGCATAAATTAATGGGAGAGGGTCCATTATCAAGTCATTAGAGTTCAAAACTCTAATGGCATAATATCCTGTCTGCAAATCTGTAGGGGTCATGACCACTTTAATTATAATGCATTTTCAAAGCAGTAAAACTGGGGATTTTGACCCATGTTAATAGTACTGCAATTCATTAAGATGAAACAATGATTGGTCTGTCTGAGGTATAGTTTAGTCTACTTGGTCCTTTTGTAAGCTACCAATCACTAATAATTCTTCAGGCATCAACTTGCTTCTGTTTTTGAAAGAATGGATTGATGCAAAAGTGCAGTCCATTCTCCTAAATTAGTAGTACAACTAGAAATGTCTTAGTCCTCTGGACTGCTAGAGTCACAGGCTTGTATTGGTTGAAATGTTTTGCTGTGTCATAGCCATAACATAGCATTACTCAATGACAGAGCAGTTTAAGGGCTAGAACAGATAAGGTGGTTATTTGGTACCAGGCTAGAAATTGAGCAACCATGAGTTTTAGTCCTTCCATAGGCATGAAAGCAAACTTGATGACTTTGGGCCAGTCACTGGCTCTCAGCCCAGCCTTCCTTATAGCATGGTTGTTGTGGGGAATATAAGAGGAAAAAGGAGTATGTTTGTGGCCTTGAATTATTTATAAAAATAATAAAGGTGGGATATAATTAAATCCACAAATAAATAAATAACCTAGTAGGGAACAAATAAAAGTTAGCAACATACCTTAGACATTTTGTTCTGGTAGTTTGTTTAATGTCCATGTAGAGGATGCATAGTTTCTGGATGATTTGGGGATCTGGCATATCCCAGGCTCTTCAAACTCTACAGCTAACTTGGGCTGTAATTAACTTACAGTATAAGCAAGCTTCCTGATACCACATTGATCCCCAAAGCATAGCTGAGATTCGGGGAACTAATGAAGCATGCTTACAAATGAGGCAGGCCAGAAGTATTGGCTTCAGATTTATCTGAAAGCAACACTAGACCAACATTCCACCCAGTTTTTCCAACAGCATTTTAAAATATTGTAGCTTAAGCTACATATTAAAATGGCATTTGGTACTCCCAAGTCAATAATTTGGGTTCTGATAGATACCATAACTCATGTCCTTGGAGACTGCAAGAGGACTGTGTTAAATTGCCTATTATATTATCTTAGTTCACTGAAATAAATGTTGATTATGATGCTAGGGCATGGGTATTTTTTTCTCTTTCATAGTGCTCTACAACATTTACAAGTCTATAATTAGTTCATAATTCTCATCCCTCTTAGATATTTTTCCCAGAATCACATTTCCCAGCATTATTCGACTGATAGAGTGTTACTTTCTCAGTTTTATCTAGTGAGTTTCATGGCTGGATGGAGATTTAACCTGTTACCAGTTATCAACCTTCAGCGCCACAATAGCTTATGAGAAAAAACAACAGCTTTCCCAGACTTGGAACAATAATTTCATCCCAAACCTCTTTAATTTTGCTGTCATTTACTTAGCAATGGACCTGGCTTATTAAAACCCTTAAGAAAGTTGTATAAGATAATGTTCTTTTTGAAAAAATATATTTGTGGTTTGCCACTGTAAGAGCACCCTGCTTCAATTAAATTTCCCTGCCCCAACCCACAATATTCACATTCTCATATAGAATAGAATAACAGAGTAGGAAGGAACTTTGGAGGTCTTCTAGTCCAACTCCCTGCTTAGGCAGGAAACCCTACACCAGTGGCCCCCAACCTTTTTTGTGCCACAGCCCGGTACCAGCATCACAAAATGATCCGCAGCCTGGTACCGGCATCAGCACGCATGACAAGGCAAGGCGAGCCGAGCGACCGGCCAGCCAGCCATCCCCCGCTTCTCCCCGCCACCTTCAACTCCTCCTTTGTACCTTTTTTGTGCTTTCTTAATCTCCTCCACCATTGGGACGGCTCTTCATTTGAAGCCGCCCCCCACCCTTCGATGAAACTAAGGCACAAGGATTCCTTCAGGACCCAAACGCTGCTTTCCAACCAGAAAAGCTCACCCGGAAGCACTTTCTCATTGAAACAAGATGGCAGCACCCAGCAAACCGGCGGCCCGGTAGAAAATGATCCACGGACCAGTACTGGACCGGGGCCTGGTGGTTGGGGACCCCTGCCCTACACCACTTCTGACAAATGGTTATCCAATCTCTTCTTAAAAACTTCCAGTGATGGAGCATTCCCTTTACTTCAGCTAGGATTTCATTATTATTCCAACAATGAACAGCAAACTAAGGGGCATATAATATATCCATATAGTCAGTTAAGTCTGCACTAGCAGTTTCTGAGCCCTGTCCTCTTCTGAAGGGGTCCAAAAGACAGCAATTTGTTAGCAATGCCAGAATAGATTTATGATCTGATGGACTTATTGGCAATCATACGACACTCGCTGAGATGCAGCAACATGTCTGCAGCAAAATAAGCTGTCATCAGTAAAGGTGGGACTCCAATTAATCTCAGTTATTTTCACAGGTGGTAGGCTTCTGACAGCCAAAATGAGAGGGTGAAAATATAAGGTAACCTAGAAAACACAGAGATTAACATATCTTCTCAGACAGATTTTGAATTAAATTATTCTGTCACAATGGAAGGGTATCCTTTCTCCTTTTTGTCTGTGTATATTAGAAGGCTTTTTTATCTATATAACACAGCATTAGCACTGACAACCATTCATGCACCATAGGCTACACTCTGTACAGTGTTATCATTATGTTTCTCTAATTTTCAGCATGGAAATACTTGAGAAGGTAGTTATTTATACCATGGAATTTTAATATTCTTCTGTTCAGAAAAGCAGAGAGGTAACATTGTACTTGCTAGAAGATAGGGTGAATCAAATAACAAAGTTTTGTATGATTGTTGTTCCATATGGATTTTTAAATCAGTTGGGGTTACAAAAGAATAAAGTGGTTCTTTAGTTGAAGGCATGGGTTGACTAGGTTTGTAGTAAAGATAATAGAAAAATACTTATTTGTTTGTTTATGGACAAAGTTGGACTTAGCTGGAGGAGCGCAAGTAAATCAAATTAGCTGTTGGAATAATATACCAGTCATATAGATGTGGGTGATTGATCCATGTAACTTAATGTTGTCTAATATTTGTTCTTAAATCAAGATTGCTTGTGCAGTCCACATGAATCAAGGGATACAGGAAGGTTTGGGAGAACAGTGGAGCCCTTATGTGACTCAAGGGGAGCTGGGAGAGAGGTCAAAAGCTGCAGGTAGGCAGGGGTATGTGCTGTGGATGGGAACAACTTACTGGAATGCCTTCCAACCTTTCCTGATGGCTTCCGCATTCATTTTGCTTGTGAGAAGCTGGCAGGAAAGGTCCCAAATGGGGATCGTGTGGCTGCAGCACCTGAATGCCCTACAGCATATGACTGTGGGGGTGCCATGACAGCCAGAACTTCAAGGATCTGTTGTCCATTTTTCAGCAGAATTGTAATTTTGAACAATCACTGAACAAACGTAAGAGCTACTTATAGCCCCTGCCCTTTTTAGAGCATATGTAAACTGTGTCAACAGCTCATTGAACTGTTCATCATTGCTCCAAGGTATCTTTCCCATCAGTCACTGCTTGCTTGATCCCATTAGTATGTATGAGCAGTTGAATTTTTGGTACCAACGTGCATCACTTTTACTTCCATCTCACTTTTGCTCCCATTAAATAACATCTGCAATTTTGACACCTGCTCAACTAATTTGCAGAGATCTCTTTGGAGTTATTTACAATCCTTTATTGTTTTTATAATTCTGAACCATTTAATGTTATCAGTAAACTTGTAAATCCCACTAGTCATGCTGAATGCCAGACCGCTTATAATTTTGTCAAAAGCACAGGTCCTAACATACAATTGTTATATCCTTCCATTACAAGGATTGTTAGGGAAATGAGTTTCTGTTTAAAAAACAAGAGAACTCCTCTTTCTGTGTCTGTGTCTCTGTCTCTCTCTCTCTTCCTCTCTCTCTCTGTCACTGTCTTTGTCTCCCCTCCCTCTCTCTCTCTCCATCTCTGTCTCTCTCTCCCTCTCACATTCCTCCCTTTCTCCAGTTTCTACTTTTAGATTTTCTTTCTTTCTTTCTTTCTTTCTTTCTTTCTTTCTTTCTTTCTTTCTTTCTTTCTTTCTTTCTTTCTTTCTTTCTTTCTTTCTTTCTTTCCTTCCTTCCTTCCTTCCTTCCTTCCTTCTTTCCTTCCTTCCTTCCTTCCTTCCTTCTTTCCTTCTTGTCTTTCTTTTCCTTCCTTCCTTCCTTCCTTCCTTCCTTCCTTCCTTCCTTCCTTCCTTTCTTTCTTTCTTTCCTTTCTTTCTTTCCTTCCTTCCTTCCTTCCTTCCTTCCTTCTTTCTTTCTTTCTTTCTTTCTTTCTTTCTTTCTTTCTTTCTTTCTTTCTTTCTTTCTTTCTTTCTTCCTTCTTCCTTCCTTCCTTCCTTCCTTCCTTCCTTCCTTCCTTTCTTTCACAAAAGTTCTTGCAGAATTCAGAAATGCCAACATTTCTTCCATTTGGAGGTCTCCCAAAGGTGCTTTTTCAAGCAACTGGACTTTCTGGTTTTTCTCTGAAGACATTTCACTTCTCATCCAAGAAGCTTCTTCAGCTTCTTGAGACTGAGAATTCTGGATGACTGACAATCTCCATAGTCCATTTGGAGTTTCTGTCTTGTTGCAACATTCATATGAGGGGTAGTGCTAGTGTTAGTCATGTTTTAGTCATATAAATCTAGATACTCAACAATGAAATTAACAAATTACCAAGGCTAGGAATATGTTCCATCAAATATATGTGATGTTTGTATCATTCTATAAAGACAAAAATTAAGACCAATATAATTAACTAGAAGTTTAAAGGTTATTTAGATGCAAATACGTTGATTTTTTTTAGCTTCCTTGTTTGATTTGCTACCCACAACTTAATATTTATTCTCCAAATTAATTAACCTTTTACTTGGTTTTATCTATATCTCTGTCTTTTAATGTTTGATCATTAATATATTTACAGCTCACAGCTTAATCATTTTCCCTTGTGGGAATAATGTAGCAATTTTGCATATATAAAAGGATTTAAAGGATTTGCTATACAGTGCAGAATACCATATTTCTTAGTGAAAAGCTCCCAAATTATTTAACAATATTAGAAAAATGTTTTAGTTGATTCAACTGAATGTCTGTCACTGTGTTTGTGCCTGCCTGTGTTTGTGTGTGTATGTGTGCACATGCACAACTATATAAAGAATTATAATGCATATTAAGAGTGGGTGATCTGTGGTTAAAGGCTACAAGACCTCATCTTCATTTTAGAATTCCCAATATTGTACTTGCCTAAATCTATTAGCAAATTGCCAGTTTGAGACACTGTGGATTTTTCTCTTTTAGGCACTAGAACAACAGAGTTGGAAGGTACCTTGGAGGTCATCTAGTCCAACTCCCTGCTCAAGAAGGAGAGTCTATTCCAAATATTAGCTCTACCTAGGATCGAACTCACAGGCTCCTGATTGTGAGGCGAGAGCTAAATCTTCCACGAGTATTAATGTTTCTATTTTACTAAACTCTCTAAATTGCAAAGAGAAGGTAAAGAAGCTGAAGAAGCTTAACAGTCCATCCATGACCTTCCATGATGACTCTACAGTTCCGTTACAGTTCTTACTTGATTTGTAATTTTAAAAAAAATATTTTAAATGCAGCTTTGTTGCATGACAGCTCACGAGTTACATAAACAAGATAGAAATAAGAAAGTAGGTTGGATACAATTGATGCCACATATTTTAATTTTACATTTTCTACAACAGAGGCCCTGATAACAGAAAAAGGAGGGAACATTTTTGTTTCTTCAAAAGCAGGGTGGTCCATTACAAGGCCTTCATATTTAGGAAATCCTGATTCATATATTAATTATTAGTTTCACACAAGTAGACCTTAAATACCAATATGACATATATCAGAAAAAACATTCCAGCAAATGCTTGAAATCCACCAACAGTCTTTGAAATTCAACATGAAATCAGAATGACCTCAGTAGTGAATAAGAAACTAATGGGAAGAAAATAGATGGGATATGTATAAAACATGATGAAAGAACAAATTAAAAGTATAAATTGACAGCTACTAGTCAGCAGACATTAAAACAGTGGAGATAAAACAGATGAGCAGATCAATTGCAATATAAATTAAAAGCTAATCATTATACATTACAAAAATTAGAAGTGTATTACCTGGCATTAAAAAAGTAATAGAAATAATACTAGATATGCTTCTCTGAAAACAGTACTTTAAACTTCATGTAACTATTGAGTAGCTAGTTTCTACACTTCAGCATGCAGTGGCAATCTGGAACAGGCAATGTTCAAAGAAGACCAGTAGGAGAATACTGGAAATTATTATTTTTTCAAGGCACTGTGGCACCAATATTTAAAGTACATTCAAGATTAATGTGACTTGAAATAAATATGATTTCTTCTTGAATCATTCTATATTATCTTTTCAAAAATGTAGTCTCATGGATAGCACATTAATAGATCTGAGGCTGTTAAGACATTGTAGCTAGTTTATTCCATTCCAGAAATAACTAGAGAAACAGCCACATCTAAAACTTGGGCTTTCAGTGAAAATGGTAAAATGGTAAAATGCTAAAATAAGGAATGGTAACCTTTTTGACAGCTTCCTTACACTGAATGGTCAAAATAACTAATCACAATGTCTTATTGGCTTATTGGTCTTTAGATAGCTACCTCTAATTGGACAGAATGTGATCTTATCTTATCCAGAAATGAATTCATTTCCAGGCATCAAGCATCAAATACTTTTGCTATCTGGGTGACTCAAGCTTATAATAAGTAGGCAACCATAATTTGCCGTCACAAGCAATCCTCACAAGGTGTGATATACTTAAGTCTGAGCTCAATAAGGAAAACATAGTGGTTTACTTTGAAAACAGTAGAAGAATGCAGCTGCCCACCAAGAGTACATAAATATAATAGACATGACTAATAAAGTAGAAATGTCAGTTGCTCTTGCTGTGTCTGTCTCTGCTGTGAGTACTGATTTATGAGATTGTATGAGCAAAGAGTGACACATTTGCTGAATCTTTTCAGATTAAAGGGATTATTAGCAGCATCAGTTTCCTAAGTGTTATATGGTTTTAGGGATGAGTACCAAAACAGAACAGGGAAGAACTGAATTTTGACAAAGCTAAAAAAATTATTTATTTTTTTAATAAATTTTATTAAGTTTCCAAATTTTAAAAACATAAAATAAAACTTTATACATTGTTATCAACATCAAGACATCTTTTGCATCTGCTCACATTTTTCAGTATATGTATTTACTTATTCCTTTGCCATTACATCTTACTCTTACTATAAATCAATATCTTTTATCCTTACATCTCAATCTTCTCCATGATATATTTACATATTTCCTCATTCTTTTCCTAATTGCCATTTTATTTATTTATTTTATTTTGAAAATAAAAGACAGAGAAGATTCAATTTATTATAGGGCCTGGGATGCCTGGTATGAATGGTTTAGAAATAAAAAGACAAAGCTAAAAAATTTGTATAAGGACAGCAAGGAATTTATTGATGGCAAACGGAATGAGAAGATGAGGGTTTGCTTTAATTTTAATATAAAAATTTCAAAACCATTAATTACTCTCTGTTCATATAATTAATTGGAACCAAAGAACCATACTTTTTCAAATTATGAGATGCGCTTCAAATAATTAAGAATCCTTGTATATCATTAGGTTTTCCCCCCATGTACTTAGTATCTTGTAAGGATGGTTTGATTAAATGTTCTTTCCGCTTCCATTTTGAAAAAAGAACAGAAAGGGCCCAAAAGAGTTATGAACATGATTAGGAAAGCCAAGCATCATCCTTATGAGAAAAGGTTGCAACATATGGAGCTATTTGTTTCCGACAAAAAGAAGAAAAGAGCACTTTAGAAGCAGATAAGAAACATTCATGGAAGATAAGACTATAAATAGCTGTTAGAGATGAGAGCCATATATTATCTCAAGAATCTAAACAAATGTGCTGACAAACAACTTCAGGAAATAGCTATTTTCTTCATATCTTGCTTGTGAACTTCTCAGAGATATCTTCAGGAGAATCCACAGTTTTGATCTAAAGCTACTATTCCAAAACAGCCCCAATCATCAAGAAGAAAACTGAAATTTAACAATACCATACCTTTATTTCATATAATTAATAGATGTAACTTTCACTTCAGGCTCCCCTACTACTCGAACCCTTTTTGTGGCTTCTTGGACAGCATTGCCTGTGCCCGTCATCACCGTGAGCTCCTTGAAGAAACCAAGGATATCCAGAATGCTATTAAATCTTTCTGCACAGGAACAGAAGTCATCAAGAGTTATTCAGAAGCTAAAGCAAAATAGAAAGACTCTCCCTAAATCCTTTTTTAAAATGACAGATGAAATAAACTTAAAAGATAAATGGAGAGAAAGAAATGCTAAAACCAAACAATACACTTTTTACTCAAATAGACATTTATCATGGTCCAGAATAGATATGATTTGGATTTCAACAGAACTAATATCTAATATTCAAGAAACAAATATTGAAACAAATACTTGGGCAGACCACAATCCAGTGACAATTAAATGGAAAGGACAAAAAAGAAGATCGAGATGGATGTTAAATAATACTATTTTAAAGGAAAAGAACTTCACACAGCGGATGGAGAAAGAATTGGCCTTTTTCTTTAGAGAAAATAAAAAAGAAGATACTTCAATTCAGAATGTATGGGACACAATGAAGGCATATGCTAGAGGCTTGATAATAGACTATAGAAGGAAAAGGAACATCAGGAAAAGGCAAGCCACTAAAGCTTTAGAAGACGAGCATAAAAGACTTGAAAAAGAGCTACAGAAAACACCACAGAAAAAAGACATTAAACTAAAATTGGACATAATTAAACACAAAATGGGTCAAATAGAAAAAGAAGAATTAGCACAGAAAATTAGAAGTGCTAAACAGAACTACTTTGAAGATGCAAACAAACCACGTAGATGGTTAGCATACAAATTGAGAAAGGAGAAAGAATCAAGGAAAATATTGCAGTTAATAGATGATCAAGGTCAAGTTTGCTATGGCAATAAAGAGAAAAAGGAAATTATTCGAGACTTTTATGGGCAACTATATAAGCAAGAGAATATCGATGAGGAAAGAGTCAAAAAGTATTTACAGAATGCTAATCTACCTAAGATACCTAAAGAGACTGAAAAAATGTTAGAAAGCAATATAACAATGATGGAATTAACTGAAGCACTTAAGAAGCAAAATAATGGAAAGTCACCAGGACCAGATGGACTTCCGGCAGAATTTTATAAAACATTACAAGAATCGCTGAACCTTCCATTCCTAGAAGTCATGAATGAAGTTATGTCAAAGAAGAAGATACCTAAAACATGGTCAAAGCCTATATTACACTTATTCCAAAAGAAGAGGCTGATCCATTGCAAATTAAGAATTATAGACCTATTTCTTTACTAAATGCAAATTATAAAATTTTCACTTCAATATTGGCAGAAAGACTTAAAAAATATTTAAATAACTTTATTCATCCTGATCAAAGTGGATTTCTGCCAAAGAGACAAATTAAAGATAATATGAGAGTAATTTTGGACACTTTGGAATATTATGAGGCACACCCCGAAAAACAAATGGCTTTGATATTTGTAGATGCACAAAAGGCATTTGATAATGTGAATTGGAGATTCATGCTATTGTTATTGGAACAGATGGGTTTCGCCAGAAAATTCATTCAAGCAATAGAAGCCATATACCATAAGCAAACAGCAAAGGTAATGATAGAGGGAGAATTGACAGATTCCATCAATATAAGAAAAGGTACAAGACAAGGATGCCCATTATCACCTTGGCTATTTGTATTATCTTTGGAAGTGTTAAATAGAAATATTAGAGACGAAAAGAGTATAAAAGGAATGAAAATTAAAAAGGAAGAATTTAAATTGCGAGCCTTTGCGGATGACTTGGATTTTATTTTAGAAGACCCTTTAGAAACAGCACCAAAATTATTGGAAAAGATAGAGGCATATGGCAAGGTGGCTGGTTTGAAAATAAATAAAGATAAAACAAAGATCTTGACAAAGAATATGCTATTAAGACAAAAAGAAGAATTGGCAGACTTATTGAAAATTCAAGTCACGAATAAGGTTAAGTATTTGGGGATACATTTGACAGCAAGATGTAGTACATTAAAAGAGAACAATTACATTAAACTTAAACAGCAGATAGCGTTGGACTTGACGAAATGGGAAAATCTACGGGTGGCATGCTTTTTTATGGTATAAGGGAACCAAAACACAGGGCTATTTTAGAAGACATCATATACGGGAGTCTCTGTGGTTAAATTGGGAGAAGATTAAAAGACAATGCTATTTGAAAATTCCAGTCTGGTTATCGACTATTGAAGCATTTTCCTATCCTATAATATACAAGAAGGAACAAAGAGTTAGATATGGGGAAATTTTGAATGAAAAGGGTGAACTTAAATCTATGCAAAAACTAGAGGAATGAGGTATAAAGATGAATTGGTTTTCATATGCGCAAATACACTCAAGGTATGATAAGGATTTTAAAACAGAAGGTTTTTATCATAAATTGACTGACTTAGATAAGATCTTGACAGGTACCGATGAAAAGGTGATTAAAAAACTGTATGGATATCTATTAGAAATTAAACTAGAAGAAGAACAAGTTAAAGAAACTATGATTGCTTGGGGGAAGAATTTTGGATATGGGATTGATTTAGAGAAATGGCAACAATTGTGGTCTCAAAATTATAAAATGACAATGTCAACAGCATTTAAAGAAAATTTGTATAAGATATTTTACAGGTGGCATTTCCCCCAACAAGAATAGCAAGAATGTTCAAGAATAAATCCGAAAAATGTTGGAAATGTCATCAGATACCTGGCTCATACTACCATATGTAGTGGACTTGTGCGGATGTGAGAAAATACTGGACTAAAATCCACATGTGGTTGGAAAAAATCACAAAAAAACATATAGATTTGAAACCAGAGATATTTTTATTGGGAATTCTACCTGATACAAACAGTAAAGATTTAAAATATTTGATTGTAAATTTATTAACAGCGGCTAGGATTGTATTTGCTAAAAATTGGAAAAATGAGAAAATACCATCGCAGGAGGAAACCATTAAGAAAATATTGGAATGTGTTGAAATGAGTAGATTGACATTTGAAATTAGAGAACAAGAGGATAAACAATTTTACAAAATTTGGGACCTTTTCTATCAATGGTTAGATAATAAAATATAATATTAAAATATGTAGAATTTTAGAAACAATGAATACATAAAGATGTATTTCTTTTCTTTTTTATTATTATATCTATAAAATGTTTCTAGGATAGATTTGGGAGGATTATATGAATTGTTATAAAATAAACTAATTAAATTATAGTTATCTTGTAAAGTATGAATGAACAAAATTATAGTCAAATGATTGATTAATAATGATACTAGGGTATTCAATCTTTGATTGATAATATGAGTTATTATGCAATGTAACTGTAATTGAGACTATGAAATGGATGCACAAAAAATTTGTAAACCAACCGACACACTGCTTGCACACTTATGGAAGAAAGCTGGATGTTTTCATGTTTTGTTTGTTTTTGTTTGTTTTTAAAAACTAATAAAATTTACAAAAAAAAAGAGTTATTCAGAAGCTACAGATATAGGCTCTATTAAGTCAATAGGACTCTATCTATCTAAATAGTTGGTGAATCTTCTTTATCTTTCCTTCCTTAGCGTGCATTATTCACACCTTCTGGATTTTATATTGTCTGAAAATTGAAGGAACAATGTTAAAATTAGAATCAATAGAAGTTTAAGTCATGCTTTTTCAGTATTTAAACTGCAAAAAACAAACCAGGCCAATACATAAGGCTGTATTTTGCAAACCCTGGCTTTTGAGCCAACTCTACTGAACTTAAGGGTAATTTTCTATACTTAGAAATGTACCATTTACAAACAATATTATCCATGATGGGGCTATTATTTCATTAGTAATTAATATTTCTATTTTATCAGCATTTAGTGAATAATCAGGTTTACCTTAACAGATTAACAGTGTTGGAAGGGACTTTGTAGGTCATCTAGTCCAACCTCTCATCCAAGTAGGAGCCTTTTACAGAAGCAGGGACCAAAGCACTGAAGAAAAATAAGTGATCCTATTAAGGAATTCAAGCTGTCTCAGTCTCTTTGGCTGGGCTGATTCATTATACATAGCCAAAACATGGTTTGGCTGATGGTAGTTTAGAATACTTTATAAATCGAACATTAAGGCTTAATATATTAAATGGGCTAGAATGTACAGCTCTTCCAACAATCATCTTTAGAGATCTGCGCTAGATGATACTCTCCTGGTTTTCAAGTCACCATTTTGCAAGTAAACATAGAAGACAGTCTTCTGCTCCTGCCTTTAAATTACATATGTCTCAAGTGAGAATGATGGTACTAAATAAAAGATCAGTTTTTTTCCTTCTTATTTCAGTTCACAGCTTTGAGGATCATTGTTAGTTGGTAGAATTTATAGTAAATGTTAAGAAAAAAACATGATATGCAGTTACTCCACAATCAATAGAAAATATTTCAGCTTTTATTTATAATATGTAAGTTTTTCCCATGCAAACCAGCAGCTTCCATGATGAAACATGTTTTTTATACTCTCTGCCTTGAATCAGTTCAACCTTCTTACATTTAATTTTCCATCCTGCCTTATGCAACAGACTTATTGATTCCATCTTTTGGACAGATTATCTTGTTTCCATCTGTCCTTTGTTTATGTAAGTGTCCAATTTGCTATCATGTTATTCTTCCTTGGCTGTGTGAAGGAATTATCACATATGCTTATGATGGAAGAGATTTCATTTCTGTTCACAGCTTGTGAGCTTACTTGAATGCTCAGAATTCACAGTGATCATCTTATTAAGAAATGTAGGACACAAAGCAATAAGAACTAATGTCTTTGCAAATATTGTTAATTAAAACTTTCAACAACTCATACCACTGATAATGCTAGCTGACTCTGCTGAGATTTATAAGTCTACATCATCTCGAAAATGACAGGTTCTTCATCTCTATAATGGTTTTTTTTTTAAAATGAGTTCTATTGAACTTAGTGCTATCATTGCTTAGATGCACATTAGGATCATGTTTGTTTGATCTTAGTAGAGTTACAGAAAATACAACTCTGCATAAAAATTCTTCTGGGTCATTTTATTTCTTTCTCACGAAGGCATCACCAAACTAGAGTTTCCAGTAAATATACAGTATTTTTCCACTTTTTAAAATATGTCTTGTAAGATACCTAATTTAACAGAGGTGAATTCTATCTTAAAAAGAAAATAATATTCAGTTTAGAGATTTAATTCAAAAATGGTTTGATAAAATCTTTGTCTCCAGTTGGCTTTCCAGATCAATTCAGTCTTTTTCCAACCAATTTTTTAAAAAATGAATCAAATTGACACAATTTAGAAAAATTGGTTTTAAAATCTTGGTTTTCTAAATCAATTTGCATCAATTCACAGCAATTGTAGGTATTCCCTTTATGTACCTGTTGATGGCCAATTTGAGTACTGGACTTCCAAGAATTCTCTACCTGTTTTGGACTTGGCTTGGTCTAGGATGCTCACAGATTCCCAGTGAAACTATGGTTAAGTCTGCCCATGTGTTGTGAATTTTTTTAAAAAAATCATCTTGTCATCTGACTGCAGGTTTTTTTCCCCAACCATATTTTTTTAAAATGAATCATACTGATACAATTTAGAACATTTGGCTTTCTAAATCAATTCACATCAATTCACATCAATTCACAGCAAATCTGTACGCTATTTTCTTCACCCGAAGAGATAAAGTTTCATAGTACTATCCATCAATAATTAAAATAAACAGTTGTTACATTTTGGTTTATTTCTGCTATATGCTAGGTCAATAAATCTATCCATTTTACCCAGAAGATATGTTTGAGAATCAAATAGTCCTTATGCATTCAAAAATGGAGGGTAGGGCATTCCTTTTCTATTCCGGAATATACCTATAACAAGTACTGGTATTAAATACATTTAGTCTTCAATACTACTTGAGAATATGGAATCCAAATATGGAATATGGAATATAGAATCCAAATTGTGACGTTACGACCCAGAACTGTGACTAGGAGATTCAGATTAATTTTCCTTCACGCATTAAAACTCAGTGGATGATTTTAGGCTACTGTTTTCTTTCAGCCCAATCTGCTTCACAGAGTTAATGATGGTTGTGCTAAATACAAACAATTGCATTTCCTTATATGGGGTGTAAAACAAACTGGATTTCTTGGATCAGCATTGTAGTTGAACTCTGTGGGCCAGCCAGGGGGAAGAAGAAAGGATGCAACACCCTGCAATACCCTGCAGGCCAAAATGGGGAATGGGGGCTGTAGGGAGGCCACAGGTGGCCTCAGCACGCCCTGTTTTGGCTAGCAGAGTACTGCAGGAGGCCATCCAGGTAAAAAATGGGGCACACAGGGGCCACTCCTTGTACCCCATTTTCACTACCGTGTTTCTCATATAATAAGGCCGGGTCTTATTTTTTTTGAGCCCTGAAAAAATGGCTAGGCCGTCTTTTTTGAGGTTACTTAATTCCCCCCCCCCCTTGCATCTTCGGGTGGGTGGGCGGTGATGGCTTGGATGTTGACCTTGGCGTTGGTGGGGCACTTCGTATTGGGGTCAATGCAGGCAGCACTATATCTGGGTGTGCAACAAAAGTACTTCCTAACGGCAAGCCCCCCCGACCATTCCCCCCATTTCGCATGTTTTAATATAGGCCTTAATTTGGGGGGAGGGGCTTAATTTCATTTCATGCCTATAAAACATGCTGGGACTTCCTATTGGGGGAGGCCATATTGTTGGAGAAACAGGGTAGCAGAGGCATTGCTGGCCAATCATTTGCTATTTCCAGGCTGGTCCCATTGGCCAGATTTAAGCATCCCATGAGCCAAATCAACCCCATGGGTCTTGAGTTTGACACCCCTAGTATACAATATTCCTATGTGAATATAGGAATATACTATAAATGCATTGTCATTGTTCAGCATGTCAGGCCTTCCTGTCACCCACTTTCTGCCTAAGTTTGCTCAAACCAATGCCCACTATGTCAATGACACTATCAAAGTAATGCGTTAGATTGGTTTAAAGCTTTTTGTTGATTTAAAAAGAAATTCTGTATCACGAATAAGTAAGAAGTATACTGTTTCCTTTTGGTTATGATTCTAGTTTCTCTGTGCTTTTGAAATAGAGAGAGACATACAAATGGTGATAATGAAGTCTTCCCCGATGTAACTTTCAGTTTCAGAATCACCATAAACCAATTAATTAAAACAGAGGTAAGATCCACGGACCATTATAAAGGATGTGAGCCTTTCAAAAGGTTTACCAATTCCATCATTTTTAAAAAAATCAATATCTGAAAAAAATATATGTCAAGTGCTGATGCTGTCTGCCATTTAAATTCCGTCATCATGCCCTTTGGGCCCTGCCAGAGTGATACATTTCTTCTTCAGAAGACCAGAGGCATTTATGGAGAAATGCTATATTCTCCCTCTCTCCCTCTCCCTCCTTCCGTCCCTCCCTCCCTCCCTCTCTCTCTCCATTTTTCTTTCTTTCTTTTTTGCTGCTGCTGATAGAGATTCTTTGCCTTGCTTCACAGTAAGAGAAACAAGATTTGGCGAGGAAGAGCAGAGCAGGAAAAGTAGACCTATCTTCACACCCAGAAGAAAAAGTGAGATTAACAGAATGAAACTATCTTAATTTCTTCTTGTAAAGACAATTTCATTTTCTCCAACTCTTGATCCAATACATGAATAGAGTAATTTTCATAGTATACTTCCTCTAAAAATTAAAGAGATCATTCACATCTCCCACTTGCTGGAGAAATTGTTCTGAGAAAGCAGTGGCCTTTACAGTATATATGTCTATTTGTAAAGCAAAAGAGCAGGGCTGGCACCAGGGTTTAATTGACCTCTAATACTTAGTGCAGACCTTATCGCTTTTTTAGTTCTTAATCCACTATTGTGTATTTCAAGTACTGGAAGATCAATGGGGAAGGCTGGTTAGAAATCACTTTAGAACAGAAGGAAGGGGAGATTCTGTGACTTTGATGAAATACAGAACTGTGCTGATACAGTGAATCCACAATTTTGTCATTCAGATTACATTGATGACTATCCATTCATCCATCTTGCTGATCCAAACCTTATGATAACATTAGAGAAACATCAGTGTTAGGCATGACTGTATTTAACTTATTTTAATGATATTGTGTAGGACCTATACAATTAATAATGCCAGAACTTAACTTTCTTTCTTTCTTTCTTTCTTTCTTTCTTTCTTTCTTTCTTTCTTTCTTTCTTTCTTTCTTTCTTTCTTTCTTTCTTTCTTTCTTTCTTTCTTTATTTATTTATTTATTTATTTATTTATTTATTTATTTATTTATTTATTTATTTATTTATTTATTTAATTATTTCATGGCCCCAATACAACACTGCATTTACCAAAATTATTGCCCTCCCTCCCTCCCTCCCTTCCTTTCCTTCCTTCTTTCCTTTCCTTCTTCTGCTTGATTTCAAGAGATGACATGGATTGATTAGTTTTATGTTATCTCTGTTCATTGTTGCACACTGATATGCAACACTTGCTGAATACTGTGCTTTTATTAAAAGAAGCAAGCTATTTAAAAAGATAATGTTGAGGCATGCATACTTCTGGGTCCTTCTTATGAACATAAATAAGTTGTGGAAAGTTTATCCTGTAATAAAAGGTATAGGAAATAAAGAGTCTGCCTAATGTTAGTAGAAGGCAAGTGATTTGAGTTCAAAAGGAAACGCTACAATTTTGGCATACTTCTCTGCCTATAAAAGACCAAAAAGTTGGAATATTACCTGAACTAGCTAATCCTAAAACAGATGTAAATGATCACCATCATTAATGTCTGTCTTAGGATATATGATAAAATAGCAAAGTTAAGAGAGAACACACTGGGATAGTATCAAGAGGTTTTGAGGCAACAAGGACTTTGAAAGATAAAAGTGCTTTGTGTTCATCTGTCTGGGATTCAGATAAACTATAGTAATACAATCACAAAGCATGAATGTTTTGTTTTATATTAATAATATGTTTCTTGTTCAGCTTTTTATTTCTATTCTCCCTCCCTCCCTCCCTCTCTCTCTCTCTCTCTCTCTTTCTTTCTCTTTCTCTCTCTCTCTGTATTCCGTTTCCTTAAGGCCATTTTAATTCATTAGTATTTAGCAGGTGCATTGAATAATTGTTTTAATTACTTTTCATTTCCTTTTATTATTTTTGACCTTTTTTTTAAAAAAAGAAAGAAATAAAGGCTTTATTGAATACTAGGGTTACAAATCTTTGCAGACTAATTGTCTTGCAGGTAGTTTAATGTACTATAAGATTATAGTATTATCTTTCTCAAGATTTTACTAATGAAAGTAATTTAATTTGGGACCGTAATAATCTTCCTTATTAACAGTGTAGAAAATATTTACAAAAAAATAAATAGCAAAGCGTTACACTAAAATACATGATAATTTCCTAGTTGAATCTCATTTAATGGTATGTTTCCTAATATAATAAAAATTAGCATTTTAAAAACACTAAAAAGTCAATTTAATGGTGAAGTCTGCTGGGTAGATTTCATTCAGAAAGATGTAAGTAGCAATAGCAATAACACTTAGACTTATATAACACTTTATAGTGCTTTACAGCCCTCTCTAAGTGGTTTACAGAGTCAGTATATTGCCCCCAACAATCTGGGTCCTCATTTTACCCACCTTGGAAGGATGGAAGGCTGAGTCAATGCTGAGCCTGGTGAGATTCAAACTGCCAAATTGCAGGTAGCCAACAGTCAGCTGAAGTAGCCTGCAGTAGTGCACTCTAACCACTGTGCCACTATGGCTCATTCTCAGTATGATCAACTGGAGCTTCTTGTTCTCATAATTTCCCCCCTCCCCATATGTTGAAGTTCCATGAGTGATATTCATCACAAATATAGACGTGTTCTGTAGAAACATTTTGTTGATGACAGAATCTCAAACTATTACAGTACTATAGGCTTTTACTTATAATTTGATGAAAACACTGAAAAAAGTAAAAGTTATACCAAACCTTTGTGAAACTAAGCATATGGCCTTGCAAAATCTCCAGCTGTTATTAGTTTTTCAGGCTGCCTTCATTTTCTATGCCTTGGAGAAGTCTTGATTAAGCCATCTTAGGCTTTACCAAAATAAAACATTGCACAGGCCACATGCTTGTATATTAATGACCGTTCCACACAATAAAGTTTGCCTGAATTTCTTCCCTCATTTCATTGCATGCAAATGAATTTGCAATCAAAATTTCTTTGAAAGGAGAAGAGAGTTTAAAGATTATTTTTTAATGAATAGAAGGTTATAGTCTGGCACTTGCTCAGTAATTGAAAGGAATATTTTGATGTTCTGGTTCTGATGGTACAATATTGCTTTCAGTGTTTTGACCCTCTCTGATTTCCTATGTTTCAATTAAATCTTAAGAAAGTCACCATGAAGCCATCTTAACAACATCACTAAAGAGGAGTTTTAACTCAGACAAAATTCAGAGAATTCACATTCTGCTTCTCTATCCATACATTTTGTGGAGAATTTGCTAGCCTAGCTCTGCCCAGCTCTAATTAATAATGATGTTAAGGTCGAAGAAAGTAAAAAAAAAAAAAGCAAAGCTGGATAACAGGTTGTCTCTTTTTTTTTCAACAGCATTTTCAACAGTGTGATGAAAATTTAAGATCAGACAAGTAGTCAACAATAAAGCTCTTCTTTTTTGTTCTTTTTCTGGCTCATTCAGTTTCCCCAAAAGTGCAAAAACTGAACTCAATAAAGACTGTAGAAAGTTGTCTAAACAGTCTATTATCTACTCTACCCATCCATCCATCCATCCATCCATCCATCCATCCATCCATCCATCCATCCATCTCTCTCTCTCTCTCTCTCTCTCTCTCTCTCTGATATGCTGTCCAACTCACCAATAAGGCAATTCTGAGCAGTTTACAGACAGTAAAAAGATTAATATAGAACAATTCAAACTACTATTGAGATGTTTGATAGGAATGTGTGTCCCTATATCCTGGGAAGTTAAAGCCATTACTATTGACAACTCTTCAAGAAATTAACAGTTCAGTCTCATCCCAACTCAACCATTTCTTCTAAAGATTAAATAACGTTATAGGGGCATAATTAAGATAAATGATGATGATGGTGGTGGTTAGGTTTTTATTTTCTTTTAAAATATATTTTGGTTAACTTAATAGTTCTCCATCCTATTTTCCTGTTTGGTTTGGATTGAAAGTTGACTAGTCCAAAGTCATCCAGATGACTGTCATGCCTAAATGAGACCTAGAACTCAGTCCCCCTATTTTTAGGCCAGCTTCTCCACCACTATACCAAACTGGCTCTCCCCTTTAAACCACACTGAGGTTTTAAAACAAAATAGAATAGAATATACAATTAAAAAAGCTCAGTCCATTTTCTAGTTAAAGCCAATAGACGCTATTTTTAGGAGGGGAAGTTGTTTTTGTTAAAAAGGCTGTAATAGCAATAGCACTTATATACCACTTCACAGTGCTTCATATCCCTCTCTAAGCAGTTTACAAAGTCAGCATACTGCCACCAATAATCTGGGTTCTTATTTTACTGAACTCGGAAGGATGGAAGGCTAGGTCAATCTTGAGCTGGTGAGAATCAAACTGCTGGCAGTCGACAGAATTAGCCTGCAAAACTGTATTCTAATCACTGCACCACCACAGTAATAATTATAATTATAGCCATCTGTGGGAAGAAATCATTATGCAAATAACTATTGGATTTTATAGAACATTCTAAATTGTTCTAAATTACCCATCTCCCTGATTTCATAAGTTGCTCCTGCATACTTTTTCTCTATATTCCTAAAAAAAAATAAAGATTTGTTTATGTCTGTCTGTCTGTCTGTCTGTCTGTCTGTCTCTCTCTCTCTCTCTCTCTCTCTCTCTCTCTGATTATATTTTTTTTCTACAAGATGCTAGGATTTGGTGCTTCATAATAATAAAATTTTATTGCAATTATTAACAAAAGATGCTTGTTTTGTTTATGCTTGCTAGTGGACTATATTTCATACTTTTATCCTCTTCAGCAGTTTTCACAAGAATATCAGTGTTAGAAATTCAGTGAATTAATTCAGTACAATATATTCTAATACTAGCAGAAAAGTATTCCAATCAATTCACTTTCTGGATGGTTGATCTTTATTTAGTGTTGCAATAATAAATAATAATGTTTAAATGAAAGAATTTGACTTCATAATATTGCTGAATGACTTTAAATAAATGCTGTTATTTTGAAAAGCATCTAGTTCCTTGTATGTATGAAACCAGAATTTAAAGACAGTTTATTTCAAAGATTTCACTGTTTGGATTTATGGCTGTGTAGAAATGTTCATTACTCAGATCCATATACTGGCAGTAGCACTAATAGTTTCAATGACTAAAATATTTGCATTTTGGAATATACGGTAATGTTAGGCTTACTCCATCAGAAGAGTTAACCACAAGCTGTGATAAAACACCAATCTGGAGTGTCACTTCAACTGTTGAGACAACATTCTTTTCCTGTTCCTTGGAGCTGAGATTTTTGCATTTATCACATTGTTCTAAGTGCATCCCATTTAGGTATATGAGTATATACATGAGTTATCAATGGTTAGTACTTTAATCTTTTCTACATTGCAACCTCACCCAAATGACCAAGCTCCACCCCTAAACCACAGAAGATATCAGTGGTTCCAGTTTGTCAGCAACCAAAATAACACTGGTATGAACTGGTATGTCTAACCAAATTCAACCCCATTGAACTTTTGAAGGCTTTTCTCATGATGAATATATGATGGTATTGAATAGCATTAGAGACATGGATGCAGATGCAACCTTGGAGTACCTGGTGCGTGCTAGTAACCTTCTGATCATTCACTTTGATGAAGATTATTAAGATTGAACCATCAGCAAGTGTTCCCCAAAGAGCAGCTACAATAATAAATGCTGTTAAAGACAGCTGCAAAGTCAATGAATACTATAATAAGATGTTGGCTGTGTAGGGTTCACTTTTCTTGACTCACTATAATATAAATAAGTGATCAAGGCAACCCTAACTTGGATGTAAATTAGCCTGTTCTGCATGAGCCATTTGTTTGCTTTGTTTTTGTATTTGGAACTGGACAATCAACATGGATATTTTTTCCAGCTATGGAGAGCTGTCTGATCCCATGATAGCTTTTGCACTCATAGCTGCATCTTTTTATGAAGATAGGGTCATGATGGTTTGAGTCCATATGCTTGGCACTTGTACTCTGCTGCCCAGCTCAACTGAATCAGGAAGTGTGATCACTGTAGCAATGCAGAATAATTATATGAGCCTGATATGATATTTTAGTCTCTGCAGAATGCTCTGTAAGAACCCTAGTGTGATTTTTAGCCATTCTATTGCCATTTTTAGAGACCCCATGCACAAAGTTACTGTATTCTGAAAGGAATGGAAAACTATTTGTTAAGGACTTTGGTATATATATGTATATAAAACATGTAATAGTGATGCATTAATTCTTATGCCCAAGAATAATGTAAAAGTGGTTATCTATTGGTTATCTATTTCTGGGATCATAAATCTATTCCTCACATCCTCTTAACTATGCCAAGAGCATGTTCTGTTTTAAATGCTATTAGCTTCCTTTCATTTTATTCCTAGCCCACAGCCAACACAGCTTAAAGTCATCTTAATTGTCCCAGTTTTAAAACTGTCCTTTTCTTCTTCTCCAACATAATTTTTGCCATGGACCTAATTTAGCATAATTCAGTAAGGTTGGTGCCAACCAAGATTTACTAAGTTCGTATTGGTCACCTAAGACTTCCGCAGTCATGTTCCTCCCTTTTGGTTTCTAACGTTTTGCCTGTATGCTTTAATTGGGCATTATATTTTTACAGTGTTGTACAGTGTTCTTGGAGATATTTTATGGTGTTCTTGAAAGTTTCCTGTTAACAAGAAGAACTGATAACTTTCTAGCAACTCTTTTTTGAGATTATTTAATTGGTTCTTTTGCTGTCTGAATCTGTATCTGCTAACACTAAAGGCTATAATTTCATAGTAAAAGTGGCTTGAGGGCATCTAACAAATCATTACTAAAGGGCCTGTCCTTTATCTCATCCCCAACTCACTGTGGAGGCAGCTTAAGTTCAACTTAGTTCTTCAAGATATAAAGCAGTAATTTATTTCTTCAACCAATATGTCTTGGCATGGAATTATCTGTAATACTCCATTAATTATTTTGGTGATGATGCGATCAAGAACTGGCATCTGTCAAGATTCTGTTCCCAATTGAGGCTGATACATGCATGTCTGCTCCTCTAGTTGCTGAGCTAGACATCACCCTTAATGGCCCTTACAACTCAGAAAGAAACATGTTACTGTTTCTGTTTCATATGAATGATGCTTCAGCTCAGAACACTATTTGAATAGTTGTGCTTTCTATTGCTTTGGTTGTTTTTGCCATTTTGTATCCCCCATGGGATTTCTTTTAGCTGCTACCTATCATATCTACTTAAGGTACTGTCAGTAAGAGAGATGGGTGGTGAAATTAATAATTGATCAATTCATTTTCTATCCTAAACCATAAGAGGACTGGTAAACTGGAATTCAGAAAATGGACCAACTGACAGGTCAATGGAGTTGGAGATCAGGATTAACCACAAGGGATGTTTTTAATTCCTCATGTGAACTTTTTCCCACTTTGCCTCAGCTCTTTCTCTATTCCTCTGAACTGACAACTGAGCTTATATTGGACATGAGTCAATCTTTTTATGATAAATAAAATTTATCTGACCATAAATGTCTCTCATAATTTTAGGACATTTTACATTTTAGGATACAGACAATGTTACCACTAGTACATTAGAATAAGCTATTATTTCATGCAAGTACAAAACATTTGAATACTAAATATGCATCCTTAAAGACTTATGTAGATTCCCAGGGAAGCCCTTAGTGGGTACAAATGTCTGATATGTGTATTCATGTTTCAGGACAAGCATCTGTTAATACTTAATATGCTTGCTGGAAGGGAGAAAAATCAGTGTAATAGCATAGCAAATCTAATTCCACCTAATCATCAGCTTGTGGTTAAACTGGAAGAGATAAGCACTCCAGATCATCGAAGCATGCCTTCAGCAAACTGAATTTTGCTTTTAGTGTTGCAGTTGGCTGCATCAACTTTCATCTTCTTTAATAGATGTAATCTTTGTGGAAGGCAGACATTGGCCCGAAAGTTATCAAAGTTTTCCTCTTTGCTCAATTATTCTCAAGCTGCCTGGATGAAAATGATGAAGGATGTTTATTTGCAGGTATTTCTACTGTTCGTAGTACTGTATAAACAGAATCACTTGAAGATCCTATATAAAGTATTTTTTTTTAAAGTCTTTGGGAAGTATTCCTGACAGCAACAGCTCACTTGTAATTTCATTTTAACAGATGACTATATTACTGGGAATTAAAAACATATTTTTAGCGTAGTGGTCTGCATTTCCCAAATCTTCGCTACTCATTGATGCTGCAAGCCTGGTAGCCTTTTTTTTTCCAACTTACCTGAAGGGCACTTGAGTTGCATAGAGACACTCCAAGGGAAAATCAATCTTGCTAATGGTAGGAAGAATTGTATCACCTCAGTTGGTAATACAGGTTATTTAGCATAAACATATGTGCTCCCATTAAGGGCTATCTATAGCCTGCTTCAATGAGTCACTTGTGTAAGAGGTTTTGTTTATAAATCTGAGATTAATTTCCCCAGTCTCTTCATTTTCCATCATAGCAAAAGCACACCAATGTCACTGCACAGGCAAACCATTTTTCTTCAGAGCATGATGCAAAATCATTAAGAAGTTTTTTCTCAACTGTGTAATAAATATCACCCCCCACCCCCCACCCCCCCCAAAAAGATAATGTCATCAGGTCCAATCCCAGAGGTTCTTTTTCCGATTACCATCTTTAAAACTAACCCTGCAGAAAGTATTGAAAAGTTGTTTCCTCATCAGCAAAAATATGTTCCTATGACCAGAGCATTATTGGCTGTTTCAGCTATTTTTCTCTTAATTACAAATCTATATACCAGCAGTGGATTTGTTGCACCAATCAGATTTTGACAGGAAACTGTATGATTGGGATAGCCAGAGACCTTACTTAATATGTTTAGAGACTCCACTGTGATATGGATGAAGAAAGAAAGAAAGAAAGAAAGAAAGAAAGAAAGAAAGAAAGAAAGAAAGAAAGAAAGAAAGAAAGAAAGAAAGAAAGAAAGAAAGAAAGAAAGAAAGAAAGAAAGAAAAGGCTATCAAGGGCTGGCTTTTTTTCTTTTTCAGCACAGAGCCTATTGCATCACTTATACTATGGGTTTACAGGGGTGGGTGGGGGTGGGGTGTCAGAACTGAGTATAAGTTTCATTTATACACAACTCTTGCCGGAAAATATTCTTGTTTGTGGTCTGTTTAAATTGATTGTTCCAATCTGTATAATGAATTTGATATTCAGATGAAATAAAATATATGGTTCCCATAAATAAATCATTGGCTTGGTAAAGGTAAATCAAACCACAAAAAAAAATTGCCTTTATATAAGTTGGGACCATTCTTCATAAAAAGATTGATATCTCATCAGTGACTTCATTTTCTATGACTTTTAACTCCATAAAAATTATATTCCCATCACTTGTAAAGACCAGGTAGTACATAAACACAGGTAGTTCTTGACTTACAACCGTTTGTTTGGCGACCCTTCAAAATTACAACAAGACATAAACAAGCCACATAAACAGAATTTGAACACTTGCAACTGGCAAGTATTTATGACAGTTGCAGTATCCTGGAGTCATGTGATCACCTTTTGCAACCTTCCCCATAAGCAAAGTTTCACTTAACAACTCTGCTACTAACTTAACAACTACAGTGATTCACTTAACCACTTTGGCAACAAAAGTCATAAAATAGGGCAAAACTCACTTAACAAATTTCTTGTTTAGCAATGGAAACTTTGGTCTCAATTGTGATCGTAAGTCAAAGACTACCTGTATTGCAGGTTACATCTATGTAACAAACCATCCTCATAGAAGTCTAAAATTGATGTCATCTTTAGACCACTATCATGCCTGCACCATTTAGCTGAAAAATTTAATGTATCACCAAAAGGCACCTTTTTTTTTATGCTTTGTGGATTTCAAACCATCCTTTGATATGATTCCAAGAGAGAACCTGTGGGGAAAACTTTAGAAATCCTCAGTGAATAAAAGTTTGTTCCTTTGTATAACTATAAACCAAAAATGCCAATAATACATTCAGGGTTAGTGCGCTTGAGATTGTGATTTTAGTTTATTTCAAAATGACTGGCTCAGTTCAGTATAATACTTATTTTGCAGCTGTATTTTGCAGTACTCTTGTCAAATTTGGATACTGTCCGCTTTGTAAAAAAAGTTACTAGTCTACATGGACAGATTACCTATCTAGTATCTCTAATCTATGCTCTCCAAGCAGAAATTAGGTGCCCAATCAAGCCATCTATTGAGCTGCCAGGCTACCAGCCCTCACTACCATAAAGATCCTACAGGAAAATGGCAGTATGGACAACCATGGGATTTGGCAGGGTGAGAGCTGTGGACCATAAACACAAAACTTTTGCTGTGTCTCAGCATAACAGATACTTTTACAACAGATACCCTTTTTTTATAACAGATACCCTTGCTGACCTTAATAGGACACTAAAGTGACAGGTCAAGGTAGTTGTGATAATGATAACTCAAATAAGCCGGGGATCATGGTTCTGGAAGAAGAACTTACTATACTTTGGAAAGGAGAAAGTGTGAATCAGGTATTATGCATCAGTCACACAAGAAGAACAAAGAATCCAAAAAGAGAAGCCACCTTCTGGTTGGAGACTCAATTGTAAGGGATGTAAATTTAGGAAAGGATACGGAGATTTTGAAAGAAGTCAGGTGTCTGCCAGGTGCTACTGCCAGCAGAGACAAGAAGCGTATTCTTAAGATAGTCAAGAATGCCAGTAAGTACTGTGATGTTGATGCTATTATACATCTTGGTACAAATGATCTGTCCCAGAAGGATTTACTTTCTGTTCAGAAAGACTTCCAGAGCTTGGGGTATGAACTTAGTAGTATGGGCTGTAGGCTTATCTTTTCAGAGGTTCTACCAGTATACAAGGAACAAAAAAGGGAAGGGCCAGAATGTAGCGGAGTTTAATGTATGGCTAAAGGAATGGTGTAAAAGGGAAGGCTTTGGTTTTGTTATTCATGATGTTTGCAGCTGGTCCAATGAAAAACTACAAAACAGATGGTTAGAATCCATCAAAAAAGGGGCTGAGTTACTTGGCATTAAATTCACAGGTTTTCTGGATAAATATTTAAACTAAACAATGGAGACAGAGAATTAATTACTGAATATTTCTGTCCTCATCAACCTAAAATTAATAAGGATACCAGTGCATGTAAAATAGATATTTGTGCAGGTAAGATTATCAACCTTGCTGTCAATCAAAACCAAGGATTTAATAGTGAGTGCCATACCATGTGCATTAATCAAACAGGTGGCAAGGAAGTAGGGGCAGGCAGGCACAACACAGGTTATGTAGACAGTAAACACAATGTCAGACATAAAGATCTCAAGTGCCTATATACAAATGCACAAAGTCTGGGGAACAAACAGGGTGAACTCGAACTACGAATACATGAAGGTTGATATGACATAGTTGGAATAACAGAAACTTGGTGGGATGAAACCCATAATTGGAACATACTGGTAGAAGGATACAAACTGTTCAAAAAAACCAGACACCATAAAAGAGGAGGTGGAGTTGCACTGTATGTAAAGGACCACTATATTGCTACAGAAATGCATGAAACCAAAGATGAAAACTTCCTAGAATACATATGGGTCAATATAAAAGAAAAAAAAAGAATGACATGACCATAGATGTATATTATAGGCCACCCAATCAAGCAGAAAAAATAGATGTCCTTTTTGCCAACCAATTAACAAACATATGCAGGAAACACACAACAATAGTAATGGTGGGCTTCAATTATCCTGATATCAATTGGAAAACAAATTCTGCACCAAGTGAAAAATCAAATAAGTTCCTAACCAACCTAGCTGACAATTTTGTTGTCCAATAGGTAGAGGATGAAACTAGAGGAACAGCCATACTGGACTTAATTCTTACAAACAGAGAAGAAGTGATAGAGGGAGTTGAAACTGCAGGAACCTTGGATGAGAGTGACCATTTCATACTAGAATTCAACATAACACAAACACAAGCAATAGAACATAATGACACCAGAGTCTTGGATTTTAAAAGAGCTGATTTTTATAAACTCTTGGGAAAGATTCCATGGATGAAAATCCTAAAGGGGAAAACAACTCAAGAATCTTGGGAAACTCTGAAATATACGATCATAGAAGCCCAGACTAGCACAATACCACTGAGAAAGAAAAACAAGAACTCCAAGAAGAAACCTGTATGGCTGCACAAAGATCTCTCTGGCAAATTGAAAGAAAAAAAGGACAAGTACAAAAAATGAAAAGAAGGATGTACAACTAAGGCAGAATATCAGCAGATAGCCAGAATCTGCAAAGAAAGAAAGCAAAGGTTCAGAACGAACAAAGACTTGCAACAAAAGTCAAAGAGGGGAATCTTTGTAGATGTGAGGTCACAGGCTTTGCATTCTTCCTCTGATGAAGGGTTGGTTTAAAATTCCTTTAAGTGTGATGTATGGAAGAAACTCTGGCTTTCAGAGGCATTTGTGTTAAAATGTATGATATGAGATTTTGATCAATATTCAAAAACCATCAGTTTTTAGGGAAGTAATCCCAAATCTAAACACTAACATTTCTTAACAATGCCATTCCTGATTCTAAATTAGCTATTGCTATCTCAAAATGCCATCTGTTTTTTAAAGGGACTTTAGAGATGTGTAGTGTTTAAAAGAATTACAAAATTAATCTAATCAAACCCAAAGTTTACATGAAATTATAATGTTAGCTGCCCTTCCTTTGTTTTGCTTATCAAAATACTAAAATGAACCTAGAAAGGATGCAGCAAATCTTGGACTCTGTCCAGTCTGTTAATAATTAAACCACTTCAGTTTGAGCATAACACTTAAAATGTCTGGTCTGCCTTCAGTTTTGAGAGCTTTGAGGTTCAGCATGAATGTGAACTATTCTGTCTACAAGTTTAAATCCATTTTCCATTACTTATCCGTTTACCTGGACAAATAAAGGTAAGTTTTCACTTAGAAGCTGATCCATCCGCAAATCTCTTCAAAGATTAGAGACTTGTTCCATGCTTTATCTGAGCTTGAAAATCAAATGCTTTTATGTGCAGTACTTAAATAGCTAACATTGCCTCCATGTTTACCAAAAGGATTGTGTAAATGTAGCACATGTTGCTGGAATGCCATATCGTTCACTTAGAAAAAGATGGAAAAGGTAGCTAAGTATTACCCTACAGAAATGTAGCCTCTTTATACTTCTAAGCTAATGAAAATCTTACTTTATACTGCATTGTTTCAAATGTTTAAATAAATTTCAGTTTTCAAGTGTTATATTAGTACATATAAGTTATATTTATGTTATGTATGCTTTAATTGAGTTTGTAATTTATTTATTCCATATATTTGATTTCTCCCCCCCTTGGTCAGAAGAAACAGAAGCAATAGAAAGGATAGGAAGTTGCACTGTATGCTAAAATATGCACATCTGACATAGAAATTAAAGATAATTAACTTGGTATTGTTATTGAAGCATCTGGAAACACATAAACAGAAGAAGGGATTAAAAACAACAGTTATTGATATCCACCTCTGGCCACCCAAGAAGAAAAGATGTTTTCTGGAAGCAAACAGCAGATTTTTCAATGAGGCATGAAGCACAAGTGGTGATGGGTTGGGAATTTTAATTAATTCATGGTTTGTCTCGCTGATAACTTTCTTCTTCAAAAGGCAGAACAAGGCACAAAGTTTTGTAAACAGGCAAAATAGAAATACAGTAATGGGAATTTTGGTGGAAAGTGCTTTCAAAATAACAAAGAAATAGCAATTATACAAAAGGCAAACAGATAACAAAAGAAATATACATCTCTGTTTCTAAGCATTTTGAAACCAGTAGCCCGATGCAGATAAGCTCTGATTCAGTTCAAATATGGCATGACTTGATTTGAGCTTGCAATTTTAGATCTGAGGAGAAAGTTATCAAATCATTGGTAGATATGAGATTTAACTGTTAAAAAAATTATCTGCAGAATGTCAAGGGAAACATAAAAATGATTGAAGCTGCTTCATTTTTTGTTTTTGTTTTTGTTTTGGTAGAATGGGATGAAAACAATTAGAGTAGATGGCCATTTTAAGGGCAGACCTTCTACAAAGGTTTCAGCATCAGCTGAATGCCTTCAAGGATTTCACTGCAATTGTTTTTGAAATATTTCTCTTGTACCTTGTTTGGTATGAGGATAAGAGAAAAAAAATTATCCCTAGAGCCTCAAAACTATTCAGCAAAAGGTTTTTTTTTTAAAGTTATGTGGTGTTGATGCAGAAAGTTTCATATTTGAATTTTAAAGTGAAAACTCTAAAGATCTGTTTGAAAAAGCAATTTCTCACATTTTATTTGTTTAGTTTGGTATGACATTAAAGGTGGAAGGTGACTTAATTTCTGAACAATGTTTCTGTCAGAGGTTTGGCATCTTAGGCTAGCAAATTTGACCCTTCTTAGAAAGATCTTGCATCACAACTATGGTGAGATACCAGGTGAGACAAGTCACCTTGGCCCTTTGTGGACATAGTTTATTTATACTGTTACATGTTTCTGGTAAAACAACAGAAGAGGGATCAACTATGGTTGGTGGATACAAGGGAAACTAAACAATTATATCTTAGGGAAAATCCAGAATTACTCTTTAAGCTGCTCTTCTCTTTTGCTCATACTGGCTTAGTCTATACTAACTGGACTGAGACTCTCAGCTTGCAATGATGCGCAGTCTAAACTAGAGCTGTCAAACTTGTGGCCGATGGGCTGGATGCATCACATGCTGATCCCACCCCCACCCAGTTTAGCAAAGGGGAAAAAAGTCCCAATATGTCATGTGACGCTGCCATGATGATGCAAGTTTGACACCCCTGGTCTAAACCTTCCCATCTTTTTCTTCCAGAAAAGTTATTGCTAATAATTTTTCTCCCTAACTTATATATATGCATCTGTCTGTTGAATCTCTTCTATTACATGTGACTTGTAAAATGGTAAACTGGTAAAATATACTGGTAAAACAAATTTGTTTGTTATTAAAGGAGAACTGGGGAAAATATAGCTACTGAAGAAAAGTCTTTTTTTTAAAAAAATATTTCTTACAACTTTCATACTGAAAATCTTCTCTATGCTAACCAAAAATGTCAACTACAGTGCTACTTCAACAGTACTACTGAGCAACTCATTAAATTGATAAACTATATAGTCACTTAAAATACAAAGATTTTAGGTTTAATTCTTAGTAGACAGATAAAACCCTATAGTAGAATCTATGGCTAAGTACACCTGATGAATTCCAAACAGAATAAAATTGGTTATGTACTGCCTTCTGGTGTTTAACACAGTTCAATATAAGTACACTGCAATTTATAATGATAATTGGGGAGCAGAATTTTCATTACTAAGCAATGAAGTCATAAAATGTGAAGTCCACATAGTGATAGCAATCCTGGCAATGATTGCAGATTGTTAAGGAAATCTCAAGTGGTAAGAAGGCCATCAGGAAGGCATGTGATTGCTGCAAATGAGGAAGCGTATGCAGGTAGCCAGAGGCCAGTGGTGGCCGCTGCTGGGTGGGGGAAAGTGCAAATGGCTTCCTGGAGTGACTTGTGACCTTCCCTACTGGCTTCCCTGATAGCTTTGCTCCCAAATGGCAATCACATGACTGCAGGGCACTGCAACCATTGTAAGTGTTAGCCAAGCTCCACAGTGACATGACTGGGGAGGGGGGGGTATTGCCATGATGGCCAGAACTTCAAGGATGGTTTAAGTACCATTCATTCAGCACTATCACAATTTTGAACAAGTGGTTGTTAAATGAGGACTAGGTACATGGAGCTTTTCCATCAAGATTGCTAGAGACATCACAACATGATGATCAATAAATCACTGTTTTTTACACAAGGGGCAGCAATGAAGACAAGGCTGTTAACACCAACACTATTCTGACACTATCTTACTGATGTATGTGTGCAATAGCCATGCAGCTACTTATATTAACAAGTATATACCATTGCTTCCCAGTGTGAAATAGTAAGGGACAGGAGGGCTCTCATAAACTTGTAGCACTATCATTGCTGGAGATTTTGCTTCTGGGACTATTGCCACTATATCCCTTCTCATAGGGATAACAGTAATGAGTGGGTTAAAGCAGGTTCATTGTGCAAACATTGCTTATATTAGGAAGACAGATTCCATTAATGCCTGAGACACTATCATACTATTAAGAACAGCTGTAAGAGAGGGTGGTCTGCCTAAAGACTGCAAAGGGGATAAAGAATTAAAATCCACTCCAATGGTCCCCAATCTCAGGAAGCTTTTTCCTCACAGCTGCTATTTATTTTAAAAAGTGCATGGACATATTGTGTGAATAATTCCACATTGCTTAGGGTTTAGCCAGTGCAGTTCTGACTAAAGAAACCTGCAAGAAATTCTCTGTGGTATTGTGATTTGATTTCTAACTGAATACATTCAGTTTTAACATTTCTGTTCAGATAATATGGAAGTGATTGCCTGGATTCTAAGGCCTCACCTAAATACTCAATAAGAGTGGAATGAACTGAAAGAAACTTATCTTTGGACTGCTGATTCTGGTTCCCAATACAGTTTTTAAAAATGTATCAGAGACAAAATTGATCATCAGTGTCTCTGTAAACAGCAGTGTTGTGCTGTTTTCTTACAAGTGCAAACCAAGTGGTAGCAGTTCTCTAACTCTAGCCCTTCAGAGGGAAAAAGAGGCAACAGCACAGACAGCGCAGACTAGTCAGACTCTGACCTGCTTACAGAAATAGAACTTAAGAACAAGATTTGCAAGCGTACACATAGTAACAGAGCCATTCCATAAATATAAATACATCTCAATCTTCCTCATTTGTCATAATTCTCTCCCTTTCAATGACAGCCACCCACTAACACCATAAATTAAAACAGAAACAGGAGAACATATGCACATTCTCTTTTTAGATGAGATTGTGTTCTTTAAAAAAAACACAAATTGATATCCATAGATTTAAACATAAGTAACACATGCTAGGTTATTCACATGTTATTTCATATATTCCAGCTGGGAGTGTTTGTAGCACTCTGTCCTGACTGTTTCCATTGATTGGGAAGCAAGTGCTCACCATCAGTGACCAATAAAATACAGAGTTTCCAACTGTGGATGCGCTCAATACTTGGATTAAATTTTCATTTATTCCACATGCAGTATTTATATCACAAATCAAGCTCTAAGAGCAGAGGCTCCATTAGAAAAGGCTTTGATGTATTGGAATGCTTTTCGATTGTCCCCATTTGCAACATAGTTCATTACTCAACAAATTTTTAAAATATCTTTTCATATAATAGGGTAAAGTGCATTTAGAAATTTGCATACAAGGTTTTATTGTTCCAGAACATGCACGCATAGATTTTGTGTGAAAATGCAGCCCAATTTACTTTTACAAGTATGTTGCTTTTAAAAATACACATTATTCTGGAATGCAATTATGAATATAATTGTATGAATAACTGTATGTAAAATTGACTGGGCTGCAAATAAACTGATTGACTCATTCCTTATAACATTATCATCTGAGTTCACTGAATACTGTTTGCTTTATTATTTTTGAAAAAGCAATTGATTTCAGTAATATTATTCTTACATTATAACACCAGTATAAAATTGCGGCGGGTGGGGACAAACAATGAATATGAAGTTTCCAGTATGGCAGTGAAGTGGTTTCCATTTTATATAATTAAAAAATCCAGTAGCTATAAAAGTGAAATTGTTATTTTTAAGAGCATACTATGTTGGTGTATTTAATTGTTCAAATAATTTTATCCATTATTTCTTTAGTTTCTTATTATTTTGTCAAAGAACTGTATTTTTAAAAAACGTCTGACTCCCTGCTGCTTTTATTGCCGAGTGCCTACATGAAGCACAGTGTGTGCATCTTATTAGTGTTTTCTGTCAGTGACTTTAAATAAGCTCTTATGCAGAAAATTGGGAAAGTCTCAAGCCCTATCAATATACTGTCTTCTGATAAGGAATGTTCCAATGCATTATTCTATGTAAAAGTTAATGTCCTTAATATCTAATATCTAAAGCACATAAATGTTGGAATGGGCCAACTTGCCCCAGCCACCTCGCTGTGGCCAATTCACCATTGCCAACTCACCAGTCAACTCACCACAGCCAACTTACTGTACTCACTACAGGATAATTTAACAATTCTATTTAATTATTTAAAATAAATAAAAATATGTTAAATTTTGTCATTCATATTTCATTCATTTTGTCCCTCCTTTTGCATCCCATCCACAAGGGGAAATTCATCTGGACAACAAAGACACCATATTACTATTGTACTTCATCCAGAGTCAAGTTACATGAGAATGATGTCTATGTGAAGAATGAATGAGCAAGTGAATGAATGAATGAATATTAGTGCATTATAAATAACAAAATAGGCAGGATCTTCATCATGGGTATGACAATATCAGCAGATACCGAAGTTGTACAATCTATACTCCTAAATGTATTCTAGTTATCCGCTTTTCATTGGCTAATTAGTGGATGCTTTCTGTTATCTTATATGGAACTTAAGATATAGATTACATCTGATATAAAATCAAATTCAACAATAACCCAAGTTAATTCTCAATGTAAGCAAGTTGAATTGTATTTTGGAAGAAAATGATACTTTATTTTATTATTGCCTTTGGCTTCCTTCATATACTAAATTAGTTCAGTAAAACTAAAGCCCTTATGAAATCATATACCATACATTTTACACTACATCATGCAGCTGTAACTTGCAGAAACAGTGTGGGATAAAGCAACTCCCTTGACAAAGTCTAATAAAGACAATTGCTGTCAAATGAAGTTCACAAATTTTTTTGCTTGCAAGATTGTAAACAAAACTTGATAAACAATTTACTTTACCTTGATGGAAGAAAGAGAGAGATATCAAAATGGTTATTACCATGGTAATAAGCTCAGTGTTCAAGTCTGTCAAAATCCTTCTGAATCTTGAGTTTATCTTCCAAAGTGTTAGTTCCCCAGCTTGTTAATATCTGCAAATTTGATGAGTTCTCCTTTTATCCCCTGATCTAGATCATGAATGAAGATGTTAAATAGTAACATTCTGAGGACTCATATTGTTGAGGGTAATATGTTCTTTAAACTGCTTAGAGAGGGCTGTAAAGTATATAAGTTCAAGTGCTATTGCTATTCTTCCTTTCATGTAGATGTAGTTCCATAGAGGAATTACATTGAGTGTGGTTAGTCAGCCTGTGCGAATCCATCTAGAATAGAAGTACCACTATCTATTCCAATTGTTTTATCTTACCTAGGCTGTAGTCTACTTTGTTAAATGCCTTACTAAAATCTAAATAAACTATGTCCACAGCGTTTCCCTAATCCACTAATTTAGTCACTTTGTCAAAGCAGGCAATGTGGTCTGGCCTGATCTATTTTTAATAAACCCATGCTGGCTTCCAGTCATTGCCATGTTTGTTTCTAGGTGATCACAAATCCACTCCTTGATTATTTTTTCCAGGATTTTCCCAGATGTTAACGTGGGCAGATTGGTCTGTAGCTTCCTGGATCTAATTTTTTTCCACCCTTTTGAAGATTGGAATCATACCAGCTCCTTTCCAGTCCTCTGGTAGTTTCCCATGCTCCAGAAGCTCTAAGCTTCTGACTGAAAATATCCATAGACGTGAGTCTTTTTCATCATTACTGAATAATTTGTTATTCATCTTTCCTGGATTTTTTAATTAAAAAAAAAAAAGACTGAATGCATTTAGCTTTCTTGCCTAACTTGGCAAAATGATAAAAGATAGTAGGAATTTACAGGCAAATAGTGAAAGTGAATAATTTTCTTTGCTCCTTAAATTACCAAGGCAATATTTTTCACACTAACACTAAGAGAATTTAATCTGAATCTTCATCAGAATGGTGAGGAAGAAACTAAACATTTTTCTATATAGGATGGTTGCTGATTAGTCAGTTTAATGAAATTTTAAAGGCATACAAAGGTGTATTGCCTTTACTTAACAACAAAAAAAGGTAGGGTATTCACTTATGGACTTTTTAAGGTAATATCTGGAATATAGTGGAGAAGCATAAACTTACCAGACTTTTGCTAACCTTTCCAACAGTCCTTGGAGAAATAAACACTGGATCTCATGATTGCTTCAGAAATGAATAAATCACATTATTTACATAGTAGAATCACCCCTACATAAACAACTACAGGAAAAGGAAAACCCTTTTCTTTTGATGCCACATAAACTGTTAATTTGTAAGGTTTTCCTTATATTTTTGTATAAACCCAAAGGAACCATTAATACTGTCCCCAGTTTTGCAGAATGTATACCTGACACAATTGACTTGGATTAAGAACAAAATAGAGTATTTCTCCCACATTTTATAAAACTTACATTTGTGTGTAAAGTTATAGTCTTTACATATGGTAAGCAGACCTAGGCAGGTAGGCAGTTTTTATGGGTTTTTTTTCTTTATATTTAGACATAAATTACCTGGCTTCCCTTCAAAGCCACTGGCAAAATACATCTTTTTTGAGTTTACTCAAGAATGGCTTTTATCTGCTTTTACTAGAAAGCTGTCTGATCATTGACAAATGCAAAGGACATTTTATGGCAGCGAACAGCTGTGTGAAAATTATATGTAAGGAATCAACAAATGAAAGCCTTCTTTACATAAGGTACACAATTAAATTTTGTAATTGGAATCACTGTATATTTTAATACTAGAATTTCACACGGTAAAAGTTCCGTTACAAAGTCTTTTCTTCAAAGTTTCTCACTGTTTTCTCAAATGAAATATTTTGGATTCAGTTATTTTCTTCTATGTTCCAGGTAAGAATATTGTCTTTGCTTAAAGTGGAAAATAAAACTCCACACATATAGATATTAAAAAAATATAAGACATATTATTAACTCTTAGATTTCCTGTATTTATAAACCAGTCCTATATTCCTTAATAAGTTTCAATGGAAATCACATTTCCTGCTTCTATTTGAATATGGAATCTGCCTATTTGATCCTGCTATTTAAAGAAACTCCTTGTTCCTTACTGAGGTACACAGCTGATAGAAACGAGGACAGTATCTCCAAACATTTGGAAAACAAATGAAAAGAATCCAGGGTCTTCTGGTTTGAAGGGCTTCAGCGACAGACAGAAATCCGCAATCGTGAACAGTCTTCCGGTTTGCAAGGTTTCGGCAGCAGCAGGGATTCGCGATACTGAGCGATCCCTGCTGCGTTTGCCGTAAGGTTCCCCCGATCCGTTTGGATCTGGGGGATATAGCTGCCCCATAGAGGCAGCTGAAGACAGGGGGGATCCGGACAGGGGCTTGGGGGTGTCGCAGACCCCCTCCCCAGCCGGCAGAACCCCCTTTTCCCAAGGCGGAGGAGGGGCGGTCAGCAATGGCCGCCACGAAGAAATCTGCAGCCAGACAAGCAGGTGCAGGAGGGAGAAAGTTGGAAGAATTATGAAAGTTGCTTTCAACCGGGACAAGGCAAGAGAAAGTGCCCTGGAATTTTGAAGGCTACATTGTTTCCAGTGAGAGTTACAAGCTGCGAATATTCTAAAAGGGAAAGTTTCTTTTTTTTTTTTTTTTTCGTTTCACTCTCCTTCCTAACATGACAGCGGATGGAATCATAAGAGAAATCCGAAAACCTGCATTGGAGGTAATTGAATGCTGAAGGGATAAGGATTTCTGAACATTTAAAGGGGAAAAAAAATCTTTTTGGCTGTGAGTGGGAAGGGAGAGGGGAAAAAAATTGGAGCAAAATTTGAAAATAAGGAAAAGATTGCCTAGAATTCTAAAGAGTCACTAAACATCAATAAGACTTCTAAAAGATATATTTTAAAGGGAACTTTGTGACTAAACTTTAACCCCAGAAAGAGAAAGTGAAGAAGGAGAAAGTATTTAAAAGAAACAGCTTGTTTGGATTGTTTGGTGATTTTGGAACTTCTGAGAACTATTTCTGATTAAAAGCACTTGGGTGGTTGTTTGGAAAAACTTTTTCTCTGTACAATGGCATCACTTGTGGTTGGACTGAAACTTATATACCAAAAATATGAAAAAGAAAAGCAAGAAGGGAAAGATGTCCTTGGCACTCTTTTTTAGAAATGGCGGTTTGTACTTATGTAAAGCTGAATGAGTAACAGGATGACTGGGACAAAGAAGAAGCCATCTTTGATGAACAAATAACTTTGGTTGGAGAAGGAAAAAAGAAAGAGAAAAAGGAAAAGAAGACTTTAGGACTTGGAAAAACAATCCAAAAAGAGAAGAATAAGGTGAAAAGGGGATATTATGTTAGGAAACAACAGAAAGGGGGAAAGCAGAATAAAAGGGAGGTGGAGAGACAAGGGGGTAAAGAGGACAAGGAGAAGAAGAAGCAAAGGAGAAAGGAAGGGATGAGAAGCCTTAATGGTGGGGAGCAAGATGTAAAGAAGCAAAAGTTTTTTTAGAGATAATGGATAAATTTTATTGAAAAGGGGATTCTAGAAAGGTACATAAGATTGCATTTCTATATTTGTATTTAGAAATAACCATAGAAAATTGGAAATAATATGTAATTTAAAATGCGACAAAATATTTAGTATAATCTAGTGAAATTTTTGTTAAGAAAAGGGGAGTACTGTAATGAAACAATGACTTAAGATATGTGATGTGGGGGGGGGGGAATAATTTTGGAAAGCATAAATGTTCCCACAAAGGCATGATATTTAACTGAAATGGGTAAAATGTTTAAGATATAAATGATTGTTAATATTAATGATTAGACTATGTTATCCTAGTGAAACTTTTTGTGAAATGAGAGATTTGAAGTAGGAGAAGGGGGAACATCGTAATGAAATAATTATCTATAATATCTGATGTGGGGGGGGGAGTAACTATGGAAAATAGGTGCTCCCATAAAATTATGTGATTTAACTGAAAAGTAATGTGCTAAATGTTTAAGATATAAATGAATATCAATATTAATGAATAGATTTGTATTGGTTTTGATAATACTGTATAATTTTAGAACATACCAGACAGAATCCCAATGTAAGTTATGTGTTTTATATTAAGTATTATAAATATAGGGGAAAGAGATAAAGGCATCATACTCCATTTAGTGTACAGGAGAAGTTTTTTTTCAAAGAAGAAAGATAAATGGATAGCTGGAAATAGAACAGACAAAGAATAATAAATATTATGATTCGAATTGAGAGGAGATAAATAAAATAAAAATTTAAAAGAGAGGAGAAGTTATATAGAAAATTGAAAATGCTAACAAGATATGGAATGGTATATAAAATGAATATGAATTTGAATTTGTTTCTGTACCAAGAGTTTTAACCCGGGACTAAGCAACTTTCAGAAAAGAGATTTTTTTATGCTTTTATGTTTTGTGTTTCTGTGTGTTTATGTTTTGTATGTCTTTAAAAATTAATAAAGTTTGTTCAAAAAAAAAAAGAAATCCGCGATCATGCATGGTTTCTGTCTGGGCTCGCCGCTGGAGCGCCCCGAGCCAGCTGGTTTCGGGGCTAAGCCACCCCATAGAGGTGGTGAAGAGGGAGGGAGACTGCCAGCAGGGTCGAGGAGAGCTGCATCTCTCCTCCTCAGCTGGCCATTACTCCCTTTCCCGAAGGCGGTTGCAGCGGTGGTCAGGAATGGCCACCACAAAGAAGAACTTGACCGGAAAAGAATGGGCAGGAGGAAGATAAGAAGTGAAAGTTTTGGCTGACTGGGTTAAATTGTAAAAGCAACAACCAAGGTACCCTGGAATTTAAACTTACAAGAAATAACATTGCTGCCAAAGAAGAGTGGGAAGCAGCGAAGGAAAGTGAAAAGGGAAAGGTTTGGCTTTTTTTTCCTTCTCTCTCCTTCCCTATACTGACAACTAAGAGACTTAAATAAGAAATCGGAAAAATACGCTTTGACATCAATAGGCAATTAAGCTGAAAATAAAACAAAATGCTAAAGGGATAATAAAGATTTCTGGACATTAAAAATTTTCTTTTTCATAAGCAGGAAGGGAGAGAAAAAGAATAAGGGCAGGATCTGGAAGAGGGAGGAGACTGCCTAGAATTAAAAAGAATCTAAAGTAAAACTTCAACAAGACTTCTAAAAGATACATTTTAACTGAAACTTTGCAACTAAATAGTAACCCCAGGAAGAGAAAGTGAAAAAAAGAGCAAAAAAGAAACAGCTTGCACGTATTTGGATTATTTGGTGATCTTTGGATTTTTGGTTATTATATTTGAATGACTAAAATCAATCGGGTGGTTGTTTAAAAACGTATATAATGGCACCACTTCTGGATGAATTGAAAATGGAACTTAAAAAGTATAAAGAAGATGTACAAGAAGGGAAGGGTTCTTTTGGCTTCGTTTTTCAATTCTTAGAAATGGAGATTTGGAACTATGAGAAACAACAAGAAAAGACTGCAAAACAAGAAGACTGGGACAAAAAAGAAGCCATCTTTAATGAACAAGTAATTTTATGTGGGGAAGAAAAGGAAAGGGGGGGAAAGAGAATGGAGAATTTAAGACTTAAAAAAACAACCAAAGAAAAGAAAAATAATTCGAAAAATAAGTATAATACTGGAAAGCAACAGAAACGGGGAATACAGAAGAGAGAAATAGAGGTAGAGAGACAAGGGGGTAAAAGGGGGAGAGAGAAGAAGAGAGGGAAGAAGGAAAGGAAAAGAAGTTACAAAGGATCGGAGCAAGATATAGAGAAACACGACCTATTTAGAGATAATGGGTGAAAATCTAATTGAAAAAGGGATTCTGTAAAGTTATATAAGATTGTATTGCTATATTAGTAATAGAAATAACTTTAGAAAATTGGAAACAACGTATGATTAAAATGAGGAATAAAATAGTTAGTGTAATTTAGTGAAATATTTGTGAATAAAATAAGTGAAATAAAATAAATGAGAAAATTGAATTAAGAAGGAATGGGAACATTTTAATTAGTTAATGTTTTATAAAATATAAGTGAAGGGGGGGGAATTAATTATGGAAAGCTTATAATTGTTCCCATAGAAGTATGATATTTAATTGAAAAGTAATGTTAAAAATGTTAAGACTTTAATGAATATTAATATTAATGATAGAATTGAATTGGAATGGAATGTTGTTTTAATTATATACATTTATAATTTTTTTCTTTTTTTTAAGAATACAATGTGTATTTTAAGAATGTACCAAGTAGAATCCGAATGGAAGTTATGTATTATATTGAATGTTACAACTTTAGAGAAAAGATATAACGGCATCATACTCCAATCAGTAACTTCAGGAGAAATTTTGTTTAATGAGAAAAGATAATAGATAATTGAAACAGGACAGACAAAAAATATAAATACAATGATTTGAATTGAGATGAGATAATTAAAATAAAATTGAGAAAATTAAAAGAGGGGAGAAGCTATGCAGAAAATGTAAAATAGTAATAAGATATGGAATAGAATATAAAAATGAGCATGAACCTGAATTTGTGTCTGTACGAAGAAACAGATTGTGCTGCTGCGGGATTGTGCTGCTTTCAAAAAAGATGTTTTATTTGTATTTTTTTTCTCTTTGTGAAAACTCAAATAAAATTTACAAAAAAAGAAAAGAAAAGAATCCTATTTCACTATGTTTCAGACTGAGTTGATTGAGAGTATCTAATTGTATTGTTATTTTAAATTTAATTTATTGTTATCTGTTGTTTTCTATATAGGTCCTTTGCAGTTGGACAGTCTAGAAATGAAGTTAATGATTACACATATAGGCAATCCACAGGTTAAGAATGTCTAATTTAAGAAGTACCTCTACATACAAATGGGTGGCCTATTACTGAAAATGATGGACTTGCTTGAGTTACAAATCCCTAAAGCCACTCAATGCTTTACTCAACTGCTGAAGCCAGACATTTTTAATATACAGTCTGTTTTTCAGCAGTTTTCAGCAATTCCTGAAAGTCCTGCAGGGCTTCAGGGGTTTGTTAGCTTGACAAAAGATAAAACTCTCCACCATTTTTAGTAATAGGCAGTCATTTGTAAGCACAGATTCTTACAAGTTCTGAGGTTATATTTGTGCTAAACACAAGAGGGACTTACAACAGGGCCTTGTAGCTGTAGCCATTACATCATCACCACAGTCACATGATCACAATTTGGAGAAATTGGCAACCAGCTTGCAGTTACAATGTATCTTGCAGTCAGTTGATTACCATTTACAACCTTCATTGCCAGTTTCCAATCTGTGGCCTTGGGATCTGTGGCCCTGTGAGATTAGCCTAACAATCGCAACATGGATAGCCTGTCATGTTACATTGTACTTTACAACCATATTGTTTAGTGACAGAGTTGCTGGATCTAATTACCATAGTTAAGTGACGAATGCCTGTTATATGACTTTAGAGAGTGGTGTGATGTGTAGAGAGGCTAGGCATGCAATGGGGAGAGAGAGTTCAAAAATCAAGGAATAAGATGTAGGAATGAAAGAACTGAAGACATAAAATTGGGAATGTGACAAATAGCACAACCAAAATGTTTCCCAAAGCATTTGTATATTCTCTCCAGGGGTGGGTTTCTACCAGTTCTGTCCACCTCTGAGTACCAGTAGCTCTGAAGAGCAGCAAACATAGAACCAGTTCTATGTCTGCTGATGTTTTTGCCCACCCGCCCACCTGGGCTCTTACCTGATCTTTATTTCCTGATTTTTCAACTTCAACTGCCGAACAAGGCATTAGCCGCAGTTAAAAAAAACAAGAAAAGAGGGCTGTTTCAAAGGCTGCTTCTTGGCAGCAGCGTGCTAATGACGATTAACAGGCGCGTGGCTCACAGCGGGCAGGGAAGCTTGTAAATCCCGAACCAGTAATTAACCCTGTTGTATCCCACCCCTGATTCCCTCAGAAAATTATCCTTTTCTAGTTGTATAAATACAACCTTTAGAAACATCCATACTTTTTCATAAATAATTCACATAAACAATTACTAACTGTCCAGATTCTTAATTTTTACTAGATAATTCAATGTTCTTAACATTGCAATGGATGAAGATAATTTGGATAATTTTGTAAACTAGCCAACATAGATAGTCATATCAGAGTGTGAATATTTTGCTTATCACTTGGTAGAATGGATGGCCTACAGATTTAATTAAAAAAAGCAAATAAAAATAAAATATAAATATAAATAATAAAAACCTAATTTTATAATATCTCGTGCAGTATGGAGGTCTGGTAAAATGACTCTTGATTTCTCCACTGACATGACCCATGCAAAGATTTTTTCATAAGATATCTCATTTTAAACAACAATATTTTCTTGTCATTCTCACTGGGCTTGGATTTTTGAACTCTTTTTTAGTTAATCTCTGGATCCAGAGAAAAAGACTTGCTTATCAGCACTATCTAGGTCAAAGTTTACAAGAATAACCTCCAAATCAAATATATAGGTGAAGAACCTTGATTGTACTTGAAGAAAGGTTATGATATAAAATTTTTAAAAGATTGATTTTGGACTCTGCTGCTCTTTCAGTTAATTAACCAAAGGCAGAAAGAGCTCAAAGATCTGCATTAATATTAATGTCTTATAAGAGGGACTTCCTTCCAATGAGTCACAGATGGATCAAACAGACTTTGTATAAAATGCATGATTTGGCCTGTAGTCCATTTTGCTAATATGTTTTGCAGGGAAAAGGAAAGTGTGTTAGCCTAACGATTATTGGAGTAGCAGCTTTTCCATTTCATTACTTAATGAGAATCTCCTTATACATTAATCAAGATTTGTGGTATTGTTGGGAAGTCCATGTACTATTAATGGTTTCAGTTTTGCAAGTATCCTATATATAACCTGCTCTTTTAAATTGTGATATTCTTAAATAAAGCCAACAATAAAACCATTTTTTGTACTCCACAATGACATAGGAATTTGGGCAACTTTAAAAAGATTGTTGTAGTCATCATCTTCATCAGTCAAATGTAGGCCACATAAATGTGTAGCAGATAAATAGCAGCTGTTAATGTATGAATAATTTGCCCCAAAAGTCTACTGTTTCTCACTTTGTTTCTTAACACAGGAACAAAACAAACCCCATCTTTCTTCTGTCAATAACAAGGACAATATAAAATCTTTCAGACTCTTGAATCTTTATTTTGAATTTTAGGGAATGTTAACCTTTTTAGAAAAGATTGCTTTGGCCACTAATCATATAAGCTACAGCAATGAATTGCCTTTGAAAACCATTCAAAAAAATGTAGCAGTTGAAGAATGAAGCAACAAAAGCAATTATCAGCATTCCTCATTGAGCCCATTTAATAGTTATGCTTTGTAAGTTGTACTGGGTTACCAGTTAGCTTATAGGTGCAATTCAAGATGCTGATTACCACTTATAAAGTTGTTTATGAAATAGGAATCTAGGCTTGTAATCTTTTTTACAATTTATTGTATATCTGCATAGCTCCAGTTTCTAAAAATTTTTTATCTCAAAATGTATCACTTCTCAATCAATATTTTCCTTGACAATAACCTCCTTTTTCTTTGCTGTTTTTTATTCAATGGGGGAAGGAAATTACAAAATAGACTTTCCAAGATATTCTCATATATTCAACAATAGAACTATAGAATCATAGAGCTGAAAGTGAATTTAGGACTCATATGGTCAACTTTCTATTTGAAGACCTCAACAAAGGAGGTAATAATATTTCAGGTGGTAGCCAACCCTACTGAATGATAAGTCATATAACAGTATGTTGTTTCTGATGGGTAGCTTGATTTCTTAAGACGATCTAGGCTTTTTAAAAAAAAAATTGTCTCTTTTAAAATATTGGCCAATTAGCTATGCTTTGTGTCATCTACAAATTTGATAACTTCCCCTTATCTTTCTCATTAAAGTAATATTTTAAAATGTTGAATAGCATAGGACCAAGGACAAAGTCCTATGGCACTCCACTCTACTTCTGGTCTAGACTGGTCATTCAGCTCTGATGTTACTGTATTATTTAGGATAATATCATGAGAGAATCTGTTGAAGGCCAAGTGCATTATATCTATAGCATTCCCCTCACCTACAAGCAATAACTCTGTCAAAGGACATAAACATAGAAAGTAATTTGAAGTTAGAAAGCAATATAAAGTTAGAAAGTAATATACAGATTATAAATATAGAGATATGAAGTAATATAAAGGCTATAATGTAATAACCTAGGAGAAAGTAAAAGTAGTGGGCAGAAGAAGAGGACATACACATTGAAATTATTACAAACTAATGTAAGATGATAAAAAGGAAAGGACAATGAAATTGAAGAACCAGTTAGGAAATGACTGGAAAACCTTTTGCTATAAAAAAATGAAGTTAGGATTTGTGGTTTTAATCATTAGAAAGAATAGATTATAGAAAGAAAAGAGCTATGTTGTAACCATAGAGTAAGAGACACATTTATAATTGTATTTATAACTGCTGAAAAAGATTGGAAGCTACTTCTGTGTATTTTTTTTTCTTTCTTTTCTGTTTTACTTTTTCTCCTCTTTCATGCACTTTTAGCTTTTTCTTCAAAACCAAACAGCAAGCTGAAAAATACAATTTCAACTCAGGCAAACCTTTGCATCTTGTAACACCTTATATTTAACTCATAATTTTTCCCTGCCACAGAAATTTAGATATATCCTTCTAACACTGTTTAACATGGTATGTCAGTTGTCAAAGCAGATATTGTCTGAAACAAAAATATCACTCTAGGGAAAACTTTCACTTATCTACATAAAAATCTAAAATATAATAACAAACTTCATTTATGTAGTCAAAAATTAGTTTCCTTTTCACAGTATTAATTGAAACAATTTGTATCAAGTTCAGCAATTGCACTCATAAAGTGATAGCTTAGAAATGACAGGACAATACAGTGTATTCCAATATACTGGAATTGACTGTTTCTTATATATACTGGAATTGACGTTTCTTAGTTTCACAAAATACACATCTAAGCTTCTCTAAAGTTAATATGGTTTTACCTCTGCTTACTGTTTAGTTTAGTTGTTTAGTTTTTACGAGTGTGGGAGGATAAAAAGTTCTTAAATTTGATTTTGTTGGCTAATGGGAATCATAATGTCTAATGGGAATCATATTTTAACTCAGTAGTTTGTAGCTTGGAAAAGCTTTCATGAGGCTAGACAACTATTTTACTTATTTAGCATATGACAAATATATGGACTTACAGTGGTTCAAATGTTAATATCCAGTCCACCCAGCCATTCAAGGACAGGGTGGTGATTGGTGGTATATCCACTGCTGTGTCTTTAGAGAGCCAGGAGTTCCACAAAGATGTCTGACAGCCAACTGACTGTCAAGGTGCAACACAAGAAGGCAACTAGCATCATACCCCACTAGATCACTAACTATGGTTTAAGAAAAATCTATTTGTTTCATTATCTAAACCCAGTTCCTCAACTTTTCTGGCTTTGTGGACTGGCGGGGGAGGGGGGCAGGAGTTGGTTCCCCGCATGCAATGGGCAAGCACGTACACACAGCTCCATTTGTGTGAATGGGGATGCATTCTTGTGCAGTTCTGAGAAGCTTAAGGCCCAGTAATGGGCCATCGCCTGGAGATTGGGGACTCCTGCAGTATATATTGAGTCTAATCTTTAGCTAATGGGTCTCATCATTATGCACCATACAAAGTTATGAACAATTAATAATCAATTTAAGATTTATTCAATTAATAAAAAATAAAATGACAGTTTCAGTGGACCTCCTAGACAGTGACTTAAGTCAGTTATTGTAGTAGTAGTAGTAGTAGTAGTAGTAGTAGTAATAACCCAATAATCACACATACCTTATATAATAATAATAATAATAATAATAATAATAATAATAATAATAATAATAATAATAATAATAATAATAATAATAATAATAAATCCTCTATTTTGTAGCTGGGACATCAAGTGCTCCAAGTTGTTCAAAGCTTGCTGACAACAGATTTGCAGTGTAGGACTGGATAAAATAGCAGTATTGATGGTTCTTGCATACACTTACACCCAAATAAATAATGTCTTAACTTTGGTTATGAATGCAAACAATGAGCAAATCTAGTTTGTCTCTTCATAACTTTATTTGCTTTCTTATTGGATATGGGAAAAGGAAGGAAAATCAATACAAAATAAGAATTTAAGTTCACCTTGCTGAATATGCTATTCATTATCTGTTATTAAAAATAAAAATATGTGTTGTCATTTTTCTTCTTTACAGAATATACACTCTCAGCATTATGACAAAGCAAGATGTTGTAGCTAATAGAAGCAAAAGAGAGTGGAAAGCTACAATAATTTTTGTACTTCTAGCAGATCTATAACTGGCAAACTTTTGTCTGTTGACGTTCAACTTATGGCTGAATTTCTCAGACATACAAATCTTATCTCTGAGCTTACAGATTTTTACACTGGCAAAGGGGAAAAACTGTTTTTCCCCTTACATTTGTATTTTTGGGAAATATTTTTTCATATTTAGTTATTTCTCTAAAGTTCCTTTCTGAATGTAAATTTCCTTACAACCTACATTATGTGTTTGTATAAGAAAACTGCCTCACATTATGCACTGAAGTACAATAATTGAAGGATATTTTTTTGTGCTAGTTTAGTATTGAAAGTTCTTCATATTTATTTTGTATGTAAATATATTCCAAACTTTAAGGTTCAAATTCCAAATGGATTCCTTATCCTTGTATGTAAAAAATTTAAAGCAGGAAATTAATAAGTAATGTGGCTGCATGCTAGTTATTAAAGGGAATGTGAGTTATAGAGAGAAACTCCAGATATTTTGGAAGTAGACCTCTCAGAATTCTGAGTCGGCATGGCCAATAGGTTGCTTTTAGCATAGTAGTGAGAAATCCCACAAATTTTAGTACAATGCTACTGTATCCAGTGGCAAGAGGCTAGTGCAGAATATACTCATCTGGTGTGAATAAGAAGAGATATTAAAAACAAGGGTATAAATCAGAATATATTATTTTTGGGTGGTAGTTTTCAGATTCCAAACATTTCTGGTGTTTTTCATTCATCCATTATTTTCAATTTATTCCTATTTCTTAAAATACAAATTCATGTTATGGAAATCATATTTTCTTTTTAAAATATTTCTTAAATGAATAAAAGAGACATGCTATCTATGAGACATTTGAGTGCATCACAACAAATGATGTAAAGATATATTTTTTTACTAATTTTACATATTTTATTGTTAAATTATATTTTTAAGTATCTTTATGGTCTACAATATTTTTTTTATTTTGATTTATTTTGATTTGGCAATCAGTTACAAGATAATAGGTATAAGTATATACATAGTTATGAATACATGAAATGGGTACATATAAGAAAAATAAAAGAAACAATAGGACAGAGACGGTAGGCACGTTGGTGCGCTTATGCATTCATATCCATTCATATCCATTCATCCACCACCCAGAGAACAAAATATAGGTTATAGTAGGAAAGTTTCACCACAGCCTTGACTGTGCAAATAAAAGACTATCACATCACTAGTAATTTTCATATATGTACTGAGAATAGCCATTTTTTCTTATAAAGCCAATGAGAGTTTTAATTGCTATGGAATCAAACTGTATTTGTGAATCATATTTTGAGTTAAGAAGAATTGATATTTCTCATAGAAAATCATGTTCTTTAACAAAAATGTATGCAAATGGAATTATAAAATCAACAACTCATCAGCTTTAATTGTATTCATGTTTGTTTGCTTCTTTGCTACTAGTAAATAGTTGTACACTTTTTTTGCAGCACTGTTATTTATAGCCTTATCATTTATATAAAGGCATCACTGATTTGGGGTAGTTATTAATATTCTGCTTGGAATATCACTAGGCAGTTGTGAAAAAATAAACAAATGAGTTAAGACTATGTACAGTGTGACACTCTGCACACTAAATCACATTTGTATCTTTGGCCCTAGATTTCTACACAGCCCTAGAAAAAAGAAAGCAATTTTGTGATGAGATTTCATGGAGAAAAGCATATTTGTCCTGATAGTCTTAGCCACTAATAGATTTATCCTTTGTGAATTTGCCTAATTCCACTTAAAGCTCTCCAAGTTGGTAACCATCTGTGTAAACAAGCTTTTCTCTGTTGTGAACTTTCTATCATTCATTTGTATTGATTCTAGGATTTAACATTTTGAGGGAGAAAGTCAAATTTCATATTTGTTTTTTCTATGCCATGAATACAGTTATGAATCTGTATCATGTTGCTCTTTACACATCTCTTTTCTTAGCTAAAACACCATTCCTTAGGAGAAATGGTTTAGTCATATGATCATTATAAGTTGTCCTTTTTTCCACCTTCTGGTAGCCTGAAGTGTAGATTTTATTGCAAGTATAGCTGTACCACAATTTATATATAAAATATTCAAATATCAAAAGTTTGTGTAACTAATTACCATTCTAAAGGTACATCTATATATACAAATACTTATGTAACTTATACATGAAATTTATATTTTCAATTAGTTGTCCACCACAACAATAGAAGTCCTTTCTAGCTCAGACTGATGGGACATGTGAGAAATTAGCCTATCCCTGTGATTTGCATCTCGTGATTGCTCACATTAATCTGTATTTGACACTTTCAAACATGTTGTATTTTGGTTGTCTTACTTAGAAGACCCTTTTTGGAAATGGTACATATTGAGATGCAACAATTTGGAAAAGTGAAAGGTTTCCATTACAAGGCGATGTGTTTCCATTGCTGTTTGATTTGTGTGCGAAGCATAGAGTATCTGCTTGAAAGAAAATATATCTATCTGTCTGTCTGTCTATCTATCTATCTATCTATCTATCTATCTATCTATCTATCTATCTATCTATCTTTAAATAACCTTGTAATGCATTACATACATACATACATACATACATACATACATACATACATACATACATACATACACATACACACATACATACAGATAGGTATAGGTATAGGTATATATCAACTTAGAAATTGTGAAAAGATGCCATGTGCCGTGTGTGTGTGTGTGTGTGTGTATGTGTGAATATATAGTATTGTATATAGTAATATATATAGTAATATGTATGTATGTATAAAGTTTATATGGTATTCTACTCATATAGCATTTTGCTCAAAAACTAGGTCATAGTTCTGTTTTCAAGGAATGTCTGTAACTCTTCCCACAATAGACCACTTGGAGCATTTATGGTCAGTAACATCTTTTCAGAAACACACTGAATAAATATTTAGATGATGAGCCCTCATTGCTCCTTGGAGCCTATCAATAATTCATACTTTAGAAGGTCTTAAATTCATGATAAACCATAACAGCTCCAGTGAAATAGTCAGTATTTATAAACTATTAGAAGCAATTTAAAGGAGGAAAAAAAACCTTCTTTATCTTCTTTAAAGTTAATTGTTTAAAATAATAATGGAAGTATATACTTATAGATCTATATTTTTGTTATGTAAATTTTAGTGCTACACACAATTAGCATGTAATCAATTGAAAAAGATCTACATCTGCTCATATAAGATTTTCAACGGAAAAATAGGAAACTAAGTCGGATGATGTACCATCATCAATTAAACTGATTTGTACATTGGAAACTGCTTATTACAGATTTTCATCTTAATTGGGACACTATCCAAATTAGTTGTTTTCAAGAATGCAGAGGCCTTTGCATCACAGCCACTTGTTTACATGCTTCTTTATTGCTGACAGAGGATAGTAATCCATGGATGCTACAGACAGATCCAAGAGGAGACCTCATTCTGGGTCAGTAATATGTAACTGTATATATCAGGCAAACTCTTCTCTTTCAAAATCTTTCTCAATACTCTTTTGCCTTAGCTTGCTTGCACCTTACCTTTCCTTACTAAATCACTCCTAACCCATTTTTAATTGTTTTATCAATAAATGTTGAGTTAGTAATTGTAATTTAGCAAGAATTCTATGGACTAGATAAGTGCCATGATTCTGTTTAGAGTGTTTATAGTAAATATTCAATGAAGAAGTGGGTTGGAATTCAAAAGTGAAAATGTTGTGGGATATATAGCCTGTGTCTATGAGCACAAGGAATTAAATATACTTATCTATCAGCACTCTCTGGTGTTACTATTTATTTCTATAGTAAATTGTACAATAGCCCAACCTGTGATGCATTTCATTAATCTCTGTCACATAAGGGAAGGAAGTAGTGCAGGCAAGTGATTTTTAAGGCTGATGTTAATGTAATAGCAAAATAATGTTTCTTAATAGATTCAGAATGAAAAATGCATGAGCAAAATGATTGAAAAGTCAACTTGGGTTGCTTTGTTGCTCAAGAAACAAATATCTTAGTGAGCAATTAAATTTGTTTTATCTTTTATGTAGGGTTGTATTGGAAACACATGTTTTGGACACAAGATCCCTATGTAACTGGGCCCTTTAAGTTGAAAAGTAGCTACTAAATACCAGAGCAGGGCAAATTATGATTTCCTTGTTTGTTCAATGACAGCTAGTAATTGTATGTGTTTTTTGGCCAAACATCATTGGTAGACTTTGCTCTATCAATTTCTATTTTACTTTTTAATTGAGAATTCACTGAGACTCATTTTTCTACTGTTTTCTGTGACTCTCTTAATAACTTATTAATATACTTATACTTAATAATTAATATAATTTTATTTTTAATAGAATTAAAGGAGTAGTAAGTTCACATCAGTAACTTGCCTTGAAATCTATATAGTAAGTGTAAATTTGTGTGTGTGTATGTGTGTGCATGTGTAAGTTTATGCATGTGCACATACACACCTACAGGCATACCTCATCTTTTCTGTTGCAGATATCAATGAATAAGAATTGGGGCAGGAAACTTGTATGATGTTAGAAGAGGAGCTAACAAGCAATATTCTCTTAGATTTCTTGTATCTTCTTTACAAGAATAATTTATGAATGAAGCTAATTAGATGAAGGTGTAGGTTAGAATGTATTTGATTTTCAATTGTATTACAGGTTGATATTGTAATGTAATGATACATCAATAGATACATAGACATTAACATCATCTATAGACTATGCAAAAGAGACATCAACCAGCCCCCCCCAAAAGAAAAAGATTCCAGCACCTACCCACCCACCAATAATCAGCATCAATGACAAAGACATATGGAAAAAAATGTTCTGAGTTTAATTATCATTGGAAATATATCAAATGCACTTTGTTCAATTTTAATGCCAATGATATCTCTAAAATTAGCCTGATTCACTGTTAAATCCATCCATACTTTAATGTATGTGTGCATTAGTTATCCATATCTACAGCTATAATAGAAAAGCTGAAGATTTAAATTACATTAGGCAGAAAGTCTATTCAAATTAAATTCACTGGTGGCTAGACAACTCAGACAATGATAATATTACTAAGTGATGCATCCTATATGAATAAAGTATACTTTAAAGGTGTAAAACAACTTAGTAACATTTTAACCCAGCCTTATTTAATCAGCTTCTGAATTTTAATTTTTAAAAATCATAGAATCCATAAAAAATTTATAAGATGAAAATCAGGAATGTCTTGCTAAGCTGGAAGTAATATTTTAGTCTTTGTTTAGCTCAGATATAGGAGATACAAATGCATTTATATCTCTGATATAGTTTATTACATATTTAACAGGAATCTGTAAATTAAAGATACAACCAATGTTTAGCTGCAAATAACTTTGCATTTTCTAACTGGATCTTTCACAGCAGAGCAAGTGAGGCATGATATTGCTGAGTCTTCCTTCACTGCTCTCTGCAGTGTCAGTCAACAATTCTTTGCCAGAAAATGCATCTCAAATAGTGGAGCAATGTACCAAGAGCAGTGAATTGTAAGTTGAGGAGGCGTTACATTGTACATGGATAGACATTCACTCAAGTTCATGGCTATCTGTCTTCTGGTAATAGGAGAAAATATCTTTTTAAATGGCCTATTAAGGTACATATATAAGGTACATCTGTTTCAATTATAGCAGAGTGAATAGAAAAGGTAAGCTTTTCCACTTAGTAACTTATTCACCATAAGAATCACCCTCCCTGCATCTAGAATTATAATGGGGAATCACAGAGTTAGAAAACAAAGCCTGCACATCAATACACTGCTCAGAAAAGGAATCCATATTAAAGCTGATGTGACTCTACTCTCTGCCTGAACATGTCCAATGAAGAGAACTCACCAAACCTGTGGAGCAGCTTGAATTGTTGGTACTGTTGAATTGCTGATGTCATTAAGATTTTTTTTTTCTAACGTTCAGTGCAATTCTCCCATCCAGTAACTTAAATCCATTATTCCATGTTGTGTACTTTGGAACAAATAGCAGGAACAAATGCTTCTTCTGTGCTATATCCTTTCAGTAATGTAACTGTTCTCAAGTTTAAATATACCTGTCTCCTTTAATCTGTCTTCAAAGGATCTAACTTTTACTTTCTTCTCTTCTGTCATCCTCTTCAACTTGATGAGATCCTTCCTAAGTGTGGTGTTTGGAACTGGACATAGTACTCAGGGTGTTTCAATGAAGACTCAGTCATCCAGGTTAAATCACAGAAACTGGATGAAAATGTGTTAATCTGAGACATTTGGTTGCTCATCGAAGCAACTTCATCAGTCAAAATAAAAAAAGTAGTTAGGTAGAGAGTCAGAGAGATCTTGGAATGTACTAACTCTTGCCACACCACTTCAGGGGTTCCCCAAAATATATTGCAATATGTCAGCGAAGACACAATCAATCATCCAGGTCAAAGGTACCTGCAAAACATATTGCAATTTTAATGCTTGTTATCATAGAAATTTGGAAATTTCAGAGGAAATTCAAAGGAAATGCAGTTTCCAATTTCATTTCAGTTTTAATATTTCACATGACAGTTTCAACATTCATTTTTCAAGGCACACCCAGCTATTTCAGTCATTCACTTTGTCTTGTTCCATCTTACTTGTTATCAAAATGTTCAAGCTAAAAAACTATGAGAACTATGCTAAGCAGAATATACAGCCAAAAGCTGCATGCTGAATATGTAAAACTCAAGTTATGCTATGGTGATTAATCTGAACTGCATTTTACCACATCCAACTTGTACTATTCACAGCCTGCACAGAAGATAGTCATCAATGACAAACAACACATCACGATAAGGTCAATTTTTATTTCGTCTTGTTTTCTTATTTCAATCTCTTCCCCTTTCCCCAGTTTTGTAGATTTTAAGAGATAAAGAGGAATATACGTTTCCAATATTTATCATGATTAAAGATTGATTGGCATGAAATAACCTTTTTATTTTCTTTGAAGTTGTTAAGGATAAACAGAGACCTGCAAAAAGAAATCGTGCTTTTTCACAGATAATTTGACACCTGCTTTTGTCAGTGTATATTATACACATGGTAGCAGCATGTATAAATTATCACATTTTTAAAATATTTTTTTATATTTCAGGAGCTCAAGACAAACATAGGAACAATAGCTATAGTAAAGTAAGGATATGCAAAAAAGATGGTTGAGGTCGCTGATCAGCTTCGAGTTAAACACATGTGACACTGCAGCATAATTTTGCCCCAACAGCAGACATGAAGCGGCAATCCCTATTTCCATATTTATATCACTCTTCAGAGAAGGAGTGCCTGCATATTTAGCTGTAAAAAAAAAAAATCTGTAAAAAATTGCATATTGAATGGCTCTCAGGGTTGAAGTAGAATAAATAACAAGCATGCTGATGTTCGAATATTATTGGATTCTATCAAATGGAATTACGTTTTAAAATTTTGTGTGCATGTGAGTATATTTCTTTGTGTGTATGTGTGAATACATGGGAAGATAATAACCATGTTTTGTAAAAAAAATTAAAAAAAAACTTTTCACATTCTGTCTCTGTCTCTCTATATGCCTTCCTCTCCCCTTCTTGGTCACTCACACATACGCGTGTTATATACTGTTTCTGCAAAAAAAAAATTTGAATGTACTGTATCTTTCTGAAATATATACTTACAGTGTGAATTCTGAGTGGGAAATGAGGAGTTAATTCATTACCAGCTGCCCACATCATGATGGATTGTCTATTAGAATTGCTTCCATTCACTCCCTTAGAACATTTTGTCATAGTTCTTGTACGTCTTCTTGGGTGGTGACAACACTGTCTCTCTTGGGACCTAGTTTTCTTCTTAACTTCTTAACTGAATAGATTTTAGGTTTAAATTGACATGATTTACATTTCCAAACATTCTACTGACCAAGATTTAATTATTTCTCAGCTTTTGGCCCATTTTTAAAAGTGTATTTTGAGAGAAAACCTGTTCCAAGTATGTACTTGGAAAACTGAGCTTTAAAATACATATACTGCAAGGCAGACTTCATAAAATACAGGTCAGACAAAAGAAATATGAGTGAAAAAAAAAGAAAATTTATCCAGTTTATAAATATCATTTTGAAATTGTAATTTCTTGGTTTAAAAATAATAGTTTGGAATAATAAAAAACTTGTGTACCTCATCAGTGGCGATAGGTGGCAGTGACAATAGGCAGCAGCAGTGAATGGTGGTGGCAATCCCCGCCACCTAGATCAGCTGATCTGCGGGATTCCGAGAGGCTGATCTAATTGCCTAATTGAAGGCTCCAGTGTTCCCAGCAGAGGCAGTTGACATGGAGGAGGCAGCAATGGTAGCCAGCCCACTGATCAGTGGAGCTATCCAGCTGTTGCTCAGCTGACTGGTGGTGGGCACAACAGAGCAGAGCCCAGATGAGCCACATGCTGGGGCTGTGATAACGTGCTGAAGCTGACCAGGCTGCTTGCTTTTTGTTGCAAGGACACTAGCCAGATGAATACCAGATGGATTCTGGGAGGCAGAGGCAGATTTATTTTTTTCTTCTTTTCCTCCTCTAAAGCTAATGTGCATCGTGTAGTCCAGAGTGTCTTATAGACCAAAAAAATACAGTATGTGGTTAGGAGGGGGTTTATGAGATCTATAATCCTGGGTGTTTCAATCTTCGTGCATTTGGTTAAGAGAGGTATGCCATGGAGCAATCTGGTCATAGATTCTTTGGCTAATTCCAGATCTATGGATGTGAACAGGGCTGTGACAACAAATGAGATCATGACTTCATCCTCATCTATTGTCGCATCTCTGTTTGTTTGAAGTCTCTATAGTGGAGATTGATGATGGAGTGCTGTATGACGTTCACAGCTTATTATTCCATCAAACAATGATTAAGTATCAAATCAAATATTTATTATGATCAAAGAGAAAGTATACAATTAAAAAGGATAAAAATAAATCACTGTAAAATGGTTATTATAAAATCTAAACAAATATAAAACAAAAGTGTAAAAAAATGTCTAAAGGGAATCTGAAAGAACAGATAGAAGCTTTAGATGGATGTAAGGGAGCATAAAGTTTAGTATCTGACAGACTAAACCAGCTGGGTAACTTTAGGCTAGTCACTGTCTCTCAGTTCAACCCACCTCACACGGCTGTTGCTATATATATATATTAGCACCTACTCCACAGGACATTTCCTAATGTTTACAGAATGAAGGACTCTTCCCAGATATATGAAATATGAGACCAGATCAATCTTGTGTCCATCTATCTTCAAGGAGTGACATCATTCTGGTTTTCTGATAGTTGAGTTCTAGGTGATCTTCCTTGCAATATTAAGAAATAAGCACTGAAAGACCACAACAAATCTTTTGGAATTGTTTTTAAGACTTCAGCTGCTTTAAATGCTTTTATGAAAAAAATTATAAGTTAAACCAATCAACTAAGTTCTCATTTGTAAATATAAATCACTCTTGAACAGGTATTTAAAGCTCAATTAGTTCTGTTTCAAAAAAAACTTCATAGCTCCTGATTTTAAAGACTTTGATCTGACTTCATTCAGGTTGATAGATTTCTTGTGGCACAAAAGTCCTACCCAAGAGGTTATAGCTAGACTTATTTTTTATTTTTAAATGTGTGTCATTTTCATTGCTGCTTTTATTTTAATAATACAAATCAATTTACTAAGAATAAATGTAACAGAAAAGTAAGCCTGGTTTACTCTGTAAAGAAATTGTATTTTCCATAATGAAATGTTCTCTGTAAAATGCAGGTCTTTTTTTTTTTCTGTGTTCTTTCATTCTTCTATTATCGTTGAACCTTGTAAGTGTATCATGAAAGAGAGAGGGTGCAATTCCCAGATTTATCAAGGATTTCATTTCATTTTAATTAATGCCAATTTGTACCTGTTTCCATTGGAAGCACTCTTACTAGTTGGACTTAATGGGTTTTAAAGCATCTCTAATTGGATGCACATCAGTAAAACACAGCTAACTTACAAGAATATCGAAAGCAACATATGCCACTTATGCCATGGTTAAATTATTCTTTTAGAATCAAAAGACTGTTAAAAAAAGCCCTGGTGGATTGGATGCAGAAACCCTGCAGTCCAGCATTCTGTTCTCACAGTTGCCAGTCACAATGTGAGCACAAAAACTCTTTACCACTTCCCAGCCATGAATCGAAAAAAACGATTTCTATTACTAGATGTAAATTCTGGCCATCATGGGAAACTGAATAGTTTCAATCTGAAATTTACCAAGATGAATCTTCTTCTACTGGGTAGCAGAGAGAGATTTTGAACTCATATCTGCAGTGCACTTTCAATGCACAGGGTTTGAAGCATACATAGTTCTATATTGTTGCTGGAATAATATTTTGAATTGTAGTTTAGCAGGAACTTAAATATTAACTTTCTAGTATTAACATTCACATGTTTAATGTTTTAGTTTTCAGTGCACTTTTTTGTTTTGCTTTAATGATCTTCTTTACAATTGGGGAGTATGCAACATTTCTAAATTTTCAAAAAATTGATTGTTTTCTTTTATAGTGGTGCAATTTAAGCTAGTTTAAAAATCTTAAATAAATGTAGGTTAAAAGAATATTTTTTTTCAATACTCGATTTTTTAAAAAAATATATGAATGAATTAACCCTAAAGCTGAATAAAATCACTCGAATTCCTTCCTTCATGAGAGATTGTAATGAGCTGGCCTATAAAATTTAAAAACTATGTCATCTTTATCCTCAGCCACAGATAGTTCTTGCATTTCATTCTGGTTTGTAGTCTATTTTTCAGTGTTGGAGTAAGTTCATGTCTTCATCTAGTTGAAGATAATATTGCATATTAACAATGGAATTAAAGTATGGAAGTTACATCCATGATACTGCTCAGGGATGCTCACAAAACATCTGAAGCTTTGGAAGCATGTATGGAACATGGATCTTATTCGGAGCACATATAAAACATGGATCTTCATTTTGAGCTAGAAAGAATTTCATGCTATCCTAGAGAAAACCTTGATAACATTTCTAATACTTTTGATTATGATGAATTCCTCTTATCATGCCAAGTGTCCATTTGACACCAAATGGGAATGTTTTTTAGAGAGATAAACAACAGGATAGACAGAAACTTTCCAGGGAATTCTGCTCCTCTATCTTGTACATACCAATACCACAATACCAATGAAGAAGAAAAATAACAGCTTTTAAAAGAAACCAGCATGGCTGCATAAAGAAGACTCTGATAAATAGAAAGGACAAGTATAAAAAGTGGAAAGAGGGGCAAATAACTAAGGCAAAATATCAGCAAATAGCCCAAGCCTGTAAAGATGAAGTGAGGAAAGCTAAGGCTCACAATGAACAAAGGCTTGCAATAAAAGTAAAAAAATAACAAAAAAAGCTTCTTCCAACATGTTAAAAACAAGAAAAAAGGTGCAAGCAATTGGTCCATTGCTGGGAGAAAGTGACAAGAAGGTGACAAGCAACAGAGACAAAGGATTCTACTTAATCTACTTAACTCATTTTTTGCATCTGTCTTTACACAAAGAGAAAAAACAGTCCAACGTATCAAAAACAGCACCACAAAAAACAGATTAGGACCACAAATTAAAATAGGGAAGAAAATGGTAAGTGAACACCTGTCTATCCTAGATGAGTTCAAATCACCAGGACTGGGTGTACAGTATTATACCCCACGGTTCTGAAGGAACTGGCAGATGAGATCTCAGAACCACTGAAATATATCTTTCAAAGACCCTGGTGCATTGGAAAACTGCCAGAGGACTGGAAAAGAGCTGATGTAGTTCCCATCTTCAAAAAAGGAAAAAAATAGATCCAAGAAACTACAGATCTATCAGCTTGACCTCAATACCAGGGAAGATTCTGGAAAAGATAATCAAGCAATGAATCAGTGAACACCTAGAAGCAAGCAAAGTAATAACTAAAATCCAACATGGATTTGTTAAAAACAGATCATGCCAGACTAATCTTATTGCATTCTTTAACAAAGTGACAAAATTAGTTGACCAGAGGAATGCTGTCGATATAATTTACTTAGACTTCAGTAAGGCATTTGATAAAGTATACCATAATCAACTACTACTATATAAGGTAGAAAAATATCGGTTAGTCAGCATCGCTACCAGATGGATTCGTAACTGACTGACCAACTGCACTCAACATGTAGTCCTCAATGGAACTGCATCTACATGGAGGGAAGTATGCAGTGGAGTACCCCAAGGCTCTGTTTTAGGCCCAGTACTCTTCAACATCTTCATCAATGACTTGGACAAGGAGATAGATAGGGAAACTCATCAAATTTGCAGATGATACTAAGCTAGCAGGAATAGCCAACACTCTAGAAATTATGCTTAAGATACAGAAGGATCTTGACAGACTTGAACATTGGGCACTACCTAACAAAATGACATTAACTGGTTAAAAAGTAAGGTTCTACATTTAGGCAAGAAAAATCAAATGCACAGATACAGTACATGTGGTACCTTGCTCAATAGTAGTAACTGTAAGAAGGATCTCGGAGTCCTAGTGGGCAACCATTTAAATATGAGCCAGCAATGTGCAGCAGCTGACAAAAAAGCCAACACATTTCTAGGCTGCATAAACAGAGGGATAGAATCAATATTACGTGAAGTGTTAATATCACTTTATAACGCCTTGGTAAGGCCACACTTGGAATACTGCATTCAGTTTTGGTCGCCATGATGTAAAATAGATGTTGAGACTCTAGAAAGGTGCAGAGAAGAGCAACAAAGGGGGCTGGAAGCTAAAACATATGAACAATGGTTGCAGGAACTGGGTATGTCTAATTTAATGATAAGGACTAGGGCAGACATGATAGCAGTGTTTGAATATCTCAGGGGCTGCCACAAAGAAGAGGGAGTCAAGCTATTCTCCTAAGCACCTGAAGGCAGGACAAGAAACAATGGGTGGAAACTAATCAAGGAGAGAAGCAACTTAGAATTAAGGAGAAATTTCCTGACAATTAGAACAATTAATCAGTGGAACAACTTGTTTCGAGAAGTTGTGAATGCTCCAACACTGGAAGTTTTTAAAAAGATGTTGGATGTTGGATAACCATTTGTCTGAAGTGAGGTAGGGTTTCCTGCCTAAGAAGGGGGTTGGACTAGAAGACCTCCAACATCCCTTCCAACTCTGTTATTCTATTCTATTCTATTCCAGAGTATTTGCTGTGTTAAACCATCAAATTGCTTTTAATAGAGAAAATAACTTCTGGAATGATAAATATATTTGATAGGAGAAACAGAGTAGGAGTAGTCATATCCACATTCTACTCACATTTCAAGCAACTGAATCTTAGATATCCAGTTTGATGACATCAGTATTGTCCTCAATAAAATATATATAATTGGTAGGTGAAAGAAAATGTAGCTTCAATTCGATGTATTTATTGATTTGATTTCTATAGTCACTTTTTCAACAAGTGATTCTGCACCAGTCATGTAAGAAGCAGGAGTGAATGTTATGTTGTGCACATAATTTTATAAATAAGAAAAAGAAAATATGCCTATATATCAAAATTCTTTCCAATCTCTTTATTAGCAGTGGCCAAAGGAAGGATATGTACTGTCTTTTGAAATGTATTGCACTTGGATACATGTGTTTGCCTGTAATGTATTGCATTTGTATGTGTGTATCTGTCTGTGTTGTATTTGTATGTCTGTTTTTGTTTTGTTCACATGCTGCATCTCCCTGGGTTTATCTGCTTGTGCAGTTTTTCTCACCAAGATCTCATTAGGATAGGTCTGTTTCCTCATGTATTGTGAAGGTCTTTGGATTTTTTTTTCTGCTATTGCTACATATTGCTTCTTCGTGACTTTTATTTGTGTGTGCATGTGCTGGAAAGCACAGAAGAAGGCTGCACATGGAAACTTTACAAAGCATGGCTTCTGGAATTAAACTTTCCAATCTCCTAAAAACATCTCTGTCCTCAGTCACAGGATAAGGCAGGGGGGGGGGGGGCTTAAGAATGGAACAGGTCAGCCACATTCTCATTTTCTGCTCCAGGATCTCACCCACAGACACAACATTGCAGGGTTTTTTTCTGGATTTATTTTTCTCTGCAGCCCTCAGCTGAGGGTCCATTTCAAACAGCATCCACTGCCATATCAGATATCACTTTATTATTTATTCTCTGATGAGAAGATAGACCAATTGAGAGAGCGCCAGACTTCTGAATGACTTTATATAACTGTTGAGTTGGATAAAATAGTAAAGGTCTGATGTGGAAGCAAGATAAAGTATGGGGAGAAAAGGCCCTGTTCTGTATCAGACAGGTGAAAAAAAGGCAACATTCTGTTTCTTCACAGAGAAATTGCTAAAATGAAGGATTATAAGGGATATTTCTCAAGATCCAGCCATGTTTGTGATGTTTCTTCTAGTCTGTCTGGACTCTGGAAAAGGAACAATCTTTTTGGCATATGTAAGGATGGTGCCAGAGGAAAGCCAAGGGCTGTGCTAATGATTTGGGTAGGTACTGGAAACTATTGCATAAATCCTTGGTTATATATTCATACTGTAGTCATTTAAAAGATTTGCACATCTGAATCCTAATGAGATTCATGGAAAACCTGAGCCACTGAATAAGAAGATTCTTACAAAAATGATTGTAGGATCATATCCCAAAATTGTAGCAGTTCAAACCTAATCATAAAAAATGGGAAGGTATCAGTAGACCTTTTTTTATAAAAAGTATGCATAGAATTGCAATCTAAGAAATAGTTTGCCAGTTTCTCGAGCTAAGAATTGAAACAATATAAATAATTGCAATTTTAATTTATACATTATTTTTGTACTGTATTTTGAAGGGGCAGACGGAACAAGATAGGAACTGAAATTATCTCCTTGCTGTAGTCCAGCATGTCATTTTGAAATACTCTTGCAAAGAGGCTTAAGTAGGTTTTGTATTGTTTTCAAGAAAAGTAAATTGGACCAAGATCAGATGTTACTTGACCATACCTTGCCATTAAGTGTGGAAAATGGCTGTACTTATTCTTTTAAAAGCAAAATAAATACTTCCTTCCTTTTATATTAATATATCTTATTAATTTGCAATCAGAGCATAGTCCTTCCTGTTTTGTATTTCTCTTTATACAAATTTGTCTAGACTAATGAAAACTGATGGGCTGGAAAAAAATTGAGATGATGACAAAAACTCCATAGAAACAAAGGGGGGTGGTAAAATGCTTAAGGAATATAATCTGCAACATATTTCCATAAACATTTATAAAACTCTCACTGGACATGTTTACACAGAAATTTTGTTGAAAATGAGAAAAGGACAATCTGCAGATGAACCCAGATGAGTAGCATATGCCTAGATGGACCACTGTGAGAACATTGATTCCAATAGTAACTTGTGGGTTTGTGCAATATTATGAATGTGCTTTCAGAAAGGTGCTTTATTATACATGCAAATACAAAGAAAGCAACTCTTTAATTGAATTGAATTGAATACTTTATTGGCCAAGTGTGATTGGACACACAAGGAATTTGTTGTGGTGTAAATACTCTCAGTATACATAAAATAAAAGATACATTCATTAAGAATCAAGAATCATAATGTACAACACTTAATGATAATCAGAGGGTACAATCACAATCAAATCATACTAGGAAACAGTCAATATAAATTGTAAGGATATAAGCGACAAAGTTACAGTCCTACAATCACAAGTGGGAGGGGATGGGTGATAAGTGATGAGAAGACTAACAGTAATACTAGTGCAGACTTGTAATAATTGAACAGTGTTGAGGGAATTATTTGTTTAGTAGAGTGATGACTTTTGGGGAAAAAAAACTGTTCTTGTGTCTAGTTGTTCTGGTGTGCAGTGCTCTATAGCGTCGTTTTGAGGGAAGGAGTTGAAACAGTTTATGTCCGGGATGTGAGGGGTCTGTAAATATTTTCATAGCCCTCTTTTTGACTTGTGCAGTATACAGGTCCTCGATTGAAGGCAACCATGTCTCTTTCCCCAGGATTGTGGAGCAGCTATATTGATCCAAGGGAAAAAATATGGCTATTTAGAACAGTTGCAGACAAGTGTTGCATTTGCACTTCTGCCTGCTCTGGGGCATCTTTTCTAAATTAATTCCAAAGAGCTGCATTTCTTTCTGAATCTTGGGTTTCCCTTGTTATTGGAACTTAAGATCATTTGGAAGCTTAGTATGTATCTATTCTAAAAAGTATTATACTTTCATTGTAAATTTAGATGGTGAGAAGGTTACTCACTGCAGGAACAATTAGGAAAGGAAAGCAATAATTAACTAGCCAAAATGACATAATTGCATACTCATTTTTTTCTACCTGGAAGCTATGATGTTGCTGCCTATTATTTTGATAATTACTTCACACATTCTCAGCGGGTCTTTTCATCTTCTGCTAACTGAGCAATATCACAAACTTTTTCTGAAACTCAATAATTTTTTTAAAGTTTGGTGTCCAATGTATTTAACAATCAAAATTGTTAACAATCAAAACTTTAGAAATGAACAGGCAACGAAAATCTTACAAAGATTAACACCAATCATAATCTATGTGACTGACTATTGGCAACTGGTTCATATGTATGATGGTTACAATGTCCTGAGGTCATGTGATCAACTTCTGTGACCTTCTGACAAGCAAAGTCAATGTGGAAGCCAGATTCACTTAAAAACCGTGTCACCAACTTAACAACTGCAATGATTCACTAAACAGTTGGAGCAAAATTCACTTAACAAATGTCTCACTTAATAACAGAAATTTTGGGTTCAATTGTCGTAAGTCAAGGATCACCTATATCAAATTGGTATACATTCCTGAAAGTATTTCACAATTAAAATACGAGCACATTTTCTTCCCTGTATCTCCATGTAGAAGATTAGGTTAATATTCCTGGAGGCAGACTCTTCTCACTGCAGTCACACTGCTGTCACACAATCTATGGAGCTTTTTACATAGATGTTTGTTTAGTATTTTTAGCAATAAGGAACATCCTTCCAGTTATTTTAGACATTTCAACGGTATTTATGTTTTATGGCATTTGCCTCCCTATGTCTTTCCCAACCAGAATGATTACAGTCAATGTCTTAATTGCAGCTTGCAGCCATTTCTGTTTAAATCTGCTGCTTTATTTTACTCTTGACTTTCATTATTGTATTTTTGTTAGCTGCTTTGAAGCATAAAGAAGTGAAATGCAAACGAGCAGATGTCAATACTGGTCACATCGATTACCTAAATTTTGAAGAGTAATGTAGAACAGGGTTTGGATTTTACCATATAAAAATATACATAAAGTTAAATATCAACATTGGATAATGCTCCAATAGATTGATTTCTTTATTCTAGAATGGAGAGATAGATTGTAATCTGAGCATCTGATAAATGGACTGTGTACCCATTTCTAAACTTCTAACAGTCTGATATACTATAGGGAACAAAAGTGTAACATTCCTTGAAAGAAAAGTACAAATAAAAACAAAAATGTGAAAATAATTTCATTACTGGGAAGCACTTTGTAATTTTCTGAAAGAATCTACAAAAGGGCTTCTGTAATGATTAGACACTTCCAATATTATAGCATATTACTTCAAGCAGCTTAATTAGGTAAGGATTTTTTTTTTTACAACTAATACATAAAAGATTGCCTTGAAGCTTTCATTACATTCATCTCTTACTTTATATTTAATGAGACATTTTCATGTATTTTCAATGAAACCCTTTCTCATTATCTTTAAGTGAACAATGGGTTAAGCAAAGTAATTATGTACAATTTCCTTCCCTTTCCTTTGTTTATAGTAATAATTCCGGAGGGAGAAATATCTTGCTAAATGGCTCTGAAGTGTCTAAACATCTCAGATGGAGCTGAAATCCGGGCATAACAAACTAAACTGCAAAATGTGAATGAAATGGACTGTGAGTAGTTTTCATTCTTTGCATTTCAAATGGACAATGCTGCCTCCAGGAGTGCTAACCTAATCTTCTATATTAAGGTCCAGGGAAGAAAACCTGCTAATATTTTAATTGTGAAAGGAACTTCAGGAATCTTTCTCCGAACAGATCAAATAGCAGGATTTTCCTACTTGTGGCTCTACAGTTCAGAAATTCTATTGTTAGGCTTCCTCACATGTTTTTCTCCAAAAGGAAAAAAAAAAAAAAACCATTACTCAGAGCAGAACATAATTTTTATTCTGAGGTTATGTTTTTGTTTGGATAAGTTTTTATGAACTGTTATTAAAGTGGGGCAAAGCAAAGATAAGTGACCTTATCTTCATAGGAAGGGGACTATAGAAACTGAAAGTTCATTTTCCATGAGCACCAAACCAAGAAAAAGAAGAAAAAGAACTCCCTGCAGAATGCATGCAATCATTTTGAGAACACCATACTTTATTTTAGATTGTTGTACAATTTTAGAATGGGAAGTTTTCAATAATCAAGACTGTCTGTTCTAACTTTGCAACAAATTAATTTTATTACTCTCCTTTTAATCGTATGTTTAAGATATTTATTAATATTTAATTATACAAGCTTCCTATTTCAACAAGCTTTTTGTACTTATCTAAACAAAATTATCCACAGGATAAATGATTAAATTCAACTAACAGCATTTGAATTTAACATAGAGATATTTTCATTACCCAGAAAAAACAAATGTGACTCAAGCCTCCAAGCATGGAAAAATTATTCAATTCTGAACGAATAACATGTTATTTCATTGTATAGATCTCCTTTATTTCTATTGATGTTTTTCCCATTTTTCAGGCACGGATTCATTTTTGGAATATTACTAAATACTCTTTATCTAGTTCATTTTTGAGGTGTAGGATACATATCACCTGCAATAGAAGTTCTTAAATGAAAAGTGGAAATTGCAAAAGGTTTTGCAACCTTTAGCACATGCTCATTATTTTGTGTCACTGAACTTGGTAAAAAAAGGAATAGCTGTTTTAAAGAAAGAATAGGTTGGTGTTGTGAATCAATAAAAGTGAATAACCTAAATGCAAATTAGGGGTTGAAAACCTGCACACTTTATTGGTCCTTATACAACAACTTGGGATTGGGCCAGAACCAGTCCCTGATTGGTTACTTTTGGGACTGTCCTTATTGGTCAGTAGTTGGAACCTGTTGCGCAGTTTCATTGGTTAATAAGGCAGCAGCTAACCCTATAAAAGGGTTACTGCTGCCCATAGCATTGCTCTGTTCCATTCTGATTCCTGTTATTATTAAAGAGTTGAAGTCACTGGTCAGATGTCTGGTCTCCTTATTCTCTAAACTTAACACTGGCGACGAGGATGGGATACGGAGACCGAAGAGCTGACTAACCTACAGAGCAACCTACAGAGCACGTGGTCAAACACGCACCATCAACGGCAACATGGCCAGCGGTGCCATACCACCCGCTCCATTCAATCCAGAGACCGAAGACTGGGAGGCCTACATGGATCGGTTCCAGATGTTTCTGGAAACTAACAATTTGAAAGATGCAACAACCGGCAAAAAAAGAGCTATCTTTCTAACGCATTGTGGGCCAACCGTGTTTAAAATGGCAAAGTCGCTTGCCAAGCCAGCAGAGGTAAAAGAAATGGACTGGGACGTCCTCGAGCCGTTACTACGGGCTCACTACGCGCCCTCTGTACCGACCCTAGTAAGAAGACACGAATATTACCAGAGGGATCAACGGAAGGGCGAAAGCCTTGCCAATTACATCGCGGACCTCCGGAACCTAGGAGGCCTCTGCGGGTTCGCCGACCTGGAAGAAGCCCTCCGGGACCGTTTGGTTCTGGGCCTAGAAGACGGTGCTATCCAGAGCAAAATTATGGCTAAGGGGGACATCAGCCTCACCGATGCCCTTAAAGAAGCCTCAGCAGCAGAGGCGACAAAGAAGTCAGCAGCCCAAATGCGCCGCACCAACGCACCACTAGGTAAACTCGCCACTGATACCTCGCCTCGCTCAGAGAGACACCCGGTATCAACTCACCACGAAGACCTAGAGTCCCCGTCCGACAGCGATGAGGAAGAGGTAAACCGACTTCGAACGGAGAGAGAGCAGTCCTCACAACACTCATTTCGACCGTGTGCCGGCTGTGGAGCAAATCACCCACGATCCGGCTGCAAATTCCTTGACGCACTTTGCCGCCATTGCGGGAGACGCGGTCACATCGCAAAGGTTTGCAGAAGCAAACAGAACTCCAAACCCCGACAGGCCGAATTCCAGTCTTCCGGATTCTTCGGCACACACCGAGAAAAAGTGAACCACTCCTACAGAAACAAGCCGTCCACCACTTCCACCAGGCGTGAGGAAACCAGGCGGGAAGAGACCCACCAAACAATCACCATAGGCCACGCTACATCCCTTGATGCCGGGAAAATCTGAGTAAAGGTCGCCATCGAAAACAAACCTTGCGTGATGGAGGTAGACTCAGGATCTTCCCTCTCGATGGTGTCGTGGAAAACGCTCCAACAGCTCCTTCCAACGATTCGCCGCCAAGACCTTAACCCTCAAAGGGTTATACTCAAAGACTATCAGGGCAACCGAATCCCCGTCGTCGGGTCCCGCAGATTCCAGGTCTCATTCAAGGACCGCACCGTCGCACTACCACTGACTGTCGTGGATCGTGACAGGCCTAGTCTTCTAGGCCTCCAATGGTTCAGGCCGCTCGGAATCACTGTAGCCGGAGTCCACAAGGCCGAAAGTGTCAATTGGGAGGAAGACCTCATGCAAGAATTCAAAGACGTTTTCGCGAACGGACTAGGCAAGTATAAGGGGAGCCCAATCTTGTTTAACTTGAACCCTGAAATAGCACCCATCCGCCTTAAGCCGCGTCGGGTGCCGTTCGCCTTAAAGCCTAAAATCGACGAACAACTCGATAAGCTGATAGCGCAGGGCGTACTGGAACCCACCGACCACGCCCGTTGGGAAACCCCCATAGTGACGCCAATCAAGCCTGATGGGTCCCTAAGAATTTGCGGAGACTACCGGGCCACATTAAACCACGCACTGCAGCAAAGTGCTTATCCAGTACCGGTAGTGCAACACTTACTCCATTCTCTGGGCGGCGGGAAAGTTTTCGCCAAACTAGATTTAGCCCAGGCATATCAACAATTGCCTGTAGACCCAACCACAGCCGAGGCACAAACGATCGTAACACATAGGGGCGCCTTTAAATGCAACCGGCTCCAATTTGGAGTAAGCGTCGCCCCTGGAATCTTCCAGAGTTTAATGGAAAGGTTGTTACAAGGGATAAAAGGCGTTGTCCCATATTTCGACGATGTACTCATCGCCGCACCTAACAAAGACACCCTAGAAAAACGACTCAGAGAGGTTTTACGAAGATTCCAAAATGCAGGCCTCAGAGTAAAAAAAGATAAATGCCACTTATGTACCGAAAAAGTAGAATTTTTGGGATACCTCCTGGACAGCCAAGGAATTCATCCCACCGAAGACAAATTACAGGCAATTAAAAAGGCACCCACTCCGAGGAACAAGGCAGACCTACAGGCGTTCCTTGGACTTATCAATTTCTATAATGTGTTTTTACCCCACAAAGCAACAGTAGCTGAACCATTGCATAGACTATTAAACAAAAAAGCAACGTGGGTTTGGGGACAAAGGGAACAACATGCTTTCCAACAGATAAAGAAATTGCTAACTTCTGATTCAGTACTTATGCAGTACAACGAGACTCTGCCGCTTACTATCACGTGTGATGCATCGCCTTTTGGGGTTGGGGCAATTCTGGCCCACGTGTTACCAAACGGAGCGGAAGCCCCCATCGCGTTTTTTTCGCGAACCTTAGCTAAAGCTGAACGCAATTATAGTCGGACAAAGAAGCTTTAGCTATTGTTGCTGCAGTTAAAAGATTTCACGAATATGTTTATGGCCATGCCTTTACAATAATCACTGATCATAAACCGTTACTGGGGATCATTGCGGGTAATAAACCAACCCCGTATATATTGTCTCCCAGAATGACCCGTTGGTCTGAATTCCTGGCGGCCTACAACTATTATCTACTATTATCTACAACTATTATCTACTATTGACCTCACCCCTTTCCTAAGAGGTCTGTAGGGGGCGTGCATAAGCGCACCAACGTGCCTACCGTCCCTGTCCTATTGTTTCTCTTATTCTTTTATTTTTCTTATATGTACCCATTTCATGTATTCACAACTATGTATACATTTATACTTATTATCTTGTAAACAATTGGCAAATCAAATAAATAAATAAATAAATAAAATAAATAAATACACTTTGCAGCACCGCTCGGGGAAATCGATTCTCCACGCTGATGCATTGAGCAGAACACCGCTCCCAGACGCTGTTGTGGATCCAGCACCAACCCTCTCAACACTACAGATTGAATCTCTACAGGCACCACCCTTGACGGCTAGAGACATTGCTTTTGAAACGAAACGTGACCCAGTTTTGCAACACATACTACGCTGGGTTGAACGGGGGTGGCCGACGGACCAAATTGCACCTGAATGGGCACCCTTCAAAGCCCGCCAAACCGAGCTGTTTTCCCAAAAAGGCTGTATCTTGTGGGGCGATCGAGTCGTAATCCCTGCCAAATTGCAACAGACTGTGCTGGCGGTCTTGCATGAGGGACATCCGGGTATTGTGCGGATGAAATCACTCGCACGCAGCTACGCTTGGTGGCCAGGAATCGACAAAAGAATCGAGGCCTGGGTCGCTACGTGCCAACGCTGCCAGGACGTCAGCAACGCCCCACCGAAAGCAAGCCCAACCGAATGGGAAACGCCGAGGGACCGTGGTCCCGTATTCATATTGACTTTGCGGGGCCTACCAAAGGTCACACTTTCCTGATTACTGTCGACGCCTATTCCAACTGGCTCGAGATTCATCGAATGCACACAACTACAACCGACTCAGTTATCAATAAATTAAACAGACTCTTTGCCACGCACGGGTTTCCGGACGTGTTGGTCTCGGACAACGGCCCGCAGTTCACTGCATTGCTCTTTGAACAATACCTGGCTGATCGGGGCATCCGCCATGCGCTGACCTGGCCCGCGCACCCTGCGGCGAATGGACGTGCAAAACGCATGGTACAATTTGTGAAAAAGACCCTGCATAAAATGGAATTTGGCAACATCGACGAGAAAATCAATCGAATCCTCTTATTGCAGCACATCACGCCTCACAGCGTGACCAACAAAACACCCGCTGAACTTCTTATGGGGCGGAAAATACGATCGCACCTGGACCGACTCCACCCCGCTTTCGCACCAGAAAAACCTGTCGGCTCCAGCAGCAAATGCCGGGAATTTAAGGTAGGCGATTTAATCTTTGCCAAAAACTTTTCTGGCAACCCGTTATGGATACCCGCAACCGTTACCCACCTCACCGGGCCTAGATCTTACCGCTTGCTAACAGACGATGGGAGGGTGTGGAAACACCACATAGACCAACTCCGATCGAGATTATCACCCAGCGGCCATGACTTTCCCAGTTCAACAACTCAAGGGGGAGGGAGTATCGAGGGAATTGACTTTGATACAACTAATAGCGGGTCAATGGGAGCCCTACAGCCCAGCGAAGCACCGGAACGTGAAGCGGGGAGGGAGTTGATGTCGCCAGGGAACTTTAATACAGGGGAAAACGAACTGCAAAACCCCGAAGAAACACGCAGCAGCAGAGACATCCACAGTGAATGCAGCACGGAATCACCGTGCAGCGAAATAGAAATTAACAATGGTCATCCAAACGCTCCACCGGAACCGGACGTTGGACAAAACCCGGTGGAGCCTCGAAAATCTTCCAGGCAGACCAAACGGCCTGCCTATCTTGAGGATTTTATCACCTCTCCCCTCAAACGGAACCCAAGGGGGAGGGGTGTTGTGAATCAATAAAAGTGAATAACCTAAATGCAAATTAGGGGTTGAAAACCTGCACACTTGATTGGTCCTTATACAACAACTTGGGATTGGGCCAGAACCAGTCCCTGATTGGTTACTTTTGGGACTGTCCTTATTGGTCAGTAGTTGGAACCTGTTGCGCAGTTTCATTGGTTAATAAGGCAGCAGCTAACCCTATAAAAGGGTTACTGCTGCCCATAGCATTGCTCTGTTCCATTCTGATTCCTGTTATTATTAAAGAGTTGAAGTCACTGGTCAGATGTCTGGTCTCCTTATTCTCTAAACTTAACAGTTGGTATCTTCAACCTCATAAAAACATACTTTATTCAAATGATAAAAATGAGGAATTTGGCATGGATAAGATTATACTAGTAAAATAATAGAGCACCCTAGTGGCCTTCACATTTTTTGAGCTACAGCTTCTGGAATCTCTTGCCAGACTGAATATTCTTTTAATATTCTATTTGAATCTGATAGAAACTGATCAAAAAAATTCACGTAATCAAGTCTGCCTATTCCTGGGGCAGCTATCAGTTTTGGTTACTATCCATTTCTCATATTTCTTATCTTTCTTTCTCTTTATTCATTTTCTGCTGCAGTTTGAATTTGTTAAAGTACAGATGAATACTCATATGTACTTGTGTTTTTCAATAAACATACTGTACATTTTTGTATATATCTTTTTGCTCAGATAAGCATCTTTGCAAGCAATTTTATGTATTAAAGAGCATTACTGTTGATATATTTTGCCGCACATTTTCCCAAAATCTAAAGTGCTGATACGTATTATTTAGATGGGGAATTACATTACAGCACTCCAGAAGTATGAAACTTGAAATTGTTTAATTTTGCACATGAGATTTAAAGTCCACAATTCATATTCATATAATATGAATAGAACACACATATGTTCTGTTGGACGAAGGAGGGAGGGAAGGAAGGAAAGAACAAGTTAATAAGCTTTTTAGTATTTTTCATCTCATCTTCTAAAGTATAAAAATGTAGTGTTATTTCAAAGATAACTGAACTGCCCATGTATTGCTTTTTAATCCTTCCGGTGAGGTAGATTAAGTAGATCTGCATTTTTCTAAATACATAGTTCAGGTGGTTTGGAGGATACAGAGAATGCAAAGAAAAAAAGCAATTACTTGAAACTCAACTAGAATCTATAATCAACTTCTTATTTGACTATAAAATCCAAATAATATAGAATTTATACTTCAATACGGTGCATAATGAAAAACAGATTTCCTATGAGAGAAGCATCCTTAACTTAATTTAAATCTTAAAAATTAAATCATATCCACATATGATGGTTACCACATACAACCCAAATAAAATGTCTTTCTAACCTTCAATTTTTTTAAAAAAAAAGTACTTTCTTTGTTTTGAATTTTTTTATTGGAGTTTAATTTTAATCCTTTTAATAGCTTATGTTTTCTGGGCATATTATAAAAATTGTTTAAAATATCAAAATTTCAAAAACATAACGTAATAAGGATAACATTATATAAACAATCCCAATAAAAAGTAAAACAATGAAAAGCATTTTAAGCAAGAATTTCCTCTTCATGTGATGCCAATTAATTTGTATTACCATTTGTGATGTAATTTTTCATCAAGCTTTATAGTTTGAATTTGCTCCATGTAAGGTTAACATGCAATTTACTTCAATATTCCTCCTCTAAATAGTTCCAGGAGCTATACAGATATTTGTCTTTCTAATATGTGGAAGGGGCTAACATCTTCAGCTATAATATGGTAGGAGGGCCAAAAAGCAGACCTTTCTTTTCTCTGTGTGAAAATCCAAAGATAAAAAAGTGTACATACTGAAATATACTACTTTACAGAGCAATATTAAACATGGCTATTTAGAATTATTTCCCAAAAAGTTATTTCAAATGAATGCATATGACTGCCCTATAAGAAATTAAAAGTTTAAATAGTTAGATGGGACCTCACAAAATACGTAGTCCAACCATTTCTCCAGTGCAGGATGTGTTAAAGCAGTTTGGACATCTGGCTATCTGGCCTGTGTTTGAAGACCTCCACCTAAAAGGTAACCTGCCATTTTACAAAGTAACTTGTATCAGGTACTATCAGGAAATTTCTTCTAATATCTAATCTGAATCTATTTTTATAGCTTCAATCCTGTTCCCTGAGGAAGCTAGATAACAAGTCTACTCTTTCTTTAACATGACAATCATTTAGATATACAATATGACAATCATTTAGATATACCTTCCCTGTGCCTTGTCCTCTGCAGGCTGAACATACTTATTTTATATAATGATTCCTCACAGCACATGGTTTCAAGTTGTTTCACCATCTTGATATCCCTTCTTTGAACTCACTCCAGTTTTGTAATCTCTTTAGATTATGATGACTAGGAAAGGATACAGATCAGATGTGATGGAATGTACTAGGATAGATTCTAATTAGGGTTCCATCATAATTAGAGACAGCTCAGTCCAGATATTTTGTCATGGAAAAAGAGGGAGAAGGCAGCCCCTCCCTAATAGTTTTTAAATTATATGATTGATGTAGATCTAGCAAGATTATGTCATAACTATGGAACAATAAAGAACTTTACTTGGAAGAATCACCATACGTTTTTCTTGGTTTCGGGGCCTGACACAGTAAAGCGATTCTCTCACAAATTCTGTGCCATGCTAGTTGTATCTCTTTCAATGTCTATGCCTTTTCTCTTTTCTTCCCAGATTCAGGACTTGAGATTTTATTTTTATTTTTTTGTTAAATTTTATTTTTGCCCTCTGCTCAAGCATTTCTATTCTGGTTTTTTTTTTTTTTTTTTAAATTATATCTTCTAAGCAATTAATTATTCCTATTTTGGAATCATCTGCTGATTTTATATTTATCCTCTCAATCTCTTCATCTGGGTCATTAGTAAAAATATCGAAGAGCATAGGGCCCAGAATAGAGCTGCCTGACATACCACTCAATATAACTCTTCAAGCTGATGTAGACTCAAATACAAGTAACCTTTGTGTAGGGTCATTCAGCCAATTATAACTCCATCTGATAGTTGTATCTCCTAGGCCATATTTTACTATATTATTAATGAGGATATCATGACAGATTTCACTGAGTTTCTTTCTGAGGTCAATATGTGCTTTGTCCATGGCATTCTTCCAATCTATTATGCTAGTCACTCTGTCCAAAAAGGTTAGTTTTCCATGACTTGTTTGTAACAAACACATGCTGGCTCTTGTTAACTGCAGTTATTACATTTTCTTTTTCCCTAAATCTTGCAAAGTGCTTGTTAGTAAAAAAAAATAAAAATGACATGAATACAAACATAGAAGTGAGGGTCCAAGATCTATAACAATATTAAATTCAGTGACAAACAATGAAAGGGTGCAAAAAAAAATAATCCAAACAATACATCATGACTTTAGAACTATAAATAATGTTATGCATTCTTAAAAACTCAGAGACAAGTGCAATTAATATAATCACTCTTAAATCGTGCAATTCACCCAATGCCATAACCATAGCCCTAGAGATTTGCAAACCACAATGATTCCACATAGTAATGACAAAAATGGACAATTGTAAATCTCATTGGGCTATCACAATAATTACAAAATGAAGCATCTATACATCATATCTAATAGCCACAGAAGTGTAAAGTAGGGTTTTCTTTATATTTTCTTTCATACCTCCTGAAAACACCCTTCAGAATGTCAGAAGCTTTTTTAAAAAAAATTAAAAATAAACTTTATTAAACATTAAAAATATATACATAATACAAAACATTTCATAAAATACAAAACCAAAAAGTTATACATAACCAATAAACGTAAAGACATAAACATTTCTAATTGCTTAGACGATGTGTTTTTAATCAAACAATTTCCCAATACTTAGTTCCTATGTCTGGTATATACTCCTATCATGACCTCTTCATGATTTCTCTTGCCTATCTGTTTACTTACCGGTTTCTATCCTTTATCCAATTATACCAGTTTTCCCAAACTGTAGAATATTTTGAGTCTTCCTTATCTTTTAACTTTTGGGTGAGTTTATCCATTTCCATGCAGTTGTAGATCTTGTCAGAAGGTTTTTGATTGTTTGACTGCATACACAGGGTTGCAGTGCAAAGTAGAAATACACTTAAATTTTACTTACATTTAAAAAGCTGCTAGTGCAAGATTATAATGCTTAATTTCAAGCAACAAATACCATGCTGTTCAGGAAGCACAATAAAATGTTGAAGAGTCCTGTTGGCTGAGAAATTCTGGAGTTTAAGTCCGCATGTGTACATCCTGCCAAGGTTGAGAAAAAAACTGGTAAGCAGCTGGTGCTGATATTGTGAATATTAAGTTACCAGTGGCTCATACATTCATTCAGGCTATTAGATGAAGGCTATGCAATAAGTGAGAAATGTCTTAGAGAAAGAACTGGATTTTGTTTCTCCCTTTAGAAACAAATTGACATTTTGAAATGGACCATATTTTGGCAAATGAAATAAACATATTTAGAAATTAAGGTATTGAGGTTTGTTTGAGAGTTTCACAGAATACCTCCATTTGGCCTGAGAAATATATAAACATGTTTTCCTGATCCTTTGGAATATTTCTCTTCTCTAGCCTTGAAAGAAAAAGAAATGAACATTCCAGCATAGCAAATACATCGATTGAGGATAACATAAAGAAAAACTAAAGAAAGATTTAAAAGTTGTTTGAGTAGCTATTGAGTTCAAGCGTAAAACAGTAGGAATAATGCTAATGTACATTTTTAATGCCAGTCATGCATACTACTAATTGAGCAACTTTCATTTTATCAGGAACCTTCAATATTAGCACTTAATAAAATGTTACTACTGGAAATTGATGTTTTGAAGCAAAGCAATTTTGCAATTTGAGTTGCATGCCTGAAGCTAAAGCTTAAGAATTTCCCTTTATCAGCTCAAATATTACAAGTGTTATAACCACATAAAATTCAAGCTGAAACTGTGCATTCTTCACTTGTGCTTTAAATAAATATTTTAATCACTCCTATTTTCTGTTTGACTTCGAATAAAAATCTTGTACATTACCAAAGGACTCCTAAGCCCATATGGTTATTAGAGTGTGTTCAGTTCTATTTTTAAAAAATCGTGTATTCAATGTATTTGCATGTATATATGCATTCTTTGAGCAACCAAATCTCTCCTTATTTTGGAACTTTAACAAAAACATAGCTATAACTCATGCACAAAAAGTCATTAATTTAGTTCAGGCTTATATAGCACACAAACACAGAGAGAGAGAGGGAGGGAGGGAGAGGGAGAGAGGGACAAACACACAGAGAGAAAATAGGCAGACAAAGTAGGGGAAAAGCAATAAAAACTTCATAATAATAATTCTAAACCTGTTTTTCCAGGAATCATTGTGCATAGAACTTGCTTAGGGCAACTGCAAAGATTTTGCAGTTCAGTTTGATAAGACCACATTTATCAGAATTATAAGATCTTTCTTCTGCCCACATCCCAAGCTCTCGTTTATGGTAAAGGCTTGAACCATAATTGGTGATCATGCACCTTTCTCCACATAATAAAAGTGCTTTCGTCTTTTCTTCAGAAACATGCCTGTTCTGTTTTGTTCAATATATGAATCAAATGAATGAGTTCTCTTCTAGTGTTGCATTGGGAACCCTATTTGTGCTAATCTGATTTCCAAATCTCTCTTCTTTGAACAGAAGAGACTGTTCTGTCTGGGTTTTTCCCCATAGGCTTATTTTCTCTGCAGCTCACTAAATGTTCACTAGCAATTTTCTTATTGGTTGATTGTTTGATTGATTGAATTTATATGGCCATGCACTCACTCTCAGTGATTCTGAGGAGTTTACAAAAAATAAAATCCCAATATACAGTTGCTGATGTATGTCATCTGCTGTTGCTTGCTCACACATTTCACCTCTACGCCGTCAACTTTTAATTAAAATATCAGAAATGTTGTTCTTTAAAATAAAATCAATTCTGAAATTATTAAATATCTATGTAGATTACTCCGTACAGTGTAAGACGTAGCCTATATTGTCTCCTTATGCAAATGCTGTCTTGGAGTCAATTGAAATGCTTTATTTGCCAGATTCATGATGACTGGTAAAGACTTCTGTTTATGTGGGCAAACATATTATGCACTGAGTAAAGTTTAGAATCTCTTTTTTCAATCAGGAATCATGATGCCTCTGCCACCAGAAATCCCCAGGTACATTTCAAGCTTCCATTCCTAGAGGAAAACAATGAAATTCTTTAATAAATGCCACGAACCCTGTTTATGCATCATTTTCTTTCCCATTAATTTAAATGCTACCAAACTAAAAAAAAAATCAGTGGGTATTTTTACAAGAGGATTCTGTACCAAAGTGTGTGTGTTTTTATGTTTTCTATTTCCCTAAGACCACCAACACTGAAGAGCAGAGACAATTTACTTTTGGACTGTACTGCAATAACATTATTGGTGTTAAAAGGATTATTATTATTATTATTATTATTATTATTATTATTATTATTATTATTATTATTATTATTATTATTATTATTGATATTGTTGTTGTTTTTGTTATATTTTTATTTTATAACATAAAAATTCCATTTTTAGTTAAACAGTGTGTTGTCTGGGTACAAATATTTTAGGAAATAATAATCAAAGGGTTTACAATAATGTTCATCACATTGGTATTAGTTCAATGATAATGATGACGATGATGATGATAATAATAATAGCTTATCCATTTTAAGAAACCTCCCTTGTATCATTAGTCCTTTTCTACATGTTTCTAATTTTTGTTTTTATTAACTAGACATTGATAAAATAAGTTCCATGTCAAAAAGTATTCAGTTTCTTCCTTTTCCTTAATTGTAAGTGTTAGTCTATCCATTTATGCACTATCTAATATTTTTTAAATCACATTTTCATCTGTAGGGATCTCTTCACTTTTCCATTGTTATGCAAATACAATTCTAGCTGCAGTTAATATATTTTAAATCAAATATATATTCCCCTTATTATAGTTATCTGGTAAAATGCCCAACAAAATATTTTTTCATATTTTTTAAAATCTATATATTGCTTTATCATTTTTTCCAACCACATGGTTTAAATATTTGTTATTTTTTGAGGTGCTATGGTTTGGCTTCTTAATTCATGAAATTCTTGACTCATCCCTCCTTCTGAGCCTGAGCATCACATTAAAGGAGTATTATTAGCTTGATAGCTTTGCAGTTTCTGTTTGGAAGCCCATGTAAAACTAACAACGACTGATTTCATAAAGAGAGAAGTCTTGCAGAAACTTCTTTTTTTTGTACATATGTTCCTTGCACATATGCAGTTTGCATAGTTACAGTATGTTCAGACACCGAGAGAAATACTCCTTTGGTGACTACAGGGCCAATGAAATGCAACTTTGTGTCAGGATATTAAGGGCAAAAAAACTGGCATTGCACCTAGAACATTTCAGATTTTGTTCTTCACAAGATGAAAACCTGGGGAAGTGCTACAATTTAGAATAATTAGATCTGAGTTAGAGTAAATATTTAACAGATTTAACAGATAATCAGAGTTGGAAGGGACCTTGTAGGTCATCTAGTCCAACCCCCTGCCCAAGCAGGAGACCCTACACCATTTCTGACAGATGGCAGTCCAATCTCTTCTTGAAAGTCTCAAGTGATGGCACTCCCACAACTTCCAAGGGCAAGCTGTTCCATTGGTTGATTGTTCTCACTGTCAGAAAGTTTCTCCTTATTTCCAGGTTAAATCTCTCCTTGTTCAGTTTCCATCCATTATTCCTTGTCTGGCCTACAGGCGCTTTAGAAAATACCTTGATCCTTTCCTCCCTGTGGCAGCCCCTCAAATATTGGAAGACCGCTATCATGGCTCCCCTGGTCTTAGACTAGCCAAGCCCAGTTCCTGCAACCGTTTGTTGTATGTTTTAGCCTCCAGTCCCCTAATCATCCTGGTTGGTCTTCTCTGTATTTTTTTCTAGAGTCTCAACATCTTTTTTATAATGTGGTGAACAAAACTGGATGCAGTACTCTAGGTGTGGTCTTACTAAGGCTTTATAGAGTGGTATTAGTACTTCCCTTGATCTTGATTGTATCCCTCTGTTAATACAATTTAGGAATGCATTAGCTTTTTTGGCTGCTGCTGCACACTGCTGGCTCATATTTAGCTGGTTGTCCACTAAGACTCCCAAATCCCTCTCACAGTTACTGCTATTGAGCCTGGTTTCACCCAGTCTATATGTGTACTTTTGGTTTTTCTTGCCTAAGCGTAGGACTTTACTTTTCTCTACATTGAATTTCATTTTGTTAGATATGGCCCAGTGTTCTAGTCTGTCAAGATCCATCTGGATCTTGAGCCTATCTTCTTGGGTGTTAGCTATTCCTGCCAGCTTAGTATCATCTGCAAATTGGGTAAGTTCCCCTTCTATTCCCTCATCTAAGTCATTAATGAAGATATTGAAGAGTACTGGGCCTAAGACAGAACCCCACTGCTTACTTCCCTCCGTGTAGACTAAGACCCATTAAGGACTACTCATTGGGTAGCCTGAGTTTGCCAGCCAGTTGCGAGTCCGATTCTATGTGAAACGTTTCCCTATATTTTCAACCAATATAGTTCTGAACTTTCCTTTGAAATTTGGCCCATGATAGTTGCTAATGTTGTCGATCAATCTTGTTTTAGGTCTCTTTCATGGATACTTTTTATCAATTGGGATCCATCCTATGACTGCCTTGGTCCATCTGCCATTAGTTCTTCTTGCTATGTGACCAGCCTGTTTCCATCTCAATTCTTTTACTCTTTTGATGATATTGTATATTTTCATTTGTACTCTAATCCATGTGCAGGTCTTTCTATATTGTGTTGTAATGCTGAGCATGTATCTTTCCATGACTCTTTGTGCCACTCATAGCTTTTGTATCAACTGTGAGGTTGGTATTGATGTTTTGCTGGCATATGTTAGCACACACTGATAGAAAACTTTTCTGGCATAAGGGGAGGTTTTTCTTGAAAATTATGCTTTTACTTGCCACCGACATTTAACATGCCATTCAATTTCCCTTATTATATTACCTTCCATTGAGATCCATTGGCCAAGATACTTAGCGGTCTACTACATCTAGTTATTTTTCAGATATTAAAAAATGTTCTTTGTTTGGTGAATTTATTTAACGTAGCCTGGCTCTTTTTCAGGTTTATTTTTAAGCCGAATGGTTCTGCTTTGTGCAGCTCTTGTTTGTGTCTTTGTAGCTGTTCTGGGTTTTGTGGGAAGAAACATCATCATCTGCAAATCTTAAGTGATTAAATAGCCACCCTTGTTTTTTATGCTATCTTTTTTGCCCAATCTGGTTTGCAAAATACTTCTTCAAGGCAGGCTGAGAAAAGGATAGATGATATTGTATCACTTTGTTGTACCTCTTGTTATTTAAGATCATTAAGGCAAATTGTCACCAGTGTTTTTTCATATATTGATTGTAGTAAGTTTATGTAAGTAGTGTCTATGCCTTGGTTGAGCAATGCATTAATTATTGCTTGCTTAGAATATTAAGTCAAACCTCCCCTCTCCTCTCTCTCTCTGTATGTATATGTTTGAAAGCATGGAATTATGAGTAGATAAATAAATACCACTGTTGGCAAGGTAACAGGTTCAATGCACTTTGGTAAATAGTCATGCTGGCAACATGACCATGGAAGTATCTTCAGAGACTTCAGCTAAGAAATGGTGACTTCTTAGATACTTCGGCTAAGAAACAGAAATGAGCACCACCCTCTAGAATCGGACATAACTGGAAAGGGAAAACCTTTACCTATGTATATTTAGTTGTGCACTTGATTTTTTTAAAATTTATTTGTAGCAATTATCTAGGCACAAATTCCAGTCAGAAAAGAAATAATCTTTCTTCTAAAAATGTTTTATTGTGGTTTCTAGTGTCAGAGCAACTGGTCTATTAATTCAAGAGCAAATATTCTTTTTTAAGATAACATAGCATTGTCCTAATTGTAATAAACTAGCATAAATACACTTGAAAATAATTATAATATAGATGTTTATAGACCATAAACACACAATGTACATGTTTATAATATAGCATGATGTAATTTAATCTATATTTACTTATTATGATTCATTATAACAGCCATGTAAGATACAAGGCCCCTCTATAATTGAGTGAATCAATAATGATATTTAGATTAAGCCAAATATGAGAGATTTTATCTGCATAAATAAATAATTCTCAACAAGCCTCTGAGGGTTCTATAATCAATTGCTGGAGACAGGAGACAAAGCAACATTCTCATTACCTGAAAATATTTAACAGATCATGCTATTGCAGATATAATACTTGCCAGAAAAATCATACGCTTTCTTCTCAACTTAAAGCATAGCACTATAAACCCCCTTGAGGATTTATCCGGTTTAAGTCAAATTTTCCTTCACCTACACTCTAGCCATATATAGGGCTGCTTCAGTTTCCACAGTTAAGCTGCAAAGATCGAGGTATACATATGCAAATCAGAGAAGCATTTAAGAACAGGGTTGACTATACTATCAAGCACTATATTCCAATACCAATGAGGACATCAGATAAATTATTGACTGGACCAATCACCAACTGTTCCATGGCCTGTTAGAATCCAACTGGTAGTAGTAGGCCCTCTGGCCCTAAACAGTTGAGCTGTAGCCACTAAGCTATCTTAACTGTCCATACCAAAAGGCCTCTCCACCTCTCCCTGAGTGGAACAAAATAACAAACTGAACATGCAATTTGCTCCTATGTTGGATTTGTGACTTGTTAGGATAATTTCTGGTTACTGTGATTATTATGAACCTATGAACCTCTTCAAAAAAAGTACTTCCAAAATGGATGAAAGTTTGAAGCACCATGGCTTGAAAGAACCCTGTTACCAACCATGACATTGGCTTCATCTGCTTAGCAAAGATTCTGCCAGAAAACAGGATGGGCAATTCACTAAAAAAAATTCTCAAGTCATCTTTGTCCCAATTTTAAGGTCCCTTTTCTCCTTCTCTTTTACGAAATTTGGTATAGTGCCTTATCCCTAGTTGGCTTCAATATCTAAACCAATGTTTCTCAACCTTGGTAACTTGAAGATTTATGGATTCATGCAGGCTGGGAAATTATGAAAGTTGAAGTCCACACATCTTCAAATTTCCAAGGCTGGCAAACACCAATATAATCCTTTCATAGAAAGTCATATTAAAAAAAGACTCTTATAATTGAACAATTTTCACTACTGAACACTATTAATGAGTGAAACGCTGTTTCTTTTATAAGTGAACAGTGAACAATTTTACTATCACAATAAATTTAAATATCTATTCAGATACATAACATCGATGATTAAACAACATCACTCAAGCAAGGGTGAAATTCAATTTTTTTCCCCTACCAGCTTTCTGGCTGTGGCTTGGTATACTTGGTATAATAGTAATAACAGCCAGATGTGATTTTTTTTTACCAATTCAAATTGTCCCTACCACCTCTCCCAAGGTGAGCCAAGGCAGTTGAATTTCACCCCTGCATTCAAGTATAAAAATAACTTTGAGCTAGGCTATTAAATTCAGCAGGATGAAAAACTTGTTTGAGCTGTGGTATACACACACACACACACACACACAGAGAGAGAGAGAGAGAGAGAGAGAGAGAGAGATGCCAGGTTTTGGATAATAGTATTGCCTCCAATTTCTCCACTGATTTACCTGATGCCAGCAAATTTCTTATTCCACTACAATCCAAGTTTCTTCTATTCCAGTTTGCTCTGAAAAGAGGAATCCCAATTCATCCTCATTCTGAAGGAAAACAATAATCTGCTTTCTTCTACTTTTGTTTATTTTTGAGAGCAAGAATACCAAAAATACCTTTTTGCATGTAAAATCTAAAGTTTAAGTCTGGAATACATCCCAGTAAACATACTTGGTCTCACAGACAAATATAAAATTCCACTGCTGGCATTTACTTTTTCCATCCCCTTTCAACGGTTTTTCAGTTGGTGTAAATAAAATACATTCGCATCCTTATTTAGTATTTTTACCCAGCATGAAATTATGTCAGAGCAGGTGCCATATATACATTCCAATGTAAATAGCTTCAGATTCTAGTATTTTTAATGAAAATATTTTGCAGATATAAGTATTACATACACTTAACACATTTTCTACTTTTATTATGTGTGAGATTTATCAGATCAGCTAATGATGCATGTCGTCTAACACTAAACATATGGAGGAAACATAGTACATATCCAAGTTTGACAAAATTGTGTCATTATACACACTGTGAACCAAGGATACTTTTAAACAGCTGTGTCAGGAAAACTAATACTCCCCCATCACAATTTGTGACCTATAATATCTCTCTCTCTCTCTCCCTTCCTCTCTCTCCCTCTCTCCGTGTGTGTGTGTGTGTGTGTGTGTGTGTGAGAGAGAGAGAGAGAGAGAGAGAGAGAGAGAGAAGAAGAAGAAGAAGAAGAAGAAAAATACAGGTTATTTATAAGTTTTAACATATAACTCTGTAAATTACAGATTTATTTATTTTTCCATTATATCCAATTCTCAGAGACTACCTGGACAAGTGCCTGCAGTTTTCTTGGCAAGATTTTTCACAATTTATACCAGTCATAAATCATTTAAGAGCAGCATATTATTTTGTAGTTGGTAAGTATGTGTCAGGGGTTTGAATATTTTCAAGATGGCAAAACAACAGGCAAGGTACACAGATTAACTGGTAGGGCAATCACTTTTATTAAACATATTATTTATAAATGAAACTGGTTCAGTATTGCATGAATTATTACAGTGAATTTATTTTACAAAATCCTCCCAGTTTCCTAAATTGCTCTGCTGTTTCTGAAATGTTTGTTTTCCTTATGTTTGTTCTTTTCCCTCCCTCCTCTATTAACAAGGTATTTGTTTTGTTTTCAATTAGTCCTTGCCTTGCATGGGAACTTTCTTCTAACTGAGATAGTTAAACATATTTGCACATCTCACTTTTTCTGCCAGCTTTTTAGGAATACAGATGTGTCAGTTGTTGTTCTGCTGTCTTCTGCTGTGTCCTTTCTTCTATCCCTTTGGGATCTTTGGTAACTGGGTTTCTATACAATGACAGCTCTATGGCCCCAAGATTTTGTAGAGTTGTATGCAAAAATGAGTCCAGCAAATGCATATTCATTCATACAATAAGCACCATTGCAAAAACCAATCCCAACCACAAAAAACTTTGCTCAAGACCAGAGTTATCCATACAGCAAAGAATCCGCTCCCGTGAACTCCGCAAACAACTTAAAAACCATCTAGACAATGGAGAAAAGGACCTATACTTTGACTTCCGAGCTGGTTGTTTCAAAAGAAAGTCACACAACCCACAACTCCACATCCAACCCCACCCCATCCAATCCAACATCACTCAAAACTAGGCACGCACACCCCTAACTACCTCTATTCCAATCACAACTGGCCTTAAATGCAAGCTACTCAATGCAAGAAGCCTTGTAAATAAAATACCTGAATTTTTCCTCTTACTAAATACAGCTAAATTCGACATTATATTTGTCTGTGAAACATAACTCAATGCATCTCTCCCTGACTCCATTACCACAGTAATAGACTATCATGTTTACCGATCAGATCATGAAATCCATAGAGGAGGTGGTGTTGCTATCTTCTATAAAAAGTCGCTACATCTAAAAAACATCCAAGTTATCCAGAAGCTTGCTATTCCTCAGACCATAGTCTGTGAACTGTCCTTAAATATCACATTTTGGTTCTTATTATGTTACAGAGCCCCTGATTATGACATTGAACATGCAAACAAGCTAAATACACTACTAACATGGGCAGCATCCTGCCCACACACTTTTATCTTTCTTGGTGACTTCAATTTACCTCATATTAACTGGACCCTTAACAAATGTACAACTGAACCCACACATGCAACCTTATACAATTCAGTAACAAATCTGGGACTAGAACAACTAGTAACCAAAAACACTAGACTTAACAACTGCCTCAATCTCATCTTCTGCAATAGTTTGAATTCAATTTACAGAACACAAATTAAAGAACCCTTTTCCAACAGTGACCACAACATGATTGACTTTTGTCTCAACATATGTCCACACAAAAATCATCACAACGACAGAATCCCCAATTATAACTTCAAAAAAGGCAACTATGATCTTATAAACAATGATCTCTCATCCCTTGATTGGCAATTTCTATTCACTGGATGCAGTACTGTTGAAGACCATTACAACATATTTTACTTGAAGTCAAAAGAGTCATCAAACTATATGTACCATTAACAACTCCCAAAACCAGAAAAAACAAATTACCCATAACAATAAGGAAGCTTCAATACAAAAAGAAATCACTTTGGCGGAAAGCATATCTGGTCACGTTGCCAATTTCAAAAGCCGATACAAAAATTTATGCCACCAGATAAAAACTGAATGCACCAATTATCACATTAAACAAGAAGAAAACCTTCTACGCACCAATTCCATCCATGCTTTCTACAATTTTGTAAACTGTGGTGGACTCCCATGGAAAGGATGAGACACAAGCGAGTGAACTCTGGATGGGAGTCTAGAGCAATTTCTAGTGCTCCCTTTTTATTGAGAATTTTACACATAGTAAGCATTCACATTGTGGATTACAATAATTAAACATAATACACAGAATTATTTACAATTGTCTGAGCTGCATGATTGTTTCTGGTGTTTACTTTTAATTTCCTTGTTTTATCTAGGTGACCTTTAGGCAGACATGTATGTATAAGGTCTTAGATTAATCATTACTCAATACTGGAGTCAGAGTTATTCCCACATCTCCCCTGTTTTAGTTTTTTTGATGATCGCGGATGCCTCGGTAGCTTATCGCCATCTGCAACAACAGCTCTCCTTCCGTAGGCTTCACCCGACACATTCCTAAAAGTCCAGGGAGACATTGGATACAACAGCATACACAAAGAGAAAGTATAAAAAAACAATATCACTCCAACAATTAAATGACGAATCCATGAACCATCTGGCAACCAGGACCAAAGTGCAGACCACACGTCCAGTCCCTCGTCTTCCGATCGTAATGGATTCTCATTCAGGGTTTATTCCATATGCTGTATAGTAGCTGTAATGTTTGGAGAAAAATCAGAGATATACATGCAACAATGCGTATGAATCACAGCGCAAACTCCCCCTTGCGCTGCCAAAATAGTGTCCACCGCATATCTGGTTTGCAGGACAAAGTCAAGGATTTTTCCTTGCTCTTCTTCAAGCAGCTTTAGAGTTTTAATGGTTTCTTTAAACATAGTAATTGTCCAATTGTTTAAACGATGTAAATCTCTATAGTTCATCATGACTCCTAAAGGAGGAATAACTCCCCTCGATATCTGTGTCCAGTAGTCATGAGTCAAAACAGAGTTTACTTCCGTTGCGGAACGCGCATTGCGGATATGAGCAGTCCCCAATGATTTTTGAATGAAATGAGATGGGATTACTTTCCCAAAGGTGCAGACTCCATTCCATCGTGCTGGCATGTGATCATAGGCCATCCGTCCACACAGCAACCATAGATTTGCTCCCAGGAGATGACCAACCGTATTTGGTTCAGCATAGATTAATTTTGCAAAGGATTCCATTAACATAGCCAAATAAGTGGATGATGGTGCGTATTTCCCATTCGCACATTTGTACAACTGGTTTTCTCTCGTGGTGGGACAACATGTGGCAGGAATATATGGACACCTATTTTCATTGATCAAAGATGTGATATCATATCGAGAAATGTTATGTACAAAGTAAGTGAGATTTTTAGTTTTCATATCATTAGAATAAAACCAACTTCCATTGCTAATAACAATTGTTTTGTTGCAAAACGGATATGTTCCCAAGTAAGTCATATTTTCTACTGTCTCATTGTGGGTCCAACAGATACCCGCCACCTCTTGGATTCGGCTTCCAAGATGCAATGTATTTATGTTACTTGTAGTCCAACTGTTAGACCACGTCCCCGAACAACCATAGCATTGTCCCTTATACCAGTCACCTTCGGCCAAAGGTACTGCAACCATTGGAAGCCCTGATGTTTTGTGAGTTGGCATGTGCATACATATCCAACAATCAGTTTTATTATGAAGGTTTGCTAGTTTCCCCATGTCCTGGATCAACGTGTTTCTTTTCCATTCCCCCAAATCCATCCCCTTGCCCCTTTGGCTGATGATAAGGACGAACACAGCGAGCAGGAACCCAAACAACTGTCCCCTCATCTTCAACAGCAGCATATCCTCTGCCCCAAGTTATCAGCGGGACAGGTCCTCTCCACGTTGGATCTGGTAGTCTCCTATACCGAACTTTCGGTCTTGGTGTACCTGCAGAAGGGGAGGAAGCAAAATGCCTACTGGCTGCTGTAGCAGCTGTCATGTTTAGAAAATTTTAAGTATATAATGTAATATTAAGAATGTTTTGTATGTAAGGCAAGCCATATCCATCCACTTCCCCCGTTTTTGTTTTTATGTGAAGGAGTGTCCTTTGGAAGTGGCCATTGGTCAATCCCAACTGGCTGAGAGGTTAACAATTGTAATTTTTCCATTATCCAATAACAATTATTGTGCGAAATTGTGATAGCAAATCTCTACCCCACAAGTTTATATGCAAGGGCAACACAAGAGGTTGAATCCTTGCAGTCTCACCAGTTTCTCTATGCAGTGCCTTCAACCAATGTACACTACTTCTAGCAAATTGCATACCACCCACTCCACGAACAGCCGGAGAGTCCTCAAGCGCCCATTCATTTGGCCATTCCTTTTGGCGTATCACAGAGACATCTGCTCCGGAATCTATAAGGCCAGAAAATGATTTTTCTTGAATTTCAATTGTCATTTTTGGTTGATCTGTAGTCAAATTTTTTGTCAGCGCTAGCAATTCTGCAGCAACTGGAGAACTGGTCATTTCAGTGGACCCAAAACTGCCAGTTCATGGGATCCCAATTAAAGGATTCATAGGAATGTATGGAAGCAATAATAACTGGGCAATAGAGTCACCGGCCATTAATGATGTAGGAGTATCAGTGTATAATTGTACCTTAATAACCCCTTTATAATCCTGATCAATAACTCCTGGAATAACAAAAAACCCTTTTTTTGATGCAGAAGACCTGGGAAGTACTAATCCCACTGTTTTTTCTGGCAGTGGCCCATGCAAATGAGTGTCCTCAATGTATACTTGATTAGGAAAGGTCACATCAATTGAGTTCAGCATTTTTAAACTCAAACCTGCACTCCTAGTAATTGCAGGTGATGCTTTTGTGACAGCCTTGGGAGCGGGGCTAGCTGCACGCCCCAAATTTAGTTTCCCGGATTTTGGTTCTGATCAGAGCGACATTGATTTGCCCAATGAAACCCTTTTTTGCATTTTGGACAGATTGATTTCGGGCGAATGTTCCTATTTTTATTTTTGTTAAATGCCATTCCCCCCCCAGGGGCACGGCACTGAGCTTTAAAATGGCCAGGTTTCCCACAATTAAAACAATTCCCTGTAGGTTTCATCCCTTTTTGTAATGCCATAGCCAAAGTCTCCATGTTGTAAGCCTGAGAACCCACCACTGCACATGCCTTTAACAGATCAGCCAGAGTAATCTCACCTCTAGCCACCAAAGGCTGTAAAATACGCTTGCAGTCAGCGTTTGCATTTTCAACTGCCAATTTCAGCAAAAGTTCCTTTGCTGCTTCTTCATTAGATATTTGTCTGGTAATAGCCAATTGCAGCCTTTCCACAAAATCATTATAAGACTCAGATGCTGTTTGCTTAATTTGAGAAAAAGACTGTGCTGGGGTTCCCACATCCTGGATGCGGGACAATGCCCCAAGGACAGCTGCCATAACCACTGGAAATACGTGATCAGGCAAATTAGCAGCTTGATCAGCAGTGGATTCAAACAAGCCTGCCCCATAGATTTGGTCTGGCGTATACAGCCCCCCTGAATTCCTTCCCCTAGTGATAGCTTCTCTTTGGTATTCTGAGTCAAAGACCACATACTGAGTAGAACTCAATATCATTCTCATTAAATCTTTCCAGTCACTAGGAATCATGCGTGAGGTAGCCAAACTTGTCAGAAGCCCCTTTGTAAAAGGACTTTGAATACCATAATCTTTAACTGCTTTTTTAATTTCTCTAAGAACAGCTAAAGGAATCGGAATCCATTCAATTTCCATATTGCCTTGAGCATTTATTTGTCTATTAACTGGAAACAAATTCATCTGGGTAATCTCATCAGGCTCTAATTTCCCTTCATTGAAAGCCTGATGCATCATTGCTTGAACTTTCCCCGTTTGTGATTGGATTTTCTCCTCTACAGGCGTAAGCGCTGTTGGGGTAGAGTAGGCATATTCCAATTTTGAAATTGGGGGGTGCAACACAACTCCTTCATAAGGAGGAGGTTCAACTAAAGTTTTTAAAAGAGGCTGTTGCTGGATTTCTAAAGCAGTCATAACAACCTTCCAATATATCAAAATTTTAGCTGTTGCCCGTGGCTCTTCATGAAGGATAGTTCCAATTCTCCTCCATGTGTCTAACTTTAAAGATCCCTTCTCTGGATAGCAGGGACATTGTCGCCAGATCTCTTGCAGCAGCTCTTTCACTTTATCTTTTGAAAGAACTATTTGCTCCCCCCCCAGAGGGTTTAAAGAAAAAGAGGTTTGTCCTGACTAACCTCAGCAGCTCACTAACATGCCGTTCCTGTGTCTGAGAGAGTTTTCCCCCCATGCTCCCTGAAAAAAATCCTATTGTCCAGCAATAGTTAAGTACGTACTTTACCTATTCCAGGCGAGGAAACACGGAGATCCGGACACGTACCACCTGCAGTGGATCACGTCGGGGTCACCACTTGTGGTGGACTCCCATGGAAAGGATGAGACACAAGCGAGTGAACTCGGGATGGGAGTCTAGAGCAATTTCTAGTGCTCCCTTTTTATTGAGAATTTTACACATAGTAAGCATTCACATTGTGGATTACAATAATTAAACATAATACATAGAATTATTTACAATTGTCTGAGTTGCATGATTGTTTCTGGTGTTTACTTTTAATTTCCTTGTTTTATCTAGGTGACCTTTAGGCAGACATGTATGTATAAGGTCTTAGATTAATCATTACTCAATACTGGAGTCAGAGTTATTCCCACAGTAAACAACAAACTAAAAGACTCAAGGTCCATCCCACCCCTGAAAGGACCTAATGGTAAAGACTGCAACGACAACACTATTAAAGCCAAGCTCTTTAACACATTCTTTGGCTCAGTATTTGTAAACAGCAATGGATCATGCCCAGTATTTCCTGGTCGTACCACAGACAATTACAATGATCTAATACATATCAATTTTACAGAAGACAATGTTGAAAAAGCACTACACAATCTAAAATCATCTCTATCTATTGGACTGGACGGAATATGTGCCTACTTTTTAAAAAGCTATCCACTGCCCTAGCTGAACCTCTAAGCATAATCTTTGAAAAATCTTTCAGGACCAGCTCCTTGCCTAACCTATGGTCACAAGCCACAGTCATCCCCATCTTCAAAAAGGGAGACCCCAGCCTAGTTGAAAATTACAGACCAATCTCTTTAAGCTGCATCACCTGTAAAGTCGTGGAATCAATTATTAACCAATCCATCATCCTCTACTTAGAAACAAACAACCTACTCTCTAATAAACAATTTGGTTTCAGGAAAAAACTATCATGTAATCTGCAACTCTTACACTGCAAAAACATATGGACTACACAACTCGATCAGTGCAAAGCAAAAGACTCAATCTACATAGACTTCTGTAAAGCCTTTGATTCAGTGGTACACGACAAACTACTCCTAAAATTAAAATCTTACAGTATCTCTGGACACCTGCATAATTGGATAGCAGCATTTCTGTCAAACAGAGAACAAATGGTCAAAATTGGGAGTGTCCTATCAAATTCTGCACCTGTCAACAGTGGTGTCCCCCAAGGCAGTGTTCTAGGACCAACTCTTTTCATACTCTACATAAATGACCTCTGTGATCGTATCAAGAGCAACTGCATTCTCTTTGCTGATGATGTAAAGCTATTCAACACGACAGACAATACTGCTACCCTTCAAAAAGACCTTGACTATGTATCAGAATGGTCAAGCAAATGGCAACTTCAAATCTCAACAAATAAATGCTCTGTCCTACATATTGGCAAAAAAAATCAGAAAATAAAATACAGGCTGAATAGTCAAGACCTTGTTAATGATCCAAACTCTGTCAAGGATCTTGGAGTACTCATCTCTAATGACCTAAGTGCTAGAGCCCACTGTAACTACATAGCCAAAAAGGCGTTTAGAATTGTTAACCTAATCTTATGTAGCTTTTTCTCTGGTAATATTACACTAATAACTAGAGCATACAAAACATTTGCTAGACCAATATTTGAATACAGCTCATCAGTCTGGAACCCACATTATGTATCTGATATTAACACAGTTGAAAAAGTCCAGAAATATTTCACAAGAAGAGTTCTCCACTCCTCTACTCGTTGTAGAATTCTATTCTAGACCTAGAAAACCTAGAACTACTCCACCTTCGGTCCGATCTAAGTATAGTATATAAAATCATACATTGCAATATCCTACCTGTCAATGAATACTTCAGATTCAACCATAACAACACAAGAGCAAACAATAGATACAAACTCAAAGTTAATCGCACCAAACTTGATTGCAGGAAATATGACTTCAGCAACAAAGTGGTCAATGTCTGGAATACTCTACCTGACTGTGGTTTCTTCCTCAAACCCAAAAAACTTTAACCTTAGACTGTCTACTATTGACCTCACCCCTTTCCTAAGAGGTCTGTAGGGGGCATGCATAAGCGCACCAATGTGCCTACCATCCCTGTCATATTGCTTCTTTTATTTTTTTTAAATTTTTCTTATATGTATCCATGCATTCATAACTATGTTTTACTTATACCTATTATCTTGTAAGCAATTGATAAAAATAAATAAATAAATAAATAGATAAATAAATAAATAAATAATGAACAGCTGCAAATCTTTTCCAGGAAGTCTTTGATCCTTTGAAAACTTCTGTCTTCCATCACATAGATGGAATCTATCATTTCCTCTGACAAGGAACACTTTCACACTTTCAAAAAATCTCAGCTTTCACTTATCCAAACAGCAGGTGAAAAACCTCCTAATGGCACCATGTCATTTAAACCTTCTCACTTCTGCTTCTCACCTTCTATTAAAATAAAAAGTCTGAATGCAATTTAAGGGCTACATGATAGGGATGACTACTCCAGATCTTGAGGCATCCTGTGACTGTATGCCGAAGCCTAAATCATATTTGGATACAAGAAAATCCTATTCAGAAAGTATCTACTGAATGTTTGGCAGTGTAAAAATTCCAAGATTTACTATCCTAACTGCAGACAGCAGTTATTAGTTAATCCAGTTTTAACCCTTTTATAGCCACAGCAATAAAAAAAATAGACTTGAAAAGGAGAAGACTGTTTTCTCTTGTATTCAGCGATATGAAAGAAACTATCTGGTGCTTATGAATGATGTATCCAAGATTTTACCCTCTGAGAATAGAATGAGGGTGGAGACCCACATTTTACTACAAATAGAATAGAAAAATCAAATCAAAGCCTTTTTGGTTTTCCCTGGAAAAGCAAGGGAAAATGCTATTCTACATAACATCACGTATGATTTTATTAGTTTGAAAGGAGCAACATATCAGCCTAAGGTTTCCAAACATGATAAGTATTTCTGCTCAATTGAAGTTTCCAAGGGGATGAAAAAACTGTATGAGAACAGATAATTTTCATTACATTGTTCTAGTGCATACTTTGAATGGAGCATGTGACTGGCACTCAGAGCACTATCCTGGCACAGATCTGTGAATTTCTGCCAGTATCACAGTTACTCTCCATAGATAACCAGCCATTCCCTTTGGATGAATCTTCTTCCAGTGAGAATGAGAATTATTAGGAGTGAGGTAGAGTTTTATTAGTTGATTGCTGTCATATGAAGGTCTACCACTGAGCTCTTGTGGAACCACTGTCTCCTGCCCCTTCGTTTAACAATTGATGTAAAGCAACACAATTCCTTTAAACACATGAGATGATGATGATGATGATGATGATGATGATGGTTTTATTTTATTTATATCACTCCATTATTTGGTATAATTCAAGGCAGCATACATAATGCTCTTGCCTCGTATTTTCTCCACAACAACTTTGTGAAATGGGTTAGACTGAAAGAGAGAGATAGAAAGAATGATTGGCCAATCAGCTTTCATGATAACCACTTGTCCTACTGCACTCAGAGATATCAAATGTTTGAAAATATCTGCTTAGTAATAGTTTGCTACTTATAGCCTAATTTCTACAATTTAGTAATGTCAATACTGGCTACACATGAATTGGCATTAGGCAAGTTCAGTATTAATTGTATGACAGAAGTTAAAGCCTGAAATAATTATTGTGATAGTCTAACTGCCTTGAGTCCATTTTTTTCTGAAAATGACAACATTTGACTAGACTTACTAACTCTTTTCTTGCAGAGAGAGGATCTTTTCTACTCTATTCTTAAAGTACATTTAGACTATTTGGGTATCTCTTCTGACCTACTGTATGAACCTTATCCCAAGACAAAAAACTGTGGGCTCCATGTATAGATTCAGTTTTTTTTTCCCCGTGACTACCTTTTAAAAATAGCTATTCTTTAATGATAGATGTCAACCATTAGACAACATTTCTCACAGTAGCCATGATTTTTCCTCACACTACTGAAGGAAGTTGGGTCAAATTCATGTGACAAAATTGCCCTCTTCCACCTTTATTGCTATATCCTAAAGAATAAATTTTCCCAATTATATTGAATTAAATCTTAACAAGTTTCTCGGGTTTTCCCCAAGGATTGGTACTTTTAAGTTAACTGTGTTCTTTAAACTTTACTTAAGAGAAAATCTATTCCTATTTAAGCACTAATGCACAAGCTAATATCAAATATTACATACCTTGCCACTTCACATTATTTATTATAGTCAAGTTATTTGTCCTTTTTTCAGAAGTTCACCCAGCATCCAAATAAATAAAATGCTGCTGTTTGTATGATGATAAATCATACCATCTGGCTTTTCATACAGTATTAAATTAGCAGTTTTTTTTCATTCTGCATAGGGGCAGCTGTGCTTTTATTTTGTCAAATGTGATTTCAGTAAATGTGTTATAAGTGGAAGAAATTCATTCCACAAAATATCAGAGCAATGTAATTACCCTTCACAATCTAATCTCCATTTTCTATTGTTTTTGGTACACCACCCTTCAGCTGTGAGCCTGATGAAAATGAGCATTAAGCAACATAAGAGCCATATGCAGAAAATGAAAATGTCTGGGAAAATAAATACATTAAAAAAAAACTTTCGCTGCTTCTAAAATTACACCAAGGTAAGTGCCAAACAGCTCCCCAGGAAAAATTATTTCTGTGGGTGGGCATCATGACTCAGTAGTGATAGTATCAGTGATGGGACTCCATTTTTTTTTACTACCGATTCTATGGGTGTGGCTTGGTGGGCCAAGATAGAAGAAGGATATTGTAAAATCTCCAGTCAGAGGTGGTACTCACTGGTTTTCCAAACTACTCAAAATTTCCACTACTGGTCTCCAAAACTGGTCAAAACCTGCTGAATACCACCTCTGGATAGTATAGGAGGGGAAAAGCTAGAAAACTTCATAAAACATGGTGAGGTAGAATTATGTCTACAAACTCTTTTAGCTTTCATTAGAAAGCTAGAAATAGGGTTAGGCTGTTATAGCATAAGTGTTGCTGCTTGGAGGCACCAAGTGATACTTTCTACATTGCATGTAGAAAAGGTGTTGGACTTGAGTCAGATTACTGTCATCACTTTGACCCACATATGTCACTGGGAGATGCATCTTCTGATACTCATACAAGTGGTAGAAATTTTTATTTGGACCCTCTATAATAATTTATAGTATATTAGAAAGCAAGAAACTTTCTTATAGAAAGTTATACTACCCTATTATTGCCTAAACCAAACATTTCGGCTGAAAAGTAGGACACCACCAGAATAGGACAGAGAATTTATAAATCTAATTTTATTGTAGTATCATGCGTTTTTAAATTGTGTCAGACACAAATTCTGCTTAGAAAGTTGTGCTAATATACAAAATTTTAACTGCTCCAAATTCAAATTTGACATGTTTTATGAAAACCTATGGTTGTTTTATAAATGGGTCCACTGTTCCTAATGAAAAGATACTTTTTTCATTAAAATTTTAGTGACAATTGTTTTTTAGTTAAGTTCTGTATTGTGTGAAGATGTATCTCATTTCATCACATAGAGACTAAAATTTCGGAAGATGTTTAATATATTTGAGTACCATTGCCTATTTACAAGCTGTTCATATTATTCATGAATAATATCTTATTGAAGTGGACTTCCAAGAAAGTAATACTTAATACATATATAAAAAGAGATAATCTTATTGAAGTGTATCATATTACTTTCAGCATGTCTCCATGAGTGGCTTACAAAAGCTGACAATTTGACAGATTCTTAACTTTTAAATCAAAATGATAACAACATATAAATCACATCATAGAACTCTCATCCTCCCTCCCTCCCTCCCCCCCTCCCCCCCCTCTCTCTCTCTCTCACACACACACACACACTTGGCATGTATGAAGACTAAATGTAAGAAAAAATCAAGAAAGCATGGAGATTGTAGGATATGATCACACTATCAATTATTGCAGTTGTTTATTTCAGCATCAGTAGTTTAGTATGCTGATAACTCAACCCAGATAAAGGTTTGCTATCATAAATAAATTTAGAGGTGCAGAACATGTTTATTCAACCTATGCCATTAGTATATACATTGTTCATTTATTGCTTGAACACTGCTGTATGAAATAGGCAAGATTATTTTTCCCCTTTGCTGTGGTTGGTATTAGAAATGCTCTGTATGGAAGAACTTACTTTTAGCTAATAGCAACTTTCAAAGGGCTTTAGGGATAAAGGCCAACAGATCAATCACATATAGTTTAAAAAGGTCGGCACCTACTCTATTCTGCTTTGCAATATAGTGGATACGTATTCATGTTGTTTCTGTAAGACTTTGAATAATCATCTGACTTACTGCGGATCTAAGCTATTGCACTTATTGGTAACAATTTTTAGAAATTTGCTCATAAACTCATGAAGAATTTTGAAAATGGTCCTATGCAGAAAATATTTTCCTTCAGTTTTTATACTGGTTCATTCATTAGGGTGAAATATAATTTCCTTTTGAAAGATAACAGAGTAACGGAGTTTTAATGAAATGCTGAGAGAGAGGGGGGAGGAGCAGGGATGGAATCTGACTGGTATAACTACCGGTTCTGTTGCTTTGTGTCACGCGCACAGGAGTTGTGTGAGTCGCGCGAATTGCGCTAGTGCAATTTACGATCCGCTTAGCTGCCTAGACTGCTGAGCAGTGCTGCATGCAAGTGCGCAACGGTTGGAAAAGCCCTTTTTTCCTGCTTTTTCAACCGCAGCTGTGCCGTGCAAAGCAGCTGCAGTTGAAAATGCAGGAAATAAAGGTCAGGTAAGAGCCCGGGCGGGTGGGTGGGCCAAAACAGCAGCAAACATAGAACTGGTTCTATGTATGCTCTCTGTTTGCTGCTCTTCTGAGCAACCGGTTCTACAGAAGTGGACAGAACTGGTAGAATCCCACCCCTGGATACACCCTGGGAGATTTTAGAGTGCAGCTATCTGAACCTTTTCTTCACTCCCCATCCAGTTTAGGTCTGCACAGCCTCTTGTCTTGGTCTCCTCTCTGAAATGTGCTGCCTCCTTCCTAGGATGCCACTGCTGATCTCCTTCCACTATCAAGTCCTTCTTCAGCTGTACATTCCAATACACTATGTCTCTTTCACCCTAAAAAGTACTTTCTTAACATTACTTAGTTACTGTGCAAGTCTTGGACAAGTTGCATTTTCTTTAAGGAAATGAAGTATCCCTTCACTCTGCTTTAGATTCAAAGCATAGCACATCTCTAGTCCCCAGGTATTGTAAAATGACTCCTGTAATGCCTGATCATTGGTTATGCTAATTGGAGTTGATGTAAATTCTAGTCCAAAATTATCCAGAAATTGAAGATGGAAAATTGGCATTTCACTAAATGTTTGGAGGAAATAACTAAATGTCAACCCTGAAGTTGGCCAAACTGTGGCCATTTTCTTTTGTAGTTTTTCTCTGGGAAGGTTTTTAAGGGGGCAGGGAGTGGGGATGTAGAGATAGCTGGGGTGCTGTAGCCAAAATAAAATTATTTCCCCTGGGAATCAAGGACATTGGTGCAGGTGTTCAAATGATGGAAACTGAGGTCACTTAGCAACTGGACTACCTGCAGATTGGACCATGTCATTGGTGACTCTGGGGGGAAGTGACAAAGTTTTACTTTTAATTGGATATAAAACTGGAGGGAACGTAGAGCTGGTTTTTCACCAAGAAAATGTCAATTAGATATGTTTCAATAAAATGTTCTTCAAGGAATATGCCTGTCTCAGAGTTCTTATTGAATGGGACGTATTACTTGGAACCTTGTCATAAACATTATTTGGTCATAGTTATAGCTGTTTTGTTAATGATGATCATTGTTCCAAATGTCTGTATATCTTCCAACCCTTGCCACAAGTCTTCCTTGGTGGGTTTCAGCTACATCTTGACCTCAGTTACTTGTGAAGAAGCTTCCTTAAATTAATTGACAGTTACTTAAAAACAAGATAAATATGACAGTACAACATCCAACATCCATTGATAACCATTTGCCTGCTAATTTCTTTTTAAATTAACATTTATGACTCTATCAGTTTTATCCAGGCAAGGAAAAATATAAAAAGGAAAGAACCAAATAGACCATTGATAAATGACCATCATCTAGGAGTAAAGCTTAAAATACACAAAGAAATTAATCCATTTAAATTAACATCAAAGCAGATAGGGTAGGTGGCAGATGCTTGCCTTTTATATAATTTGTGCTGTGAAGAAAATTAAAATCCTAGCCATAACAATTAACTGAATGCTCTACTAAATCCAGTTGTCTGTACAGCTTTGCTATAAATGAATCCAATTTGCATCACATATAAGTGTCGAGGATTCTTCTCTGTATTTTTTCTCGTTCTTTCTAAATGATAAATTATGACTGGAATTCCTCTCCTTTTCAAGGTAAGATATAACTTTGGACAGTGAGAATTATTGTGTTGAAGATTTATTTTACTTTTGTATCATTATCACTTTATTCCCCACAAGACCTGTTGTTATGCCTCATTGTGGAAGGCCAGTGCTCCTGGGAAGGATGAAAAAGAATACCAAGTATGTATTTCACAAGTTTATACTGGTATTCACAGCAAGGCCAACTAAAGCATGCAGATTATCCCATGAAGCACTGGGGCAAAATAAGCAGATATCAGTAGTACATTGGGCAGCATCAATTCAAGAAGATGCTAGAGGTGTATGATTACCTTCATAGAAGATGGCATGTTATGTGCCCGAGAAGGCAATAGCAAACCACTCCTGTATTTTAGCAACATACCTAGATAGCATAAAATGATTGATGATCAAGTGCTGGATGAAAGGCCCTGAGGTCAGATTTCATTCAATCCACTGCTGAGGAAGAGCTGAAGATCTTTTTTGTTGGTCTGTTCATTTTTTATGTGTTTTATGATGTGGCCTATGTTGTGATGTTTATGATGTGACTAGATTAAAGCCTTTGGGATATGTAGCTGCTGAAGTAGCTATATAGAAAAAGAAAATCCAAAGCTGCAAACCCAATTACCGTGGAAACATGGAATATAAGAAGCAGGATGTCCCTCTATAAGGGAGATAGGTCATTGTAAAATTTGATAAATAAATAAAAATATAAATCAATGTGACAGAGCTCAATACAGTAAAAAATGAAATGACACACCTACAGATTGACATTGTAGGCATCAATAGATTGAGATGAACTGGAGTTGGACATTTTCCATTCAAAGAACACACAATTTACTAGTCTGGACATTAGAACAAAGAAGAAACAGTGTTGCTTTTATAATTAAGAAGTGTACAGCAAGAACAATACTTGGCTACAATACAATCAATAACCAAATAATTTCATGAACAACTCTTTAATATGAAGATTATTGAAGTTTCAAGAATACTCCAATAATTGGTACAGAAGAAGATGTAAATGAGTTTTAGAACCAAGCTCAATTTGAAATTGACAATCTATACAAAGAAGATGTACTGCTTGCAAATAGAGACTGGAATGCCAAAGCTGGAAATATTAAAGAGGAAAATGTAGTTGGATTGTATGGTTTAGGAAATCAAAGGAATACACAAATACAGACACACACACACACACAGTGAGTGAGAGAGAGAGAGAGACAGATGGACAGAGACAGAGAGAGAGAGAGGAGAGGGCAGGAATAAACAGAATGTCAACTCATAAAATATTTATATGGTCATTTTAGAGTTGCCAATAGAAAGAGAGGGGGAAAGGGGTTTGAAAGAACAGTGCGGCAGCTTGGAAATCGAAAGTGCATTCCGTACTTAGTTTTTCAGTGATAGTAACTAGGTGACTGAAGTGTCTGCCGCACAAAAATCTAACTGGAGAACATGATTGATGACTCTTGGCTATCGATGTGTCTCATTGGAGAATATGAATTATGATATACCCAGGGGGTGGGGGGAAAACCAGAGTCAAGGATAACAGTGAATTATGTGTCTCAGAGTCAGTTACAGCCAGGCAGTGCCAACATGTTAACTCCCAAATAAATCCTGTTTAATTTTGGAAGTTTGGCTCGAGACTCATGATTTAATTGGGTTAACTGCCGGAACCCTGACACAGAAACTATATATTGGAATAAACAGGAATACATTTTGATTTTAGAAAGTTACAAATGGACTGTTTTTGGAATTAATTGTAAAGTCTAATTTTTATGGGAAAATATTTTTGTTTTGAATTATTTAAAAAATAATTAAAAATAAATAAATAATAATTGGACATCAGAGGAAACTAGAAGAAACTAAAAGTTGCAAAATTGCTCAAACTATACTTACAAAGGTAGAATGAACAAAACATTTTAACACTGGACATATTGAAGAATATGTTTGAAAAATGGACGCAGAATTTAATTTTAATTGCCTCGATAGATAGACTGTATGAAAAATATAAAAGAGAATTAAAATAGGTTTTATTGAACAAGTCTGAGACTAATCTGAAAATGATTTAAAAGTGACAGACTACAAAAACTATACACACACACATGTGTATAGTATGTCTAATTTTATATATATATAAAGGTGTGTTAAAGGTCTAGGTGTGTTCGGGTCTTTTCCCGTGTAAGATTAAGAGTATCTTGGTGTCGTTTTGGCGAGGTCCCACTCGCCCTCCTCAGGCTGGTGCTCAGAAAGCACCAATAGAAAATCTACGAAAATATATATATATATATAATGTTTTCTTAAGTTTTCGTGGGTACTTACATGTATGGTATTCAGCTTTTTCGGGTATTTTCCCACGTCATTATAGTTGTGCTTTTAAAGTTGTAGCAACATTTCGGCTAAATCTCATCTGCCATCATCAGGCTTCTGTATTGTGTTCTGTATTGTTCTGAGAAGCACAGAGCTGAAGACAGAAGCCTGAAGATGATGAATGAGACTTCATCGAAACGTTGCCTAGATACTTCCAATCTTACGCGGGAGAAAACCCGAATAACCAAAGATCCACATACAAATACCCGCGAGAACCTCAGAAAATATATATATATATATATATACACACCGTGTTTCTCCAACAATACGGCCTCCACCAATAGGAAGCCCCAGCATGATTTATTGGCATAAAATCAAATTAAGCCCCTCCCCAAATTAAGGCCCATATTAAACATGCGAAATGGGGGGAATGGCGGGGGCTTGCCGTTAGGAAGTACTTTGTTGCATGCCCGGATATGGCGCTGCCTGCATTGGTGGAGCACTTCATATCGGGAGACCTTCCGCCACCGTTGCTTTTCCTTCTCCCTTGCTGCCGTGGCATTACAGCAATGCCGCGGCATTTGGCGCAGCCACGTGCAGCCAATCAGGGCTCCTCCCTGCAACCGGAGCCCTGCGGAGACACTTGGCTTCAGGCGCTCCTGTGGCCGCCTTCCCTTTGCCTTAAAGGTAAGCGAATTATTTTAAAACCTCCGCTCATCCCATCAGGGCCGCGCCGAGCCGTGCGAGCTGGGCAGAGCCGGGAAAGCAAGCCGCGGTGTTTCCTGGTTCTGCCCAGCCCACACGGCTCTGCCGCGCCCTGGCGGGATGAGCGGAGGTTTTTAAAATAATTCACTTTACCTTCGAAGGCAAAGGGAAGGCGCCGACAGGAGCGCCTGAAGCCAAGTATACCAACAACAAAAGGCAAATCCTCAAGGTGGGCTGGAGGGAGGTGGCTACGTGCCCTCCGGGCTGCTTCAATGCAAGGTCCTGACTTGCAGCATCCTGCTTTTTGCCGCCGCCTCCCTCTCTGACAGGAAGTGCCTCCAGGGCTGTGGCAGAGCCGTGCAGGCTGGGCAGAGCCGGGAAAGCAAGCCGCAGGTGTTTCCTGGTTCTGCCCAGACCGCACGGCTCTGCCACGCCCCTGGCGGGATGAGCGGAGGGCCTGGCGGGGAGGCACTCGCTGCCTTGGTGACATTTCGGGTGCCTCCGCCGCCTCCTCCCCATTGCAGGTGGCGGTGGCAGCGGCAAGCAGCGGCGCTTTGCTGAGGGAAAAAGAAGACAGCGCAGCCACCTTGCTTGCTTTCCCACCTGCCCGCCCCAGACGGCCTCAGGAGCGGCGGCAGTGGCAGCAGGCGCGCACACTCCTGCCAGTGAAGGGAGGAGAGGCGAGGAAAGAGAAGGGAGTGCACCAGCAGCGGCTGTCACAATATCGTCTCATAGCGGGGCAAGGCTGGCAAGCTGAGATGGCCGCACCAGAGAGCATCGCTGCCGACCCCGTCGTGAGGATAAAGGAGCGGGAAAGAGATTCAGTCAGATGTCAGCCTCGGCTAGAAAAAAGAGCCAGCCTCTCGGAGCATGCCGGCGTCTTTCCCTCTCCCTCTCTCTCTATGTATGAAAGAGCTCGCCTCGCTCGGAGCGTTTGGCGAAGCACATGAGTTTCGCAGTCGGAGAGGGAGGCGGTGGCGAAAAGCAGGATGCTTTGTTAGCTTCTGTTTCCATGGTGAATTGTATTTTGGGGTGTAGGCTGTTGAGGTGTGTGAGGAAGTTGTTCAGTTTTTCTTTCCCATGTGGCCAGATTATGAAGGTGTCATCTACGTATCTGAGCCAGAGTTTGGGTTTGTGATCATATTTTTCTAGAGCCAATGGATTCCAAAGAAAGATTACCCACCTAATCCAAAAAGAAACCCCAACCAAAATCCAAGACAGAGAACAAGAGAACGGCAAAGCCCTCCTCCCATATATAAAAGGCACTACAGACAAAATCAGCAAGATCCTCCAAAAACACAACATTAAAACAGCATTCTGCACAAACAGAAAAATATCCACCATCCTAAGAAACCCTAAAGACAAAATCGAGTTAGAAAACCAAGGAGTATACGAAATCCCTTGCACCGCCTGCCCCACCACATACATTGGACAAACTAACAGAAGAATAAGTGCACGCGTTGAAGAACATAAGAACTCAATCAAAAAAGAAGAACCGACCTCTTCCCTGGTCCAACACCTCAAAGCCACAGGACATGAGATTGACTTTAAAAATACCAGAACTATCGCCAAAACCGAACACTTCAACAACAGAATAATCAGAGAAGCCATAGAGATAGAAAAACGCCCACACAGCATGAATAAAAGAGATGACACCTCCCGCTTACCAGCCATTTGGAAACCCGCCCTCATGAACAGACGAGTACCTAACATGATGAATGACACCAGACCCACACCCACGAGGGCCACACAAGATGCCACCACCACACTTCCACGTAAAAAGCAGACTCACACCCACACAGAAGATGAGACACAACCACAGACCAGAAGCCGCACTGCAGCTGCATCACTACCCACTTCAAATCCCTCTGAGCCATACATGAAGCGAACTGACCCCCACCATGAAGATGCAGCATGACCACGAACTCGAAGCCAAACAGCAAGATCACAGCTCACCAGCTCAAATCCTCCAGTAACTAAGACCAACCTGAGCACAACCAAGCCCCCACCTGAATAGAACACACCTCCAGCCAATCAGAACATGGCCAACCCCCCAACCAATCAGAACACAGTCAAACCCCAACCAATGAGAACACACCCCCACCCAATCAGAACACAGCCAAGCCCCCACCCAATCAAGTCACACCCCCACTAGCAGTTAAAAGGAAGAAGCAGCTGCAAGCTCATATCACTCTGAGAAGCACAGAGCTGAAGACAGAAGCCTGAAGATGATGAATGAGACTTCATCGAAACGTTGCCTAGATACTTCCAACCTTACGCGGGAGAAAACCCGAATAACCAAAGATCCATATATATATATATATATATATATATATATATATATATATATATATATATATATATATATATATATATATATATATATATACAAAATGAAAAGAAACCAAGTTCTAGGACATTATTTGAAGATGCTAAAGATTGATGAAAGGAAGGGAGATAAGCTTGGTTTATCTGATTAAGATCTGGTAACCCTTAACGTACTTTTGATAATCACAACTGAAACAAAGAGGCTTTAAGGATTTGGTTCTGGATAAGAGTTATAATATGGGAAGAATGGATTATTCCTTGTATTTTAGGAGAAGGTGATAAGTTACTAAGATTTTTATACTTGTGACTGTTAGGGATAACATTGGTTACCTAACTTAGTTTGGGTAAAATAATATATATAAACTATGTTAGTGAGTTTAAGTGTATGTATCACTTTAAACTGTAAACCAAGTTTTTGGGTGCAGTTGTAAAATCACCATAAGAGGGAGCAAGAGAGCTCACTGTTCCCCCTCGGCTTTTACTGGAATGCTGACAATGAAGGATTGATGGTGATAAACTGCGTGTTTGCTGAGAAGAAGAAAGGAGGTTTGATTTTCTTCATATCTCTGACTGCAAAAGAGAGATATCACAGGACTGATTGATTGTAAGTTTACTGACCTCTTTTTCGACACTGGACTTTGCAAACTGAATAACCCCCGGAAGGACTGAACTTAGTGTATGATATATGGACTGTTTTGACTATGCTATAACTCTTGCTGGAATAAAAACTATTTAACTTGCACAGTGTATCTGTCTTACTGAGTGTAAGCTACAACAACGTTTTTATCTCACACATATCTGCTTGTCTGCTAGACTGCCGTTGCACATTCTGCTAGGGGGTATATCCCAAACATGATTCCGAAGGAGGAATCATTTCTGTATCAGGTTTTATTGTTGTAAAAGATACAGCTAAATAACATTATTGTCAATGCATTCTGTTTAATTGATAAAATCAAAGAACACTGAAAAGAAGTCAGCATGTGCTTCATTATAACAAGCCCATCAGTTGTGTTGATTATGTCAAGCTGTGGAATGTGTTTAGAAAAATTGGAATCCATTTAATTGTTCTCATGCAGAATCTATATTCAGATCAGGAAGCCACATTATGGACAGAACCTATGAAACAGACTGGGTCTGAATTCATAAAGGCATGAGACAAGGCTCCATATTTTCTTCTTATTTATTTAACCTGCATGCCAAATATATATTAAGTGAAGTTGGTTTTAAAGAAATGGAACAAGAAATATCAAGCCCGCATTATGACGATGACATAACTTTGATAGCTGAAAACACAAAGGATTTACAAGCTGTAGCACTGAAAGTCAAAGATTTCAGTGAAAAAAAAAGACAAGAGCAACAACTTGGCTTAAAATTGATAATAAAATATAGAACTCATAGATAACTTCTATCTGTTAGGATCAACAGTAAAGGGACAGACAGTCAAGCTATAAATCACAAATTAGTGCTTAAAAGAGTAGCCCTGAAAGTCTTGCAAAAGATATTAAGGTGTTGTGATGTATCTGTCCCTACAAAGTCGCAAATCTGTTGACAATATTCCTTTGTGATACCCCATGGAAGCAAAAGTAAACTAGACTTTGAGCTGCACTTTGAAAAGCCAGATAGAAGGACAGTTGATGCTTCTGAACTTTGTTGTTGGATGGGATTCTTGAGAAACCATGGACAGTCAATGAAATAAACAAATGGTGATCAAACAAAGAAGCTGTGAGTTCTCAGTTGAGGTACAAGGACCAGTCTCAAACAATCTACTTTGGACAAATTATGTGAAGAATTTGGTTTCTGGATCAGGCTCTGATGCAAAGAAGAGTGGAAGAAAAAAAGAAGAAGAGGTGAGCAACAGCAGGGTGGATAGACTCAGTTACACTGATGAAGGATGCACAATTGAAAGACCTGAAGGATCAGATCAGCGGGCAGATCATCATGGAGAAAATTTATCTACATGCTTATTAAGAGCCAACACCACCTTGATGACATGTAATCAATAACTTTATTAGTTTTAAGGTGGAAGTGTATAATTGTATCTAAAACATTAGCAACATCCTTTGCAGGATATATTGAGTTGCAGGATTTATATTTAAGATCATTTTTTTTATTCAGATTTTTTTTCATTCTATTCTATAGTAATCTGCCTTAATAATATGTAAACTATTAGGAGAGGTCTTGAAGATATTACAGAGTGTAACAAGTAGACCTTTATTATAGTTTCCAATCATGAAATAAAGGCTAGCATGATTGGAAAGCTTTTGAAAGCTTGTTAAGGTAGTTCAATTTGGAAATTCTGTATCCTATCTTTCCTGTTAATATTGGCTATTTTTATTCATAATAAATTAAATCCCACTAATTCAGAATTATTTCTCATTCAGTTTGTTGCTCTATTATCATTAATAAAAGCTTCCATTCTGAAGCTAACAGAATTTTGGAAAGCAGCTTTCATTGGGACATTTAGAGATTCTGTGAAAATCACTTCTTCCAAAGTTAAATGCCCTTATATAGCTTACAGTAAAGAATTACATTCTTAAACACTTTAAGGTCACATGTAAGGCTTATGCAATGTTATAAAGTTAATAGTTTTCAGGTATTGTGGGAATGATCAAATACCTCCTTCATCCCTCTTTTAATAATTGACTTGTACCTAGAGAAATGGAGCATTGAATGGATTGTGATTTGGTGATAACATTAATTTTTATAATATCATTAAACCTGATAGTGTATGCATATTTAAGGAGTATTAAGCATTGGCTAAAAAGATATTAAAGGTTTATGGCAGTGGCTAAGAGACAAGAATGTAATACATGAGCACACATTTTCTTTAAAGCTACTGCAATTATTGAAAACATATCTGATATGGTTTTTGTGCCAATAGCTAAAGAAAAATCCTGAATAATTATTATATTCCTGTGTACTTTGTTTTACTTATGAAAGCAGGGCTGAACTCTGATATAGCAGTCACCAAATTAAAGAATTATAACTCACCAAAACTCAAAATCATATACCTAAGTGCATATATCTTAAAAAAGATAGAAATTGTTATGAACAAAGTGTCAAACAATAAAGAGAATGTGGAATTGCAAAAATTAAACAAACACATATATATTAGTGGCAAATAAGAAATCAATTACTTTATGAGTATGCCTGTGGATGCTCTCAAAATTCCAAATGTTTTCCAACTCTATAATGTTATTTATGGATAAAAATTTGAATTTTATGGATAATACTACTGCTAAGAATCTTTGGTTTCTGTTTTATGATAGACAGCTATATTGGACATTTCAGTACATTTCAAACACCTTCAGCAGATTTGGCAAAAAAAAATATCACTACACCAAAAAAATGCCGCATTTAATAACAGTGGTACAGATAAAATCATGATCATCTAAAACTTAAATGATATGGCATATTGTAACAAGTTACATTGGGTATTGAAAATTATTTTGGTTTATGTTTGATGATATAAGAGGAAAAGCTAATAGGAACTTGAATATGATACAGTGTAAATGTTAAATATAGAGTTAATTCAGCTGGTAATTAACCCTGGAATATTATGCTTTGGGTTGTCTAAGGAAAACAAGCACAGCATAAGAAAAGGTGACCAGAGGCATGGAATATAAAAATTTAGGTGAATAGCAATCAAGATACAATTGACCAGTTTGCATTGCCACTTAAAATCTTTTCCCTCTGCTGTTATATCCACTAAAGGCTGAAAGAGCAGACTGCTAAATTTGACAGCACAGTCATTATCATCTGTTCATTTTATTTCTATTGCCAATTATCCTTAATTATTGGAAACTTTTTTTCAGTATATAATGGTTGCTGAAATGTTAGTATGCTCATTAAATTGAAGCAGTAGTTCAAGAAATAGATTTTGAGTTTAGGTTATGTTATTGCTTCCTATTCATAATGTTCAATCCTCTGTTAATTCTAAATTGACCCTCACATGATATTTACAGAGAAAGTTTTTTTCCGGTGTCTCCTCCAAATTTCTCCAATGCAAAAAGAAGTGTAAAGCAAATAATTCCCCAGATCATGATATGATTAGCCATACACATTTGATAAGATGTATCTAGTGTTATAGCTTAGCACAAAGTACAAATCCAGTTGGCTATCATAGTTATCAGGGGTCTCTGGATAAATGTTCATGGCCAGCAAGTGACCATCAAGAAAGCAGACTGTGATAGGAGCAGAGACAAATACACATCACATCAATAACAATGAGGTCATGTTACAAATCTCATTATATTTTTCCTATTTTAGATATTTCAGTAAAAGGAAGGTGCTTCTTAAGTAAAAGCACTTCATTAATAAAATAAAATTAAAAAAATGGAAATCAAACCCAACTCTAGACCTTCCAAGTCAGATTTTTGATTTATAATAGATGAATATGTTCACTTCCTATTTGGATGGAGGGGTGTCTAAGTTTGGTTGTTACACTTGAACATTTTTAAAGTTTGTATTAACATGTGTATGTTTTTTAATACACTAAATAAGTTGCAGTTTCACCATTAGCTATTTTTGCAAATCAATTTCCCATCATGTAGTGCATTTATTTAAACTAAGAATATTCTGGTTATGTATAATTTGGAAGAATGCAGATTTTGAACAACTGTTAGTCTGAAAGGGGGAAGTTTCAACACTTCTTACTGAAACGTGAACAAAATCCCTACCTATCCATCTTCATTGCTCTTCATTGTATGGGTGGTAGCTATTGGAGCATTGTGCTTCTCTTACTGTCACCCAGAGAAAAGGAAAGGCAGTGCTCCTGCCACTCTGAGAATTAGCTACTAAAGGGGGGGCTTAATGGGCAATTTCTCCAAATGCAAGAAAATCAAATCTTTCCCTCCACATGATGGATGGAAGAGGTTGCTATGAAAGGCAAAGTTGATATGGAGCAAGGACAGTACTCTGAACATTTTGCTAACTCTTGCTCTGACCTTGAGACAGCTTTGAAAGCAACCAGAATAAAAATCTTAGCTTTATTTCCGCTTTTTCACTAAAGTTTGGCCAGCTGTCTACCTGTAAAAACTCTTAATTTGAGGCCAGGGCAGGCAAGACATTGGTGATGTATTTAACTACTTTTGATTTACTGAACTGTAACTATGTGTGTAATTACATTTTTTTTTCTGCCTGGAAAGGAAAAAAAGTTATCTTTCCAATTGTTTTTTACTTTAACCTAAGGATGGGCTAATAGTCTGCTAACAAGTCCAATTTTACAATATCATCCCCTTAATTTTGCAGACACCATGAGTCAATTGAATGAGGTTAAAATTAACAGCTGAACTTCCGAACAACTAGCAATTGGACCAAAGCGCCTTGCTATTTAGATTTGTCCATCACTAATCATTGCCTTCAGTAACAACTGTGGATTAGAAACCTGCTATCCAATTTTGCCATGACACACAAAGTAAAGTCAACTTCAGCTTGCTTTTTATCTGCTACTGTGGCTCTGATGAAGTGACAGAAATAACAACTTATTTTTGTCAGTAAAATAAGCAGATATAATTATGCTGGCATTAGAGGTAAATTTTTATGTCAGTCCATAAGATTTTAGCCATTCTTCTGTCATTAAAGTCAATAAAAGTTGAGCAGCTAAAACTGTGTTGAAGCCTTTTTTGACAATTGATACTACAAAAAATGATAAGTGAAGTAATAACATGCCTTTTCTTCTAAATGAAATCAATTGAAATGCCTATGAAATGAGTCAGACTGACAGCTCTTGAAGGAGAAGTTATCTGTTGCATTTTTTCTACAGTACATAAGTCAGGCAGCAGTAGTGAGCTTTTTCTATGTGTTGTCAGTAGTATCTGACTTTTCCTATTACAGCATTCCATTTTCAAGTCCTCAAAAGAGTGAAAGCACTGGTTCCATTTCCTCTTACATGTTCTCCTCATGCTCCTGTTGAGGCAAACCACTACTAGGACTGAGACATGAAATTGCTTCTGTCAATGATGGTTTTCAATGCAATTCAGAGTTAGAATTTTTCTACTTCAAATCATTCATGGATTGGTATTGTGCACTGATTCAAGGCTGAAAATAATAGTTCAGGATGTGAAAGGGTCCCTAACTGTGACTCTTTACACAAAAGAAGCATTTTTTCCTGCGATTATATGGAATCTACGGAGGAGAACCCATCTCGCAAAAAATTATTCTATATGCAAAAGATATCAGTACAAAATACAGAAATAAAACCAAAACAAAAGTCAGACAAATGCTACATGCCCTGCTGCAAAACATATTTTTTTTGCATTTAAATCCAAAATATTGCACAACTCTAGGTCTAGAACTTTTTTATGTTCTTGAAGACTAAGTATGTTACACTAGTACTAGACGTAAAACATTTATGTTGACACTGTCTAGAATGTCCATATGAGTTGCACAACAAAATACTTAAAAGTAATTCTCAGGACTCTGTGATTGATTTCCTCTCACGCTGCCCAGTCCTTAATTAGAACATAGGGTTTATTTTAAACCTCTCACTTTGGTATTAAGCTGACAAAAAGTAGCTACATGGAGACCACTTGGCAGTTGTATCTAAATTTTCAATGTACCTCCTAGAGATTTTTTCTCTGGTACTATAGCCTCAAGACCTTTTCAACTGCAGTTATAGATTTTATGATTCATTCAGATCATTGGAAGTAATTTGGACTTTGTTACAGTTTTTTCTCTTTATATTGGAGTTTTATAGTTAAATACTGTTGATTATTCTTTATTATTTGCTATAAATGGACCATAGGTGGTATTCAACCAGTTCGCACCTATTCGGGCAAACCAGTAGCGGTTATTTGGTGTGGGTTGCTGAACCGGTGACGACCCCTGGCTGGCCACGCCCCCAACCCGGTCGCCCAGTTGCTCACTTGTGATTGGTCTCCTAGCTTTCCGTTCCCCACGTCCTCTTTGTCTCTGGGGGAAAGGAAGAAAGACATGGACGCTGCAAGTATCACTTTCCCTGTGTGAGTAAAGTGCCTGGAGTGAAAAAGAGTGCAGTCTGACAGAGGGGGTGGGGGTGAATCGAGCCTTGGAGCACTTTTGCAACGTAAAAGAAATGCATTTTGGAAGCAGGTCCTTTAAAAACTTCTCCAAGGACGCTGCAATACCACTTTCCCCATGTGAGTTAAAGTGTTTGGAGTGAGAAGGAGTGCGGTCTGACAGAGGGGTGGGGGTGAATTGAGCCTTGCAGAAATTTAAAGGAGCTGCTTCCAAAATGCTTGTCTGTTAAGTGCTCTATTTGTGTGTTTGTGTTTGTGTGTGTGTGTGTGTGTGTGTGTGTGTGTGTGAGAGAGAGAGAGAGAGAGAGAGAGAGAGAGAAAGGAAGGAAGGAAGGAAGGAAGGAAGGAAGGAAGGAAGAAAGAAAGAAAGAAAGAAAGAAAGAAAGAAAGAAAGAAAGAAAGAAAGAAAGAAAGAAAGAAAGAAAGAAAGAAAGAGGAAGGGAGAGAAAGAAAGAAAAAATAGGAAGAGAGAGAGAGAGAGACAGAGAAAACTCTGTGCTATTATTTTTAATTGTTCCATTATTTATCATGTGTTAAAATTTTACACTGTCCCTACACCTAGAGTGATTTTTCTGCCTTTCTTTTGCCCAGGGCTACCACATATTTTTCAGGGTTTACATGCATTCAATGTCAATAGTCCAGAGCATAAAATACAGATGTGTTTAACAAGAGTTGAAAGGGACCTTGGAGGTCTTCTAGTCCAACCCCCAGCTCAGGCAACAAAACTGAGGATACTAAACTCTGAGTAGAAATCCTGGGAAAAGTGTCAGAATAATAGTTAGAAGGAACCTTGGTGTGAACTCTATACCATTTCAGAGAAATGGCTTTCCAGTCTTTTCTTAAAAACTTCCAGTGATTGAGCCCCCAGAACTTCTGGAGAGAGGCAGTTCCACTGGTTAATTGTTCTCACTCACAGGAAGTTTCTCCTTAGTTTTAGATTGCTTCTCTCTGTCCAGTTTCCATCCATTGCTTCTTGTTTACATTCTGCTTCTTTGGAAAATACATTGTCCCCCTTTCTTTGTGGCAGCCCCTTAAAAGCCTGTTGCCTATCACACTCTTGAGTAAAGCATGTGAGCCGTTTCCTCCTTTCAGTGGTCCATGAAAGTACATCTATAGTATGCAGATAATAAAGTAAAAAAAAGTGAACAACATTTTTACAGAACTATAGATAAGTTGAGGCTGGGTGACAAGGAATGACAGGGAAGGGAGGGGCCAGATGAGGCATCCCTTGATGTGAGTGACATTGAGTTGGCCATGCCCACCCAGTCACATGACCACCAAGCCATGCCCATCAAATAAGCCATGCCCACAGAACCGGTAGTAAAAAAAAATGAATTCCACCAGTGAAATGGACTCAAAGTACTATGTTTTATAGAGGCATAGAAATTAAACAAATGTCCTGAGGCTCAGAGGAAATGGAGTGGCATTTTAAAAGGAGAATACATATCTTTTTATCATTCATTTATCAATTTCATTCAATACTGGCATGTGAGTGTAAAGAACCCCTTAGAAAGACTGTGCGGACAATAGGTTTCTGTTGTGAATAATAAAATTAAAAAACTAAATTTAAATTAAGGGTAAAAAACCCCCCAATTGGTCATTTTAATACAAAAAAATAGTGGAGGAAAAAAAAACCACTATTTCCCCACCTTGGGATTGTCCTTATTGGGTAAGAGTTTAAAACTTTTAAAATTTATTATTAAAAAAAAAAAAAAAAAACAAAAACAAAAAAAAAATAATCCCCCCCAAACTCTTTATTATTTTATTCCATTACATTCTTCTCACATGAGCTTTACAGAAAAGTATGGAATAAAGAAAATATCCGAAGGACCTAAACAATTATTAATAAAATCTTTATCTTCTCCTCTATGTACTACTTCCTACTTGAAAGGCTATAAGAAACTCCAGTTGATTCTTTTTTACATCTTAGATAACAGGCAAAATTTTATGTGATCTGAAAAAAACCCAGAGTATATGCAGGTTAGATAACTAAACTAACTAAGGAGTAATGTGGCAGTATTTGTGTGAAATATTAAAACTAAATTAAGAATGGATTCTCAGATGATCAGGAGGAATAGAATTAGATTTAGATAATGTCTTGGTTTTAGAAGACAGAGGAAAAAATAGCTTGACAACTGGAATCTCCTGGTGAATATGTAAAGCTTCATTTTAACATGCAGCACCATAACTATATATATCCTCAATTTTCTTTAAAAGGAGCTATTTCTTTTTATTTGAAAGTTATGAATGTAAAATAGCAAACTTCTTGGATTTGTTTTGCTAATGAAATGTTAATATTTGATTCACGGTAATGCAATTTGACATATGTTCATTAGAAATGATAACCTGTAGCTCTCTGGATGTTTCTGAATGATAACTTCTAGCACCTTCCACTGTTCCCAAGATTGGTGAAGGGTGATGGGACTAATGGTTCCAAAACATCTGAAAGTCACCAGTTATCATCTCTTGCATTATATTCTCACTTTTCTAGCTCTGGCATATATATTTGTACATAAACTAAAAGCAACATTAATTGTGCAGACCTTCCTACTTTATAGGATCCACATTTTCCTAGTGATCATATTTTATAAAGCTAGCTCTGGAAAGAACCAACACCTATTTCAATATTCTTTATTTGCTATAGGCTTCCCATTTCTCATGAAACAGACCAAGCTTGGCAACTGTGGTTGGCTTGGTACAAATTCAATTATGACTGAATAAAGCAGATATGGGGGAGGGAGAAAGACCAATCAGTGTACTGAAAAGGCTGTAAAAGATTTTTGCACTGTAAACCAGAATAGATAATTTTCAAAAGCCATTTGTACCCATCTCTGATTTAAAATTCTGTGTAAGTTCTCCCCACCAATCTAATTTTAGACATTCAAATGCTACTTATTCAGTAATATAAATTGGGCAAATCTACCCTCATTGACATATCGGATTCCCCTCTGTAACTGACTATTAGGCCTCTATATCATATACCATTTAACATATTTGGAGTTAAGCAATAGTTTGGTGTCTAGTCAGTGTGGAAAGAATTAATGACTAACAAATTCAGAGTAAATTCAAAAATCCACATGAGCAAATCTAGGAGATTTAGGAAGTTGGGATATGGATAGTTCTTTCATAGCAATACCTCACAATAAGAAAAAAGAAAAAAATGGGAAAGCTCATCCAGAAAATTCTAACTTGGATCAATAGAGACGATGGAATTTATTAAATAAAATCATAATTCCTTGCAGACATTAATTTACACATTTATGAAGGAATGGAAAATTGTTTATATCATATGAAATGTTATTCATAATATACATAAATAATTTTGTTTATCTATACTTTCAGATGCAATGTTGGTTTCTAAAGCTGATAGGAAATGATCACAAATGAGAGCTTAAATTCTAATGCAACAAATGTTTCACCAGATGGCTTCATTTGCAGCCATATTTACCTTTTTTTAAATTCTAGAAAGAAATTTTTACTTGTAAATGTAGGATTCTTTAGACAATTATCACTTAATATTTTACTTCTCAGGTAATGAACAATCTGACTTGCCTATTTACCTATTTCCCTCTCATGTGTGTATTTGTGTACATATACTTTGTAATTTTCTTATGATCTGTGCTTTTCTCTCTAAGTTCCTCTGGGTTAGTTTAATTGGAATGTGTATCTCCTATTTAGATTTTGTTTAGGAAATACAGCTTCTGTTGTTAACCTACAATTTCATATAGCAACAATAGGTATTGTTTCCATCTGTTAAATAGAAGAGAAATGAAATTTGCAAATTACTATTTTAGTGAAAGGCTAGCTATTTTAAGTAAATAATATATGCAAATTTAATAATGCTTTGAGAAACAGTTATATCCCTATGTTAATTTATTTTCTTGGAAAGAAATATTTAACAATTAAAAGGCTAATAAATTTATTGTAACATAAGCTTTTGCAGACTTCAATTCTCTTCTTCATATATATTAATTTATTCTGAAGCCTTTTTAAAAATAGCAATCAATTGTTTGTTGTCCATATTTTACAGTGAGAATAAAATTAAATCTTCACACCTTAGACTATGGGGAAGCTTGTAGGAAATTTTGTATTTCTTCACACATTGTTAAAATATGATAATTTGAATCTGGATTGATTTGTTTGTTTGATGATATAGTAGATGTTTTTATCAATGATATTCTAAGGTGTCTGCAACACCAAAGGTCAGAGTGTTATTCTGTGTATTCTGCTTCTTCAAAATCTAGATTTTTGTTTCCATAGAACTACAACTACAAATTTTGATCTTTGTAGGTGTTAGGAATGTAAGTCACCTAACAGTTAGTTGGGTTGGAAAATATATGTGTGTACTCATTCTCCTAACGGGGAATTACCTCAACACTGGTTATGGGCCCAGGCCATACCAGGCTCAGATAACTGAGAGTTGGTGTGAATGCACAGTACTGTATACAGACAGCTGTTTACTGTTTAATTGTGGGTTACTATCCTGGAAAAGATGGCACAAGGCAATTCAACAAGTCTATCACTGATAACCCAGTTGGATGGAACAAACTATGTTTCCTGGTATATGAAGTGCAGTCTACTTCTGCGTAGAGAAGGTTTATGGAATGTAGTTCAAGACCCACTGGATGTAAATACTTGGGACCCAGAAAATGAGGATGATGTCAAGAAGCTTGCTGACTTTAAACAGAACAACAAACAAGCTCTTTGTATAATTGGACTAACACTGAGTGACCAGCAGCTAGTCCATATTCGTGGAGAAGAGTCTGCTGCTAGGTGTTGGGAGAATTTGAAGAGGATTTATGTTCGTGACAGTGTAGGTGCACACATACATCTTACACATAAACTGTTTAGAGCACGTGGAGATATGTTAGCTCATTTGAACTTCATGAAAAGAACTTTTCAAGAGCTACATGAAAAAGAACTGATATTTTCAGAGCTGCATCAAGTTTACATCATTCTTTCCTCATTGAATGAAAGTTATGATGACTATGTATCTTCACTGGAAGTCCTGCTCAGAGATAAACTGACATTGACTGACATAACTAGAAGATTGTTAGAAGAAGCAAGAAGACGGCTGGATGGGGACCAACTGAGGAAGGAACAGCCACAAGAAGAGGATTTGTCTTCAACTGCCTATACTGCTAGGAAATGTTTTTCTTGTGGGGCTATCTCATACTAGCCTGCTATCTCATGAAAAACAAAACAGAAACATTCCAACATTTCTTTAACTGGCTAAGATTTGCTGAGAGAAAAATGAGGAGTAAAGTAATTACTTTAGTTACTGATAATGGGACTGAGTTTGTTTATAATAGATTCCAAACAATGCTGAAATTGGCTGGTGTTCTGCACCTTACAGACCACAACATAACTCGTTTGTAGAATGAAGAGGGCAAACGTTACAAGCCATGGCTCGCACTATGTTATCTGATTCAGGTTTGCCTGAAACACTGTGGGGTGAAGCCATAATGTGTAGTAACCATGTTTTAAACAATGTAGTTAACACAACAACTGGTGAATTGCCATTCACTCATTGGCATGGCAGAAAACCAAATTTAAGTTACCTACACACATTTGGAGCTCCAGCATGGGTGCATATTCCCTCACAAGTAAGACTGAATGGCGGCGCCCAACTAGGAAGGTGAGGCTCTCTCTCCTGGAGCACTATCACCCTATAAAGCCACCGCCTGCACCAGAAATCACCTTCAAAGCTGCCACCTGCGCCAGAAACCGTGAGTAAACTGGAGCCCACCCCAAAAATAAAAATAAAAAATGCTGGATTCCGAAGCCCTGGAGCCCTAATCAAGCCAGCGGAGCTCCTGCTAGCAGGAGCGCTGAATTCAAAAACGTAACAACACTGAATTCCAGAGCCCTCCCAGAGAAGCAGAGCTCCTTCCCTCGATCCCTATTAACCACACCGGTGGAACTCAAGCGAGCTGGAGCCAGTGGAGCACAAACAACGCACCTTCATTTAAATCCCACACACAGCTAATCGGAGAATCTTCCACGCCAGACAACGTGTCTCATTTCAAATCCCCAGAGAAGTTTCCCCGGAGCCAGTGAATAGCTGGCAGGGACAAACAACGAGGGAGGAGAGAGAGACCAAGACTTGAGGAGAAGCTGAGAGAGATAAGAGCCTGGACGAGCTGTAATTTATGAGTGTGTGATTCGGACACTTACAAAGAGACTGATTCTGAGCCATTCAATGAGCTGTGACTGGTGGACAGTGTGATTTTAAGCTGCAGAGAAAGAGACGGAACTGACAGAGGGTGTGATTCTGAATGGCTGTGAATTATGGAGAACTGAGGTCCATTTAAATCACCAAAAATCAATCACTTTGAAGCCATTTCAAACAATAAGAAACCACATGCCTTCCACATCTACCTCACCAATATTAATCCTAGTAGAAAATCACTCCAATTTCTGCAGTGGAATTTTCCTTGGAAAGTCGAACTCTAAGAAGGAAAATAGCTGCGATTAACTCTGGCATTACTACCAGATTTAGTTGGAAGTAAATGACAAATCGGATAAGTAAACCCAAGCCACGTGACTGTATTTTCTCCTACTACTCAACTTGAACAGCTTAGGAAAGTTTTACACTGTTTCAAAAACCCTTTGAGCATCGTATTACAGTCTTGTTTACAGAGTAATAGCAATCTACTATTACAAAGAGCAATAATTTCCTCTCAGTCAACAACAGCATTAACCCTTTCCTCGCAGACTCTTAATACTACCTCATTACTTTAATCAAACACTGATTGACTCATTATCTCAAAACTTACAACTTTTCTACCTCATCACCTATATCAACGGTTAGATAATCAATTTCTATAAAATATTTTATTAATTGTTCAATTGATTTATGGTCCTAATTGATTAGTGTGACTAGAGTGTTTAGTGCAAATAGTGTTATTACTGACTAGTTGAAAAGATCAATATGCATGTAATTTAATTGAATAGTAAAATCAATGATTTAGTGAATTTAAATGAACAGTGTGATTAATGATTAGTGTAATTAATTGATTAGTGTTTAGAATATTTAATTGATTAGGCTGATTGTTGCCCAGAAATATTATCTGACTAGAGAGATTACTGCAATTGATGATTGATTGGTGTGATATTGTTCCATTAATTAATTTAATCAACGTACCATCTTAACAAACCTACCATGACAAAAAAAATCCTATGCCAAAGCACTACCTACAGAGAACATAATCCCCACCAATGATCCACAAGACTCCTGCACATGCCTTAAATGCTACAAAAATCTAAAGGATAATGAAAACTCCATCAAATGTTCTCTGTGTAAGAAATACACTCATCATGACTGCTTGGGATTAACCAAGCAATTTATTCAATACCTGGAATCATCCAATGAGTTTCCATATTACTGCAATTCATGCAAACCCAAACTGGATCTGTTGGAAAGAATTGATACCATTGAAACCATAGTAGCATCCTGGACGCATGCAAACCTAAACAGGATCTGTTGGAAAGAATTGATACCATTGAAACCATAGTAGCATCCCTGGACCGTAAAAGAAAGAATATCCAACCTTGAAAAAAAAGAAACAACGCAAAAACCTGAACTTCCAATAGCTACAAACCACATCTCTACCCAACAACCACAACCCAATCCAAAACCCAATCCACAAATAAACACAACCCAGACAAATATTGATATCCCAATCCTCATCAGAGAAGCTGTTGAGCGTGAACGAAACGTCCAAACGCCATCTTATTTGGTCTAGAGGTCACCCATAACAATGATGACATCACAACTGTCGAAACATCATCAGGGATTATCAAGCATCAACCATCTCCGCTGATGAAATACTTGACATTTCACGCATTGGCCGAGAGCTCAATAACAGTGACGGCTCTGTAGCCCCACGCCTGTGCAGAGTCATTTGCAAAAATGAATCAAGCAAACGTAAATTCATTTATACTATAAACTCACTCGCCAAAACCAACACCAACCATAAGAACCTCCGTTGCCCCTGACCTAACCATACAGCAACGTGCCCGCTCCCGTGTACTCCGCATTGAACTCAAAAACCGTCTAGACAATGGAGAGAAGGACCTGTACATTGACTACCATGCTGACTGTATCAAAAGTAAGCCACGCAACCCAATACTCAGCTTTTACCCTCAACCACAACCCTACCTCAACCGATCCACCATCACCCAAGACTAGGCACGCACGCCCCAACTACCTCAATTCCAACTACTGCCGGCCTTAAATGCAAACTACTCAATGCAAGAAGCCTCGTGAATAAAATACCTGAATTTCTCATCCTCCTAAATATGGCTAAATTCGACATTATATTTGTCTGTGAAACATGGCTCAATGCATCTCTCCCCGACTCCATTACCACAGTAAGAGACTATCATGTTTACCGATCAGATCGTGAAAATCGTCGAGGAGGTGGTGTTGCTATCTTCTATAAAAATCCTTACATCTAAAAATATCCAAGTTACCCAGGAGCTTGCTCTTCCTGAGACCATCATCTGTGAACTATCCTTAAATATCACAATTGATTCTTACTATGTTACAGAGCACCTGATTATGACATCGAACATGTAAACAAGCTAAATACATTACTAACATGGGCTGCATCCTGCCCATACCCTTTTATCTTTCTTGGTGATTTCAATCTACCTCATATTGACTGGACCCTAAATGATTGTACAACTGAAATCATACACACAACCTTCTACAATGCTATTACAAATCTGGGACTGGAACAACTAGTAACCAACAACACTAGACTAAACAACTGCCTCGATCTCATCTTCTGCAATAGTGTGAATTTAATTTACGGAATACAAACTAAAGAACCCTTTTCCAGTAGTGACCACAATATGATTGACTTTTGTCTCAACATACGTCCACACAAAAATCACCACAATGATGTAATCCCAATTGTAACTTCAAAAAGGCAACTATGATCTTATAGACAACGATCTCTCATCCCTTGATTGGCAATCTCTATTCACTGGATGCAATACCGTTGAAGACCATTACAACATATTTTTACTTGAAGTCAAAAGAGTCATCAAACTATATGTACCAACAACAACTCCCAAAACAAAACAAAAAAGCAGATTACCCATATCAATAAGGAAACTTCAATCCAAAAATAGATCACTCTGGCGGAAAAACAAATCTGGTCACGTTGCCAATTTCAAAAACCGATACAAAAATTTATGCCACCAGATAAAGACCGAATGCACCAATTATCACATTAAACAAGAGGAAAACCTTCTAAGCACCAATTCCACCGTGCTTTTTACAATTTTGTAAACAACAAACTAAAAGACTCAAGGTCCATCCCTCCCTTGATAGGACCTGATGGTAAAGACTGCAACGACGACACCATTAAAGCCAACATCTTTAACACATTCTTCGGCTCAGTATTTGTAAACAGCAATGGATCATGCCCAGTATTTCCTAGCCGTACCACAGATAACAACAATGATCTAATACATATCGATTTCACAGAAGACAATGTCGAAAAAGCACTACGCAACCTAAAACCATCTCTATCTATTGGACCGGATGGAATATGTGCCTACTTCTTAAGAAAGCTATCCACTGCCATAGCCAAACCTCTAAGCATAATCTTTGAAAAATCTTTCAGGACCAGCTCCTTGCCTAACCTATGGTCACAAACCACAGTCATCCCCATCTTCAAAAAGGGAGACCCAAGCCTAGTTGAAAATTACAGGCCAATCTCCTTATGCTGCATCACCTGTAAAGTCATGGAATCCATTATTAACCAATCCATCATCCTTCACTTAGAGACAAATAACCTACTCTCCAATAAACAATTTGGTTTCAGAAAAAAACTATCCTGTAATCTGCAACTCTTACACTGCAAAAACATATGGACGACACAACTCGACCAGGGCAAAGCAATAGACGCAATCTACATAGACTTCTGTAAAGCCTTTGATTCAGTGGTACACGACAAACTACTCCTAAAAATAAAATCCTATGGTATCTCTGGACAACTGAATAACTGGATAGAAGCATTGCTGTCAAACAGACAACAAATGGTCAAAATCGGGAGCGTACTATCAAATCCAGTACCTGTCAATAGTGGTGTTCCCCAAGGCAGTGTTCTAGGACCAACTCTCTTCATACTCTACATAAACGACCTCTGTGATCATATTAAGAGCAATTCGTTCTCTTCGCTGATGATGTAAAGCTGTTCAATACCACAGACAATACTGCTACCCTACAAAAGATCTTGACTATGTATCAGAGTGGTCAAACAAATGGCAACTTCAAATCTCAACAAATAAATGCTCTGTCTTACATATTGGCAAAAAAAATCAGAAAATAAAATACAAGCTGAATAGTCAAGATCTTGTTGATGACCCAAGCTCTGTAAAGGACCTTGGAATACTCACCTCTAATGATCTAAGTGCTAGAGCCCACTGCAACTACATAGCCAAAAAGGCATTAAGAGTTGTTAACCTAATCCTACGTAGCTTTTTCTCTGGTAATATCACACTACTAACCAGAGCATACAAAACATTTGCTAGACCAATACTCGAATACAGTTCATCAGTCTGGAACCCACACTACGTATCTGATATTAGCACAATTGAGAAAGTCCAGAAATATTTCACAAGAAGAGTTCTCCACTCCTCTACTGTTGTAGAATACCTTATGCCACCAGACTTGAAATTCTAGAACTAGAAAACCTTGAATTACGCCATCTTCGGTCTGACTTAAGCATGGTATATAAAATCATACATTGCAATGTCCTACCTGTCAATGAATACTTCAGCTTCAACCATAACAACACAAGAGCACACAATAGATACAAACTCAAAGTAAACCGCACCAAACTTGATTGCAGGAAATACGACTTCAGCAATAGAGTGGTCAATGTCTGGAATACTCTACCCGACTCTGTAGTTTCTTCCCCAAACCCCAAAAACTTTAACCTTAGACTGTCTACTATTGACCTCACCCCTTTCCTAAGAGGCCTGTAGGGGCGTGCATAAGCGCACCAACGTGCCTACCGTCCCTGTCCTATTGTTTCTCTTATTCTTTTATTTTTCTTATATGTACCCATTTCATGTATTCACAACTATGTATACATTTATACTTATTATCTTGTAAACAATTGGCAAATCAAATAAATAAATAAATAAATAAATAAATAAATAAATAAATAAACATGGAGCTAGGAAATTATTTTTCATAGGTTATGAGGTCAACCATAGATCATTTAGATTTTGGGATCCAGGCACAACTCATGTTTATTGTAGCACTAATGCAAAATTTCTTGAGCACGTTGGGTGGGATAAACTGGAACAGGAATCCAGCAGGAATCCAGCATGATGTTATTATTGACACCAAAGTAGCCCCTAAAGATGAATTAAGTAAACCACGAATAGCCATTAAAGAGGAAGAACAGGCACAGGAGGAGATAGAAGAACAGGAGCAGGTGGCACAGGTGAGTCCACCAGTAAGCCCTGTATTACCAAGACGTTCAACCCGTGTAACACAATCACCTGATAGATATCAAGCTAGTATTGTATGCCAAGTGAATACAGTTCCAAATAACTATAATGAACTAAAACTGTATCCTGCTAAGTATCAAGCGGCTTGGCAGGAAGCAATGGATAAGGAACTGGAATCAATAAAAAATTTGGAAGTATATGAAAATGTTAAGTTACCACCAGGTAAACATGGCCATAGGATGTAAATAGATTTATAAACTGAAGACAGGTGTAGATGGGACTGTTACCCATAAAGCCAGGTTAGTAGCACAAGGGTTCAATCAGACAGCAAACAACTACGATGAGGTGTTTGCATCTAGTCTGAAGGCTACTACATTATGAGCAGCATTAGTGTGGGCAGCTAAGGAGAAATACATTATAAATCACTGCATGCACTGTTGCAACACATTATATATTTAAAGAAACCTTTAGGTATCAAAAATGATAATTCAACTGATTGCTGGAGATTGAAAAAGAGTCTTTGAAGCAATCAGGATATGAGTGGAACCAGTGTATAGTTAAGGAATTAACTAAGATAGGTTTTGTAGCTGGCATGGATGATCCATGTTTGTTTAAAAAGGAAAGTAATGGTGTAGTGTCATTGTTGCTATTGTTTACTGATGACATATCATTAATCACCAAAACTGAACAAGAATCTTCTAAAATAATATCACTGTTAGAGAAGAAATTTAAAATAAAACAGTTAGGAGAAATCAAACAATATCTTGGTAAAGATAGAACTAGGGGAGGATACAAAATCTCAGAGGCAGATAAAATTAACCAATTACTAAAAAGTTTTAAAATGGAACTTTGTAAACTGGCTAAAACACCGATGAGCCAGGAGTTTAGCCATAGTGATGTTCAAAGTCCTGTTTTTGATAAGAACATTTATCAGTCCTTGATTGGTAGTTTATCTTATCTCAGTAATTGGTCAAGGCCAGATATAGCATACTGTGTTAACCAATTAGCAAGATTTAATGCTGAGCCAACTGAAAGGCACTGGCAAGCTGCTAAGCGTGTGTTAAGATATCTGAAACAAACAATGCATTATGCATCGTATTTAGAGCCTAAAGATGAACTAAGTCTAACTGCATATGCCGATGGAAGTTTCGCTACAGACATAAATACACGTAAATCTATGTCGGGTACTGTAGTATTATTGGGAAAGGTGTTGATTGGATGGAGGTCTATTCGACAGAAACATCTAAGTTTGTCAACAATGGAGGGTGAATTCTCATGTTTATCTTTATTATGTACAGATTTAATTTGTTATAAGCAACTATTAATTGATATGGGAATTGATGTAGCAGATTCTATTGTTGTTTATGAAGACAATCAATCGGCAATACAGATGGCTTCAAATATTGCTGTTAAGACAAGATCAAAACACACAGATTTAAGATATGTAAATGTGAGACAATGTGTGCAAAGTAAGATGATTAAGCTGGAATACTGTATGTCAGAAAATAACACCGCAGATCATTTTACAAAAGCCCAAGGCTCTGTAAAGCATAAGGCTTGCTGTGAGGATTATGGACTTAGAATGTAAGTTTGTATATATTGTCCTACCCAAAGGGGAGGATGTTAGGAATGTAAGTCACCTAACAGTTAGTTGGGTTGGAAAATATATAAACCAGGATAGACATTTTAATACTGTCTCTTTAAGGGAATGCTAAAATTGTAATTGGGTGTGATTCCTCAAATGGCCATAAGAAACCTGGGTTGTTTAGTTCCTGTTCTGTTGTTGCTGAGAGTGTTGCTGTTCCTACATTTTACTATACAGTGTGGCTGTGTGCTGTGTGTGTTATTCTTCACTACTCTCACTACGTCTCCCTGTGTGTGCTCATTCTCCTAACGGGGAATTACCTCAACAGTAGGCATTGATACAACACAGCATCTGAATATCTTTTTCATCATTGCATTCTGTCACAAGAGCTAGTTGCAATGTATTTCTTGACTGCTGGCTCCTTAATTGTTGATGTTGATCCTTAAAAGCAAAAGCAAACATTAAATCAATCAGAATGTGAAACATTCTTAAAAGCAAAAATTAAATCAATCAGAATGTGAAACATTGTGCTATGTACATTTATTAGTACTGTAACAATTCTGAATCTGTTCCTGAGAGACATATCCAATGCTCTTTGAGATATATCCAATAACTTTTTCCTTTTTTAAAAAAATCCATTGGGCATGTAATAATTGTTTCACCACAACTTGGTATTAGCAATAGAATTGGAAGTAGTGATTAATAAGCTGGTAAAAAATAAACAGGTGCCATTGAACAATTTCATTTCCCCCCTCTTATCCTGTTTCATTCCTGGTTCAGTAAAGAGAGTTATGTAAGAAAATAAATGTAAGATTCAGAGATCTCATCCTTCCCCAATTATGAGAGCAAATGAGAGAAATTCAAATGAGCTAGTGGATTGGACTTAACAATTACTTGTTCCAGCAAAAATGAAGTCAGGTGATACTTGATTTCCAGGCCAACATTTGCAAAATATATATGATCAGCCTTTCCCTTTCCTCCCTTCTTCCTGTTTTGTTCACTCAGTACCATATAATGCTTTTGTCTGTCTATCATCAGACAAACCATTCCTCAACATCCCCTGAATAAAGTTGTTATTAAAAGCCATCAACCCATTATCAGTGAAGTAAAATAATAAGATATTTTTGATGGTCAATCCTGGTAAAAAAAAAAGGCACACCAAAAAGAGTCTAATAGCATTTGAGATTCAAAATTTAGGATACATTAATGCTATTATTCAATTTAATGTCCTGCGTTTCCCAATCCAGTTATTATTTTGAATGGTGTTGCTCCTATGGCTTCAAGTTTTACAATCATACATCTGTGTTCTTTTTTCTTTTCAGTATTTTTCACCTTAACTTACAATATCTGTTTGTTGTAACTTTTAATATTGAGTGTTTACTTAGACCAGAATCCTTCAAAGGGGCTACAAAGAGAGTCCTACCTACCATAATTGACCCCAAAATTTATATTGCAAAGTGAGACAGTTGTTAAGTGTGATTTAGCCCATTTTACAACCTTTCTTGCCGCAATGGTCAAGTGAATCACTGTAGTTGTTAAGGTTAAATTAAATTGTTAAATTAATCTAGCTTCTCCATCGACTTTGCTTGTCAGAATGTCACAAAATGTGATCAGATGATGCAAGAACACTACAACCATCATAAATATAAATCAATTGCCAAGCATCTGAATTTTGATCATGTGCTCATGGGAATGCTGTAATGGTCACAAGTGTGAAAAACAGTCATAAGTCATATTTAGTGCCTTTGTAACTCTGAACAGTCACTAAAGGAACTGTTCTAAGTCAAGGAGTACTATATTGACTAGTGGTAAAGATGCTTCTATTGAAGTTTCTAGTTTCCTTTTCCTCCTTTTAGCAAATAATGGACATAGAACTAATCTGTAAAAATAGCAACTTTATTAATGTCAAGTTCTGCATTTGGTCATTTGATTACACAAAAATGGATATCAGTTATTTCTGAGTGAGTACAATTTTTGTGTTTACTATCTACTGGAAACTTTTTAAAAAGATAATTATTTTCTAAGCATGGCTGAATTTTATTGTTCCTGAATTCTCAATTTTTCTTCTTGGACTCAATTCTTACAGTTTCTTTTTCAAGCAGATGCTTCATATACTTCTACTGCAGTCCACTCTATTTTTGTTAACTGAAGAAGGTGCTGGTTTCCACTCCTCTTATTGGCCTCCTTGATTGTTCTTTATCCTTTACCTTCTTTTGTCACAAACACAATGACGTAGCTTCTGCTGTTCTTGTTGATGATGATCATCTTTATCCAATGACAAACTACAATTGCAAGGTTGATCCAGCTGCAGTCACATTTCTGTGCTGTCCTTGTGTTGTTGAAGCTCCTGTTTATTTTAACTTTGATTTTAAATTAAAATTGAATTTTAAATTGACACTGAGTTTATGGGCTATGTTCTCACTCTATCTATTCCCCCTACAGGGGTGGTCCTTCTGCCTCTTGCCTTGCCATTCACTTGACTTTCTGCCTCTTGCCTTGCCATTCACTTGACTTTCTAGTAGTTGAGCATTTCACATATGTGGAGCCTTCTAACAATACTCCTAATGGGAAACATGTTTCTAGATATGCAATATGTTCCCCCATTTGAATGTGCAGAATATATTTGCCTCCTGCTGTCTCTCTTCAAGTTGCCAAGTTACACAATGTGATTTGAGCTTGTCTTGTAGCCTCTGTTAATATTTATGCTAACAGCCATTATTGTTTTAGCACTGTATATGACTATGGCCAATTTTAATGAGACCACAGGTTTCTAACATCTTCTGCTTCTCAGATGCAGAATGCTCACTTTGTTTCCACTTGATGCTATTCTTCTGCCCTCTGCTGTTGCTATTACTAAAGTAAAAGGCCATTCTTGCCTGGCAATGAACTTGATGATTCTGTGCAAAACATGCTGTACTCCAGTGTCTTGACATTTCTTACAGTCTCTTTTACCCCTCTGTTTTCTGCTCAAAAATTAGATCTCTGCACTAAAGACTGGCAAGGTAGGAGTTTTCATTAGCCTCACGGAATTCTTAAGGCTCTTTTTGGTGATTTTTCTCTTCCCTGTGTTGTATTTATTTATTTATATTTATTTATTTTGTCAAACGCTTACAATATAGTAGAAATAAGAATAAACATAAGTTTAAATACATGAAATAGGAACTAATAATTGGGGACAATAGGACAGGGACGGTAGGCATGGTAGGTTTGCTTAGTCCATTCTAATGGACATGTGGAGAAAAGGAAAATGTGAAATTAAACTTAAAAATATTGATAGATGGCTGGAATCATATGTATATTACACTGCTATGAATATCTACAATACCCTATTAAGAAGCCTTTATGACCCCCACCATACACCTCTCTCTCCCTTTGCTAGAGGACTTTTTTGATGTTCATATGGTTTTCATTCAAGTGACATATGCCAATATTATAACAATTTTCTTCTTATAATGTGTAAATTTAGCACTGTAGCTAAAAAGCTGGTTATCCCACTACATATTTTTGTGAAAAACTCCAATAACTGTTGCTGAAAAACAGTTTCTTCACCTGTTGGCCTCCTTGCTACTCACTAGGTGTGGAATTGTTCTAACATCAATAAAAGCTTTCCAGATTGAAAAAATATTTAAAATGGATCTTAGACTATCTCATAAATCTGAAAAAAAAATCTTTATTCTAATGTAGTTTTTTTTAGCAATATGTTTTGGAAACAAAAAAAGAGAGAACAGTAGAATGTTGACAGAACACATGGCAGAGAGAGCTTAAAATAAGCTGATCTGTCATAATTCATTATTCAAAATCTTTATGCCATAGACAATCTTCATAGTTTATATTCAACAATGATTTAAATTTATTTCCTATGATGCATTTTCAAGAAAAAAATAACAGTATAATTATGTGGGTTTCATAAATACAGGTATGCTTTGTGACCACATCAAGGAAATATAACAGAATTCTGTACAGTAGTAGAATCTTGTGAAGGTGAGAAAGTAAGTTTCAGTGTCTGATTGCTCTGAAATCTCATTTGGCAAATATTTTTATTTGTATAATTGATTGACTATATGCTATGAAGTCATTTTCAACTCCAAGCAACCATGTACTGTAAATAGATTTTCTACGTGATGATGATTATTAATGTATGGCATTGTTACATTAGCCAAGAGATGTCTCAGAAAGCAAAAACAGAACAAATTCCTGCAGATGAATAAAATTCCCTTTATATGTAGGAACTTTGCAAATAGTTGTCTAATTAATTACAACATATTCTTAGGTAAGGTTCTGAGTGTTCCTTCATAAATGCCTTCAGTCTAGTAATTAGTATACATGTTCCTTTCTTTTTGCTTGCATTTCTAGTGGACTCTGGTACCTTGAAATTTGCCCTTAGTTTACTGCAGCCATCAGAATCCCTTCAATTGTCTCCCTATCTTTATGCTATGACTTAGGATCAGAACAGCCATTATCTCAACCAGATTTGCCTAAATCAATACACTAGATAAATTAAGTTTAGTTTTTTCTACAGATTCATCAGTAAAGCTTAAAAAGGGCCAGTGTTTTCCTAATAAAAGAAAATAAATTTTGGGGAGCATTGAGCTGATCTTTACTTTCTAATTCTGATGCCTATTTTATTTATTTCCCACCTCAAAAGAAGAATGAATTGTTGTTTATAATTATTACTACTTTGATTTTCCATGACCCCATCATCATCATCACCACCATCGTCATTTTGCTAGAGTAATCTATCAAGAATTGTTACTTATCTTCTTATAAACTTGGACTAGATGACCTACAAGGTCCCTTTCAACTCTGTTAAATATATGCTTTATATCAGTGATGCTGTCTAGTCATCTAGTCTTCTGTCTACCTGTATCCAGCACAGAAGTGATTTCAGAGTTTCCAAGCATTAAGGAAGTAGAATCCACAGGCTTTTCCTGATAAAATCACATTTGGAGCATCATGCTCCTTTTAGCATAATAAAATTGTGATCATAATGCACATTATGATAATAATACTATATCTAGAAAAGAGGCGGGGCCAGTTTAAGACTTCTTATCTGCTAAAGATACTACCTGCAGCAGCATCTTCTCCAATGGTTCTTACTTTATGTCCAAACCAACTAAGTTTTACTTCATTATTAGTATTTCCAGTAAGTAATCTGTTTTATTTTTTCCTAGTATGGAAGAATACGTTCTTTGTGCAGTACAAAACATTCTTAACAATTTTCTCTAGCACTACAATTCAAAAACATCATTTTTTCTTCATCCAGCTTTTTTGATGAACCAGATTTTATAGCTATATGTTATCCCTGGGAAAACTATAGATTTTACAGTACCTTCTTTTGTGGTGTTTCTTCATGTGTAGTATTTTGCTAGATCTGTCATAATCTTTCTCCAAATAGACTGCATATTAAGCTTTTGCACCCTTTTATTTCATCTTCAGCAAGATATTTTTTACGTCTCCTTTGTTACAGCCATCAAAATAGGATCTCCATCATATATTTTTTCCAGGAATTTTAATTCCAATTTTTAATTCTTCTAGTCAAGCATTGCTCATTATATAATATACATACTGTGTACACACAACACACACACACACAAATAACAAAACATTTTGTTACTTCTTTCTTAAATTTGAATTAATTAGTTGTTCCATTTCTGTTCTAGGAGTTTCTTCCTGTAATCATACACATTTTTCAATAAGCAAAAAAAAAAAAAAAAAGGTGACATGTGAACAGGCATATTTTAAGGATGATCCATAATTTATTATGGTCTACCTATACAAGAACATTTTGTATTATTAATAAAGCAAAACTAAACCTTAAAAAAATAACACCCTTGTTAGTCACATGAATTTGATTTTCCTTGTCTCTTCTGAATTCAGTTTGTGTATCTAGCAATTGTTTCATTTATTGTTGAGCTGTGAATGATAAAATCCTGAGCGTTATCTTACCAATCTGTGAGATAATTGTGTTCCATAATCTGATCGTTCTTTAGCCCCTTTTTTTGGTTTGATCATATAAACTGCCCTTTTCTAGCACCAGGGCGCCTGTTGTACTTTGCAGAGCTGTTTATAAAACTCAAGTAGCACTTTAACTGCATTACTTTGTAAAATTTTAAATAATTCAGCAAGGTTTCTTGTCAGCAATATCATTTAGAATTCATTATTCATTTTCCAGAATGTTTGCCTCCAGTGATCAAATGTTCATAGACATCACTGATTTGGGGGTGTTTCTTGCATACTCTTCTTTATTTATACCATCATTTATTTCTTTGTATTACTCCATCTTTGTCTGTTTTTTTTTTTTTTTTTGGTGCCAATATCTGCATAAAAAGTTTTTCCTAGTTCTGTCATTTTCTTACATATTTTTTGCTGTTCTTCCTGCTTACAATTTCTTTTATTGCTTATTCATATATGTAGGGGCGTGCATAAGCGCACCAACGTGCCTACCGTCCCTGTCCTATTGTTTCTCTTATTCTTTTATTTTTCTTATATGTACCCATTTCATGTAGTCACAACTATGTATACATTTATACTTATTATCTTGTAAACAATTGGCAAATCAAATAAATAAATAAAAAATAAATAAAATATATAACTCTTTATCTCTTCCTAATTTTCAGTGCATAGTTGGCATTTCCCCCCTGTCTGAGTTGACTCTTTTTTCAAATATTTCTCCAATTTTCAATATATCAAGAGACTATTTCATTTTCTTTATTTCAAAATATGTTTGTTTGCTTGCTTTACTTTTAAGAATATTACTAGGTTCAGTCCAGAGTTCTTTATAAATTCTATTTGTCAGATCTAATCCACCCAATCTTAGCTCACAGAATAGTAATCAATCTTGTTGTTGTGTGGTCTACCCAGTGATATCCTTGTTGGAATAAGATATGTGCTGTAACAATCAAGAAAATCTATAAGTTTGACTCAGTGCTTTATTTTGTATACTAAAACCATTTTTTTCTGCTAATCAAAATGGGATTTTACTTCTAACTTTAGTACTGCAGTATGATATAATTAGTACATTAGTTCTGCTTCAATGTTCTCTGCATCTTTCACAGTACATGAAAACTGTTGATTGCTGCATAAACTAGTAAGGTGTGTTTGATTCTTCAGTACCTCACGACCAATTGACCCAAAGGGCAATAGAATTCAGGTAATTAAGCATTTATCCTGCTTCCCTTGTTTCTCGCTGTGTGTTTGCTTTTTGCCCATGCAATTGTAATCTAATTTCTTTCTGCTTTTATTCCCAGACATGCCTGGGGCAGAATTCTTAATTCCTGACTCTGTCTCTTATAAGAAACAGTTGATTAGCTCCTAGCTTCACCTATCCCTACCATGTTCTGTTATAGTTATAAATATGCTTCACTATTTATTGTTTACAGTCCCACTATAAGGACTACTTATATGTATTTTCTGAAGGTTAGGATCTCTGGACCTGAGGATTATCCACAAACAGATGAGTTGAAACTGCAAGTGGCCAACCAGGGATTATGTGCAGAATTGTTTTCTATTACAGAAAACATGTATGTGTTTTTATTAAAAAAAAATTAGCCATCTTCTGCTTTCCCATTTTCTGTATTTCCTTTTCTATCACTTTCTTTAATAGATCTCTTTCCCTTAAAAGGACATTTTTGTGACTGTCTGTAAGATCCTTTCTTCTTCAAAAGTATCATCGGCGGTGCTTTTCGTCACAAAATATGGTTTTATTTTAACTGTTTTCCCTACTCTATCCTTCCCCTCCCTTACTCTTCCCTTTCCCCTCTCTTAGGCTTTCCTCTCTCTCCCTCTTGGTCTATGCCAAGGCCTATTTGTCTTTTTGTTGTACATAATTTGTAGTTGTGTTGTTCTTTTAAAGGTAAAACTAATAAAGTATTTTTCCAAAAAAAAAGGACATTTTTATAATCCAAAATATAATTTTGTTTTTGTCACTGTGCATTTGAAAGACAGTAATATGCACTCCAGTGTTCCAAATCACTTAAATGGCAGTTTATTACTTATTCCAAATCAGGTTGTGTTTCATATAACTTTCACAAAAAAATGTGGCAGTTTCCTCACTAAGTGTATGAGTTTTTTCTGTGGGCATGGTTTAGATTACTGTATTTATTGGATCATAATTTAATTTCCTGGTGTTTTTAAAAAAGAAGCTTTTACTTTGTTGTGTCATTGAATTTATCAAGAATCTTAAACTTAATGTAAGCCTGTCCAATTATCAATTAAATTTCCAATTTATGCAAGGAAGAAAAAAGTAATTATTAAATAGATTTAATTATTAAATAGATACTACATTTTTATTTTGATTCAGAAATGCTGGATTTAAACTAAAAAGGTAATTGTCTTTCCTGTGTGGTTTAGCAATTGGAATGTGCAAATAAATATTGGGGATACAACTCGACCAGGGCAAAGCAACAGACGCAATCTACATAGACTTCTGTAAAGCCTTTGATTCAGTGGTACACGACAAACTACTCCTAAAAATAAAATCCTATGGTATCTCTGGACAACTGCATAACTGGATAGAAGCATTCCTGGCAAACAGACAACAAATGGTCAAAATTGGGAGCGTCCTATCAAATTCTGTACCTGTCAATAGTGGTGTCCCCGAAGGCAGTGTTCTAGGACCAACTCTCTTCATACTCTACATAAATGACCTCTGTGATCATATTAAGAGCAATTGCATTCTTTTCGCTGATGATGTAAAGCTGTTCAATACCACAGACAATACTGCTACCCTTCAAAAAGATCTTGACTATGTATCAGAATGGTCAAACAAATGGCAACTTCAAATCTCAACAAATAAATGCTCTGTCTTACATATTGGCAAAAAAAATCAGAAAATAAAATACAAGCTGAATAGTCAAGATCTTGTTGATGACCCAAGCTCTGTAAAGGACCTTGGAATACTCACCTCTAATGATCTAAGTGCTAGAGCCCACTTCAACTACATAGCCAAAAAGGCATTAAGAGTTGTTAACCTAATCCTACGTAGCTTTTTCTCCGGTAATATCACACTACTAACCAGAGCGTACAAAACATTTGCTAGACCAATACTCGAATACAGTTCATCAGTCTGGAACCCACATTACGTATCTGATATTAGCACAATTGAGAAAGTCCAGAAATATTTCACAAGAAGAGTTCTCCACTCCTCTACTCGTTGTAGAATATCTTATGCCACCAGACTTGAAATTCTAGACCTAGAAAACCTTGAATTACGCCGTCTTCGGTCTGATTTAAGCATGGTATATAAAATCATACATTGCAATGTCCTACCTGTCAATGAATACTTCAGCTTCAACCATAACAACACAAGAGCACACAATAGATACAAACTCAAAGTAAACCGCACCAAACTTGATTGCAGGAAATACGACTTCAGCAATAGAGTGGTCAATGTCTGGAATACTCTACCCGACTCTGTAGTTTCTTCCCCAAACCCCAAAAACTTTAACCTTAGACTGTCTACTATTGACCTCACCCCTTTCCTAAGAGGTCTGTAGGGGGCGTGCATAAGCGCACCAACGTGCCTACAATCCCTGTCCTATTGTTTCTCTTATTCTTCTTTTATTTTTCTTATATGTACCCATTTCATGTATTCACAACTATGTATACACTTATACTTATTATCTTGTAAACAATTGGCAAATCAAATAAATAAAAATAAATAAATAAATATTCCTAATAAAATAAATGGCCAGCATTCGAGCAAGTTTTTATCAGTGGGCTTGTTAGCACAAACATTGCCATTTGTTAAGAACACAGCCTGGCAAAGATAAAGCTAATATGATTAAATGTACCATGTTTATTCATTTGAATTTTTTTCCAATTGCTACTCAAGCAAAGCAATTGCTATTTGCAAAGTCCTTGCCTTATTACTTTCTCGGTTCTTCCAAAAATGTCTTTTCAAATGTTGAAATCTTGCAGAGATAATTAATCTTAAAGAATTCTAAACATGTAATTAAACTGGGGAGTTAAAACTATTTTGATAGATTTGACTCTTCCCAGTTATGAACGACTGAGAGGACACCAGCTGTTGATGGCCTTCTGAATTACATTCTTCATAAATTTCACACTGAGAATAATTGTTTCTTGCAGGTCAGGCATGTAATGTCACTTCTAAGTTGTTGATATCATTAAGTTCCCATCCGAAATTGAATCAAGGAATGGAGTTATAAAAACATAATTTATTGGGTGAGGTAAGAGAAGACATGAAGGTTTTGGGCAATTTATCTTGTAACAAGAGAAAATAGAAGGTGTATTGATCATAAGACACTGAAATAATGGCTGGCAACACTTCATTATATCAATAACTATTTCCTTTATATAAGAACTGAAAATAAATGGAACTTCTGGTTTGTCGGCTTCGCGAGCGGCAGGGATTCGCGATACTGCGCGATCCCTGCTGCGCTAGCCGTTTTTGGTGTCCGATCTGGATGGGTTTGGAGCTAAGGCTGCCCTGCAGGGGCGGCTGAAGATAGGGGGGATCCGGAGAGGGGTTTGGGGGTGTTGCAGACCCCCTCCCCGGCCGGCAGAACCCCCCTTTTCCCAAGACGGTGCAGCGGCGGTCCGTAATGGCCGCCACAAAGAAGCCGGCAGCTGGGCAAGAATGCGCAGGAGGAAGAGGAGAAAGCCTTTGAAAGTGAAAGTTTTTCTTGGTTGACCCAGGACTCTAAGACATATTTAACATAATTCCTGGAAATTATGGCTTTTTGAATGATACTTTCCAAAAGAGAAAATAAGCGGCAATTTTGAGTGCTGAAAGGAAAGTTTACTCTCCTTCCCTACGGAATCAACAAGTGGATACTGAGAAACCTGTCTTTTTCAGGTAAAAATTGGCTTTATGTGATAAGTGGGAAGGGAGAGGACAAAAAATATATTTATATGTTAAGATTTTGTTGGAGGAGATGCCTTAAGGATTTGAAGACTGAAATGTATTGCAATAAGGCTTTAAGATACAGATTTGGACTTTCTTTTTTTGATTGATACTACCCCAGGAAGAGAAAGTGAGAACTTTGTCTTGGCTTGGATTGATTGATGACTTTGGGATTGTTCTATTTTTTAAAATATCTTGGTTGTCGCAAGAAGAAAGAGGGGGAAAAAAAAGAAAAGAAAAGATTTATAATGGCTTTTTCTGTTGAGGAACTGAGAAAAGAATATGAGCAAACAAAAAAAGATGGCAAAGATGGTGTGAAAGAAGCCTTCCTTTTTTTTTAGAAATGGCGCTTGCTACCTATCAACAAACACTACAACAGATGGAGGCAGCAGCAGCAGAAGAAGAAGAAGAAGAAGAAGCCATCTTTAATGAATTTCAAAATTTAACTAAGAAAGAAGGAAGAAAGAAAGGAAGGAAAATGAAAGACTTAAGATTTAAAAAAACACTCAAGAAAGAGAGAAATAAGGTGCAAAATCAATATAATGATAGTAAACAAAAGAAAAAAGAAACACAACAGAGAAGGGAAGCCAGTAAGGCAGAGGCTAGGAGAAGGGTGGGTAGAAAGGTCTGGTGGGAGAAGAAAGAAAGGGAAAAGGTGGAGAAAAGCCACAAAGTTTTGAAATCAGATGGGAAAAGAGGAATCTTTTTTAGGGACAAAGGGTAAAGTATAATTTCTTTAAAAAAGATTTTGCAAGGTACATAAGATGATATTGTAGCATTTGTATTAGAAATAGAAAATTAGAATGGTTTAAGAGTTAATAAGATATTAAAATGTTGAAATGTTTAGTAATGATTGATTTTAAAATGTAATAAAATATTAAAGGGAATGTTTAGAATATTGAGTTTTAATTAAAGAGTTTAATATGACTATGGTATTGATGTTATTATAAAATTATTATTGTAGCATTTGTCTTTGGAAAAGGCAATGGGAATGTTATAAGATTCAATATTTAGATCTATTATTTAACTATGTATTTAATCATTTTGGATTTATTATTTTTCTTTTATTAAAAAAAATAGTAGATAGAATGTACCAATGTACTTTTTTTATTATAAGGAATGAGACAAAGGGATAATAAAGAATGGACAAAAGATACAAATATAATGATTCAAATTAAGATGGATTAAATAAGATAGAATTAAGAAGAGTGAAATGTGTGGAGAAGCTAATATAGAAGACATAGAATGGTAAATAAAATAGGTAATGACATGTAAGATGAGCATGAATATAATTCAAGTCCATGTAGAGAGAGGTACCTGGGGCCAAGTTACTTTCCTAAAAGATTTTTTATATGTTTGTGTGTTGTGTGTTTATGTTTCTGGGAGAATTAATAAAACCTTGCAGAAATATAGAATGAGAATAATGGTAACCAAATCAGAAAGAAATAGATGAAATAATAATAGTGAAATTGAATAAGAGTAAAGAGAAGTAAAGAGAAACTGGATAAGAGGTATTTGTATGCTCATATGGAAATGGTTTAAAATAGAATTATATTGTATAAAATAAGGTTTTATTTGACTTGTAAAATTTATAATGGAAAAAGGTTCAAGTATGTAATGGTTAATGATGATTTGTTTGTCTTTAAAATTAATAAAATTTGTTTAAAAAAAAAAAGAACTGAAAATAAATGTGGTTCCCAGAACCCTTGGTTATATGAAATCACCAATAAATATACTATCTTTGAGAAAAGGGCTACATGCAATTAGTTTTGGATTTTAGTACAATAGCAAGAGGACAATAGCAAGAAAAGTAAAAGAGGACAATAGCAAAAAAAAAGTAAGATTAGTTTCTTCCACCTTGTTGTAGTTTTTTTTTTTTTTTTTGCATCTGCTTTTTTGACTCCTAAAAATTATGCTAAGTTTTTAAACAGCAATAAAGAATAGTCAATTAGGCTTGGATACATGCAAAATTTGTATTGGGATTCATAATGCTTACTTATCAAACAAAGTGATTTGAGCTTAGAGAAGACATTGTTATCAAACAACGTAATTCCATCCACACATCTGTTGTGCATGTTCTTCAAACTTTTGTAAGAAACGAGGAGCGGTGTAAAGGCTATAGATGAGAAGTGCCATAAAGAAACATTTACAGTACATCTCAACTAAAATAATACTACAATGCAGGCAAGACACAATTCAAAGAATGTTAGATTTATTACATAACACACATAACACATAACACACATAAGCTTGAATTTTAGCTAGCAAAACCAAGAGGGAGAGCAAGATGGAGATGGAGCAATTATGCTTTTCAACAAAAGAAAAAGAATAATTTTAAGGATTCAGTTAATGGAATTACATAGTTAAGTACATAAAACTAATTAGGTGGTCTACTGCTTGTTTGCAGAACAACTCTGTTCTGTTATTTCTGATTCTAGATATTGCTCTTTCCAGAACTGGTTCATTATTCCAAATATCCTCTTCTTTTAGAACTTGATTTGTAATTGCTAATCATTATTTCTTTGTTTTCAATCTTTCTATGTTTGAAATGAGTAAACAACTTGACTTTCAGTAGTTGTGCAGCTGCTGGCCCTGGTTGCTCACCAACAGCCCTGAGTTTTGTAGCACATTTTTCATCAGATGTCCAAGAAATCCAACATCTAATGTGATCCTAGTTGACCAGATGATGACACAGGTATGTGTTTCTATAAATTACATCTCACCATATTGTTTATGGGAGAGACTCTTCATTGGATTCCTCTGGTGAGACCTGCCTGTATGTCTGAATCTCTGGCAGAGCTCATATCTTTCTCAGAACAAGCAAGCCTCACAACCATGTCAAGATATTTCCTAAAGCTGCAGAACATCATCCAAAATAAAATTGTGGTTCAATACTCTTCATATATATAGCAAGTAACACTCTACAATGGCCTTTCTTAACTTGCTGCTTTTTATTGACCATTCTGGTTAAATATTGACCATTCTGGTTAAATATTGACTGTTCTGGTTAAATATTTTAGGAGCTGCAGTGTAACTCAATTTGCAAATGCCATGCTGGGAGAAGTTGCTGATCACTGCTGTGGAAATGAGTTGTCACATAGAAATTTGCTATCAATTGATGTATTTTTTCAGCATCCCGGTTACTTATGCTTTACTTGTTAGTCTCTTCACTTTATTTCTGAATATATTTTCCAGAGTGATAAGCTGAATAGGATGGTAAAATTATTCAGTTAAAGTAATAGGACTTTTAGCTGGTTGAATAGTTTTTCTTGTCCAGGTGGAGATATGCAACAAGAGAGATTCTAATGGGATATTTTTAACTATTTATTTATTTATTTATTTATTTGATTTGCCAATTGTTTACAAGATAATAAGTATAAATGTATACATAGTTGTGAATACATGAAATGGGTACATATAAGAAAAATAAAAGAATAAGAGAAACAATAGGACAGGGACGGTAGGCACGTTGGTGCGCTTATGCACGCCCCCTACAGACCTCTTAGGAAAGGGATGAGGTCAATAGTAGACAGTCTAAGGTTAAAGTTTTTGGGGTTTGGGAAGAAACTACAGAGTCGGGTAGAGTATTCCAGACATTGACCACTCTATTGCTGAAGTCGTATTTCCTGCAATCAAGTTTGGTGCAGTTTACTTTGAGTTTGTATCTATTGTGTGCTCTTGTGTTGTTATGGTTGAAGCTGAAGTATTCATTGACAGGTAGGACATTGCAATGTATGATTTTATATACCATGCTTAAGTCAGACCGAAGGCAGCGTAATTCAAGGTTTTCAAGTTCTAGAATTTCAAGTCTGGTGGCATAAGGTATTCTACAACGAGTAGAGGAGTGGAGAACTCTTCTTGTGAAATATTTCTGGACTTTCTCAATTGTGCTAATATCAGATACGTAGTGTGGGTTCCAGACTGATGAACTGTATTCGAGTATTGGTCTAGCAAATGTTTTGTATGCTCTGGTTAGTAGTGTGATATTACCAGAGAAAAAGCTACGTAGGATTAGGTTAACAACTCTTAATGCCTTTTGGCTATGTAGTTGCAGTGGGCTCTAGCACTTAGATCATTAGAGGTGAGTATTCCAAGGTCCTTTACAGAGCTTGAGTCATCAACAAGATCTTGACTATTCAGCTTGTATTTTATTTTCTGATTTTTTTGCCAATATGTAAGACAGAGCATTTATTTGTTGAGATTTGAAGTTGCCATTTGTTTGACCACTCTGATACATAGTCAAGATCTTTTTGTAGGGTAGCAGTATTGTCTGTGGTATTGAACAGCTTTACATCATCAGCGAAGAGAACGCAATTGCTCTTAATATGATCACAGAGGTCGTTTATGTAGAGTATGAAGAGAGTTGGTCCTAGAACACTGCCTTGGGGACACCACTATTGACAGGTACTGGATTTGATAGGACGCTCCCGATTTTGACCATTTGTTGTCTGTTTGACAGGAATGCTTCTATCCAGTTATTCAGTTGTCCAGAGATACCATAGGATTTTATTTTTAGGAGTAGTTTGTCGTGTACCACTGAATCAAAGGCTTTACAGAAGTCTATGTAGATTGCGTCTATTGCTTTGCCCTGGTCGAGTTGTGTCGTCCATATGTTTTTGCAGTGTAAGAGTTGCAGATTACAGGATAGTTTTTTCTGAAACCAAATTGTTTATTGGAGAGTAGGTTATTTGTCTCTAAGTGAAGGATGATGGATTGGTTAATAATTGATTCCATGACTTTACAGGTGACGCAGCATAAGGAGATTGGCCTGTAATTTAACATAATTTAACTGTAATTTAATTTAATGTAATGTAATTTAATTTAATGTAATGTAATTTAACTGTAATTTAATCTGTAACTAGATGCAGACTTTTCAAATATCTATAATTGAATATTTTTAATATACTATTGATATGTTTTAGTGTATTGCCTGAATTGTGACTCTTTGCTCGTTATTAAGACAGTCCTTCCTTTAGCTGCTTTTGTCCCTTTGATTTTATTATCCCTTTATTGATTTTTCCTCAAAGGCTTAGCCTATGATTACTGAGGCTGAGTTTTTAGGAAAGTTTTTCACAGTTGCCATCAAGAAATACACTATGGAAACCTGAAGCTCATTTCATTTGTGATTCTTGAAAGCTTGCAGTCAAGTTATACCACTTCAGTGTGAAACTCCAAGGAACTGCATAGATAAAACACGGAGTGAGAAGAAACACGGAAAGACTTCTTTGAAAAGGTGGGGGAAGGGAAAGAGAATGCAAGCAACACTGAAATAGCAGCCAATGCATCCATCAAAGTAAAGAAGCAAAATCTCATGGTACATACAAAAGAAAAAGAAAAAAGAAACATTTTGGTGCACACCCAATCTTCAAAACACAGCCTATGAAAACCCAGAGAAAAAGTGCTTAAAGCTACCCTGGCCTCAGATAATCCATGACATTGAAAAACTGAGAATTTGATAAATAGTATTCTCCTATTTTTTCAATCATTCCAGAATATAATTGATGTTATGTTTGACAAGATTCATAGAATCAGTTTATTATTAGAAAAGTATCTGGTAGTCAGGGAGAAACTTGCTTGAAAGTGTTGGATCATAATTATAAATTGCAGTATGTTTAGAAATAGGCACAATTCCTTTCCTTTATCTCTTAATGATAATAGAAGAAATCATGGATCCTTTACTTGCTTAGTTTAAATGCCAAGCTATAGAAGAATTTATGGAAGATACATATTTTTGTAAAAAAAAAAAGATTCTACATTTGAGTTAGATTTCTATTTTACATTAAAGAATTACAAATCTACTAAATTTGTAGATTAATTTGTAGATTTAATCTATTAAATTTACAAATCTACAATTGTCTACTATTGACCTCACCCCTTTCCTAAGAGGTCTGTAGGGGGCGTGCATAAGCGCACCAACGTGCCTACCGTCCCTGTCCTATTGTTTCTCTTATTCTTTTATTTTTCTTATATGTACCCATTTCATGTATTCACAACTATGTATACACTTATACTTATTATCTTGTAAACAATTGGCAAATCAAATAAATAAATAAAAAAATAAAAAAAAATCTTAGTGATATATTTTATTTTGAATACAAGCAAGTTTTCTATTATGGAATTGGAATAATAATATTCTTTATTGACCAAGTATGATTGGACACACAAGGAATTTGTGTCAGTTGCATAAATTCTCAGTATGTGTACAAATAACAAAATTATAAGTCACACACCATAAATCATAACATACAATAAACAAGTAATAAATCATAAGATACCAATAGAAGAAAGTAGTAGGAAAGATGAGACGAAAAAGATGAGAAGATGAGAAGAATACAGCCCTACATGGGTAAATATCTTTAGGTATAGGACAGTGAAGTGAGAATTAGATGTTTAGCTGAGTTATGGCATTTGGGGGGGGAGGGGGGGAAACTATCTTTGTGTCTAGTTGTTTTGGTATGTAATGCCCTGTAGCAGCCAAAAATGTTTTATATTTTAGAAGGCCATTCTTTCTGAAATGTGGACTTTATCTGGCAAAATACCTGGTTTAGCAATAAAACATCACAAAGCTAAAAGGGATCCCTCCTGGAATTTTCCAAAGGGTACTTCCAATCACTTACCATTGTCAACCCTCAAACTTTCAAAGCCAGTCTCACAATGGGCCATGATTAGCACTATGGCAGCCATTATTAGAACATCGGATAAGCTATAAATATTCCTTCCAGCTCGCCAATATAAGGGAGTGTCAGAATCATTATTTAAGTGACTCTCATCATCGCCCAATGCTTCATTTTACCAAAAATAAACAATAGAAATTCAGATCACTAATTGTAAAGACATCTTGTTTGTTGATCTATAATGTTATGGTGGCTTAGTAGGTGTTAGGAGGAGGAAGAACTAAGAATTCCATGTTACAGAAGAGAAGTTTCTATGTTTTGAATTACCGCTTAGCTTCTTATCATTTCCCATCTTATTAAAAAAAAATAAAAAATCACAGGACTACCAAATCCTCCCTAGAGGTATCTTATCATCCCATCAACTTAGACAGTTTTATTCTGACTAAAATGCTCTCCCTTTTCTAAATTTATTTTAATCTTGTTTGGCGAAATATAATAGGAAGGTGTTGGGTTTTTTTGCATTTTTTATTAATTTTATTTATAAAACATGTAAAAATTCAATTTCAGTTAAACAGTGTGCTGTCTGGGTACAATTATTTTTAGGAAATCATAATCAAAATGTTTACAATAGCATCATAATAATATTAATTCTATAATAATGATAATATTTTACTTGTCTGCTTTAACAAATCTCCTTTATAACATTTGTCCTTTTTATATCCCTATATTTCTAATTTCTGTTTTTATTATCTAACCATTAGTAAATAAGTCCCATATCAAGAAATATTCAGTTTCTTCTTTTTCTTTAATTGTAAATGTTAATCTGTCAATTTCTGCACATTCTAATATATATATATTTATTATACTATCATCTGTTGGGATCTCTTGGCTCTTCCATTTTTGTGCAAATACAATTCTGGCTGCAGTTAATACATGTAAAATCAAATATATATTCCTTTTATCATTACTTTTTTAGCAGGATGCCCAGTAAAAATATTTCTGGTTCCAAATCTATATGCTGCTTTATCATTTTTTCCAACCAAGTATCTATTTTCATCCAATATTTTTAGGAAGTTCTAATTTTTGTTGTTGGTCTGAGTGAAGAATAAGAAGCTCCTGTTCCCACAAAATAGATCTGGCACAAGAAGAGTCATGAATGCATAAGTATGGAAACAAATGGTTAGATGAGATGAATCTATATAGAGAGTTATTATCATGGACAAAGATAATTAATTAAGTCTGCTTGTAGGCTGGAAGCCAGTCTGTCTTCTGTCATTATGATCCAAATTTATGTTATTTCATACATAAGTATACTGTGCATGTTTTCCCTTAAAAATCTAGGAATCTTTTGAAAAGGTATGTAAAGATGTAGGGAAATACATGGAGACACACACACACACACACACACACAGCAACAACAACAGTGAGTGTGTCCTACTGTTCAGTACTTGCATGAATTGTGGAGATGAGTAGAGGCACGTGCTATGAAGTACTATTAGATACATATCTAGTATCACAATGCAATAAAATTATGATTAAAGGATGGCTAATTATACTACATAAGAATGTGGCCCAATACAAAATCAATAGACTTCGATTGAATTTACATGCTACAAAATAGTTGGAAATAGCTGTAAGAAAAATGAAGCTTTGAAAATTTTTATCAAAACTGAAAAGCAAAAGCAAAAGCCAGATCGATTATTATATCAATCATAATTTATTGCATTGTAATAATAGATATACATCTAATAGTACTTTGTAACACATGCCTTAACTCCTCATCTCCAGAATTCATGCTAGTACTGAACTGTAGGACACATTCACCTCAGTTCTAGAGTATGATATTTTTTCCTTAACACCTGAGTTAATCCTAAATGTTCTATCTGCATATCATGGGACTTTGGGATGATTGCATCACTTTTACATAAAAACAATTTCCTTGATATTCATTCATTTTTTACAGATAGTACTAATTGCAATATAATTGAAAAGAGCTAATAGGCTCTCATGTTAAACCTATGCCATGAAACAAGACCATCTATTTGTCAGTCCCTAATAATCCATCAGAAACTGATACCAAGGAACTAAGGCACACAATAGAGACATGAAAAGAACAGTGCCAGATAATTTGAAGCAACTCTTATGTACATTCATACATGCATGCATACATACATATTTGAACAATCTAAGCCAGGGGTCAGCAACCCACGGTTCTGGAGCCGCATATGGCTCTTTCATCCCTCTGCTGTGGCTCCCTGTCTCTCAAAATATGCATCACAACTGCCAATGTGCAACAACATCCGCCGGCACGTTATTTATTGTGCTTTTCAACCCCTGGTAGGCTAACCATGGATATATCCAAGAAAACAAGTTTCAGAAGAAAACAGAATCTTTAATTCAACTATATATGCTAGTTTTGTGGCCGCTCAGAACATAGTCAGGCACGGGAAGGGTTTTGTGGCTCCCAATGTTTTCTTTTCTTGGAAACAGGTCCAAATGGCTCTTTGAGTGTTTAAGGTTGCCGATCCCTGATCTGAGCAAATGTCAGGGTTCCCTTCTGGCCATCACCCCATAGTTGTTTTGGTAGTGATTAGGAGGATAAAGGGAAACACAAAAGTGCTGACAGAGTACAAAAATATAATAGTGGGTTCTGAGTGAATTATTAACCTTAATATATCAAGCAGAAACAATTACTGATTGAATAGTTGTTGCTTTTAGTTTATACAAAAAAACAAAGTGGTAGAATTACTGCTTTATCTTGAATTTTGCTGGTATTTTTTTAAAAATCTAACCTACTAACAGAGTCGTTGTGAAGATAAGATATGTGCAATGTATTGCACACCAGCCTTGACTCTTCAAAGAATAAACAGCATGTAAAATAATGGTAGAAAATTATACTTGTTCCACTGCTGATAATTGACATATATTGAGCAATTGAGAAGACATTGTAGTGATTAAAGCCATGGGCAATTTTAAAAATGTGTTCTGGGTGAAGGAGTCTTTTTCTCCTAAATAGCTGCCTTGGTTTATCTACCTGTTTCTTGAAGCATTCTGAATAATCTTGAGACACTCTGCTGATTGACATTTGGCCCTGAGAGCCTCTCTTGCACAAAATCAGTCTGTTCTTGGGTTGATTTTAAGATGCTTCATTGAACTTCAGCAAACAAGAAAGAACTTGGGAATCCTATTTATTTAAAAGAGAGGGAAATAAAAATCTTCAAAGTATTTTACTGCTCTTCAGCCTGACACAGAGGCTGCTCCATTCCAATTATGCACATTTCTCAAGGCATACATTTTTTGGGGGGTCTCTTTTTTAAAAAGATTATAATTTATTTTAATAAAGAACCCAAGTAGCAGCTAGCATGAATAATATTGCCTTTTTTCAATTTGGGGTCTATTATACCGTGTTTATGCCTTCTGCTCATCAAAGTTAGATTATTGGATGAAACTCCATATGACAGACGCTCTTGACAGTGTGATGAAATGTGCAATTATCTCATTGTAAATGTTCCAATATTATTACACAAATTCTCAAATTCCATGAGTTATCTAATATATTGCAGATGAAATTTAATGGATCCTAATAAGTGATACTTGGGGAATACATGGTGACCAGCAAAGCAGTGGGAGATGACATGTAAGATTTCAAGTTTCTGGTTTACAGGTATAGGAAAAGGGAATTAGATTTGTGAATGAAAAGCCCCTTCTGGATAGACATATGTTCTATTTCATGACATAAAGTTGGTGATTTATATTGAATTACTTTGAGAGCCATTTTATGTGGATGGTAGCCATTTAAACTGAAAAGGTCAAATATTTGGAGGAAAAATTCTCTGGCATGCATGGACATGTGTGGAGATTTTAAATTATCTGTATCAATATCTAGACATTTTTCTGTAAAAAAGCTTTGTAAAAGATGAATAAAAATAATAGCACAGATCTACTCAAGGGTATCATTTGGGAAAGGCATATTATCATTAGGAACAGAGTAATAGTGAGGACATTGATCTGTATTACCTATTGGCATAATGTGAGCCTTAACAGTAACAGATGGACTAGTCAGTCAGAGATATTTATAGCATAATTGATCAGTAGTCATTTACAAAATCATGATGTGATAAAAGCTTTTTATTTATCTATGTATTTTATTTCTTTATATGTTAAAATAGCAGCTCTTTATGAGAATGAACTTTGCAAACAGAAATAGAATTTTGATGGAGTACAGCAAATACATTTTAAATGAGTACAGAAAGGTTAAAGATATAGATATATAAAATACAAATTTGTATTTAGAGGATACAATTATAGAATGGAATGTGGGGAACTTAGAAATTTAATAACATGGGGTGTATCAGTGGACTACAGATGTAGAACTTGAGCTTTATGCAAATTAACAAAGTCTTGATTGTAGCTCCCAGAGAACTCCAAAGATTTTGTCATAGTGCCAAATAGAAGGAAAAAAAAGTGTGTCTAATTTTTATTACTAATTAGTTGATAACCTGGCGTTTCCCGGGTATTTATTTATCCCAATCCTGTATTAGACAGGAAAAGGAATGAATTATATCTATAGTGTCAAATAAAAGTAACTTTATTTACAGGGTTTTAAAAGTATAAATAAAGTATACAAATTATAAAGGAAGCTATAGATGTAACAGCTCTATTTCTCCTATAGTGTAGTCAGGCCTCATAGTGTTGCACATGTCTAGATGTAGCAGTTCTATCTCTCTTATCCTGTAGTTGGGACTCACACTGTTTTACTATCTCTGAAGCTCTAAATGTAGCAGTTCTATCTCTCTTATCCTCATGCTATTGCACTGTTTCTGAAGTTCTAGATGTAGTAGCTCTCTCGCACAGTGTCACAAGTCTTCTATTCCTCTCCTTGGAAGTTTCTTGTCTATGCTGGTTTCATTTTTGTAGCCTTTGATTGCACTTGGCCAATTGCCTGACATTGCCTTGGAGGGATCTTGGGTCTGGCACTATTACCTCATCCACTGTAGTGAGAATCAAAGACCTAATTGCTCTGGCCAACAGCCTTGGAAAAATTCTACAGGGAACAGCCTTTGAGGTAATTATCTGCATTAGCAGGTACCTCCCCCGACAACTTGCCCTATTTGGTTGAAGCTGAAGGGCCCTTACCAGAGGGAGCCCCCTTGTTTTTTGTAAGAACCAATTTCCCTTGCCAGAGGGAGCCCCCTTGTGGAGTACTGTGAAGCTGTTACCATAGCAACTCCACTGTGCTGTACAGTAGTAAAGGTTCCCCTCGCACATATATGCTAGTTGTTTGGAAGCCATTTTAAGGCACACACACACAGGGATATTAGATGTGATGACCCAGGGCATGGCACAAAGGCAACACAGATAATCAGTAGGAGTCCCTTTATTAGCTCCAACTTTGCCCCCAATATCCCGGTTACTTTCTGGCTGGACAAACTCTCCCAGGAACAGCCTTTGAGTGCAGAGAATCAAGTCCAAAACATGGTCAACAAAAACTGTAATTATAAGTCCAATCAAGGCAAAATGAGGTAATTAGTTCAGCAGGGCAGAATTCCATACATGAAGACACGGCTGCTCAGCCGGACTTTGCCCTTCCCCAGTTTCCTCCATAGCCAACGGAGCCACACTTCCACTCCCTGTCAGCTGTTCGTCTTCCTCCTCGGATTCTGACTCCAACAGGGACATGACAATTAAGGGTGTCTTACCCTCTCAGTATTTGTTTCCAGAGGGTAAGTCATCTGTACCAAGTTTAGTTGAAATTGTTTTAGGCATTCCAGAGTAATGCTGAAACATACAATAATATAGATATTTAAAAAATGATAGATAGATAGATAGATAGATAGATAGATAGATAGATAGATAGATAGATAGATAGACAGATAGATGGTGATGATGAAAAAGGAGGAGGAGGAGGAGGAGGAGGAGGAGGAGGAGGAGGAGGAGGAGGAGGAGGAGGAGGAGGAGGAGGAGGAGGAGGAGGAGGAGGAGGAGGAGGAGGAGGAACAGCAATTCTAATTGCTTCCCCTCCAAGTCATTGATGGTTATTTAGAGAAGTCCAAGTTTTCTTGTCCCCCTGCCTTAGGCTTGTGGTAAAGTAACCAAACCCAAAGCTATCCAACTGGCCTAGATCTTTTTTCTTTCTTTCTTTTTTCTTTTCTTTTTTTCCTTTTCTTCACTTTTAGCTTTCTCTTTTTTCTTTTTCTTTTCTTAAGTTTTTAATGTTAACATGTTTAATAAATGTATATAGTAGCTGTTAAAAAAGAAATTTGAGGAATATTTTAAAGAAACCGAGTGATCCATGAAGTTTGAACCAAAATATGTGATTTTGGTCAAGCAGTAGCTAACAAAATATGAAAATCATATCAGTCGTCTCAATTTATAGAGTTCACTTCATTTATTCCAACATTATCTCATTATTCAAGCCAATTATAAATAAAACTATAAGACAAGATTAATAACATTAACTGTCTCCTGAAAACATTTTATTTTGCATAAATCATTAGTTATCCATTACCTTGGAATATACTCAGACATTCTCGCTGCAGAGAGTTAGGCTGATTACTAAATTTTAATCAAACTCTGTTTATATGTAGCATATTAAAATCAGACATATAGATGTATAAAGGAAACAGATGTATAATGCAAACTAAGTTATTGTTTAATCATTACTTCTTGTAGCTTGTACAATTCGAGAAATGACAATTAATTGTACTTTCCCCCATTAAATATTTATTTATTTATATTTATTATACATTGCAATAAAAGAAACTAAAATCCTGTAAGATAATTTAAACTGATTGAAAATGACTGGTTAAAGATTATTCATTCCTCATTCTCATTGAACTTCATGGCTGAGCTTTGTTCATGCAACATGTTAAAAGCTCTAGTTGCATTATACCAGCTTTCATGCTGTTGTTCTGTTTTAATTGGCTATATATTGTAATGTATTCTTACTCTGAAGAAAGCCCAAATTAAGAAATTGTATGCAGAAATACAGCTAATTCCTACAGAGTTATTTTTTTCCTACTTAGAATCTATCTCATTGAATGGCAAGACTTAAAAGGCATGCAAAGGATTGTTTTGCAGTTATATAAGTATAAAATACCATCTATCTGAACAGTTTCTTAATGAATTTCATAGCCGGCAATTAATTTGTAAAATACAATAAGCTCTATAATGGGACTCCAACTCATTTTCTTGTTGAGAGCACAGAATCATCTCTATATTATTATGTCTAATATTTTTAGTAAGCTAATTTGCTTGTTTTTATGTTATTCCTATAAAATATTTTAAGTCCATCATTATTAGTCAATTCTTCTATTGATAAATATAAATTAACACCATTGTTATCTAACACATTAATAATTCAAATGTATTATTATTTTTCAACATTTGTGTGTAATAATATTTCATTTAAGAAAAAAAATGTTCCAACTGTATTTAACTAATTAAATTTGGTCATCTTAAACCTTGTCACCTCACTAACAGCAAATATACAAATGGTTTCATAATTCTTTATACTTTTTACTCACAGAAATAAAGTGCCTTTAATTATTTATGATTTGCAAGATATCCTCCTGACATGAATTAACATGAATAGCAATTGCATATCTAATGTTCTATATCCACAACAAGGTGCTAAAATTACCGAGAAGACTGAGCACATTGGGGGGAAAAGACAGGTAAACTCATTTATTTAAAAAATAATTAAAAGGTACAAAACATTATTTATTGTGCTGGGAATAGCAGTTAAGCATCATTGGGATTGTCTTTTCCTCTTAAAGTAGCCTAATTATCAGATGAAAAAGACTTCAGGGAATAGTCTAGATTCTTTTGAATCAGAGAAAAAACTTAGGATCCTAATGAGAAGAACTGGGCTGAGGGAGCACAACTAGGATTTTCCATTCTGTGAAATATTTTCTGCCTAAAAAGATTTCAAAACATCAATAGCAATAAGGCAATTTTAAAGTTAATTCATTACGGTACTTCTTGCATTACGGTCACTCAGCATTAAATAAATTGGCTTTGGTGTATGCATTTGTATGTGTTGCTATGAAGTAACATAAAAAAATTAAAGAGTTCCTATATTTTTAAACTTGATCATTGATGTTGTATATCTTACTGCTTTCACTGTATGAAAGCAGTTGACCTGTAAAGCCAAGGCTGTTGTATGTGCAAAATATGGCAAAACTGAACATTGTCTCTGTGCCATGCAACAACCATAAGCTTCATAATGATAGGTGTGGCAAGGCAATCAAAGCCCTGCCTGTTTTTACATCTGTGCAATCCATGCGACACATATTAAAAAGGTGGCTGGGCTTCAATTACCTATTTGTGTTCACTGATTTGAAGCTAATGACTATTGTTGTGAATGTATTGTGCAGAGACAGAGGAACTATAGCCAGTGACATCACCTCACCTCTGTGGATAGGACCAAAATTTTCAGCTCATTCTTATATAGAAATTGTTAGGTATAACATTGATACCAAATATGGTTTGGGTGAATAAATATATAAAACTTAGATATCATGGTTTAAGTGCTTATCACTTTAAGCACAATGCAGCAGGCAATTAGCCGATTAAGGGTGCGGTTAGAAGTTACAATATAAGGAAGCATTAGAAGCTGGAAAGCCGCCTGTTACTGTGTGCTGCTGCGACTTACTGTGTGCTACTGCGACTAACTGAGATTACTGACTGTGAGTGCCTGTGACTGAACTGTTATTGTTTGCTACTGTTTGCTGATTTACTGCGTAATTCTACTGAATATCCAGCGTTTGTTTCTCTGGAGAGTGAAACCGGAGGAGGAGAAGATATCTTTATCGGCTGATAAAGATATTGCAAGGACTCTTAACTTGGACTATACTAGTGAGTCTTACTGGATGGAAATACTGTGAATGAATTAATGGACTGAATGACAATGCTTAAACTCTAACTGGATTAAAAACTATTTAAACTACAAACAGTGTTTGTGTTCAGTGTGTGTATACTCTGGGGCCCTTCCGCTCTCCTTTGGTTGCCTGGCTTGACTACTGCTGCAATACTCTTCTAGGGGTTAATTCCCACAGCCCTAACATTGGTTATGGGCCCAGCAGCATAGTCTAACTAACCAGGATATAGCAGAGAGAGTTGGTGTGAGTTGCACATTACTGTAAAAACAAACTGTTTTAATTAGTTTAAAATAGTCAAAATATCTGAAGAGTAATGGCACAAGTAAATTTGTCACAACTGTCCATGATATCCAGGCTGGATGGAACAAACTATGTTTCATGGTCAATGAAATGTAGTTTACTTTTACGCAGAGAAGGTTTGTGGGACATTATAGCAAACCCACCAGATGTGAGTAGATGGGATCCTGCTAATGATGATGATAACGAAAAGTTACAAGACTTTAAACTGAAGAATGAGCAGGCTTTATGCATCATAGGACTGACTCTCTGTGATCAGCAGCTTGTCCATATTCGTGGAGAAGAAAATGCTGCAAACTGCTGGGAGAACCTCAGGAAGATTTATGTTCGGGACAGTGTAGGAGCACATATAAATCTTACACGGAAGCTTTTTCGAACGCATCTTCAGAGGAATGGAGATATGTTAGTTCATTTAAACTGTATGAAGAGCATTTTTCAAGATTTGCAAGAAAAAGAGCTTATATTTAATGAACTGCAACAAGTCTACATAATATTATCTTCATTAGATCAAAGCTATGATGACTATGTGACTTCGTTAGAGGTATTGCCAAAAGAAAGCCTCTCATTAACCGAGATTACAGGCAGGCTACTAGAAGAAGCCAGAAGAAGGCGTGAGCGTGATTTGAGCTGAGAGAAGATAAGAAAGAAGAGAAATTATCTTCAAAGCTTGAAAGAAACCAGCAAAGCAAAGTAAAGCACCCGGAAGAAGAGAATTTATCTTCAACAGCATACACAATTAAAAAGTGTTTTAATTGTGGAGGCAGAGGACATTTGGCAAGATTCTGCAAAAAGAGAAAAAGCCAGAATGTAAAAAAGCCAAAGAAAGCATTTGAACTAGCCACGTTTAGCAACTCTGATGTGAAGAATAATTTATGGGTGGTTGACAGTGGCGCATCCCACTGCATCACAAGAGATAAGACAAAATTTATAAAAATGTCTACAAGCTCTCAACATATATCTCTTGCTAACGGCTGGAACCTGAAAGCGAAAGGTCAAGGTTTTGCACGTTGTCCAGTATATAAACCAGGATATAAAAATGTTGTATGTACCGCAACTAAAGTTTAATTTGCTTTCAGTAAGGGTATTAGATAAATTAGGTTATGTAATTACTTTTAAAGATAATAATTGCATAATTGAAAAAGATAACAAAAGGGTAACTGAAGCTTTAAATGGAACATTATATGTCTTAGATAATAGTAAGAAAGGGGAGGCTCAAACTGTATTTAATAATATAAAGCCTCATGATGAATGTACCCATTTATTGCATAGGCGTTTGGGGCATGTAAATTTTAAAATGCTAAAACGTACAGTTGAGTTATCTGAAGGAATAAGGTTAAAATCTTGTGATAAATATTTGCGTTGTAATGTTTGCTGTGAAGATAAGAGCAAAGTATTGCCTGCAAATAGGCTAAATGGTTTCAAAACAAAAGAACCTTTAGAAGTAGTATTTGCAGACATAATAGGTCCAAAGAAACCCAGTATGGGGGGTGCTAGATATATACTGAGCATTATGGACCATTATTCTAGATATGGGTTTTGCTATTTAATGAAAAGCAAAACTGAAACATATCAACATTTTTACAATTGGCTTAGGTTTGCTGAAAGAAAGTCTAAACGACAACTGATAACCCTGGTGACAGATAATGGTACGGAATTTATTAATAACAAATTCCAGAACAGACTTAAGATATCTGGAATAGAGCATAAGAAATCTGCTCCATACAGGCCAGAACATAACGCTTTTATTGAAAGAAGAGGCCAAACACTACAGGCAATGGTTAGAACAATGTTAAATGATTCTGGGTTACCTGATTCTTTGTGGGGGAGGCTACAATGTGTGCTAATAACATATTGAACAACGTTGTTAATACAACAACAGGTGAAATACCATTTACCAGGTGGCATGGCAGGAAACCTGACTTAAGTTACCTGCACACATTTGGTGCACCAGCATGGGTGCATATTCCTGCACAACTCAGAAAAAAAGGGCAACATAGAGCTAAAAGATTTTTCTTCGTTGGTTATCAGGCAAACCATAGGGCATATAGATTTTGGGAGAAAGGCACATCTAAAGTGTTATGTAGTGCTAGTGCCCAATTTCTAGAACATGAAGGATGGGAGAAATTAGAACAGGATGCCAATAAAGATGTAATTATTGAATCCTATAGAAATCCCATTAGTTATCCCTGTAACTTTAAAAATAAAGTAAAGAGACAAATACAGGATGAAATAGTGCCCATAAAGGAAGAAACAGATTCAATAGCTGAACAGGATGAGGAAGATGAACAGGTAGTAGTTCAACAAAGTCCTCCTGTAAGCCCTGTAATTCCCAGAAGAACTACACGTGATATCTAGACCGCCTGATAGGTACCAGGCTAACACAGTGTGCCAGATTAATCAAGTTCCTAATTCTGTAGAAGAAATTAAAAAGTATCCTACTAAGGAAAAAGAAAGATGGTATGCAGCAATGAATAAGGAACTGAATTCATTAAGAGATATGAAGGTGTATGAAAATGCCAAATTACCTGTAGGAAAGAAATCCATTGGCTGCAAATGGATATTTAAGGTAAAAATAGATAAAGATGGTAATTTAATCCATAAGGCAAGGTTAGTAGCCCAAGGTTTTAGGCAGAATGCTAATGACTATGATGAGGTGTTTGCACCTAGTCTTAAGGCAGCAACCTTGAGAGCAGCTTTAGTGTGGGCAGCTAGTAAAAAACTATATAGTTAACCATCTAGATGTGGAAACTGCTTACTTGCACGCCCCATTAAAACATATTATTTATATGAAAAAAACCTGTTGGTATTAAAAGTGAAAATAAGGATAATAATGATTGTTGGTTGTTAAAGAAAAGCCTCTATGGTCTTAAACAATCAGGCTATGAATGGAACCAGTATATTGTAAAGGAACTTGACAATATAGGATTTAAAGCTGGTTTAGCCGATCCATGTCTGTTTAAGAGGGAGACAAATGGGAAAGTATCATTATTATTACTATTCACAGATGACATTGCATTGATAACTGAAACTAATGATGAAGCAAATAAAATAATAGCATCATTAGGAAAGAGAATAAAGATCAAGCAATTAGGGGAGATAAAGAAGTATCTCGGTTTGAATATAAAGAAAACACGGAAAGGTTTTAAGATATCTCAGGAAGATAAGATAAGCAAATTGCTAAAAGATTACAAGATGGAGCTTTGTAAGCCAGCTAAGACTCCAATGAGTCAGGAGTTTAGCAACACTGATGAACAAAGCCCTGAGTTTGATAAGGTGATTTATCAATCTTTAATTGGTAGTTTGAGTTATATTAGTAATTGGTCTAGACCAGATATTTCGTACTGCGTGAATCAGTTGGCTAGATTCAATTCTGCACCATGTGAAAGACACTGGATTGCAGCTAAGAGGATATTAAGATATCTTAAAAAGACAATGAATTATTCATTGTATTTAGAACCAAAGGGTGATTTAATTCTGAGTGCTTATGCAGATGCTAGCTTTGCATCAGAAAGAGACACTAGAAAGTCGACTTCAGGAACAGCCATAATGCTGGGTAAGACATTAATAGGCTGGAAGTCAATAAGACAACAGCATATAAGTTTGTCTACTATGGAGTCAGAATTCTCCTGTTTATCATTGTTATGTACAGAATTAATAATGTATAAACAAATGTTAATTGATATAGGTATAACAGTAGATTATCCTATAATTATACATGAAGATAATCAGGCAGCAATTCAAATGGCCACAAATATTGGAGTAAAAACAAGGAGCAAGCATACAGATCTAAGATATCTAAACGTGAGACAATCTGTAAGAAGTAAGATGATTCAGCTAGAGTACTGTATGTCGGAGGACAATTTAGCTGATAATTTTACTAAAGCCCAAGGTGCCAGTAAGCACCAGGAGAGTTGTGAAAAATATGGGATTAGATTGTAAGGTATTATATATTTATTTCACCCAAAAGGGGAGTATGTTAGGTATAACATTGATACCAAATATGGTTTGGGTGAATAAATATATAAAACTTAGATATCATGGTTTAAGTGCTTATCACTTTAAGCACAATGCAGCAGGCAATTAGCCGATTAAGGGTGCGGTTAGAAGTTACAATATAAGGAAGCATTAGAAGCTGGAAAGCCGCCTGTTACTGTGTGCTGCTGCGACTTACTGTGTGCTACTGCGACTAACTGAGATTACTGACTGTGAGTGCCTGTGACTGAACTGTTATTGTTTGCTACTGTTTGCTGATTTACTGCGTAATTCTACTGAATATCCAGCATTTGTTTCTCTGGAGAGTGAAACCGGAGGAGGAGAAGATATCTTTATCGGCTGATAAAGATATTGCAAGGACTCTTAACTTGGACTATACTAGTGAGTCTTACTGGATGGAAATACTGTGAATGAATTAATGGACTGAATGACAATGCTTAAACTCTAACTGGATTAAAAACTATTTAAACTACAAACAGTGTTTGTGTTCAGTGTGTGTATACTCTGGGGCCCTTCCGCTCTCCTTTGGTTGCCTGGCTTGACTACTGCTGCAATACTCTTCTAGGGGTTAATTCCCACAGACCTAACAGAAATAAATGCTATAACCTAAGGCAAATGGGCCCAATTTTGCAGACTTTACAATATTTGAGTGATGTAATTTTGTTCCATAACCGTGAAGATCTCAAATATACAGTACAGAAGAGTTCTAGAAGTCACAAATGATGAAAATAGCATTGATGGTCACCCACAGTACCCTGATCTAATAGATTGAATTCAGATTTGGGAGCAATGGATCCTTTACAAGCAGTCCAAAACTTGCAAGCATAATTTCTGTTGCTGAACAAGACATTTGTTAAGACAATTTTGCCCCATTTTACAACCCTTGTTGCCACAGTTGTTAAGAGAATCACTGCAGTTGTTAAGTTAGTAACATGGTTGTTAAGTGACTTTCATTTCCCATTAACTTTTCTTATCAAAAGTTTGCAAAAGGTGATCACATGAAACCTGAACACTGCAATCATCATAAATATGAGTCAGTTGCCAAGCATCTGAATGTTGATCATATGACCATTGGGATGCTGCAATGGTCATAACGTGTGAAAAACTGTCATAAATCACTTTTTTCAATGCATTGTAACTTTGAATGATGATTAAATGAACTGTTGTAAGTTAAGGGCTACCTGTAAATCATAACTTATACCTTAAGTTTTATTGACTTTTCAGTCTAGATTCCAGCTATAGTAACTGAAATTGTTTGATTATATTGGAAATATTTTTTCCTATAAACAGATAGTTTATGACAAAATGTTGCATGCACTCCTTGGTATAGTTTGTGATAAAAAAAATTTAACAATTACATCATTCTTAAATATATTGTATATCAATCTAATTGCTTCAACTGAAATTCATAGAAAATCCAAGTAGGCAAGATCTTTACTTCTGATTAAGCAGGTATTTTAAAAAGAACTTTAAAAAAAACCCTGTTTGTCTTATGATTTTATTAAAACCTATTTATAGCATTTTTCTTTTAAAGTTTGTCAGGTTGATTTATGCAGATAAGCTTACAATAACAACCTTCGACTTAGAAAATGACCTTTCTTGATTGGCCATCATCTCTGCAACATCATTTAATCTTTGTTAATGATAAAGTTGATGTTATCTGATCCTTTTTTAATTTCAATAATTGCATACAGTTCTGGGTTAATTCTTAGTAAGAATCAATTATTACATGTAAAATTAAGTACTATGTTTTTGCAACTCAAAAGGCAGCAGAATAATCCTATCAGTAGCATATGGCAGCTCTGGCAGCAGAAACTCTGAAGAATCTAAAGTCTTGCCAACCTTGTGTTGACTTGGGTTGGACTTGATTTATAGTAACAGATCATTATTTCTTTGTTTTCAATTTGCAATGGACAAACAACTTTTCTTCCAGTAGTAATGGCTGACCATTAGCCAACAATCAGCTAACAATCCTGCATTCTCAAGCCTATTTGCCACCAGATATTAAAGAATTCAAATTTGAATGATCCAGTATATATTTCTGTAAATCAAATCTTACTATATTGTTTATGGGAGATACACTCTTTGTTTGGCTCCACTGATGAGACTGCCTAGTATAGTTAAACCTCTGACATAGCTGTTATTTTCCTTAGAGCATACAAATTCCACAACCACATCAAGGTAGTGACTATTATTAAAGGTAAAGTTTCCCCTTGTCCAATATATGACTCTCACCTCCATTTCTTGGCTAAGGGAGCCAAAATATTCCAAATATATTTCGAGGGTCATGTGGCCAGCATGACTATACACCAAGATACATGGAATGCTGTTACCTTCCCATTGAAGCGGTACCTATTTATCTACTTGCATTTATGTGCTTTCAAACTGCTAGGTGGGCAGGAGCTGAGCAAGTAACAGGAGTTCACTCCATCATGTGGCACTTGGGTCTTCAACCTGGGTTCAGCTTTGAACCTTCACCCCTCTCTGTACTCAAGATCTGTTCCCTCATAGTTATTTACCTGGGCCTAAAATAAATGAGCCTTATTCAAAAAGAAAAAGAAACCCAGAGGGACATTAGAAGCAATATTATCTCATGAGTCCACAATTTATCACATCTTGTAAAACAGGAAAATAGATGAGAGACTTCTCATCTATATCTCTAACAACCCTACAATTATCACGGTGCTAAAGGCTGCTTAGAGTTGTTATGCAGCTATCATCCACTGCTTGTAGATCCATGATGTAGAGAGAAAAATACAGCTTTGATGTTTCATTTCTTCAATGTTTATTCAAAGAGATTTTTCATGTTCAAAGTATGGAAAAAGACTTTTTAAAAACCTGAGCAAAGAAGAAATATTTATGGCTCCTGAAAGAGAACCTGCTGGTTAATGCTTTCATCACGAGTTTCTTTTAAATGTTGTCAGAAATCATGTTGTAATGTTTTCTGTCTAAAAGCATTAAAAAAAATCTGTCTTGTGACAATGGTAGTTACTTTTCAGTCTTGATTTAGGATTATAGAACTATTACTTTAAGAAATACAGTTACTTATTGTATACTATTCCATATTAATTATTATCACAATGCAATATAGTACACATTTTAATTAATTGTATCATTCAGTAAACAAGCTATGTATTCTTTAGGCTTTAGGGATGACAATATATAAAATAACACAACCGGATCTGAATTTTCAACAATATTAACATTTCATCTGATAAGTGAAGACTACTACTATATATCTTTGTTTACATCTGTGTTTTTCTACTGTTTTCAGACAGGAAGTACCTGTAACTGTATTTCTTAAAGTAATAGTTCTATAATCCTAAATTGTATGTGTAACTTAAAATAGACTTAACTTGGCTTTTAAAAGTAAAATAACTCAATTTAGTTTTGATTTACAAAATAAAAACAAAAGAAGGGTCCAGCTGGACTCACTGCAAGTTTTTCTCATATGACACTTTGAATTCTAAAGGACATTGACTATAAAATGTTGGCAATTCTGATTTTGAAGTCATACTGAAGGACGACAATGTATATAATCACTCACATGAGTTTTTTCATACAGAAAACAGGTTTATTGTACAATAAATAAGCAGATTATTCGTGCTATCTTGATGGGTTTTGCTGCCAGACGATAGCACATTTGAAGACTTTTACTTCTAGACCAGTGATGAAGAGAACATTCCAGTTAAAAACTTTCCCTGTGAAGTTAGGTGGTGGCATTAGTAATTTCAAAGCAGATCTATGAATCAGAAAGACAGGCCACGATATGAATAGGGGCAGCTTGCTTTTTTTTTTTTAATATTTTTTTTTATCACAACAACAAAAAACAAACATAAAACCTTCTGGGGCATCTTGCTTTTGTGTTGACTATAAATGCAACAACAATAAAACTTCTTGCTTTTTCTCTTGCTTTTTTTCTCAGTTATGATAGTATTTCCCCATTCTATAATCTAATCCAAATATTGAAAAGTTAAACCTTACTGGATCCAGTGCTTATTGCTTGGCAACCACAAGCACTTAGGAAAATAAGTTTTCCCCCCCTCTCTCTCTCCCTCCCTCCCTCTGACCTCCTTTCCTCCCACACTCCTTTTACTGATTTCCGTAGCTATGGCCTCCAACTGCTTCTCTCCTAACAAAGGATTAGATTATAAATGCTCATCTAATGTTTAAATGCCTTCTACGTTGTTTCAGATTAGTAAACCATGTTTTATGTTTCTCATCTAAAATTCAAACTCAGAGCCTTCTTTCAAAGACTTGACTAATTAGCTAATGCCTTGTATTCTAATGAAGCAAATCTTTTATTAACCAGGGCTTCTGGAATCCTGCCAAACTGCTGGAGGGAAAGTTTCCATCTGGAAGAATCATCATCTGTAAATTGTATTCTCATATAATGGTTGTCTGCGTAACAACAACAAAAAAAAAAAACAACACAAATTGTCAAATCCAATATATAGAAACTCTTTGTAAGATGAAATGGGTAGAGGAAATACTCAGAAAATAGCTTTAAAGAAATAATCTGTAAATAGTTCAACAAAACTAAGAATGATATCCTATTCATCCACATCAATCCCACAAAACATCCTTTTAAAAAGGAGCTCAATATTCAACTTTTTATAGAAAACATTTATTTTCCAAACAATTCTCTGAAGTTTTAGAAGAGTAGGCTCATTATAAATATTATTTGTCATTCTAGTTAACCTCTATACATGTTCTGTCAGTGATTCTGCTTATGGATAACCTCATATCCCCCAGTTTTGCCCTGAGCTTGGGACAAAACAGAAGAATTTTTTTTTTCAATTCTTGAAATATGCAAAAGGTTCCATTGTAGACTTTTGTTTATCTTTTCCTCAAAGCATTACAAAGAATTTATTGATGTGTTTTTATGATTGGAAGATGTTATTTACCCAGGACATTTGCCCATGGTTATTGTTTGAATTGTTGGGTTTTAATCTTTGTATGCAACCAAGTAGAGCTGTTGTGGATAGGTAGCTCTATAAATAATTTAAATAATATTTAAATAAAGTTAATTAATCTTTTGCACTTTCTCTTAAAACTTTCCATCACTGTTCTTCCAACAATATATTTTATAGCCATAATATTTTTCTTATGCTGAAGACCACAAAACTCTAACTTGACTTTCTCCCTTCCCTGTCCATTTTTGTCTCTTTCACCAGAAGTATACTACTGAGATTTTAAAAAAAATGGCAATGCTGCAGTAAGTTAGCAAAAACACAAGCCACATGATGCAATAATAAGGGATTAATTATCCTTCCTGTCTCCATCCAGTATTGTTAGAATTAATTATGTTGCTAGTGTTAACGATATTAAGAGACCCTTCATAATCCTTTTAAGCCTTACAAAGATTCTTCCCTCCATACACTTAGTAACCTGTGCCTTCCCCCAAATTGAAATGATTATGCTTTAAAAGCAACCACAAACTGTTCTGAAAGCTTTAAAGCAATGACAGATATTTATTTTACTATGAGTACTATGTTCATGCAAAAAATTTAACAATTACATCATTCTTAAATATATTGTATATCAATCTAATTGCTTCAACTGAAATTCATAGAAAATCCAAGTAGGCAAGATCTTTACTTCTGATTAAGCAGGTATTTTAAAAAGAACTTTTAAAAAAAACCTGTTTGTCTTATGATTTTATTAAAACCTATTTATAGCATTTTTCTTTTAAAGTTTGTCAGGTTGATTTATGCAGATAAGCTTACAATAACAACCTTCGACTTAGAAAATGACCTTTCTTGATTGGCCATCATCTCTGCAACATCATTTAATCTTTGTTAATGATAAAGTTGATGTTATCTGATCCTTTTTTAATTTCAATAATTGCATACAGTTCTGGGTTAATTCTTAGTAAGAATCAATTATTACATGTAAAATTAAGTACTATGTTTTTGCAACTCAAAAGGCAGCAGAATAATCCTATCAGTAGCATATGGCAGCTCTGGCAGCAGAAACTCTGAAGAATCTAAAGTCTTGCCAACCTTGTGTTGACTTGGGTTGGACTTGATTTGTAGTAACAGATCATCATTTCTTTGTTTTCAATTTGCAATGGACAAACAACTTTTCTTCCAATAGTAATGGCTGACCATTAGCCAACAATCAGCTAACAATCCTGCATTCTCAAGCCTATTTGCCACCAGATATTAAAGAATTCAAATTTGAATGATCCAGTATATATTTCTGTAAATCAAATCTTACTATATTGTTTATGGGAGATACACTCTTTGTTTGGCTCCACTGATGAGACTGCCTAGTATAGTTAAACCTCTGACATAGCTGTTATTTTCCTTAGAGCATACAAATTCCACAACCACATCAAGGTAGTGACTATTATTAAAGGTAAAGTTTCCCCTTGTCCAATATATGACTCTCACCTCCATTTCTTGGCCAAGGGAGCCAAAATATTCCAAATATATTTTGAGGGTCATGTGGCCAGCATGACTATACACCAAGATACATGGAATGCTGTTACCTTCCCATTGAAGCGGTACCTATTTATCTACTTGCATTTATGTGCTTTCAAACTGCTAGGTGGGCAGGAGCTGAGCAAGTAACAGGAATTCACTCCATCATGTGGCACTTGGGTCTTCAACCTGGGTTCAGCTTTGAACCTTCACCCCTCTCTGTACTCAAGATCTGTTCCCTCATAGTTATTTACCTGGGCCTAAAATAAATAAGCCTTATTCAAAAAGAAAAAGAAACCCAGAGGGACATTAGAAGCAATATTATCTCATGAGTCCACAATTTATCACATCTTGTAAAACAGGAAAATAGATGAGAGACTTCTCATCTATATCTCTAACAACCCTACAATTATCACGGTGCTAAAGGCTGCTTAGAGTTGTTATGCAGCTATCATCCACTGCTTGTAGATCCATGATGTAGAGAGAAAAAATACAGCTTTGATGTTTCATTTCTTCAATGTTTATTCAAAGAGATTTTTTCATGTTCAAAGTATGGAAAAAGACTTTTTAAAAACCTGAGCAAAGAAGAAATATTTATGGCTCCTGAAAGAGAACCTGCTGGTTAATGCTTTCATCACGAGTTTCTTTTAAATGTTGTCAGAAATCATGTTGTAATGTTTTCTGTCTAAAAGCATTAAAAAAAATCTGTCTTGTGACAATGGTAGTTACTTTTCAGTCTTGATTTAGGATTATAGAACTATTACTTTAAGAAATATAGTTACTTATTGTATACTATTCCATATTAATTATTATCACAATGCAATATAGTACACATTTTAATTAATTGTATCATTCAGTAAACAAGCTATGTATTCTTTAGGCTTTAGGGATGACAATATATAAAATAACACAACCGGATCTGAATTTTCAACAATATTAACATTTCATCTGATAAGTGAAGACTACTACTATATATCTTTGTTTACATCTGTGTTTTTCTACTGTTTTCAGACAGGAAGTACATTTAATTGTATGTGTAACTTAAAATAGACTTAACTTGGCTTTTAAAAGTAAAATAACTCAATTTAGTTTTGATTTACAAAATAAAAACAAAAGAAGGGTCCAGCTGGACTCACTGCAAGTTTTTCTCATATGACACTTTGAATTCTAAAGGACATTGACTATAAAATGTTGGCAATTCTGATTTTGAAGTCATACTGAAGGACGACAATGTATATAATCACTCACATGAGTTTTTTCATACAGAAAACAGGTTTATTGTACAATAAATAAGCAGATTATTTGTGCTATCTTGATGGGTTTTGCTGCCAGACGATAGCACATTTGAAGACTTTTACTTCTAGACCAGTGATGAAGAGAACATTCCAGTTAAAAACTTTCCCCGTGAAGTTAGGTGGTGGCATTAGTAATTTCAAAGCAGATCTATGAATCAGAAAGACAGGCCACGATATGAATAGGGGCAGCTTGCTTTTTTTAAAATATTTTTATTTTTATCACAACAACAACAAAAAAACATAAAACCTTCTGGGGCATCTTGCTTTTGTGTTGACTATAAATGCAACAACAATAAAACTTCTTGCTTTTTCTCTTGCTTTTTTTCTCAGTTATGATAGTATTTCCCCATTCTATAATCTAATCCAAATATTGAAAAGTTAAACCTTACTGGATCCAGTGCTTATTGCTTGGCAACCACAAGCACTTAGGAAAATAAGTTTTCCCCCCTCTCTCTCTCCCTCCCTCCCTCTGACCTCCTTTCCTCCCACACTCCTTTTTACTGATTTCCGTAGCTATGGCCTCCAACTGCTTCTCTCCTAACAAAGGATTAGATTATAAATGCTCATCTAATGTTTAAATGCCTTCTACATTGTTTCAGATTAGTAAACCATGTTTTATGTTTCTCATCTAAAATTCAAACTCAGAGCCTTCTTTCAAAGACTTGACTAATTAGCTAATGCCTTGTATTCTAATGAAGCAAATCTTTTATTAACCAGGGCTTCTGGAATCCTGCCAAACTGCTGGAGGGAAAGTTTCCATCTGGAAGAATCATCATCTGTAAATTGTATTCTCATATAATGGTTGTCTGCGTAACAACAAAAAAAAAAAAAACAACACAAATTGTCAAATCCAATATATAGAAACTCTTTGTAAGACGAAATGGGTAGAGGAAATACTCAGAAAATAGCTTTAAAGAAATAATCTGTAAATAGTTCAACAAAACTAAGAATGATATCCTATTCATCCACATCAATCCCCACAAAACATCCTTTAAAAAGGAGCTCAATATTCAACTTTTTATAGAAAACATTTATTTTCCAAACAATTCTCTGAAGTTTTAGAAGAGTAGGCTCATTATAAATATTATTTGTCATTCTAGTTAACCTCTATACATGTTCTGTCAGTGATTCTGCTTATGGATAACCTCATATCCCCCAGTTTTGCCCTGAGCTTGGGACAAAACAGAAGAATTTTTTTTTTCAATTCTTGAAATATGCAAAAGGTTCCATTGTAGACTTTTGTTTATCTTTTTCCTCAAAGCATTACAAAGAATTTATTGATGTGTTTTTATGATTGGAAGATGTTATTTACCCAGGACATTTGCCCATGGTTATTGTTTGAATTGTTGGGTTTTAATCTTTGTATGCAACCAAGTAGAGCTGTTGTGGATAGGTAGCTCTATAAATAATTTAAATAATATTTAAATAAAGTTAATTAATCTTTTGCACTTTCTCTTAAAACTTTCCATCACTGTTCTTCCAACAATATATTTTATAGCCATAATATTTTTCTTATGCTGAAGACCACAAAACTCTAACTTGACTTTCTCCCTTCCCTGTCCATTTTTGTCTCTTTCACCAGAAGTATACTACTGAGATTTTAAAAAAATGGCAATGCTGCAGTAAGTTAGCAAAAAACACAAGCCACATGATGCAATAATAAGGGATTAATTATCCTTCCTGTCTCCATCCAGTATTGTTAGAATTAATTATGTTGCTAGTGTTAACGATATTAAGAGACCCTTCATAATCCTTTTAAGCCTTACAAAGATTCTTCCCTCGATACACTTAGTAACCTGTGCCTTCCCCCCCCAAATTGAAATGATTATGCTTTAAAAGCAACCACAAACTGTTCTGAAAGCTTTAAAGCAATGACAGATATTTATTTTACTATGAGTACTATGTTCATGCATTTAGGAGAAAAGGCCCAAAGAGCATATTCTGAGTTCATCTATATTTTGTCACCTGTTTGTTCCCTTCAGCTTGTTCAATACTAATACTCTGGACTGTGATAACCTGTTCATGAAATATGGGTAGAATATACAACTCCTGCCCAATTCTTGTATTCTGAATGTTGCTTGCTGTTCACATGGAATCTTTGCAGTTAAAAAGAGAATACATAAGACCAGGTCAACATAACAAAACATCCTGCAGATCTGCTTTAAGTATAACAGTTGGAAGATACCCTATGACTTTCTTCATACCAAATATTGATACACATTTCTGAATCCTTTGTTCCAATCTATTCAGTTAGAAAGATGTCATTGTTATCTTAGGACCAGAAATATGTTCAGAACTGGAAAAAGCAAATCTTTGTATTCTGCTTGTGCTGTAGGAGTTCAAGGTAGCATATATAACATTTTCCTCCTTCCCCAAGAGTTCTGTGAGGTAGGTGGGACTCATGATAAATAACTGGGCCAAAGTCTCCCTGTGAATTCTTGTGGCTGGGAATAAACTTGGTTCTCAGAGCTATATACTACTGAAATTCTCATTTCTGGTACTTTGTAACCTTTAATTGGGTGTTACAGTACAACAATTTTTAACCAATGTACCTCAAATAGGCTAACTTACAGAATGCATCCAAAATCCAATACCTGTGACTCACATTGGGTTGCAATTTGGGAAAGTTGAAGGAAGATAGAAATGGTCTATATTTGCCCTCTTTCCTGCTTTCCTCTGGTCCCTGTACCAAAATGACAGGTGCTAAGGTCCAGCAAGCAAGTGGACATTGTTGTTTTGGAACCAAAACTAAAATTTGAAATCTCTTAAACAGTGGCCAATGAGAGAAGACCGAGGGAGTGATCTGGTTTCCTAATGGTAAGATTGGCTTGCTTGGGGAGAGGGGGGAGGGCCGTTGATGATCAACAGGTGAAGTCTCTTCTTGGACAGAAAAGCCTTTTGGGATGGGGGTAAGAGGAGCAGGGGGAGGAGGAGGAAGAGGAAGAAGAAGAGGAAGAGGCTTCACCAGGGTTCTCACGGAAATCATGAGGAGAGGGGATATAGTATTTCTTAAACAGTTTGGTCACATTAAATATGCCTGTTACTGACACCAGATTGATTTAATCTACTTAGGTGAGGTAGGTCAGTGTTCTATCAGTGTATGAGTAGCACTACACTGCCCATACCAAATGCTGCTGTATCCATACATGCAGTGAGTATATCTGAAGGGAGGGAATCATTACCTGTTCAGTTGTGTTTAAAGGAATTCCATATGATCTGAAGTCCTAAGAAATGTCAAGTGCAATCCTTTTTTTTTGCAGCAGCAGCAGCAGCAGCAGTAAGAATTGTACAGATGATTACCTTGAATGCACAGGTTATGATACCAATAGAAATGTATGATACTGATGTTCTTATTTCCTTCTCAGAAGTAAATATAGCATAATCAAAGAACAGCTCTCTGAAGAGAGTTTCTGACTATTAGACAGAAGTAGAGTTGTATTATGGGATGACTTAATCGTTGGCTCTAAATTATTTTAGTAACTGGAATAGGTTAAGTGCATTTCTATAACTTTCAGATTTCCTTCTCAGACCAGAGTCCACTTTCCACAAAGTAATTGAGACCCACTAAAAATAAAAGCCTTTCTCCATGAGTGTTACAATGAATGTTTCTCTTCTTTGAAGATTAGTCTTCATTTTGTTACTGAATTGTGTTGTGTATTTCACTGTTGTTTTCTTGTTAACCAACTTGTAGGGCTCAGTGCAAAATAAAAAAAGTGATTTTTTAAATTAAATAAAATAAATAAATAAATAAATAATAAGTAAGTAAGTAAGTAAGTAAGTAAATAAATAAATAAATAAGTTGAAGAGCCATGCTGAATGCACGTACTGTTTTAGGATATCATTTGTTCTTGGTTTTTTTAAGGGTGTATTAAGCCTCTTTTTTTGGTCCTATTCAGATCAAGTTGGTTTTATTATATGTTAAAAGTTTAATTCCTCACACAGACACCTTAAACCTACCTTATCAAATGTACTAAATAGGTTTGGGAGGTGAGTCAGGAGCCTGTCTTTCACTATTTTGAAAATGATGATAACAGCTCTAGCTAGATATAGCAGACAATTGGGAAGTTTCTCTCCACCCCAGGAGCATCCAACTAAGTGAGTAGAAGAATAAGGATGCTGGTTGGAGAAATATGAGCTTAGCAATCAGTATTGTGAAAAGCAATTTAGCTAGCAACTGTCAAATTATGAAAGATTTGAAAGAAAATATTGCAGCAGTCCTTTTCTATCCAGATAGTTGTTCCTCATACTCTTGAGATAATTGCTTAGCCAGTTCTGATCAATAAATCAATAAATCAATAAATCAATAAATCAATAAATCAATAAATCAATAAATCAATAAATCAATAAATCAATAAATCAATCAATCAATAAATCAATAAATCAATAAATCAATAAATCAATAAATCAGGTAGGTGAATGGAGGAATAATTGTGAGAGTGAAAAGGCAAATAATGTTTTTATTGTTTTCAATAAAACAGTATAAACCATAGAATTAGGAGGGGTCATAATTCTTTAAAAGATTTCAGCTGCTTTTCAGCCTAAAGGAAAATAGAGAATGGAATCCCATGAAATGTTGTGTGCATGTTATCTCCTAATAAATTCTCTGCCTACTTATCCATCACTGTGCAATATTTATTGCTTTAAGAACCAGTGTTCTTTGTGTCACTTGTAGATGGTTGATCAAAGCCAGTGGGAAAAGTTTAAGCATGTGCTAAAAGAAAAGAGAGAAAGGTAAGTTCTTATAAAACATTTGGGACAAATTATGGAGCTAGCTAGAAATTGTGTAACACTATCTGATCTGATGCTTCACTCTGTCAGGAGGGTAATGTGATAACAGAAGTGAAAAGGGAAGAAAAGAAAATGAGCAGTGATTGTTACCCTGTGCAACTGTCCTAGGAAAAAGAACAAGCTCCAAAATAAGAATGGACACGTTCAAAGTAAGATTTGTTTTTGAAGAAATGTACAAAAACTAAGCTAGCTTCCTCTTGAAAGTGTTTTTGCTTGTTTCCTTTTTAACAAATATTTTCTTGGAAGTTTTAAAAATAAAAGGTGTAACAAACTAAAGTTAGAACAGAGAAAGAACAAACAAAAAGAAAAAAATAGAAATTGCAAGGAAAGAAAAAGAGAGAAAGCTAGAGAGATTTTAAGAGAAAGAAATAGTTCAATTACTTCCAAACTTCACCACAAGTATAGGCAGGGGTGGCATTCTACCAGTTCACACCTATTCGCTAGAACCAGTTGTTAACATTCAAACAGTTCAGAGAACTGGTTGTTAGAAGAAATTACTGGCCTAATCCTGTAAGGAAGGCAGGAAGGAAATATTCTGGTGTTGCTTACAGAAACTGCCTCTCCGTTAACCCTTATTACATTCTTGGCAGGACTAGACTTCCTGTCTCGGGACCGTCTCTGGAGTTTTTTCCCCCTCCTTTGCTGGTACTTTGCTTGTATGGAGTGACCATTGAAAGTTACAATGGCACTGAAAAAAGTGACTTATGACCATTTTTCACACTTATGACTGTTGTAGCATCCCCACAGTCATGAGATGCCAGGCGAGGAGATGCGTGCCTCTAAGTGAGTGATATTGAGTTGGCCACGCCACCAACAAAGCCATGCCCACAGAACTGGTTGTTAAAAAATTTGAATCTCACCCCTGAGTATAGGTAATAGGTAGTATTAGTATAGGTAATATTTCTTCCCCAAGACATGCCTATGTCTCGTCTTCCCTAAATCTCTAAATCATTAACATCCAGTCCACTTGTAAAACAACAACAAGCCCCCCCAAAAAACACCTCCATAAAGGAGTTCCAGTACTTTACCAAATTATATCTTGTTTTAAACAAATCAGGTTGAAATTCATTGCTTTTGCTTTTAACAATCTTAGTCTTTGATCCATTCAGAGGCTGTCATAGGTTTTGATCTTCCTTCCTTTCTTTCTCCATGTCTGAAGTTGCTTCAAGGCTTTAGCAACATTTTGCAAATCTATCAAGAAGTTGTTATCCAGGTCATTATCTTGTCTTGACACCTATATTTCCGCTTTAACTGCTGTCTCTACCTTGTAATCCACATTTTTTATAAAATATAATAAATCTGCATAAACTTGTTTATTTCTTCTTCTATAAGTTTTTCAAAGTATTTTCTTTTAAAACTTTCCTTTATTATATATGAATAATATATTCAAAGAAGTAAACATCATTTCTGCTATTATAGCTACAAGTTTCTGTAACTATATTTAAATTACTGACATTTCACAGCATTATCTGTCATTTTATCCAGTTGAATGCTTACTCTACAATTAAAAACAAGAGGCATTATCTTTATCTTATTTAAGATATTGTTTAAACATTACTTTTTAAAAGTAGTTTTTAATCTTGGCCAGTTCTAATCTGAATGAAGTCATTAGTTTTATTTATAAGAAGTACAAATATTTATTCTATCATTTTAGAGATATTAGAAACTTGTGGGAAATGTCTTTCTTTTCTAACAATATTTTGTCTTTGCAGAAATTGAGCCAAACACTCTTTGGCCCCTTTTTTCCCTGTGCATTCAGTCATCTTTTATTATAGGAAGAGTTCTCCACTCCTCTACTCGTAGCAGAATACCTTATGCCACCAGACCTGAAATTTTAGACCTAGACAACCTAGAACTATACCACCTTCGGTTCAATCTAAGTATAGTACATAAAATTATATATTGCAATGTCCTACCTGTCAATGAATACTTCAGCTTTAACCACAACAATACAAGAGATACAAACTCAAGGAATAGAAATCATCAAAGATAATGGCTACTGGATTTGTTGTCCAGTATATTGTATATTGTATTATTACATTTAATAATACAAAACTGGCAGAATGCCATATTTATGAAAATCTAATATAATTCCTTTACAATGACAAAATTGCAGCATTTGGAATCCATGATGAACTATCCAATCTGTTTTCAATCCTTATTTTATTTTTTTAATGTTTGCCTTGGAACCACTCCATTTACATTGCTCAGATTTTTTACATTGTTTGTTTATTTACGTTGCTCATACTCTGACTATATTGTATCCCACAAGTATTACCAATATCATCAATAATGTTTCTGAGAATTTGAAAGCAAGAATACGACTTCAGCAATAGAGTGGTCAATGTCTGGAATACTCTACCCGACTCTATAGTCTCTTCCCCAAACCCCAAAAACTTTAACCTTAGACTGTCTACTATTGACCTCACCTTTCCTAAGAGGTCTGTAGGGCGCGTGCATAAGCGCACCATCGTGCCTACCGTCCCTGTCCTATTGTTTCTCTTATTCTTTTATTTTTCTTATATGTACCCATTTCATGTATTCACAACTATGTATACACTTATACTTATTATCTTGTAAACAATTGGCAAATCAAATAAATAAAATAAATAAATAAAAGGTAAGAGCCTTTGTTTCAGCCTTCAATTACATGTATCAGAGACCATTTTTACAATACCCAGAAGAACCATCACGATTTAGACTTCAGAATAAACATTTTCTCTCTCTTTTTAACAAATGTGTCTTTGTGCCCACATTTTCTAATTTTCCTTCTTCTTATTCTGTTATTTGTTTTTTAGAAATATGAGTGTAAGAGCAATTATGCTAGAAATGTATGAATTCAAACTGGATGTTTGACCAATATCAACTTATGTTTTACCATTTCCTTCATTAAATTCTAGGATTAAATTTCTAAGTCTCTTAAATATCAAAAGCCTATGAGCAAGGAAACTAGAGAGAAGGATATGCATATAATAAATTGCAATATAGGAGATAATGAATTTTCAAAGTATAGGATAAGGCTACCTTATACTGAATGTCATTTCTTCCTTGCAAATGTAACTAGGTATAATTCTTATAATTATTAAAGCTCTCTGGAGTCATCAAAAGGGAATTTTATGATAGTCATCTTGCATTTATTCCGTGTTATGAAGTTAAGCAGCTCTTTAACAAATCACTTTTTTAAAAAAAATATTTTGTAAAGCCTTTCTCAATGATTGCATGTATATTTGCCCTTTGACACTAATAAATGAATAATTCAACTGATTAAATTTCAAATCAGAGATTACTGACAAAGAGTTCATTTTAGAAATATTTTCTGCATTGTGGTTGTGACTTTCTGAAAAGTGGTAGATGTAGCTTTTCTTAATTTAAAATCATAGCAATTTTTCATGAGGCTGATTTTTGAGTTGGTTATGTTAATGGCATAATGGAATGAAGTTGAAAGGGTCACTCATGCATTAGGCTTCATCTACAGTTACAAAAAAAAAGTGACATAGGTGTAGCCTGATAGGAAAACAGCAGAAGTTAGATAGATTAGATGTTTATAGCCTATATGTGGTTTCAACTCCATTTTTATTCTCTACACAAATACAGTGATGTTTAAAATCTGGCAGCAAGTTGTTCATTTTTGCTAGTTCATTGTTTTTATTTCATTTTTTGCTTTCTAAATGAATTCATCATCTCCTTTCCCACCCCAAGTATTATGCTTTGTATAATTGCCTTTTAGATTATTAAAAAAACATAAATGTTAGACCATGTGTTGTGATACAGAGATCACAATTGGGTGAGCCTTTCCTATTTCTATAAATTATCAGAATCAACAGATGTATTAGTTCTTTCCATACGTCTCCTAGATTTCATTCCATGACAGGAAGTTTAGGAGAATGTATTTCCATATTAACAATAAAATACTGCAAAGATACACTGCAAAGAGAACTGATAATTGTAACAATTTATCTTCCTCCTGAAAATTATTTTCTGCAAACGTATCCAAAACCTTTCTATTCTACAATCAGTGGCAATTCCAGAGAAGAACTGGTTGGCTGAAGAGTCTTACGACACCACAAAAAAGAATGTATAACAGGTATAACACAAGAAAACTCACTTTCCCATGCTACATATCTCTTGTAAGTGTGTGTCTTACCAGCAATACATTAGCAATAGGAAACAAACACACAGATTCAAACACCATAGGCCAAGGGAGAGTTAAATATATCTGCTATGCTTTCTATACTAGGTTTTTCTCACAATAGAAACTTATTTCATCCAGTTGCATAGTACCATTTTTAAAAGGACATACTATCTTTGCAGGAGACTTTCTATGTGTTTTTAATATGTGTGAAAATTTGAATGTATTTATGCATGTTTCCCCCCCCCCAAACATGATTGTTTTAAAAGTGATTTTTTTCCCCAAGAGATTACACACAATTATTTCTAATACTGCATATTTTGCTTGAGCAGACAACTTCATTTCAATATTCAAAATATTTTTTAAAAAATGCAATGAGAAGAAAATTCTATTGAAGACATAGAATCTCACCACTGAGGAAGAATCATAGAAAGATTGTGGAAAATAGTATTTAAACTCTTTAAATTGTCAGGGAGGGGAGTCTGCCAGGATTATTCACAATGTTTTGGAAAAAACATTGAACCTTTTTGAATTATTTGAAGTTAAGCATGTCTTCTCAATTATGTAGACTAATGATACTGAATTTACTATCTCTAGGTTGCTGTGTTTGAATGTTATGCACAAATCAAGAATTATTGTATACTCTACTTTCCATTGAAATGCTCTTGAATACCAGGCTGAAAATAACGGCTATATTCCACTGTGATTAATATCTTGTATGCATCCCTTGATTCTAATGAAATAGCTTTATATACAATGGGCTATAAATTGGGATATCAGATTAAAATTCACTGGGGAATTTTGATTAAAACAATTCAACAATGAAATATATTCATATTGCCTGAATCAATTGATAATTGGCATATCGTTTTCATTAGTACTTAGGAAGGTAAGGCCTTTTTAAACAGAGGGTTGCATTTAAAAGAGAACAATGCACCAGATATAACTATTCTGTGCTTTTGTAAAAGCTATAGTCAAGATACAATAATGCCATCTGATCTTTGCTTCTGAGGTTTGATACTGTCTGTTTCTGAGCTTTTATAAGATGTGGAAACTGTTCTGACATAAAACCGTAGAAATGGTGGTAGACTTTAGAAGAAACCCTCCCATATTATCGCCTCTCATAATACTAGACAACACAGTATCAACAGTAGAGACCTTCAAATTTCTAGGTTCTATCATATCACAATACCTAAAATGGACACCTAACATCAAAAACATCATCAAAAAGCACAACAAAGAATGTTCTTTCTGCGCCAACTCAGAAAGCTCAAACTGGCCAAGGAGCTGCTGATACGGTTCTACAGAAGAATCATTGAATTTGTCATTTGTACTCTATAACTGTCTGGTTTGGTTCTGCAACCCAACAAGACAGACACAGACTTCAGAGAGTAATTAGGACTGCAGAAAAAAACAATTACTACAAACCTGCCTTCCATTGAGGACCTGTATACTGCATGAGTCAAAAAGAGGGCTGTGAAAATATTTACAGACCCCTCACATCCCGGACATAAACTGTTTCAACTCCTTCCTTCAAAACAACGCTAAAGAGCACTGCACACCAGAGCAACTAGACACAAGAACAATTTTTCCCCGAATGCTATCACTCTGCAAAACAAATAATTCTCTCAACACTGTCCAACTATTTACAAAGTCTGCACTACTATTAGTATTAATCTTCCCATCTCTCCTTATTACCCATCCCCTCCCACATGTGACTGTATGACTGTAACTTTATTGCTTGTATCCTTATGATTTATATTGACTATTTCCTAATATGATTTGATTGCTTATTGTACCCTATGACTATTATTAAGTGTTGTACCTTATTATTCTTGACTCTTGATGAATGTATCTTTTCTTTTATGTACACTGAGAGCATTTGCACCAAGACAAATTCCTTGTGTGTCCAGTCACACTTGGCCAATAAAGAATTCTATTCTAAAAAAAAAACCTAACATTTAATTCATAGAACTGGATAGAAGCAAACGAAGCCCATAAACTACAGGGAAGGGACTCCTTCCTAGTTTTATAATTATGGTGAGTCACAGAATCATTTCAGATTGTATTTGGCTTTTTATTCACTTATTGAGTCCTGAGGATCTGAGCCTGAGGATCTGAGGTAGGCAGATGTTGTTGTTTCATAGTATTAAAGGTATCATCACAAGATATAAATTGTTCCAAGTTACCTTTTGCAATAGACTGATAGTGAGTTTGTCAATACCAATGGTGTTCATATAGTGCTCCAGTTGTTTTGGTGTTGCATCTAAGATAACTATTACTATTGGTTTTATGCTTGCTTTTTTTTGCCACAGTTGCTCTACTATTGTTTGCAGGCCTTTGTATTTTGTGTATATCTTCAGTTCTTTCTCACCTGCTGTGCTGACTCCAGGTACTGTTACATTTACTATCCGGACAACAATAATAATATTGTAAAATAACAAAATAAATTATTTATTGTTGTTTTTGTTACTCTGTTTAATGTGAATGAAGATGCTCATTTATACACTAGAAAACATATTAATTATTAAAGAAGTAAGAAAAGCATTAAGTGAGAAAAACTTTCTTTAAGCCCTGTGCTAGGAATACTGAACTCCTGGATTTTTATTGTTTGTTTTGAAGGTTACTGTGTAAAAGCTCTTCTACAACATCCTGATCATGCATGAAGATGTGAAGATGATACTTCTGCCAAAACTCCCTTTGAAATGAAGCAGTCACCAAGTAGCCATGCTGAGGCTTTGAGAGAAGTATTTGGGCAGGTACTTCAAGGACTGTTCTGTCCAAATTCTATTGCTCAGCCTTGCTAGATATTCATTTGCTCATCCATATATTTATTCACAAGTGCTTTGGTCTGCTATAATCAGGATATTTATTAGAATGAAAAAAAGCAATTGTAGCTTTTTATTAAGTTGTTGCAACTCTTCCAAACGACTCTGGGTAGGTTCATTTTAATTACAGGTAGCCTTTGACTTATGGCCACAATTGGGGTCAGAATTTTGGTTGCTAAGCAGTGCAGTCATTAAGGGAGTCATCAGAATACTGGACCCTACAGTATACCTGTGTATACTTATTTGGCATGAAACCCAACATCAGATTTTCTTCTGCTCCTCAAAAAAAGCTGTGATTCTCTGGAGCATATTTTTGAGAACATAGAGGGTTTGTTGCAGGTTCCCACAATGAAAATAATTTTCTCAATAGATAGTTGATATTAGATTCTAACTTTAAGAATTTTCCCAATGTATTTTTCATCTGAAGATTTCCAAGGCATTGTACAAAAGCATGATTCTGATTCTGATTTGTATGATAAATACATCAAATATTGTATATGCAATAAAGAAACCAATTCAAGAAAGATTCATGAATTTATCAACTGTAGGTTGCCCATGCCAATACACATTCCTGGTTAGATGAAGTGTCCTTCCATTTATATACTTCCAAGTCTGCTCCAGTAGGATTTCTCATCCTTTTACAACTCATTACAGACTCTATATGGACAAGCAAGATGTTTAAACATCTAAGCATATGTATAACATAAGTTATGCACAGAGGTGGTATTCAGCAGGTTCTGATCAGTTCTGGAGAACCTATAGCGGAAATTTTGAGGAGTTCAGAGAATCGGCAAATATCACCTCTGACTAGAGATTTTACAGTATTTTTCCTCTGCCATGCCCACCAAGCCACACCCACAGAACTGGTAGTTAAAAAAAATATTGAATCCCACCACTGGTTATACACACCCATAATCTTTCACCCGTATATGTACATTAAATGAAAATCTATGTATAGTGAATTACTGGGTTTTATCTCTATCTAACATTCTCATCTAAATTTCACTCTTTAATCTATTTATTAAAGGCATATTTTCTGATGATTACGGATAACTCTGCTTCCTCTCATACTAAATATTTTGTAATAAATATTGGCTTGTCTTGGTTCCTTTCAGAAATGGATACTTCTACGAATTATGTTTTAGAATCATGCACACTCTAACATTTTAAGTCAAGGAATTATAGAACAACTACAACAATAGGCTCTTGCTGTATACTGAGAGTCCCGTTGGGATTTCTGGTACATAATTACTTGAATAATAAATTCAGTTGCCAAGGTAGATCAGTTACTTATAATTCCAAATGTTCACAACAAATATTCAAGGCTATTGGATGACAAATATAAATTCCCAATTATGAATTAAAAGCCATGTCCTGGCTCACAATAGTAAAGCCTCAGGAGATATTTAAAAGCCAGTCAGATTGGCAAAAGCACATATGCAGACTCCTGCAGACTTGAAAATGTGTGGAGAGCTGGAGAATTCCCTTTCAGGTACATCTACAACCAGAGGCATATAAAACTTTTTTTTTTTAAAGGATAGTTATTCATCCCTGAAATCTGTCCCCTATCTTGAGAATATCGTCATCAGAGTGACCATGTTGAAATATACTCCCAACAACATACCTCCAGGAGGATGGATTTATTTTGTTCCTAACTAATACAGATATCTTTAATCCACAGATCATAACTCCTGTAGGGAACATAAATAAATACTCCTCAGGGCTGAAGCTACCTGGCATGTCAGTAAAATATGTGTAACTGCTTCATGGCATACATCCGCTTATTCATCACAAAACACACAGACTCCAGCAGTAGACTCTGGGCCTAATCATCTCTTGTTTTGACTTAACTGTAGGATCTTAATTCCTGAAGAGAAAATGGCAAGATGTTTTCCAAATTTATTTAAAAAAAAGATATGACAAACAACTGTAAACAGCTTATGAGTGAGTGAAAAGCACAGAGCATTTGGTCCTATGACAAAGGTTTGATAAAAATATAATTGAACATTGACAGATACCAAAACATGTTTGTTGAAATTCTTTAGGGGCTAACCATAGAGTGATGTCTAGGTCATTTCCCAGTGCCTAGACACTATGAAGAAATGAATGGAGAAGAACAGGCTTCAGCTCATCCATAACAAGATGGAATGGCTATAGGTTTTTAACTCTTCCAGTACCAGGGATCTTCCATCTTTAATTCTGAACATGGTTGAAATTCTCCAGTTAGAACTGGTGCATAATTTGACTTCTTAGCACCTGTTCAAAGAGAAGATAGAAGTTATGGCCAGGAGCTTTTTCCCATGTTCCACTATTATGCCAATAGTGCCCTTACCTGACCAGACTTGTATCTTATAGTTGCAGTTAATCAGATTTCATTCAGGCATAACAATTGTTGGACGTGATTCATGTTTGAATGACTGCAGTACACTCTATAAGGGGCTACCCTTGACGATTGTCTGGAAACTGCAAGTGATCCAAGGTGCAATTGTATTGGTAGTTATGTACATGTCTCAGTATATCAGTTTGTGTGTGAGTTGCACTGACTATTGATGATCTTCTGAGTGCAATTCAAGATGCTGATGGTCACATATAAAGCCCTTCCTGCTGTGAGGTCTGGTTACCCAAGGGCCACCCTTCTCCTGTCATAACTCTGTCTATCTGTAATATTTTGCAGAATTGAAATGCTCCTGATCCCCTCCTTGAAACAATGTGTTCTAATTGGTTCAAGGAAGCATGGGCTCTCTATTGAAGCACCTGTCCTCAGTATAAAATGTACCCAGACATCCACATTGTCCTGACATTGTTGCTTTAAATTAGCTTTGAAGACCTGGCTTTCCTCATAATCCATGATGAGACACTATGCTTGCTGGATATTTTACAAGATATTCTTCTTCTCCATTATTTTAGCTCTGGTTGTCTCTTTTACAAGAGATGTTTGTTGTTCCAGACCTGTCCAGAGTTGGTAAAGTTGAACATCTATACACTTGATAAATACTAATAAGTAGAAATAATCATCATTCTACAAAAAATATATCAAACAAAAATATACAAAAGTAAAAACATCAAATACTATATTTAACTGTTCTATAAATGATTATAATTCTGCCATCAGTTTTTGCTGTTATAGCCTACTTAAACTATATTTCCTGAGATTCTGTTTTCTTAATAAAGTACCTATAGCTCTCCTTCACTTTATAAATGGGACCTATTTCGAAGTATAGTTGGTAGGCTGGTAGATTGTTAGATTGTAGAAGATTTAGACCAGAATGATAGTTTCTCCTGATCAATTTTTATTGAAAACTAAAATTAAACCACATTTTTTGCAGATCTCAATGCAATAGACCTTACATCTAATAGACCAATTTTCACATAGATTAAATCCATTTGCATAATATATTATTACATAAGTGACACAAATTGCTGCTATGACAGACTGTCATATTTAACAGACTTTCATGAATAACATATCTTTTTCCTTTCTAGTTAGTCTGTTAAAATAAAAATTTACTTTATATTTACACTGAACTACTACTAGTAGCAACTATACCGTTCTATAGTCTAATGTATACTAGCAATCATATTTCTGACAGGTGCTACTGTGAAAAAATCAGATTCATGTGTTCCAAGCATTATATGTACACAATATTTATCTGCATTTACTAATTTAGTTTGCTTTGTGCAGAATAAAATAAATAGAATAATGAAGAAGCAGTTCACAAACAGCTTATAGATAGCTAATATTTATTTTTTTATGTGCCATTATTATGATCAATATTATTTTTAGCAGACAGAATAATGCCTTTATTCTTTGTCTCTTGATTTGTGAGCTCTTTTAACTATAGAAAAGCATGCTCACCAATACTAATTAAACTGGCTTTGTATCTTCAGCAGTGATAACTATGCATATTGATTATTCACTGAAAATTTGAGACAGTGTCTGGGTGACTTCCAATACTGCTAACCCACCTTGTTTCTAATTATCATGTTAATTGTACATTTTTCCTCTTTGTATGTGAGTTTTTAGACAGGTAATTTGGACAGGTAATTACCAAAGGTCAGCCTATGTATTGACTAGGAAGATATTGGTGATCAATATCATCTATCTTTACACTATAATATCCTTTGGTGCTGCAACCAATATTATTTTGAACTTTGGTAATCTCTTTGTCAGAGTTAAGAAGAGGAAAAAACTTCTACTAGAGAAAACTCATGTGATATTTTTGGCCCAACCCATATAAATACCCCAGGCCAGATCCTACATTTTAAATTACAAACATGCTCAAATATATTTATTTCAGAACAAATTACTGAATCTGTAGAGGACTGGAACTGTTGTGTTCCATCTCTTTCAAGCTTTTCCATTTCATTCGGTGGACTGGCCACAAGATCCTTTGAAGTCCCACATAGTTTGAAATACTGGTATTCATCGAATGAAGAAGTATATCATTGGAACTGTAAACTTAGAGTAGGGATGATGATGATGATGATGATGATGATGATGATGATGATGATGATGATGATGATGATGGTGATGGTGATGATTGTGATCATACTAAGTAATAACAGGAAGATTGTGGAGGAAACATTGTTCATCTAAGTTTTTGGCAACAATTTGTCATTGCTTACTGCCTTTTTCTGTATATATTTTTCATACATGGATGTGCAATTAAATTAACCTACCAACATGTCCAGAACATTGTCTCACTCCATCCTTCAGTCCTATCTAGGAGAAAAGCTTGCACTGTATAGCTAAGATTAACTTATACCCCTTTTGAACCAAATTTGAAAGTATCCTAGCACTGCAGTCAGTCCACCCAATCCACAGTCATATCTTTATGTAGAAACTTATTTCAATATTATGGATTGACCAATGTCATTAATTTCAAAGAGATATAAGTCAGATCTATATTGTGCTACATTACAGAAAAAACTAACATTACATGTCAGGAAGAAAGATGGTTCAAATACTACCTTAAGAGTTTGTTACACAAATACAACAAAATACCAAATATTTGATTGTCATAGATTCTTAGCTTCAAATTTTCAAACTTTTCAAATAATTTGGTGTCCATTTACTTATTAGGAGACCATTTCATAAAAGAATAAAAGGAAAAAGCACAGAATTATTCTGAATTAACAAGTAGTATAAATGGGGTAAATGTTTGGTAACATCTACACCAGTGGTAGGATTCAATTTTTTTTACTATCGGTTCTGTGGGCATGGAGTGGTGGGCGTGGCAGGGGAAAGATACTGTAAAATATCAGTCAGAGGTGGTATTTGCCGGTTCTCTGAACTACTCAAAATTTCCGCTACTGGTTCTCCAGAACTGGTCAGAACCTGCTGAATACTACCTCTGATCTACACCATTTATGACTATGGAGATTTGCAATCATCCGGATCATGGGTTTTTTCCCTGAAAACATTTTGCTTCTCATCCAAGAAGCTTCTTCAATTCTGTATAGTTCTTCAGTTCAATTCTTTAGACTTAAGGAAGTTGGATGAGAAGCAAAACATTTTCAAAAAAACCAAGAAAGTCCAATTGCCTTTTGTAAAAGCACCTTTAGGACAATAATGACCTAGATGATTGAGAATCTGCATAGGCATAAATGGGGTAGATGTTGCCAAACAATAGCCAGAGGAAAAAAGAAAAAAAAAAAGGGGGGGGGTGTTATTAATTTCTCATCCAATTTCTCATCTCATTATTCAGAAAGCTTTTTATGTTCCATTGAAACAATTTCCAAACTACTTTCAAATGTTGTCCAACCTTTTCTGAAACAGCTTCAGAACCTGAGATTTGAAACTACAGATGATTGTTTGCCAAACAACCATCTTCAATTAAGGGGATGCGGTGGACATTGAGAACCTTGACCTCGTCAAAGGTTTTGGCCAAATCTGTTGTGATATTTCCATTAATAGAATAGTAAGATATTGAGCAGAACATATCATAGGACAATTAGGCAAGATTCATAATTGGGTGGTTGATCCTACACAAGAGTAGATAAAAAGCCCTGCATCAGATTGGATCGTAGTTTTGAGTAAAGTGTCATAGAGCACTTTCCTGGCTCATGTGCTTTTCAATGCATTTATAAATGCCCTTGATGAAGGAGCTAAGAGAATGACTATAAAATCTGCAGCAATCCAAAACTAGGAGAGGTGACCAACTACCGTGTTTCTCATATAATAAGGCCGGGTCTTATTTTTTTGAGGCCGAAAAAGGGCTAGGCTGTCTTTTGGGGGGTGACTTAATTCCCCCTTGCATCTTTGGGTGGGCGGGTGGTGACGGCTTGGATGTTGACCTCGGCGTTGGTGGGCACTTAGTATCGGGGTCAACGCAGGCAGCACCATATCCAGGTGTGCAACAAAGTACTTCCTAATGGCAAACCCCCCACCATTCCCCACCATTTCGCATGTTTTAATATAGGCCTTAATTTGGGGGGAGGGGCTTAATTTCATTTCATGCCTATAAAACATGCTGGGACTTCCTATTGGGGGAGGCCGTATTGTTGGAGAAACAGGGTAAATAGGAGAGAAAGTGGATTCAAAAATATCTATGCAGGCTTAAATATAGGGACAGAACATATAAGAAGTCATTCAATGGAGAAAAGTGCAGCACTGCAAGGAGTGATGAGCAACCCTCAATATACCCAAGTAATAACTTCACTATGCAAGATGCATTAGTTGTCAAGTGTCCTGCATCTCTAAATGTCTGTGTGGAATAGAGCATATTTGCAGGATGTTTATTTACTAAACAAATAGATGTAAAACACAGGAATTGATGAGCAAAATGGCATAAGCATGGGATATGGGAAGACCTGGCTTGGTAGTAATGGAAGGGTTCTGCATGTTTTAGTGATGATACTAAGAAAACAATTGCTATTTGGACATAAGCATCACACTCAGGGAAAGTAATTCTTCCACAAAACAGAAGGAAAAATTCCCTATGCAATCTGTTTTCCTGGACTTAGGGAAAAATGATCCCAAGATAAAGATCCAATTATTGTATTATAATTTGAATACCAATTAATCAAGAATAGATGAATATGAAGATATCAGTGGGGTGTAGTGGTTGAAACTAGAAACCAGGAGACCACGAGTTTTAATCCCACCTTTGGCACAAAGCCACATGGATGAATTAGCCAGTCACTCTGTCTCAGCCCTAGGAAGGAGGCAATGGCACTTCTGAAATATTGCCAAGAAAACTGCAAGCACCTGTCCAGGCAGATACCAGGAGTCAAAAACAAACTTGAAAAACAAACTCAAAAACAAACTTGAAGGCACATTTTTTAAAGAATGGAAAAATAATTATTAAAATTCTAGACCTGGTATATGCCTTGGTATATGTAGATGAATTGCACCTAGCACTGGATACTCTCTAGTCCATACTGTTTTTTCAAATTATTCTTACTTGACCAATGTTGGGAGAGCTGAAACCAGACATAGCTCATCAAGATATCAGCATAAAAGCAATCCTGCCTGGATACCTTTCTAAAAGTCTAATGCACATTAAAATGTTAAGTGTCATTTTCTTGGACTTCTTCCCACCTTCTGTTTTGTTCAGAATACTCCCATGGATGATGTGAACATATGCTAAGAAATGACATTTCCACTGAACAAGTATTTTGCATACTTCAATTATATTTGCCTTTGCTGCATTCCCTGTATATAGTTTCAAACTGTGCTCTCTCATTTCATTCACAGCACATCACAATATTTCTGGATGTTATCTTAGGTTGTCTAGTTATTTTTTATATTCCCAGTGAAAGTGGTGCAAGTGTCAAAATGGTAAACTTTGTTCTATGAAGAAAGCAGCATGGTAATTTCTTTTACATGTCTTAGCTCTAAAAGAATAGACAGCATGTGGCTGGCTGGGGACCATACTTCTCATTGGGGAGAATGGCTAACTTTGTTGTGAACAGGTGAAGAAACAAAATGATCATATGCAGTGGTGAGCTCAGGATTTCCCCCCCTTTTTAATGTATTTTTTTTAAAGAAGAGTTTTATAATATAATAATGTAAAACTAATTTTTATAATTTCAATATGTTTCCTCTTTTAAAAGTAATTGAAAATGAAGAGACCAATTTTCAGCAACCTCAAACAGAAGGTGTTCTCCAAGTGTTCCTATAAATAGGGAGTTCAGTAGTCACAGTTTTCCAAAATGTTTAATTTTGGACATGATTGATATATACAACTATTGTTACAGTCCTTGTTTCGCGAATATCTCATTTAGAGACCATTCAGTTACAACAGTGATAAAAGAGTTACCTGACAACCAAGCCTCACATTTACAGTCAGATCAGGAACATAGTCATAATTTCACCTGGTGACCGCTTTGCTTAAGGGTCCCCATTGTGTTCTAAATGAAAACTATTTATATTGTACCAACAAAAGTTCATTTAAAAATGGTAGTATTATTTAATAAAAGGAAAGAAGTTTGAGTTATAGTAAGGTGTTTCAGAATGTCTCTTATCAGAGATTACCTGTGTAGGCTATTATTTATCCACTGCTGGGGAGGGATAGAAGTAAATACATGCTTTTAGTTGTACATCTTGAAAATATCATCCAAACTATAAGTATTCCATTAACTGGCTTGTCCTTCACACCATCTCTGAAAAATAAGCAACATTCATGGAGAGAGATCTTTAAGCGATACTTGAGAAATTCAGTCATTTCAGTATAAGGACACCTGATCTGCATCTCACAGATTTATGTGTAGTTGGGAATTCAGTGTTCCAACACAATCCCTACTTCAGACAATATGTCACATGTCTTTAAAAGGATTCTCAATGTAAGTGAAAATGCATGGATAAGTGACAAAATTGAGGAAATAATCTAATTTGCATTTTTTCTTGCAAAATTTTACAAACAAAAATCATTATATACTGTATATATATTTGTTTTCTTAAGTTTTCGTGGGTACTTACATGTATGGCATTCAGCTTTGTTCGGGTGCTTTTAAAGTTGTAGCAACGTTTCGGCAGAATCTCATCTGCCATCATCAGGCTTCTGGTTGTGTCCGTCTGTGAGTCAGGCCCCCACAGTTGTTTCAGTTTTAAATTTGGGGCAGCCTATTGCTGTGCCAGAATGGTTTTTTCTTCATCCTGATTGGTTGGGAATCTAGGTCTGTGTTTATTGGTCTTGGAGTTTGCTGTGTTCTGCTTGATTGGTGTTTCTAATATCTTCTGTCTGTTTAGTGGCTCTTTTTGTGTCTTGATTGGTTGGCAACATTGTGTTCCTTTATTGGAGGCCTTTTGTGCAGCTTGGCTCCGGGTAAATGTACGGCTATCATTTGTTAGGAAGCTAGGTTTCATCTGGGTGCCTGGTTGGGGTGTGTTTGAGCTGGAGGTATCAGGGGGGATCTGTTTGTGCCCAGGTGTTTGCCTGGCTTGTGGTGTGGAGATTTTTTTGTTTGTGAGTGCAGGTTTCCAAATGATTGACAGCCTGGTGGAATCATCTCTTCTATTCATGCTTTCAGGTCTTTTTTCAATCTCTATGGCTTCTCTGATAATTCTGTGGCTGTGGTTTCCTATGGTGGCTAGGGTTTTGGTGCCATTGAAGTTGATGCTATGACCTGTGGCTTCCATGTGTTGGACTAGTGAGGAAGTGTGTTCCAGCTTTTTGACTGCATTTTTGTGTTCATCCAGGCGGGTACTTATTCTTCTATTGGTCTGTCCAATGTATGTGGCCGGGCATAATGTACAGGGGACTTTGTATATGCCTTGGTTTTCCAGGTCAATTTTATCTTTGGGGTTTCTAAGGATGGCTGCTATTTTTCTGTCTGTTTTGAAGGCACTCTTGATGTGATGTCTGTGTAGTATCTTACTAATTTTGTCTGTAGTACCTCTTATGTAGGGCAGGACAGCTGTTCCATAGGTCTGTTCATCTTCTGGGTCTCTATTATGTTTCAGTGTGTTTTTGCCGGTGACTTTGCTTTTGTGGAAGCCGTTGGCTGTCAGTACTTTAGTCAGGGTGCATAGTTCAGTCTTAATGTGTGTCTTGTCTGCCAGGCGTTTGGTTCTAGTAATTAGTGTTTTAGCCACTGAGTTTATCTGTGCTGGGTGGTGGTGGGATAGGGCACTGAGGTAGCGGTTAGTGTGTGTTTTCTTCTGGTATACGGTGTGTCCTAGTGTGCCATCTGTTTTTTTGTAGATTAGTACATCTAGGAATGGTAGTTGTTTGTTTGTTTCCGTTTCCATGGTGAACTTGATTTTGGGGTGTGTGCTGTTTAGGTGTGTTAGGAAATTGTTTAGGTTTTCTTTTCCATGGGGCCAAATCACGAATGTGTCATCGATGTATCTTAACCATAGTTTGGGTTTGTGGATGGCATTGGCCAGGGCTCTGGATTCGAATTCTTCCATGAACAGGTTTGCAATGATGGGTGACAGTGGTGATCCCATAGGGGCTCCTTCAATTTGTTTGTATCTTTGTCCTTTGTATATGAAATATGTGTTGGTTAAGCAGTGTTCTGTTAGTTCCATGAGGTGTTTAGCTGGTTGGTATTTATTTTTGATGATTTTAAGGGTCTCTTTTATCAGGACTTGAGTGAATAGTGAAACCACGTCGAAACTTACAAGCAGATCTTCTTGCTCCACATGTAGATCTTTGATCATTTCCAAGAAGTGGTATGAGTTTTGTACATGTGAAGCTGCTGTTTCAGCATGGGACTGTAGCTGTTTTGCTAAGTGTTTAGCTAGGTTTTGTAGTGGTTCTCCTCTGGAGCTGACTATGGGTCTGAGAGGTATGCCTTCTTTGTGTATTTTTGGGAGCATCTGGAAGATTTTTCTCTTGGGATGATCGTCTGTTGGATCTCTTTGCTCATGTGGCTGGTTATAATTTGCTTCTTGGTTAATTTTTCCAGATATGTGGTTGGATCTGTGTTTATGGGTTTGCATGTGGGGTCTTGGAGTAGGTCTGTCAATTTTGTTTCATAGTCTTTTCTGTCCATTACTACTGTGGCATTCCCTTTTTCTGCTGGAAGTATGATTATGCTACTATCTCTTTTCAGGGTTTGTAGCGCTTTAATTTCTTCTTTCTGCAAGTTGCTTTTGGGTGGTTTGCTTGTGCATAGGATGTTGGTAACTTGGTGTCTTATTCTATTCTAACAATGTTGCCAACCAATCAAGACACAAAAAGAACCACTAAACAGACAGAAGATATTAGAAACACCAATCAAGCAGAACACAGCAAACTCCAAGACCAATAAACACAGACCTAGATTCCCAACCAATCAGGATGAAGAAAAAACCATTCTGGCACAGCAATAGGCTCCCCAAATTTAAAACTGAAACAACTGTGGGGGCCTGACTCACAGACGGACACAACCAGAAGCCTGATGATGGCAGATGAGATTCTGCCAAAACGTTGCTACAACTTTAAAAGCACAACTACAATGATGTGGGAAAATACCCGAACAAAGCTGAATGCCATATATATATATATATATATTTGTTTTCTTAAGTTTTCGTGGGTATTTATATATATATATATATATATATATATATATATATATATATATATATGTATGTATGTATGTATGTATGTATGTATGTATATATATATGTATGTATGAAAACCATATATATGGAAATGATGTTTAATAGATTTAAAATGTATGTGCCTTTGTATGTATGTATATATGTATATGAGTGTGTGTGTATGTGTGTGTGTGTGTGTAATGTATTTTTAAATATGAGACAAAAAGCCTTCAGTTTAGTTCCAATGTACTATCTAACAATTATTTTTAGGATCAGAGGCTGAAATGAGACTACACAGTCACATTTTTTTCTAAGATTTTTGGAATACACCTTTGATAGTTTCATAATTTTACATATGCACATACATACATGCATATCAGATCTCCATTAATATGGTTTTCCCAATGATCCTAACATTTGATGTTATTCTGACATTTTACGGTTAACCTCTTCCATATTTCTTTTATGATGAAAGTGAGGAAACATGCCTTGGAGAGATGTCAGCATCTGAAGACCATGCTAAGTATTGCTCTTGGGTGAGAAGGTGAATTTTTCTGATTGTCTGTCACTGGGAAATGCCTTGATAGACATGCCTTTGAACTTGAAATCCCCTCTCACACAGTGTGGAAACATTAGAAGCAAACAATATAGCTTCTGATATGTTCTGCCCATGGCTTTGAAGAAAAAGAAGTGCTGTTTATTTCTTCTTTTCTTCATACTGTACCTTTGCTGATTTCCTGCATTCTGTTTATGGATATATATAAAACTAAGCAAATGTGCCATGATGCAAGCCAACATACTTATTGGGAAGCCTCTTAGCCAAAGGAAATGGGTGGGAATCTAAAATGTGACTCCTAGAATTTTTAGCTGCTTAGAGTAGTAAGGGAGCATTTAACATAACAATGAGTTACAAGAACAAATCCAATCAGTGTTTATTTATGTCTTTCCAGTGATACCAAAAACGTAACAAAGGTCTCTGCCTAAATATCAACAAGCATTTTTGTGTGTGTGTTACCTATTACCTGTTGCATGCTTGGTTTCTCCTGTCATTTTGTTTTGAAGCAGTTCTAAAACAAAAACGAAAGAACACTGAATTTTAATATACAAGAAGACAATGAAGTAACATATTTCAAAAGCTTTCAAGATTGTTGTTCATCTTTCAGAATGCAGAATTTGAAAAATGATGTTATGTTTCTGACCAGAGAAATACAGTATTTGTATGATAAGCCTGCTTTGTACTTACATAGAAACGATGGATGAAGCCAAGCTACAAATGCCTTAGAAATATAAAACGGCACTAGATTTTTTTTATTTAGCAATTTCATTAAAATTACAATTATAACAGTAAAACTAATACAACTGAAAATGATAGAACAAAAAGAAAGAGTAGAAGGTAACAAAAAGAAAGAAAAAAGGACTGCCTCATTTAGTGACAATTTGCAGTTAAAAATAACTTTATAACCAATCCTCACATTTACATGCTCTGCATAATAGTAAAGCAACGGAAAGCTGACGCAAAATCATAAATCCAGTCACGGTTTCACTTAGTGACCCCTTCACTGAACACCTGAATTTCCAGTATTGTGGTCACTACACTAACAGAAACTGTGAGAGAAGGATAGGAACTACAACCCAACTATTTATCAGCAGACTCTACACACATGAATGAAAGTATGATAAGAGCCATGATCTATTGCCTCTTTCCAACTCCACTGGAACTTGATATTACATAATACCAATAAATCATCACAGCAGAACAGAAGACATTTTGGTTCAAGTAAAGGCAGGCACTTGCACACTGTGAATACAGAAGTTCCTCCATCTGTCTTGTACCAGATAATATTGGTATGGGAATCATAGTGCAGAATTATCTTATTACGCTTCACAATACAGAGCAATTCTGGCTAGATTATACATTGTACTACAATTTTCATATTCTTGCAAGGAACAAATCATTTTAACAGAATGAGCCACAGCTGCGTGTGGTTGCAATCATGCATGTGCATATGTGTTTCAAACTTTGTTTTTCTTTTCAAACACTGTGTATCTATAGATAGAAAGCAATTTTCTTATGGAAGGTAGTCGGAAATTATATCAGCTTTGTGACTGAGATGCAAAAATAATTCTCACAGCAGGATTTCTCAGCCTATACAAGAAGAAAAGAACAAAAAACAGCATCCTATTAGGAAATGCAACTCTGATCACTCAGTTGTTGTTTGTGACTAATTCAGCCAGTGTGGAATTATTCTGGGGAGGGCTATGGTACCCCAGTGTTAGCAGAGATGTTTAAATACTTTGAAGCAGAAGGGAAGGAGGTAATTTGTCTTTATCAGTAATTGTATCTGAGGAGAAGTCAGGAAGGTTATCAGATTCTAAACCAATCTACTGTTACATCTGATTGGGTTCTAGGGAGAAGACTTAGACTTCTGTAAAGTTAAAAGTAATTTCTTATTTGCAACATAAACAAAATTAGATTCTGCCATTTCAAAGGTGCTTAGGTACTACCAGCTAATTGTCAAAATAAGGCAACTGCTTTTGTTAAATAGTTTGGAAAGCTCCCCAATTCACCTGGATTTCTAAATGTGAAGAGACTGCTTCTGTGATCTGTTGAAAAAATGGCCCTTGGCAACTTGGCTTAAAAACTAATGTTGACTTTGTGTAATGATGGAGATCTTTGATCAGTTAATTATTTTTATTTCTTTGGGAAATCCTTGGCAAAAAGAAATAATTCTACATTATTTCATAATTTGATCCAAAATGCTTCTTCACTCATGCTATACAATGGCTTATATGAATTCTCCTCTCAACCAAATTTCATGAAACCAAAAGGGCTATTTGATGAAGAATCTTGCCTTGGGAAAGGAGGAGAAAAAAAGAGAAAAATAAAGAGAGAGTTTACTGCTTTAGAGGCACTGGCTTATAGAAAAATATCTATGACAATCTATGAGGCAAACCAATCTTGATGCTAACAAACATAGCCCTATTAAGTCTTTTATTTAACATGATGAAAGGTAAATAAAGAAGCTGTTTCTCTTTCAAACAAATTCAATAACAACATCAAAAACTTATAGTTTGTTCTATCAATGGGGTAAACAAATTAATCAACAATTTGATGCAAATAGTATAATCTTTCCAAAAAGTAGCATTACTAATCTGCACATTAGAATGAAAACCATGTTTTCAGTGAATACTAATATTTATACATATATCTTGTATTTATACATATTGAAAGCTATTTTTTTAAAAAAAATACAGTGAATCTATGTCTTCTGTTTTTAGGACAACTTGGCTTATGGGGCAATAGAAGTCAAAATCAGATAAATATTTATTTTAATATATACCAGGCAGAAGAGTACTGAAAGATGTTCGCTATTCAAAATTCAATATTGTATAGATAAATGTTAGAGTTATTTCCTATTTCCCCACTCCCAATTTCTCAGAGTTCAGGCCCACTGTTTGTGGAAAAGGCATCAATATTTCATGCCACAACTTTTTTATTTACACAAAAAAACTTCTGAATTAATCTTTATCTAATTTGCACAGATATACCTCACTACTAGTTTCATTTTTGCTGCAATATTTATTGCATACTGTCTTAAGCTATGGGAAAAGTCATGGAACACCCCCCCCCCCTTATGTAATTTAAAGGAGCATTTAAAACTATGACACCTATATAAAATTTAGCCCATTTAATTCCTAAAATCTTGCAAATTTTGTTATGTTCTGGTGAAAAAGAAGCTGGAAACTTTATAAGGTAGATATTGAAGGAAATCTGTGAAATTGGGCCACTATAACTTGATAACATTGTATATCTCTGATTTTAAAAAGTTTGAGCTTTATGTTATTTTTTACACTGGATAACAAGAGGGCAGGATACTGTTTTTTTTCTAATTTACAAGTTAAGTGGGTTGCCCTATGCATGGCATTAAAAAAAAATGGCCTTCATTTATTGCTGAGGAATGAGTTACCTTCATTGAATGTGGACAGCAAAGAAACAAAAAGCTAAGTTCAAGCAAACTTCTCTTTCTTTAGAACTGAGCTGAAGGAAATGAAGCCAGAAAAGGACTATTGCTAATCTGGATAATGAAAAAAAGGACATTTCATACACAATGCTTTATGACCTTATAACTAAGTAATCAGAAAAAGGCCTCACTATATCAATGATAATTTTGCTAAAATTTTGTTTTTCTTTGAAAAGAAATTGGAGAACAAATGTTTCTTTCATAAAATTATATAAAATGTAATTAAAAATGCACACTGGTGATTGCATTGTTGAATCCAACGCTGCAATGCTAGATTTGGCTTTTGCAAACTGATACCATGCTAAATTCTGGTTGGTTTTTCTTCCCCTCCCTTTTGATTGTTAAAAATGGTACTGCTTTTCCTCATGCTATTTAAGATTCTGTGATTCAATAGCAAACTACCCTTTTTTTTAAAGGATAAAAATATATTAATTATTAATTCTCCCTTTAGGATTTACAATCATTTAATTTAATCATCCTTGATATCATCCGGCATAAAGATGGCTAAGTAAATTGCAGGAAGCAATCATTCAGATAAACTCCACCATTCTCATCAAGCTGTTGTAACAATTTCTTCTTTACTCTCACTTTATTTCCATTTTGTGGCACATTTGTGATGTAATGAACAACTGAACAATTCATAGTACTGATACAGCTTTTTTTCAATTTTTGAAATGATAGGCAAGGAGTCTGTCTTATTAATTCTCCAATACTGGAAAAATATATCAGACTTTCTCTGTAAATTTAAAAACTCTATTGCTATAATATTGTAACTTTTAATTTTATTGCTTTTCTTCTCATATTTTATATTCATATTTTTTGCACTGTTTTAGGCTACCTTAAGGAATTAGCCAGTTTGGCGTACAGGTTGAAGCATTGGGATAGAATTTGGAGACCAGGAGTTGTATTTCTACATTAGACACAAAACCAACTGGGTAACCATGGACCATTCACTCTCAGTTTTAGGAAGCAGGCAGTGGCAATCCAGTTCCAAAATATTGCTAAGAAATTTGCAGGGATTAGTCCAGGCAGTTGCAATCTCAAAGATACATACACAAAGAGACACACAGACACACAGAGAGTTGCCTTATAGTAAGTACTTACACAGTAAAAGACTGTATGCTGGGGTATATGCAAGTAGCTAGCACGTCTCTGGAGACAGTATGCATTTAAAATATTTGCATGACTGTCTATTTTAAAACACAACTCTGGGCAGCTCACAACAACAATAATACCCACAAACTATTAAAAACAAAACAAAACCGTAAAGCTGTTCACCAGAGTGTTGCCTTCACAGTGCATGTAAACAGCCAGAAGCCTTTGTCTAATTGCATAATTATAATGTAACAAAATCCTTGCTTTACAAGAGTTTGGAATCTCTTATTTTTTCTGTTTCAGGCTAGGGAGAATTATTCATTATTCAGAAAGCTTTTTATGTTCTTTTGAAACAATTTCCAAATTACTTTCAAATGTTGTCCAACCTTTTCTGAAACAGCTTCAGAACCCGAGATTTGAAACTGCAGATGATTGTTTGCCAACCAACCATCTTCAATTAAGGGGATGCAGTGGACATAGAGAACCTTGACCTCATCAAAGCTTTTTGGCCAAATCTGTTGTGATATTTCCATTAACAGAATAGTAAGATATTGAGCAGAACATACCATAGGACAATTAGGCAAGATTCATAATTGGGTGGTTGATCCTACACGAGTAGATAAAAAGCCCTGCATCAGATTGGAAAGTAGTTTTGAGTAAAGTGTCATAGAGCACTTTCCTGGCTCGGGGCCATTGGCCTATAGTTGTCCTTGCTGGACCTACTATGTCATTGGACTTCATTGCAATGGGTTATTAATGCACTGTAAGTAAAGTTATGTTACTGTGTTACTGTGATGACTGTTCATGTTCCAAATTGCTTATGAAATAAACCTCTGAATCTTAAATGAATTATTGTTTGTGTTGCTGTCTTTTGTTTCTTTCATTGGATTTTTTAACCCACCCCGAAAACTAATAACATTTTAATAAATTGCAATTGTAAGTTAGAAAACTGTATAAACTTCATCAAAAAAATTACCACATACGTACTGATTTTTAAAATTCTCTTTCATCATAATGGGAAGAATGTACAAAAGAAAAATGTCGATCTATAAGCCTTTTAAAACTTGATTGTAGCTTTTTAAAAAATGTACTTTTCATGCATACGTAATGACAAATACTGAAATGTAATCTTCTGTCAAAGTATAAGAACAAAAGATTGTTCCCATATTCATCTTTTGTTCTCTCTGTAACTGGATGATGTCTGTGGTTGATGTTGGGATATTTTTGTTGGGTGATGATGTATCTGTGTGTTTATTTTATGAGAAAATTTTGGTGGTGAGTGCTGATGGAGTATGCATGTTAATTCTAATGTTGATTATGATAACAAATGTCAGTGTAAAATGTAGGTGGCTTCTCTTCCCCTCATTAAAAAAAGAGATATTATGTTTTTTTAAAAAAATCTGCTTGATTTGTCAGCATTTCTTTGAGAATTTCAAGAACAAAAGAATAATTAACTGCAGTCTGGATTTTTCAATTAAATCTGTCTTCCTCATTTCTGCTGAAAACATGGCCCCCATTGATATAGAAAAAGAGTGGGAGACTAATTTTCAAAATTGGTGTAATGTGCAATTTTATTTGTCATGTTGATAGGAATTGCATTTATTGTACATCCTTTTTGCATAATAATGCACTTAATTAAGTCTAATAAATGGCCAGAGCTTTCCTGTATCTATTCATTAAATTTTTTAACAAAAAAAAAATCATAGCAGGTTTTCAAAAAGCAAGAAGAAATAATTGGCAAGAAGCAGAGGGATGTTTGGACTAATACTTGACCCTGATCTGTTATTTAAAGTTTCCATAGCACTTAATATGCTTTATAATTCATATCTCATTAATCTTCATGATAAAACTGATGGATAATTCATTAATATTCCCTGTTCTATAGGTAAAGAGTGGCCGCTTAGAAATCATCTCTTATAAATGTAGGGCACAAAATTGCAGTCAAACAGCATTGATACAGATTTAAAGAAGACAAAGCATCCTTTATAAATTTAATAAGAAATATTATGTAGTAGTATTTTCATGTTAAAACCTTTGAATCCCTTTCAATTCCCAAAGGGGTTATTTATTGCTAAGAAACAAAAAAAGCTGAATGTTTTGGCCTTGTATTTATTTATTAGGTGTATATCATCTCTTTCAACTGAGAGCTTAAGGTAACATATATATTTTTCCCACCTTTGCTTTGCCTCCCAGCAAGGAAAAGGAAGGCTGGGAAAAAGCAACAGCAACTGATACAAGTTGGTAGAAAAAGACTATGGTAATGTGCCAACATACACTCAGTCCTAGCCCACATTTTAACCACTTCATCTATAAAGAGCCAGGGAGAAGCAAATATTTAGGGGGTGGGGAATGTCAACAAAAGGGAAGGAAGCATTCCTTAAGGCCTGAGGAGGGAGACTTTATTTTTTTATTTATTTTGATTTGTCAATTGCTTACAAGATAATAGCTATAAGTATATACGTAGTTATGAATACATGAAATGGGTACATATAAGAAAATTAAAAGAAACAATAGGACAGGGATGGTAGGCACGTTGGTGCACTTATGCACATCCCCTACAGACCTCTTAGGAAAGGGGTGAGGTCAATAGTAGACAGTCTAAGGTTAAAGTTTTTGGGGTTTGGGGAAGAAACTACAGAGTCAGGTAGAGTATTCCAGACATTGACCACTCTGTTGCTGAAGTCGTATTTCCTGCAATCAAGTTTGGTGCGATTAACCTTGAGTTTGTATCTATTGTGTGCTCTTGTGTTGTTATGGTTGAAGCTGAAGTATTCATTGACAGGTAGGACATTGCAATGTATGATTTTATATACCATACTTAGATCAGACTGAAGACGGCGTAATTCAAGGTTTTCTAGGTTTAGAATTTCAAGTCTGATGGCATAAGGTATTCTACAACGAGTAGAGGAGTGGAGAACTCTTCTTGTGAAATATTTCTGGACTTTCTCAACTGTGCTAATATCAGATACGTAATGTGGGTTCCAGACTGATGAGCTGTATTCGAGTATTGGTCTAGCAAATGTTTTGTATGCTCTAGTAACTAGTTAGTAGTGTGATATTACCAGAGAAAAAAACTTTGTTAAGGAAAAATTCAGAACTGTCTTCCCCCAATTCACTGGGGTATAAGAAGGGAAGGTAAAGTGACATCAGACTTACAAGCTTCTTTCTATCACCTACAGTGTCTCGGTAAAGGATAATTGTACTCATCCTGTGAAGTTAGCTCACCTTTTGGGACTAAGAACATCATACTGGGTCCTGAGCTTTCTATCTTTTTATCATCCATATGGTTAATATTTGTATTGTTTGTGAAAAGAAAATCTTGAAAAATAGATATCAGGATGTGTTCTAATGTTTTCATTTGTGTTAAATAACCACTCAGTTAAACTTGGATAATTGTATATGTAATTAGTCATCTATATAGAAATAATAGCATCCAGAAACATTTGTAGGTAGAGATGTGTATGTGTGCCAAAAAGTTATTATCAGATCTTTTTTTACATTCATTGTGTGTGCAATGCATATGAATCACAAGATGGTGAGTGTTGTCTTGATTTTTGTGATTCCCCTAGAAGACTCCCACTCTTATAGCTCCGTTCAGAAGCCTCACTAACTTGCTGAGTTAGTGAGTTAGTACCCACAATAAAGAGGAGTTGGTAGTGTTACACAGTATAATTCCTCATGGTGCATTTTACTGTTTTTCAATACTTTTGAGAGATGCAGTGAGGTTTTCAGACAGCAGAATTCTTTGCCAACTAAACATCATACTTGAAAAGGATAAAAATAGTGAAAGCATGGTTCCAAGTTTCACAGCTGCAAATCCAATTGCCCTTGTTTCATCGTGACCATTCATCCTCTTTCAAAAGAACCATCTGGGAAAATTTAGAGTGCAGACCTGTAAACAAGCAAGGATTACAAGCTATTTCATTTCAGAACTATTATTTTAAATCAATAGGTTCTCTTTTTCAGATCTGATCAGACCACACTCAAGTTTCATTTGTTTGCATATTATGGCTTTGGGTATGTGAGTTTACAAAGCATCTTAAATATTACAACACAATACTCAGCACAATCAGAAAAACAGTTGGAAAGAAAAGGAAGACCTTCAAGGCTTAAAGGAACTCAATTCTCATTCTTTCTTTCTTCCTAAAAGTCAATTTTTATGTATTTTACAATTTTTATTATGGTGGTGCAACAATTTAAAAAGTAAGGCATAAAGTAAGCTGTTCTATATACAGCTCTTCAGATGAAATATATTTTAGGGAGAAATTAATACCTTATGGCCAACCAAACAAAAGAAAACAAAACACCATTCTGTTTATGTAGCATGGTGGGAAAATTCTCTATCTCCACTTAAACTGGAAGTAGCTAGATAAATAAATTTGTTTTGGAGTCTTTTTCTGTAGAAGGTATGCTATTCCTGTTTTTCCTGTTTGCATAGTGCTTTTTATTTACTGTAACTTTTGTTTATTCATTTATATTTATTCTGCCTTTATTATTTTTATAAATAATTCAATGAAGCAAACATGTCTAATTCTCCTTTCTCCCACAACAACAACCCTATGAAGTGGGTTTGGCTGGAAGAGAGTGACTGGTCCAAAGTCACCCAGATGGCTTTTATGCCTAAGGCAGGACTAGAATTCTCAGTCTCCTGGTTTCTACCCTTTGCCAATGTATGTGCATTAGTTCTATTGCTCTGTGATTACATTGCAACTAGTTGATCAATTAAATTATACACACTCAAGTTAAAAGTTAAATCTGATTCAGTGAGATTCTTAAGGAGTTCTGTGTAATATAACTGTTTAGGAGTGTGTGTTGTGTGTTGTGTGTCTGTGTGTCTGTTGTGGTGTCTGAGAGGATTGATCTCTTTATTCAGACTGAAATATTCCCGTTTGGTATGCTTGCTGCTTGAGGGACTTTTTAATATCTAACACCAACGTACAATCTTTCAATCATTTATTCATAATAACAATGCAGGAATAAATGCTAAACTTGTTCAGCAAATAAAGTATGGCGGAAAGAGAGAAATATGTGTTAATGTCTGCTTCTTTTACTTCCCAAGACCACAGCTAAATGATAATGCACTTTATTTTAATTCTAAACTATACAAATTAAGATGATGAATAGCTAAATTTTAGTTGCACTTCATATCAAGTCTACAACACATATCTTCTTACTGTTGGATATGCAAATCCAGTCACTTACTCTTCAGTATCTCATGATCTGTAGGGGCACATTTGGGTGCAGAGATAGAGAGATGACCTGTCTTCTCACTCTGTTTACTTTGTGTCTATAAGACAACCTCCTTTTTGTTATAGCTATTCAATTTCTTTCATGAATCATTGTTGGCATCATATTTCTGCTGCCAGGAACTTTCACATGCAGATACAGAACACCTCAGCTTCTAACAATTACTTTGTAGTTTCATAACAATCCCACTTGGTTCTGAAATAAGATCCAAAATAACCCATTGTCTAACTCTTGAGAGCCAGGATTGTCTTAAACAAAATTACATAAGCATCAAAATTTAAACCAAACTATATGTGAACACTCTGATTCCACAAATCTGAGACCAAAAACTCTGTCTATTGAGTAACCTACTTTACCTATGCATCTCTGTGTTGAATGAGATCTCTCTCTCTCTCTCCTTCTCTGTCTCTGTCTCTCTGTCCCTCTCTCTGTCCCCCCCCCCCCTGCATGTTATCTTTAAACTATAGGAAGACAAAAATGTACATTCTGAATTTAAAGTCATAGGCTCATTTTTAGAAGGAAAGCAAGAACCATATATGTTTATCTTTTAATCAGTCTAACATATTCAGTGCTACCTTTTCTGTACAATCAACTTATTGAACATCTTGTTAACATTCTTGTCAGAAACTTCAGCTTGAAGATCTCAAGCATAATCCCAGCATAAATTTATTGGACAGGTGTACAAATTTTGTCAGTATTGGTACAATTGGCATTGTATTCTGCATATCCAGCTGCACTGGGAACTTGCTTGAATTCAGTTGGAGGATGAGCATAACGTGTGGAATTCTAATCAGAGATATAGACTTGATTATTCTGAAATCACATGCAGCTGTTGAGTGGAGTATTAGTAATAGAATCAAACTGAACAATTATGTATATGATAAAATACTATTATTGTACTAAATAAACATCAAATGAATAATGATATAGCAAAAATATAGTAAAATCAGTATTTGTCTACCTTATAAACATAATTCATAACTAATTAATATATCAAGGCAGATGTGTCTTTTAAATGCAAATCAGCAGCCATTCCTACTCCCCCCCCCCAAAAAATCCATATCTATAAAAAGGTATATGAACTGAAGAAAGATTTTTTTCATGGGTCTTTGTTATTTTTTTCATACTTGGTGTTATTTATCTAAAACATTTCAGTATAAACCCTTACATTTCAGCATCTTTGTTTTTTCAATCTATTTCAGTACTATAAACTATAAATATCATTGCAGCATTGCCAAACCAGCTAAGGCAGCACTTAGTAGCGAATCAAAACTAAATTGAAATATAAGCTTTCTTGTTCGTAAAATATGTATATACCTAAGAGATATCCACAGGCTGCAGTGATAGAGATAAAATTTACTTCATTTTTTTTTTCACGTCACTGAAGCCATTGTGAAATCTTGAACTGTTTTATCTAAGCTAACTCTAACTAACTACCATCTTCAAATCAGTCTCAAGTAGCAATGAGAAGGCAATGAGGCAATTGGGTTTAAAATATTTGAAGGCTGTTGAATGGCCAACACTCTCTAGATGCATTGAATCTTTAAGGCTAGAACAGGAAACCATACACATTACATTTCTGACTTCTGACTAGTCTGAAAAGAATGATTTCAGCTACAGTAACACATAACAGTACCAAACATTGATCAGATCTGAATTTTGATAAAGGAACACACTATTATAATTGAAACTCAACATGAAGTAACCTTCTTTCCTATCACGTTATAGCAATAGCAATAGCACTTAGACTTGCAGTACATACAGTTTCATAGTGCTTTACTCTCTAAGCGGTTTACAGAGTCAGCATGTTGTCCCCAACAATCTGGGTCCTTCTTTTACCTCAGAAGGATGGAAGGCTGAATCAACCTTGAGCCAAACAGGATCAAACTTCTGGCAGTGGACAATGTCAGCCTATAATACTACATTCTAACCACTACTCCACCATGGCTCCTTATACTTATGAAGAAGTATAAGGATTCTCAATATTTAGTGGCAACTCCCTCAAATTACAATCTTAGGGGGTAAACTGACTCTATAACAACTTTGAAGAGATGAAACTATATTTCTAGAAAAAGGAAAGAAGTGAGGCAACAAAAAAGCACAGAAACTTTTCAAGAAAAGAAATGTTTACCATGGTTCTAGGCAAGGGTGAGAATTTAGTCTCTTTTACAGACAAAAATGAAACAAAATGGCATGAAGACTTGAGTTGAAGATATACTGTAAGAAGAGGCATCTCAATGTCAAGTAAACATATTGCATATATTTTGTAGAAAGCTAAGAGGATAAAAAAAGACTCAGGACTCTGATGCAGTCAGATTTACATCCTGTATGGAAAAGTTAACTTTGAATAAATCTGCACTAGAAAATCATGTTTGCCATAGATCTTGGCAGAAGTAACAAATAAGTGTGGTATGCACCCAGTTCAGATATGTATGTTTTCATTCCAACAGATGGTCATTGTGATTGTCCTTATATCATTTTCAATGGATGATTCCTCCAATTTTAGCAAATTACGACCATTCAAATCATGTGATGATTATCCTTAATCTTCTATCTTGGTCTAGCTACAATGGGAGTGGGGTATTACCCTCTGCATTTTCTTTCTTTCTTTTTCTTATTATGCTTTCTTATAGCTGGAAAAATGGGATTATCAGTTCATAACAGAAAGGAAAAATAATGATCATTTCACTTGTAATCCCTAGTTATAAGGGTAATGAACAGCACCTTAAATGGCACTTTATAACAAACCAACATCATTTTAGATGTCACAATGCACAGCACTGATTAAGATTTTAGCAAGTGCCACTTTGTAATTAGTGTAGATGTTCAGACTGCTGGAACAAAATTGCAGGCACCTGTGCTGCCTTCTTTCCTTCCCATTTGTGTCTTCTCCCCAGTATCAGCATGGCAGAGTTGCCAATAAAGCTGCAACCTGGATAGAGGTATGGGGAGGAGATGCATGTTTTTTGGAACTCTGCCACTATCAGCAAACTGAGAACAGCCGCTAAATGAAAGAAGGTGTTTTTCCTTCAGGAGGAGTGGATGGTCCAAAGGAAGAAAAGAAATATAGCAGCTCAGGAAGAAAAAGCACAGAATTTTTTTAAAAAGATGTAAGATCTCTATTTGCTGTCCACTAATAGAAAAAGAAGAAAAAATCTCAAAGGAAAGTTAAGATAGAACATGCTTAAGAAACATTGATGCATATTGGTAATAGTATAGAGCAGGGGTGTCAAACTCATGTTATCATGGTGGTTTCACATGACTTATCAGGATTTTTTTCCCCTTCACTAAACTGGACATGGGCATGACCAGCGTGTGACGCATCCAGCCCTTGGGCTGGGAGTTTGATAGCCCTAGTATAGAGCATTGTATATAGGTAATTGTAATATAGTACAGTGGTACCTCAATTTCTTTGAAACTCATCGAATCAGTGCATTTTGATGCAAAAATGTTGACTGGGTATTTATTGTTCATTTGGAACCAACAACATACAAGCTAAAATTTGTCAGTGTCAGCTGCCTTGTGACTCACAACATTATTCTTCATGGGGGAAAATGTTTGGTACTCATTGTTTTTGGTACTCATTGCATCTCCCAGAAAAATTAATAATGAATACCAAGGTACCACCATAATAGGTAATAGTAACTGAATAGTAATAGGATAGAATACAATATATTGAGTAGTAATAATATACAATATAAATTTGATCATAGTAATGGTAATTGAATAGCATATCATAGTAATAGTATAAAAATAGGAATAGGAATATAGACTGTAGGAATATCATTTTTACATGTTTATTCTTACTAATTAAACATTCCCATGATGTTTATATCTACTTATAGGTAGATATAAAGAAAACACCTGCCTAAGGTCCAGTGCAAGTCTTCGTCAATATAATTGGGCACAGTTAAAAAAAAGAACCTATTACAAATTTAAAATATGTCAGTAGGTTTTTTTGAATAGCCTTAAAAAGTTGGGCTGTGTTGTAACTAAGATATATAACAATGGTCAAATCTTTACATAGTAACAGGCACAGTTAACACATTTAGGCATCAACATAAGCTGTGCCAAATCATTCTTTAGCACCACTACTTGAACTTAACATTACTTATTTCCAAGACAAATGAATCAATTTTCTAGCTTTAAGGACCATAATAAGGACTTGTTCAGGCTGATTTAATCTCATTTAATCATATAGGACAGGTATAATATCCTCAATTCTACTATGAATCATTGGAAGTAAAGTATGAAAATGAGTCTGAATAGATGAAAAGAAAATAGCTATTCAGGGATTTCTGAGCTGTCCCTGTCTGTTCTTTTACTGAGAATAGAAAGTGCTTCAGAATATGTTAGACCCTTCCATGGTTTTTCAAATAACACAAATAATGGCCAGTATTAGATAAGAATGTAACTCAATAATATGATTTTTATATTTTATATTTTATTCTGGAAAAAACTAGTTCACAGCAAAGATTTTTGAGTAAGCATTGGCTTTTCTGATCCACCTTTTAAAAACAAAATATTAAAGATGGGAACAATTGAATACCAATAATTTTTCTGTTTTGTTTGCTCACTTCTTTAAAATGCTTGTATTTCTTAATCTATGTTTACAAAGTAAATATTTAGAGAGTAATATAAGTTTTATAAAATGCTTTCGCACTTCTTTATTGTCTGCTGATTTCAGTGAAGGATGTTGTTATGAAGAAAAGAATTAAGTGTGAAAATCAAGGGTAGTGTGTTGTAATGAGGAAAATGACAGTTGTGACTCAAAAACAGTATTTTCATTCTTAAAATATTTTGGTGTATCCTCCATTGTCTAGTAAATCCTGTTATACTGATTACGAAAATTGTAGAAAATATTTGTAGACAAACTGCAAGAAAATTCTAATTTTAGTAAGGAATCTACTCAGTCCTACAAAATGAATATTCCAAAATGTATTGGACTTTATTTTAAGATATTAATCTGTCTATCCATTGTTATATTCTGCCTATTACTCAGAAAGAACTCACACATCAATTCTCTATAAAAAAAATTAGTACTGAAAAATAGGATTAAATATTATATTTATTGAAGCTCGTGTTTATTGAAACAATAGATTCAAAAAGGGATCTTCATTAGATAGGCTAACATTAGCAAGGAAATTAATAAGGGGATCTCTGAAGAAGAAAGGTTTCAATTTACTTATTTATTTTATCAAATTTATTTGTCACCCATCTCATGGTTCAAGATGACTCTGAGCAGTTCATATTCTCCACCTTGCAGTTCTCCAGTAAAAAAAAAGGTATGGTAATGTAGTAAAACTTTATTGGAGGCTTACCATAATGTATTTCAATAAAATAACTGAATAACCATCACAGAAAAGAAACAAGTCAGTGTCCTGTAACAAACTATTTTGTTTGTTTGTTTGTTTGCCATTTCAATATCTGGCTACTTTGTACCTCTAAGATAACTAAATTCCAGAACTGTCCAAGAATTTCTTTCCTAATTTGGGGAAAGAATTCCTTGTTTCCTGTACAAAATGAGAAAATTTGATCATGGTATCAATGCGTTATTCTTGAAAACACTTTGAAAGGGATTTTGGCTATTGAATTTGATTGAAAAGACATTAGATTGACTTTCAGGAGGGAATGTTCTACAAGTCAGATTTTTCTGTGCTTTTCTTCACTTTGTCACTCTAGTTAAATGACTTAGCATGTTTTGAAAGAAGAAATATCAGGTATATTCTAACTTTCAAAGGTATTTAAATTAACAGCGAAGAATTATAAAGTATACTCCAAGAAATATCAGTAAATAGGAAGAAACTAGCCTATCTTCACATCTGCACATCTTAGCCATGGGTACTGTTGAATACTAGGCCTGTAAGAAATAATTTCTGCTAGCATATAATCTTTTTTTAAAATTGATTTCTTCATTACAAAAAAATGATATCAAAAGATGATATCATCGTACTTTCAGCATTGTGAAAGCAATATTTCTTTTCTGTGAATAATGTGATGTTGCTATTTTACATTGTTCTGAAAACTACAACTTTTTTTCCCTTAACCTCATACCTAAACAGATTATTCAGATAGAGCTATGGGGAAACATTTTATTTTCCTATCAGTGACAGAGGTAGGGTGGAAATTTAACTTTGGGAGTATGAAGGGTTAAGCATGTCTTTGAATCGCAAGTTATGAGTTAATTTTCAGAAAGTACCGTTCATTGCTTTGAAAGAAAAAGATTGTACTTCCATAATAATGCTTCTTAAAGGACATGCATACAGAAGGAACTATTGAATTGCATGTAACCTATGCGCATCATATCATCCTGATCTCTTTTTAGAAAAGGTTGCTGCTAGTGACAAGGAGGAAAATAGTTGAGAATTTGCTGTTGGCTGGCTAACTGGATATTATTTTTAAAGCATTATTAAATGTTACATTGGGCTAAACAACAGGATCAGACTTGGCTACTTATACCCATCTCATGGATCATGTTTAACTTCAAGAAAGCATCTATTTCCCTGTCTACCAACACTGAAACATGGTCTTTTGTATTAAGTGATCAATACTCAATTAATCCTTAAGACTTCTTTTCAATATGGTTTAGTAATCAGATCCCAAATTAAATTTGTGCAAAGATGGTACTCATGCCTCATTAATGTTTCCTTTTTCATTAGGGCTATAATTCCATTATATGCATAGTTGATTAATTATATCAGTTGTAACTATTTGAATAATTGATTAGATTTCAATGTAATATAACTTTTAATGCTGTGTGAATCTCAAAAGGCATTATTTTAGAAATTCTGTTCACTACATATGTTTGCCAACATATTGTTGCTCAGTTAAATGAAAATTGTATTTTAAGATTTTCATATGTTATTGATTAATTGGCTAAATGCCTCATTTTTTTCACTTTTTTGTAATGTAATTTTTTTTGTCCTTCCCATCCTGCCTCTAATTTTTATTTAGAATAAAACAGAATACTTTATTTGGTCCTGTGATTAGACACAAAGGAATTTGTCTCTGGTGAAGAAACTCTCAGTGCAAAACATGCAAAACAACATAATCATAATCATAATGATACCAGTGGGTAGTAGAGAAGATAAGAAGGATAACAATAATGCTACAGCCATACTACATGGGTAAATATTCTTAGACATAAGACAGGACTTACATTGTAGGTTTGAGCTCCAAGCTTGGTTACAAACATTTCGTTCCCATTCGTTCCCATCATCAACATGCTTGGTTGGCTGTAGTTGCTGAGTCATAGTCCTTGGTTTGAAGTACCATCTGTGTGATATAAATTAGTGCTGTTCGTATGTCTTCTGATGATGCTATGGTCTGCTTTTGTGTTGATTAAAACCAAGGACTATTACAGCCAGCCAACCCCACAACCCAAAATCAAACCAGGACTCAGAAAGGTATTTAAAGGCCAGTGCGCCCCCAGACAAGCACAATCCAAAGTGCACTGAAGATGTCTCCTCAAATGGGATTGAAATGTTTGCAACCAAATTGCCAAGCACAGATCTCAGACCAACATCACTGTTCGGCAGAGTGGTGGTATGAGGGGGAAAAACTGTCTCTGTGTCTAGTTGTTTTGGTATGCAATACCTTGTTGCAGCATTCTGAGGGGATGTGAAGGGTCTGTAGATATTTTCTCAGCTCACTTTCTGGCTTGTGCAGTATATAGACTTAAATTGAAGGCAGTCTGATTACAATTGTTTTTTTGTTGCAATCCTAACTATCCTTTGAAGTCTCTACCTGTCCCATTTCGTTGTTGTACCAAATCAGACATATACTAAAAACATATAGATAGAAAGAGAGGGAACCTCTCAACTTTGATCTTTTCTGCTTCAAAAGATTAATTCTATAAATATTTCTACTCTTTCTCATTCTCATCATCTTCATTTTGGGAGTGTGCCAGACCTCTTTGAATTATTACTCTGTTTATAAAGTTGCATTGCCTATCTTATAGTCTGTTATTGTCCAAAGAATAGATTGTGCGGAATAATGAAATCATTATCCTGTGGTGACACAAATAATTAAAATCACTATTGGAATGAACTAGAATGAACAATGCCCAATTCTACCCATAGCTGTTCATATTACTTCTAGTATAAGTCAAGGAGGTTCTGCTTCTTGCTCTTATTAATAAGTGAGGAGATTATGTTATCTGACTTGATAGTGCAAGTTGGTTTATAACATGATAAGTCACTGCAGGGAATAAAAAATCATAAGAAGGGCTGGCTTTTGTTCATAACTGTGAGTAACTGGGAATTATTTTTAAAGATAAAGGAGAAAAAATGGAACTGGGCTAATCCTTAAGGGCATCTACCATTTGAGTCCTTATTAAAAAGCTACAGATAACTTCTTTTGTTTTAGTTCTTTCGGGCATTTGAAAATATTGGCTCAGAAATACATTTTAAAAAATTCACACACAAGATTTTTAAGAGCATGGAAAGTAGATCAGAAACTAAGAAGTGAATGAGTTTAGAAGCCCAGAGATTTGAACCAAAAAGTAAATAGAACATAAAATAGAAAGAGAAAACAGCTGACAAAAGCTGACAAAGTAAGCAACAAAATAATTTATTTTTCAAGGGAATCATTTTTAAATGATTATTCTATTACAAACAGAAATATTCATGAAATATTAAACCTGAAATGTGAGAGACCGAGACTGAAACTGCCACAGCAAAAAATCCATTTTGCATGCTGTTGCTTGGATAAATCTAGATATATCCTTATATGAGAAAACAGATTGATTTTCTAAACAAATTTCAAATATTTCCTATTAGAAACTGCCATCCTGTGATGACACAAATTAACAGTAATAGTAATATCTTTTTTTTCTGTATCTTTATATTTTAGATTAGCATATGGAACGATGGATAGAAGAGGTCATTTTTATGTTTTTCTGTAAAATATGCTGTTTTTATGAAGTAATAAAATAGTAAGTTGAAACTTCTCATGTAAATCCTATGTTTATTTATTTGACACATGGTCAAAGATCAGAAAAATTACATATAAACTTTTAAACTTCATGAACATCATACCTAGCAACAGCAACTACAACAACAGCAGATATAACTGTCAGATTCTTATAGAAATACTGTCTACTATTGTTAATCTTAGAATAAAAGGTTACTACATTTTATATTTGTATTTGTATTGTACAAAGAAAGTTTGAAGTTACTCCTTTTATTTTATCCTTTTTCCTTTTTTACACTCCTAACCTTGTTTTTTACTGAGTTCCTCTTTTCTATTTCTCTAGTTTTCTTATATTTTATTTTTTGCTTAAACTTAACAAAGTTTTATTAAAAAATATACACTGCTCAAAAAAATAAAGGGAACACTTAAACAACACAATGTAACTCCAAGTCAATCACACTTCTGTGAAATCAAACTGTCCACAGGTAGCAACACTGATTGACAATCAATTCCACATGCTGTTGTGCAAATGGAATAGACAACAGGTGGAAAGCAGAGGAAATTAGCAAGACATCCCAAATAAAGGAGTGGTTCTGCAAGTGGTGACCACAGACCACTTCTCAGTTCCTATGCTTTCTGGCTGATGGTTTGGTCACTTTTGAATGTTGGCGGTGCTTTCACTCTAGTGGTAGCATGAGACGGAGTCTACAATGCACACAAGTGGCTCAGGTAGTGCAGCTCATCCAGGATGGCACATCAATGCGAGCTGTGGCAAGAAGGTTTGCTGTGTCTGTCAGCATAGTGTCCAGAGCATGGAGCCGCTACCAGGACACAGGCCAGGACATCAGGAGACGTGGAGGAGGCCGTAGGAGGGCAACAACCCAGCATCAGGACCGCTACCTCCACCTTTGTGCAAGGAGGGACAGGAGGAGCACTGCCAGAGCCCTGCAAAATGACCTCCAGCAGGCCACAAATGTGCATGTGGCTGCTCAAACGGTAAGAAACAGACTCCATGAGGGTGGTATGAGGGCCTGACGTCCACAGGTGGGGGTTGTGCTTACAGCCTAACACTGTGCAGGATGTTTGGCATTTGCCGGAGAACACCAAGATTGGCAAATTCGCCACTGGCCCCCTGTGTTCTTCACAGATTAGAGCAGGTTCACACTGAGCACATGTGACAGACATGACAGGGTCTGGAGATGCCATGGAGAACGTTCTGCTGCCTGCAACATCCTCCAGCATGACCGGTTTGGCAGTGGGTCAGTAATGGTGTGGGGTGGCATTTCTTTAGGGGGCCGTACAGCCCTCCATGTGCTCGCCAGAGGGAGCCTGACTGCCATTAAGTACCGAGATGAGATCCTCAGACCCCTTGTGAGACCATATGCTGGTGCGGTTGGCCCTGGGTTCTTCCTAATACAAGACAATGCTGGACCTCATGTGGCTGGAGTGTGTCAGCAGTTCCTGCAAGACAAAGGCATTGATACTATGGACTGGCCCACCCGTTCCCCATACCTGAATCCAATTGAGCACATCTGGGACATCATGTCTCACTCCATCCACCAATGCCACATTGCACCACAGACTGTCCAGGAGTTGGGGGATGCTTTAGTCCAGGTGTGGGAGGAGATCCCTCAGGAGACCATCTGCCACCTCATCAGGAACATGCCCAGGCATTGTAGGGAGGTCATACAGGCACATGGAGGCCACACACACTACTGAGCCTCATTTTGACTTGTTTTAAGGACATTACATCAAAGTTGGATCAGCCTGTAGTGTTTTTTTCCACTTTAATTCTGAGTGTAACTCCAAACCAGACCTCCATGGATTGCTAAATTTGATTTCCATTGATAATTTTTGTGTGATTTTGTTGTCAGCACATTCAACTATGTAATGAACAAAGTATTTAATAAGAATATTTCATTCATTCAGATCTAGGATGTCTTATTTTTGTGTTCCCTTTATTTTTTTGAGCAGTGTATTTCTGCCAGATTCAATATCTGGCAGTGGGACACTGTGGATGTACAGGGTAAAACACAATGCCATATAAAGGGTTCAATAGACAAAAATGAAGGTAAAATTGTACAACTTGTAAACCAAGATACAAAATTTAAATAATTGAGAAATTAATTAAGTGGCTTCCAATGATAGCAACAGATAGAAATTTGTGGACATTGCTGGAAATTTTCATGGATTTTCATGGTATTTCATGGTATTATGAGTTCAAGGTATTAGATGAGATATAATATCACATGAATTATAGACTCAGCATCAGTTTTTGAGCAGATACAAACACATTATTGAAAATGAATTCCATGGTATGATATGGGGTGGTATGGTATAGGGTGGCGTGGCATGGCATGGCATGGTGTGGCATGGCATGGTGTGGTGTGGCATGGCGTGGCATGGCGTGGCATGGCATGGGTATGGTGGTGTGGCATGGGGTAGAGTGGGCATGGTAGGTATGGTATGGTATGGTATTGTTTCCTGCCTGAGCAGGGGATTGCACTAGAAGATTTCCAAGGTCTCTTCCAATTCTGTTATTCTGTATTACCCATTATCACCTTTTGAGGACAAGGCATTGATGCATAGTAATGTAAATTATTTCTATCTGGAGCATGGAAAAATAATAATACCTATATATAATAAATGTCTGTCTTGAGTGATATTTTAGATGCAGTTTAGGGGAAAGAGTTAGTGAGGTTAAGTCCACTGTCATCATTACTGCATCCAATTGCTTTTCACTGTTATCAGGTAAAGATTCATTACTTTCAGCTGCTTAGGATATTTTGATGGACTAACTTCCTTGCTTTTTATTAATTCTAGACATTCCAGAACACGTTTTATCATTGGCTTCTGACTGAAAGGACTGCTTTTATAACCTTCTCTCTCTCTTTTTTAATGATAAATAGTAGCTGAAGCCTCCTTATATTTCCATTACTTTCTCCTCATTCAAACTGAAAACTTACTTTTACATAGTCCAATCATTTATATAAGTCAGAATAAATGTCCATCTGTCATCCTGGAGTCTTGAATACAGATAAGGATCAGATTGTTTTTGTGTAAACATCTTCAGGTTCAGATTCTGGTGCCAAGTTTGTTGTCTTGATGTGAGTACACAATATCTTATTTTCCAGATTGTTCAACCTGTGATTTTTTTTCCTGTAAAAATACATCCTTGATTTTTTTTTCCAAGCAAGAAGGAAGTTTCACACCCAACTAATGAAGGCTGCCATACACAGCCATCCTGCTGTGATAACGAAAAGTATCCTTATGGGCTTCATTTATGCAGTATACACCTTGTCATAATCCTCACTATATTCTGTGGAATTTCCCTTTGGTAGTTAGTTGCTCTTGTAATACTGGTTGAACTGTTAAAAGTATAAAATGTTCCAGTTCATATTCTCTCTCTGGTTCTCTCTCAAACACACACACACACACACACACACACACACACACACTATTTACTGTACGGACTTAGAATTTGCCCAAGTTACATCTTGTTTTCTCCTACTGAAGCACAGCAATAGTAAAAAAAATAGGTAGCTCATCTGTTGGTGGATTATGAAAATACTCAGCCAGTGTATTTTTTTTAGATACCTTCCTCCAGTGCCCATATTAATAATATATTAATACTGAGACTACTGAATAGATCAAATTTAGCTGAAAATGGGTATGATAATACTTTGATAGCTAAAATCTTTGTAGAGCTTACTGTCAAAGTGACCAATGATTTTATATTTGCAATTATTACTGAGAAAGATAGCAGTATATTTAATCTAAAAAAAGAATATTCATGAGACAATTGATATTCATGAGATAGGTTAGTACTGATCCAATTTCTATATTCATATAGGTGAACAAAGTGTGGTTTTTGTTATTGTTATTGCTGGGTTGTAGATAGAATTTATGAGAAAAAGTTGTCATATTATTTCCATGAAAAATAAGCTCTAATAATAGAAGTTTCATAATCAGCATGCTGCACTGTTGGTTTTACAACACTGCATAGTTTTACATAGCTGGAAGCAGAAATATGAAGGTTATTTTCCACTTTTTATATTATTATATGAATTCTACATCAATATGATTCATAATTGTATATACATTATGGAAATGTATACACAGAATTATCTTACCTCTCTTTCCTTCCCTCTCCATTCCTTTTTCTCTTACACACACACACACACACACACATATCACACGAGGGGGGGAGGGAGAGGGAGGGAGAGATATATATTCTCCAGTCATTTACTCAGTGTGTCTTGTTTGAAATTTAAAAACAAAAACTCAGCATGAGTACACATTTGTTTGGGTAGAATTCTACTCGTATATATTTTTGTGTATATACAATCTTCCTTAAATGTATTGTTTTATCATAGAAAATTAAATACAAAATAGTAAAACAAACAAAATGAAGCAAAGAAAAACATTCATTCAACCCTAACAACAACAACAACAACAACAACAACAACAACAACAACAACAACAACAACAACAACAACAACAGAAAAATGGTGTACAAAAAAGGAAGAAAAAGTGGTCAGTTAGCAATTAAATGTATAGGATGTATGTATCTGGCTGGGTGCTGAAAGATGTATCTGGCTGGGTGCTGAAAGAAAAGAAAAACAATAAATTCTCCTCCCCCTTTACAAATACATACATAACACGCACCCATACACCCATACACACATGTTTTGTTTGTTTGTTTGTATTAAAAACCGTCAACAGGTTGAGCTAAACATTACACTTCAAATCCCTCTGTTAACCATCTGTTGTTATATTTAGCATGTAGAAAGTCCACAAATGGTTTCCAGTCTCTTATATGGCTGCCTAGAAGGAAAACTTTTTAAAATGATGTATCATTGGTACTTGACCCTAGATAGACTAGAGAAAATGTAGGCAAAATCCAGGTTCATTTTATCATATGTGGTGACTTGTAAATATGTGAAAACATACTGGATAAACATAACAATGACAATGCAAACACATATAAGATGCAAATATTAATGAAACCTGAAGCTTTTCTTTTAGGTATGATGGACAAGTCAATTGAAAAACAATTGATGCTATTCCTTCACATGGTGACTGCTCTGAAGATCATACTTGCCAAACACTGGAGAGAAAAAGAGATGCTGATTGTTGAAGAATAGATTTTGAAATTGATGGAATTAGCAGAGATGGTAAAAATTTACTGCTTTGATTAGAGATAATGGACTAGACAGCTATATAAGTTCCTTAATTTTGTTTTATGGGAATATTCTCCTGATGTGTATATTTTACATGTATACAGAGCTGTCTCGAATAGCAAGATAGTCGGGAAATAAATTTGATAAATAAATAAAAATATTTTTTAATTGCCAGATAACCCTTGACCAAGGCAGTAATCATTTCAGAAATATTTCTTTACCTAAACAGAAAAATGAAATAATCATGGGTGGGCAGATAACCTTTAGGAGCAAGACTTCCTATCAGCTTCCCATTGACTTTGCTTGTGAGAAATGTCAGGGAACATTGAAAACCTCCCTCCCTTCCTTCTTCTCTTTCCTTCCCTCCCTTCCATCCTGTGGAAGGGTGACTGGTTGGAGGAGAAAATTCATAACAGACTCTCCATTGGTTCCTCTCCCCTACAAGCTTCCCACAAGTACAGACTTCGCTATTGGGCAGGTGGCATGAAGCATCGGCAATCATATCAGTTCCTTTCAGTTTGTCCATCAAATTGTTGGAAGCTGTGAGGGGACACTAAAAATAATGATCACATGATCATGACTGGCTGGCAGCATGGTGGTAACACTGAACAGTAGCACTGCAGAAGGAGCCTGAAATTTTTTGCCAAATTTCACTCCAATGGGAAACATGATTCACCGCCTTCTGTAAGCTAACCTATTCAAGTTACTTTGGTTCAATAATGGTTACCCTATACCTTTCAATTTTATCCAACTGAAGATTGCAAATAGATAAAGAATTTTAGTAATGTATACATAAATGGAACTGCAAACTTCAGAAAAACATGGATATCAGTGTATAACTTTGCACATAGTTTTCAGAAGTGAAAACTGGGTAAGTCTGATTAAAAAGGGAACTGAATGAAATTTTGTTCATCTCTATATAAAACATTCAGGAAGGGATGGGGAAGAGAGAAAAAGAATGTAAAACTAACCTTGCATCCACAATTTCAGGATTACTTTTGGAAATTTCAAACATATGGTGATTAGCATTCATACAGATGGTTTATACCTGCAAGTAAATTGGGCTTCGAAAATGAAACATGGCAGGTGATGATTGTCATTATATAAAATCATAAGTAACCTGAGTCTACATTTCCTGTTTCTCAGTGCTGTTCTATTTTACACAGGGGGAAAAGTCACGATTATTGATCATAAGTCTACATTTTAAAATAGAAATGTACAGTGCTGTTGTTCCAGGAGCATTGTTCTTGTAGTTGTTAAGAAGCAAGTAAAACAGCCTGAAAATGACTAATTATGTTTATACATTGTAAAGTCTGTGGGAATAACTTCTTGTTATTGGTTTTTCTGGCGACAGCTGGTATTTACTATGTCACCTAAAAGGCTTGAAAGTTTAATAGGTGCCTTGACATAATAAACATAAACTGACAGCCAATGGGGGGTTATTCTTTTAAAAACATCACTTCTGTTAAATTATTGAGCTAAAAAAATCATCTGAGGATCACAGCTAACTAAGCCCGTTCAGTTCAAAAAAGTATTTCACATTTAATAATTATTATTTTCTTGGCAGGGTTTCAAAACAATACTCTTTTTGAAGTGGGAAAAAGAGAAATCATGCTATACATCATATACACAGTCATCCATTCCAAGCATCAAGCTTCATTGAGGCTGCAGTGCTTTTTAACACTGCTATTCTTTGCAATGAATTCAATTTTCATATAAAGTGTCAAACTGACAGCTGTGAACATTTAAATGTGTTGTTAAGTGTGCAACCAATATACCAGCTGCAGGTATAGCCATTCAAAGCAAAACAAAATGATTTCATGCAAGTGGCTACTTATCCAAAATTGAACAATTGTTAGTGCTGAAAGAATATTTATTTGCTTACCTAAGAAGTCAGTGCTTGAAAGAATTTTAGAACACTGTAACTTGGTTAAAAATAATGTACACTTGTAGTTAAATCTAGCTCTTCAAAGCGATGGCTCAAAGATGCTGAGCTTGTCAGCTGGAAAGCCTAGATTTGAGATCCATGTGGTGTGTTAAAGATGTTGAGCTTATCCGTTGGAAAGCTAATAGCCTGGATTCAGGACCTGAGTGCCAGTCATTGGGGTGAGCTCCCATTCCTACCCAGCTCCTGCCCATCTAGCAGTTCAAAAGCATGCAAATGTGAGTAGATAAATAGGTTCCACTTTGGTGGGATGGTAACTGTGTTTGAAGCACTTTTGTCCTATAGCCATGCTGGCCTCATGCCCACTGTTCAAATAAATATCCATCTGGTTCAGTTCCAAGTGGGGAAACATGGAGGCTGATTGGAAAGATGGTTTAATGAAGCAGAACCACCAAGCATATGGTCCTGGTGTAGCTGACCACATGGAGTGGAGAGTGAAGATTATTTATACCCTCTTTTGGGCCTTGCTCTTGAGCTTCCTCTTCCTGTGCAAGAAATGTATTCTATTGGCTGTAGTCAGACTCCTGTGGGGCCATGCAGAGGTCATAGCTGATCTTGTAAGTTTTCTGATTCAAGCTTGGTTGAAACTTGCTGGGTTATGCAATGAGGAGGCTTGTGTTCTGAAAGAGTATTGGGCAATTCCTATTGTGTCTTAATGACTTTGCCTGATTTGAATCTTGAGTGAGAACTAATCCCATCACCCTGAGGCTGAAGTCTTTTGTCTTGTAGATAGGTTGGCCTACTCTTTCTTAATGGGTACCAAATATCTGCTGGGGGCAGGAAGCTAGGGTTGAGTTTCTGTCTCCCTTAAGATTTCCATTTCTGTTTTATGGGAAATATAATATTCTGTCTTTTTAAATATTTCTCAAAATATTTCATTTTTTCTAGAAGGCATGGGTGCTAACTTTCTACAATCACAGAAGTATCTTCAGACAACGCTGGCTCCCTTGGCCAAGAAACAGTATATATACCACACCCTAGAGTCAGACATGACTGGACAGGGAAATCTTTACCTTTACCTTACCTCCATTCTTATTAGAAGAATGGAGAAAATCTAAGAGGTCAATAGAGAGTGTTAACAATTTATTTCTTTATACTTCTTTATACTTTTCTTTATACTTTTTAAAACTGTGTTCTCTCTTGATAGAAACTATTCCATTTTTAATAAACAAAATTAGAATGATTGAAATAAGTCATCTGATGTAAGTGAAACTGAAGTCAGATATTTCAAAAGTGTTGAATACTTCCACTGACTTGGTTACCCTTCACAACATTCACATACAAGGCTTTTTCTATACATTGGAAGAGAAATTCTGCATGTTAAACACACAACTAATGCAAGCAAGCTGAACTTTTATGTGACTTTCCTAACAGATGTTTTTTTGACGCAATTCTCCGGACAGCAAAATTGAAGGCAACATGCTGTGTTTCATAGGACTGCTATAAATACAGTTTGCATTGAGGTAAACCTGCTATTGGTACTGATACAAACACATGGCTGCACATAAATAAGGTACAAAACTTGCATGTTATCAGAAATGACACCATTTGGTTGTTAATAAGACAGAATGTTAAAATTCCAGGAGTAAATGGTCTTACATAAATTAAAAGAGGTCCCATGCTGGTGAGGAAAAAAGAAAGGATCAAAGTAAAGAAGTATTTGAAACAGTTTCTAAGGTAATATTTACCCCTCCTCCAAATCACCATTCTCTAATGAAAACCATCACAGATCTGCTGTTAGATCCCATGCAGTTTGCATATCAAAAAAGTAGATCAATAGATGATGCTGTTAACATGGCTCTGCATTACATCCTACAACACCTTGAATCTCCAAATACCTACGCAAAAGTCCTCTTTGTAGACTTCAGTTCAGCATTCAATACCATTATTCCAGACACTCTTCTAAGTAAATTAAATCAACTAGTGGTACCTGAACACACTTGTAAGTGGATCATAAGCCTCCTAACAGACAGGAAGCAGCAGGTGAAGCAAGGCAGAATCACATCTGATACCTGTACAATCAGCACAGGGGGCCCCCAAGGCTGTGTGCTTTCTCCACTTCTCTTCTCCCTATATACCAATGACTGCATCTTAAATGATCCATCTGTTAAAATACTGATACAACAGTGATTGGTCTCATTCAAGACAACAACGAATCCACATACAGACAGGAAATTATACAACTTGCCTCGTGGTATATCCAGAACAATCTGGAACTGAACACACTCAAAACCATAGAAATGGTGTTAGACTTTAGAAGAAACCCTTCCTTACTACCACCTCTTACAATACTAGACAACACCGTATCAACAGTAGAGACCTTCAAATTTCTAGGTTCTACTAGAATCGGTTGTTAACATTCTAAGCAGTTCAGAGAACCGGTTGTTAGAAGAAATTACTGGCCTAATCCTGTAAGGAAGGCAGGAAGGAAACATTCTGGTGTTGCTTACAGAAACTGCCTCTCCATTAACCCTTATTACATTCTTGGCAGGACTAGACTTCCTGTCTCCGGAGCTTCTCTGGAGTTTTTTCCCCTCCTTTGCTGGTACTTTGCTTGTGTGGAGTGACCATTCAAAGTTACAATGGCACTGAAAAAAGTGACTTATGACCATTTTTCACACTTATGACTGTTGCAGCATCCCCACAGTCATGAGAGGCCAGGCAAGAAGATGCGTGCCTCGGTGTGAATGATATTGAGTTGGCCACATCCAGCCAATAACATGAGCACCAAGCCATGTCCACCAGTCACATGACCACCCACCACCTAAGCCACACCCACAGAACCAGTTGAAAAAAATTTGAATCCCACCCTTGCACCCACACCTTCCATTTGTGAATGTATGACTGTAACTTTGTCACTTGTATCCTTACGATTTATATTGACTGTTTCCTAGTATGATTGATTGCTTATTGTACCCTATGACTATCATTAAGTGTCATATCTTATGATTCTCGACTCCTGACTAATGTATCTTTTCTTTTATGTATACTGACAGCATTTACACCAAGACAAATTCCTTGTGTGTCCAATCACACTTGGTTAATAAAGTATTCTATTCTATTCTATTCTGTTCTATTCTATTCTATTCTATTCTATTCTATTCTATTCCATCTTTTTCCATCCTCTTTGTTTCACAGACACATAACCCTTCCCCCTTCCTGTATTCAAAGTCTAAATATTATAAATGCTATGGTCATGTCTGGGTGGTGGTGGTGCACAGATATTGTATTCTATCAGCTATCATAATATTTCACATAATACAGAGATGGTGTAGTGTAGGATATCAGCCGTACTTGTACAGTATATGGCTACATGATGTTAATGTTAAGGACAAGATTGGTAAATTTTGTCTTATTTTAGTCGGTTTTTTTGCAATGAAAGGCCAACCGTACCAATAGATACATCTAGTAGTCTATGCAAGCTATGTTTCATAGAAAAATATTTCAAAAGTCTTGGTGCAACTTTTTTTATGAAATTAAAAAAGAACACCCCCAATGTTCTTCTTTTGGTCTAACTTTTTACAATATATAAATGTTGTATTGATCCGATTCTAAGGATTATTCCCCTCCCCTCATCTCCTTTCTAACATTATTTTTATCTCTCTATTTTCCATCTTCTATCTTTTCAGTTAAGAATCCAGGCAGTACAAGCTGAGCTATCCTTTAAAATAACACAACAGACTTCTACTATTTTAGTCTCAGATTTTAATATTATTTTAAAATAAAGGAATGTATTTAATGAATTAAAATGATAAAAGAAATTCTTCATTCAAATAAATTTATCAAGTGTAAGAATATTATGTAAACATAGCTGATGTCTGAATGAAAATCTAAACTAGTGCTAAACTAGGTAGTGTTGATAATGCCCTGGCTACACACAGAATATATTGTTTCCAATATATCATTATTAAGGAAGACATAGATATTATTTCTACTAGTAGAATTCAGTTTTGTAATAAAAATTATCTAATTTAAATTGTGAACTTTGTTATTTTACAGGTTTTCAATATAAACAGAAATTGCAGTACTTGAGGGAAATCATGTCAAACACAAAATGCTGAGTTTCGGGATTTGAAACAATATTAATAATATTTATAACATTTTAATGTGTTTTTATACAGCACATTTCTGAATGAAAAATAAGCTCTTTTGAGTTCATTTCACTTGTTTGCAGCTATGCTGGACAGAAGCATCATTTAATTCAGTAATATTTATGACCAAATTGCTATGTAAAAATTGCAGCATAGAATCAATGCATTTAAATGGGATTCTTCTAAGGTTTGTACCAGTTCTAGCTGGAAATATTTTGAAGCTTCAGGGGAAGGTAGAGATAATATAGACAAGTGAATAATTCAGAGGGGTGCTTCAATTACAGCAAGTGAGGTAGCACTCTCTTAAGCATTAGAGGACCCATGTTCAGAATCCATTTCAATAAGAAATGGTGGTAAAGCATCATTTTAATATTCTCTGCCTGCCTTTATTGTGCCACAGGATTGGGGGAAACTAGCATTCCCTTTATGGCCTTTAAGGTAGCCATCACATGAGACAAGGGTGCATCAGATGTCTATGAAGTTTGGGTTTAATGCTTTTATTGTGGCCTTAATGTTCCATAAACTGAAAACACATATTATGTTTACCTGCACTTATATTTAGGCTAGCTTACCTGTACTAAAGAGGCAAGAAAAAGTGTTGGTTTATTGTAGCTTACTCTATAATAATTATGACATCATTGGCCATGTATCAGCTGGCCCCCAGGAGGCTCAAAATTATAGTGTAGCTCATCTCAAAGTTGCTTTTTCCCCTAGTCTAAATACTGCACACATACAAACAATTGAGTTGTTCGCATAGTAAGCTTTGTTGTGCTCAAGATCTTTTACATTTCTGTGTTAAGATCTGGTTGATGTGCATGAAAACAAATGTCATTCTATTTTGTCTTTATTTGGGAAATTGTTGCTGAGAATATAGGATGAATATAGGAGGACTTCTAAAACTAAAAAATCATTTTAGCACGTGAGCTCCTGTTTTATATTTTTTTTTCATTGTGATATATTTTCCATTTAACAGTTCCTTATAGGATCAGAGATTCTTTTATTTTAAACTAGACAATCCATGCCTTTTGGGGTCATTGTTTCAGATATATTTCCTTACTTAAACATTGAAACAGAATGACCATGTACAGGCAAAAAAACAGTGGGAGCAGGAGCAACTTCTGTGTTCCTGCCAGCTTCCCCACTGAACTCCTTCCTTCCTTCCTTCCTTCCTTCCTTCCTTCCTTCCTTCCTTCCTTCCTTCCTTCCTTCCTTCCTTCACTCACTCATTCCCTCCCCCCCTCCCCCCCTCCCTCCCTTTTCCTTTTATTTTGCTTGCAGGAAGATTTCAGGAAAAAAGTCAACAGGGAAGGTAGCAGGAAGTTGCAAGTCAAATGCAGGTAGGCAAGGACTTATGAGAGAGAGGTGTTCCATGAGTTTGGAAAGGTGTGCAGGAGTGTCATGTGGATTGGGAAGGGTGCTAGACTTGTGCAAGAGGTGCCATGGGCGTGGGAGAGGTCATGTGAGGATGCAGTGCAAGTTGAAATAGGTGTACAAGATGTACTACATAGGCCATGGATGATATATGAGTCTGAGGTGTGGGTCTCGAAGGTCATGTGCTCAAATAGCTGCAGCATAAATACAGAAGAGCTGGGAAGGATTTACGAGTAGGGGAGACATGCCTTAGCAATTTGTAACCTTCCCTGCCAGGTTTCCCATTGCCATTTGTTGGAAATGACAATTGTGTGATCACAGCTGATATGTCCACAACTTTCTCAAATTGTATTGCCACAGGAATAATGGGGCCAGCATTCTATAAATTAGCCTCTTTGAGGTACCTAAGCTCAATCATTGTTGCCCTATAATGCACTGTTTCATCCAGATGAATGTGTCAAACAGACAAATGCAAGATTTTAGTAGTAGATACATTTTATTCCTCTAGGAGATGGTTTGTGCAGGGATGATGTATCTTGCTAATTATTTTCTAATTTCTGTCAAATATCTAAGAACAGCATTACATTTACTTTACAAAGAAAAAAGTGGGCTATTCTCTTCATCACCAGCTTCCAGCTTCCTTATAGATAAGGAAAAAAAAGTTCCCTTTTTAATTTCTCCACCACCAGGAAGACATCCATGTTGTTACTAGAAATATTTGTTTCTGCTTGTAGTGCAAAATCTCAGCACAAATTTTGATCCAACTCAAGTTAATCTGAAATGTTGGCTTGTTTCAGTCTGAAGTGTAAAATCAAGCTTCTTTAATTAAAAAAAAATCAGGGAAAATGTGGTTTGCACATCAACAGAATTGTTTGCTTCTTGAAATGTCAGCTCCATATCGAATGGTTCGTTGTACATCAAAGTTAATATCTTTGTTAAAGTCAGAAGTGCATGTTCCAAGATACGTGATATCTGAACACAAAGATTCACACAAAGGGTGTCAAATAGAATGAAATTTTGGAAAGATTATTTCCTGTTTTAAACTCAGTGTCAGAACGACTTCAGTTCATATATATATATAGGCTGAAAAGACACTACATGCTACAATTTGTATCCTATTCATCATACTATTTGGGCTTCACAACTGTTAATACCCCAAGGGAACTAAAATGTTTTGTAACAAAATTTGTTCTCCATTCTGTATGATTTGACCTCCTTGCTATAATAGGCTTACATTGTTTAACCAAAAATATCTGAAGTCAGAAACTGGACTAGTCCACTTTAAGCATAAACAATCTGCAAAAGAAAGGATCCTATCTCTAATCTTCTAGCCTTTGGCACCTTGAAGATAGCAAGAGACATTACATTGGATGCTCTTCATAGTGAACAAGAAATCTGAAGAAAAAATAGTTACTTATTAAACCATGTAAATAATTATTATATAGTATTCTGAATTTCTTCTCATACACAATTTCCAATCCTTTCCATATTTTTTTTTACCAAATCACATTCCTTAGTTGGTTTTCTTGCTGATAAATGGTAAAACCTAGGGGATTTAGAGGTTTAAACTAGTCAATACTGAATATTAATAAATTGTTTACAGCAAGAAAAATCATGTGTGACTGAATGAGGGAGAAAATAGATTTTTTTAAAACTACATTTTTTCTTCCTTCCATGACTTCTGCTGGATCCTTATCCCTCTGAAGCCCTGAATCACTATTTTCCCTGATAAAAGAAAACAATAGAAGTGAGGACTCAGTGAATTAAATGCAATATATACTTGCCTTCTAAAATACAAATTAAATCATCATAGTGTTCTGAAGTATTTTACTTAGAGGCATTGAAATGGCTGAGCTCATTATTTCTTTGTGTGTATATTTCTTTATACTAGAGTTTCTGATATCTAATCAGAAAAGAACATATTTTTAAAGCACTATCTTCACACATTGACTTTCTGAGCCTTTTTGATTTCCCTTTTATATTTAGAAAGCTAAAACTATGGAACAACAATATATCTAAGGTTTTTCAGGAATGTGATAAAAATTTCAATGCAGGTTTTCAAATAACTTTCAGATGCCCTATGTAAATTTATATACTTACACATATTTACACAAAAAAACTTGATAACTAGTGTCCAGTCTCTAAAGTTCCCTTTAGAATAAAGGTTTTCTGGGAGGTAGGGGTGCTTAGGGTAGTAAGTGGCAAAATATTCTATATGAGGGTAATTTTTTTGATATAAAGCTCTGTTTAATTATCTGTGTTGCAACCTCAATAGGGCAATTAATCCTTCTTGGTTTTCACATACCTTAGCAGGCTTATATACTATCATCCAACAACCACAGTTTGAGATTAGAGGCAACATTTTACAGACCTACCTTACCTAGTGATTCCAGTTGGTGGTGATGGAAAGGTCAGCTTGATGGCCAGTGCAAGGTAAGCATTTGGTCCTTTTTTTCTTACCATTACGTGAAGCAGTCAAGTAGGGACATTTGTCAGTAAAGTGTAAGAAAAATAGATAGATAGATAGATAGATAGATAGATAGATAGATAGATAGATAGATAGATAGATAGAATGTTATAAAGATTTATTCCCATGCTAGTAAGAATTTAGAAAAGGATTTTAGAAACTACCTTCAGATGCAGCCATTAGCAGTAAAAAAAACCTCCTTCTTTCTATTTCACAATAAAGACGTTAGAGAGAGATTAAGAAAGTCACTGCCGTAACGCCTTAGGATATTAATTGGAATAAGAAACAAAGCTAAGTTCTTGTAACCCTATTTCTTTCTCTTACATGAATCTTGTTAAAAACACTGTGAACTTACATGTTCTCTTAACTGGACAATTCAAATACACTGTACATGGAGCTGCCTCTGAAGAGCATGGCTTGATGTTTCTTCTTGCTAATAACTCTGGAAACTCCTTGGAGATTATATATGAATAAATCCTGGAGTAAAAAGTATAAAATCTTCTGAATCATAATTTTGGCTCATGAAATGCTTCAGAATATAATTATTTCAATTTCAAGCAAATGTTTTAGAAAAAGAAATGTCTGTACTTACAATTCATAGATAGGATATACATTGAGTCAACAAAGACACATGGTTCTTTTTACATAGTGTTCATCTTATAAACAGTGCTTCATCCTCAACCTAGTATCTTCATATGGGTGGTGCTTCAGATTTTTCCTGTTATGGTTGACATGCAACACATTTCAGACTACATCGGGTTGGTGAAAACTGTTCCAGATTCACTTATTTTCCGCACATATGGCACATTTCTTTCACATATGGGTGTGTAAGAGAGAGACAGAGACAGAAACAAGAATACAGCAGATGGACAGAGTTCTGTGAATAGAACCATAGTAAATTTACCTTCTCTTTGGCTTTATATTCTAGGATTATTTTCAATATAGGCCAAGAAACCTCTTGAAATTGTATTGTTAAGGGCATAATACAAATTCAATTATTTCTGGGCTATAGCATAATAGCATTAAAAAGTATGTGGGCAGACTAATCAATCATGTACAATTATCACAATATGGAAGCACTCCCTATATGGAGTGAGAGCCGAACTTGTATTATATGTAACACTTTATGGTTTGATGAACAGCCCACATCTTGTTTTAAAGGTTCCACCCCTCCCCACCCATTTTTACTTTAAAATCTGTATTGGCACATGGACTTTATTATACATACACCACATATACAGTATAGCTAAGTTTAAAGCAAGGTTCTTTCTTTTCCTTTGAATAAAATGCCACTGCCATACAAATCCAGACTGAAAGAAGAAAATGAAAGTGAATTTCAAGTGTTACATGATGAGATATTTATTCCAGTTCTGAACATATGTTGAGAGAATATGCAAAGCATGAAACTGGAGATATACAAGAGGTATTAGCAGTAAACCAGAGCCACAACTTTTCAATAAATTGTTAGGGATTTGCAGTGGTAAACTCTATACCGACCTAACAAAGTTAGTTGATAATATCAAGGATGGGACAACCCAAAAATCTCTTCCATCAGATCCCAATCCTGGGATTCTGCTAAATATACTGGTACTCTAGTCCAAAATCAATTCATTTGCACTGACACATGAAAAAATAAGGATATTTATCTTTTTTCTTTTACCATACATATAAATCTCATGCCCCAATGTACAGTTCACTTCCCAGATTAAACCAAAGTCTAAAATCCTTATTGGAGAAAGTTGATGTGAATGAAGAAGACTGCATTTCAACTGGCTGTATGCTAAATCCAGTGATGTGCTGGAACTGGCTTATCCCAGCTAATGTGAATTGATTGCTACATTTTCTGGAACTACTCGCCTAATCTGTTGGTTAGCTGTTCCTCAGATAACTATAGACCACAGCCACAACAATGGAGCCAGTCAAGCCAGTTCTTCAATATTTACCAGCACACCACTTGCTTAAAACTGAAAAAGATTAACAGTTTCTCTCTCTCTCTCTCTTTCTCTCTCTCTCTCTCTTCTTCATGATCTTAGGCTAAAATAGGCTTGATAAATGATACCCAACATGTAGGTTTTCTTCTAAAGCCATCCTTTTAAGATATACAAAATATGATTTTATGATTCTATGCAGGCCTATATTCTTCAGACAGCCTGGAAGCATAAACCTTTCTATTGCAAAGGATCCAGGTGGACCGAGGGAGACAAAAAAGAAAAACAAGTATTGCGCAGGTTCAGTATACCAAAAGCAATGTTATGCCACATTGCTTATGTGTCACATGTGTGTAAGTGTTCAAACAAAACATTAGAAAACTAAAAATAATCAGCATCTGCCAGGACAAACTCTGGTCAGAAAACCTCTTAGTCAGCTCACTGGAAATGACACAGTTCAGTGAGGCTTGACAGTAATTACACACTATGAAGCTCGAAATCAAAGTATTTCCTTCTCTCTCTTTTTCCCTTCTGTACTCCTTCCCTCTAGTTTTTGGTAGACAGCTTTTGGAAATGAAATCTGCAGAGAAGAAGCCTTTGTCTGTGACTGAAGCTGACATCAAACACAGGTCAGGACCAGAAATTGACTTCTGTGCAATCCCACATGGTGAAGGAAGAGAAGAGGTAAGTGATCATCCCAAAGGATCCTCCTCAACACTCCTACAGAATCAATCCTAGACCAATTAAACCTTTCTAACATCAAGAGAAAATGCTGCAATTACAAGGCTGCCTTTTCTGAAGAATGCAAGGCAACTACTAAATGGGGAGAGTAAATCGTATTTTACACTGTCCTCAATCTTATCTGTGGACCACAGATAAATTGGAAAATAGGATCACAACCTATTTTCTGCCCCCTTTTCTATTGCATACAAACATGTAAAAAATTAATTCAGGAATTAATGAAGAGTTATATTTCTGCCCTTTTGATAGAAGACTGGCTTTTACTTAAAATATGGAATTTTCAGATATAATTTTCTTCCCAAATAATTTATGGCAGGGAATACAATTTCTAGTTTATGACTAGAAAAGTCTGTAGATTTTTTTTAACATGAATAATTGACTTAGAGCTGCTACTCAAGTGAACAGACTGAGACAGTTGTTTCAATGTATTTATATTTATTAAATTTGCATCTTGGTATTGCTCAAGGAGCTCCAATATAACAATTCTCCTCCATTTTTTTTTTCTTCCACAGCAATAAGCTGGTGATATAGATTGGGCTGAGAAAAAAATGCCTGTCTGAAGTCACCCAACAAGTTTCCATAACTGGATTTTTCTAAGCACAGTCCAGTATTTGAACTACTAAGCTATACTAGTTCTTTGATAATGGAGATGATGGTGGTGGTGATGGTGATGAGAATTGCTTTCAAACTTTTCTCCTTGTTATATCAAATTAATGACAGTAAGTTTTGTATCTTACTTTTGTTGGGTGAACCTCAGATCGGCTCTCCCTCAGATTATAAAATATCTTGAACCAACTACAACTGGAATCTGAATATAATTTTGTTCATCAAGGGAATGCTTAATATCTAGTCATAGTTCTTGGATATCAAGTAGACCCAGGCAGGAAATTTAGAGAAGTAATTATTCACCAGCAGCTATCAAGAAAAAGGGGTGACAGTGATAGATCCTTCTGCTTCTGGTCCATATCAAATCCATCACTATACTGCCCATTTTTAAATTAATATTATATTCTTAAAGCATGAATATAAGGCTTTGTTCATCAACAAATGAATGAATGATTGGATGGATGAAACCATTAAAGTGATTTAATGAAACCAAAAGTATAGGTTTCCTACTTTCCTATTCTTTGAGGCAGAAAGAGGAAAATAATAATAAAAGCAAGGTGATTGAAAACATTTTCTCTAAAAAATAAAGGATTTGGCTACAACAAAGTGTGTTGTGAATGAAATATATTCTGTTTCAACCTACAGACAGACTTAATTCTCCTAATCAGCCAATTTTGGCACTTGATGGATGTACCATTTTTATACATATTAGTAAACACATTTTTATAGCTAGTTAAGGTGGGACTGAAACTATAACATCTCTGCTAAGGTTAAGGTTAGAGCTGCCTTATCTGAGCTACAGGAATCCAGCCAACCAGTAGACAGCAGAAAAGAGAGCTCAACATCTTTCGTCTGCCATCTAATAGTAGCATGGAATTTTGCAGTTATGTTTGCTGTAGCCTAGACTTTGTACAGAAGACAAAGATACAGGCAGGCATAGGAGAGAAAAAAATAAAGTTACCTTTGGGGCAAATCTGATAAAAATATTCCGTGATAACAAAACAGAGCATGACAGCCTCTTAGTATTGAATGGCTCAATGTTTCTGAACCTCAGTAACTTTAAGATATGTAACTGGGGAATTCTAGGAGTTGAACTCCATACATCTTAAAGTTGCTGAGACTAAGAAATACTGAATGGAATGATTAAATAATTGACAACCAAATATAAAGGAAATAAAGTAGTTAAGAAAAAGCAGAAATGTAAACATAAATAATTCCATTAATATGGATTTTTTAAAGTACTGTTGGAACTACTAGTCCACAGGAATGCTGATATACCACCTGCTTATCCACTACTTAGGAGATGAATGTGAAGAGGCACAAGGAAACAATAATCAATGACTTAATATCCAGCCATAACTCCCTTTTTTATGATCCTGTATTTCCTTAATTCAGGATACAGTCAGAGTGACTGGATGGAGTTTAGCATTTACTGGGTGGATGTCTAATTAACAACTAAAAGCTACACACAATCAGGCACTGTATAATTGTAGAACAGACCAGTGCACATATTCTGGAGACACAACCCTGAAAGCTTGGAAGAATAAAAGTGACTCAGATTAGATCCTACAAGTTTACACATTTGTTATATAACGTTGAGTCATATACATCAGTGATCCCCACCTTTTTTATGCCGCGGCCCAGTACCGGCATCAGCTGGGCGCCGCGGCCCGGTACCGGCATCAACTGGGCGCCGCCATCTTTTTTTGATGAAAAAGTGCTTCCGGTGAGCTTTCTACCCGGAAAAGCTCACCGGAAGCACTTTTTTATCAAAAAAAGATGGCGGCGCCCAGCAACCAGCGGCCCGGTAAGACTTGTTCCGCGGACCGGTCTCGGTCCGCGGACCGGTGGTTGGGGACCCCTGATATACATGATGAAACTTTTTTTCCCAGAGGAAGAGAAATTCCTAAAATCTGGGGATTTGGGCTTAGAAGACAAGCATGACTAGTACATCCTACAAAGGTTTCTTCAATCACATTTGCCTACCACTAAGAGAAATAAAGTTGTTTTCAGAGCCCCATAAATCAACTTAGACTGTATTGTACTATTAGTCCCCTGCCCTTCAGGGGATCTGCTTTTTCAATTGCCATATTCTAATCTGAGAGTCATTTTCTGCATCTTTTGGATAATTGAACTGATACTATGTTGGCAACTTGGTCCATAAAGCTAATAATTGAGACTTTGAACAAACCTATAACTCTGAACAACTCTATAACTTTTTGTTGCCGAGCACCAGATTAGCATTTTAGAGCTGCTACAGATAGTTTGCAAGGTTTATAAAATGGAATGTCTACCGGGATTTTATTAATAGCTAGAGGATGGCCAGCTTATCCTAGTAATTTCATCTGTACAACAAGGATGAGCAAGAGAATTGAAAACATGTACAAATTGTATTATAAAACTCCATGCAGTGTCACTGTGTATTATTTTATTTATTCAAAGAGTAGTTATAGAAAACAAATTTACCAATGTGACCTTTCATGCTGATATAAATACAAGATTTATTAGTTGTTATTGAAAACTTCAGGCATTATTCACTATTGAAAGAAAAATAAAATGAATAATTTTATACTGGCAGTAGATACAGCAAATGATTTCTCTGTGGTATAGCTTGCTATTCCATAATAAAGGAAGTGATTTACAGAGTCCATTGTTGTCTGAATGTGCGAGGAAAAATGAAACATTTCCCAATATATATATATATTTGTGTGCCATTTCCTGATATGTGATAGTAAAGCAATTATATGCCATTTGTGAACATCCATTAACTGTAGATGGGAAGATATGTACCTCACTGGTATGCTTAAATGAAAGGACTCTGTTTCCTGTTTATCTCTGTGTTACTTGCTCATATATCAAGTAATGTTGCATTGTTCCTTTGTGTCCAGTAACGGGGGTGGGGTGGGGGGAATGAGAGAAAGACAGAGAGAGGGGGAGGGAGGGAGGGAGGGTAGAGAGAAAGAGAATGGCCATTGGCTACAAGTAGGGAAATTAAGATTGAATTCTGTAAACTGCCATGAAGTAAATCTGATGCTATTGGATTAGTTATGCTCTCTCACATTTTAGTTTTCTCACAAGGCACATATGAATATACCATATTTTTTTATGTTTGTGGAATAAATAAAAAATCTACTTAAAGAAAAGCCTTATATAAGATCTAAACTTTCATGATGTTTTCTTCCTTCTTTAGCTGCATCTTCTAGGGGTGTTTTGTTTTTTTTAAATTTTATTCTGCTTTTTCCAAGGCAACAAGCAGCCAAAAGATGAAATAACATTAGTTTCAAAATTAAAAGCATTATGTCCCTGGAGTTATTATCCTTTTACTTTTTCAATCTGGTAAGCAATTGAGTAACAACTTAGACAATTTCTTAGATAAAATGATACAACTCTTTGATTTCAACAGCAGTAAGTAATCTAAAGAAACAGCTGCTAAGCTTTTAGGAAATGTATGTAGGCATCTATCATTTCCAGAATGAAATGAGTAATGCCTCTTTGCAAAACATTCAGAACATTTAATCAATTGTTGTCCTGTTCCCTTTACTATTTGATAGTTCATTTGGAATTTCTAACTTTAAAATGTTAAGAAAGGGCACATGATAGATAGCAGGTCTGTCCTTTCTATAACTTTGGAAGTTCTGGCAGTCAATTGTTCACTTTCTTCTTACTGCATCCTACATTACAGGTTGTCCTCAACTTACAACAGTTCATTTAATGACCGTTCAAAGATACAAAGCACTGAAAAAAGTGATTAAACAAAAGAAAAATGCACCTATGTTTATACGAGTATATTTGTGGGTCTTACATGAAGTTAGGAGCCCTCAATTTGGATAACCAATGTTATAGAGGCTTCTTTGTGCCTAAAACTACATATTTGTAGTAGAAAGTTCAACTAGATATTTAGAATGTTGGAGGATTTTGAAATAGGGCAGGCAAGGAAACAGACTCCACAAGGAATATTGAAATAAGATATAGTAACAGAATCTTGAAAACCTATGTTTCTCCTTTTTTCATTCTTTTACCAAAGAGAGTAAAGGCAGAATCATTTTCTTTCTAAAGTTATCTTCTTTTCCTGGATTTAAGGAATATTTTACCATCTATTGCATTCCTTATTCAGGGTCAATTCTGTAGTTCTCTATCATTTACTATAACTTTAGGGTACATAAAGCTCCAAGAACTAGTCTTATTTGAAGATGAAAGACAGAAATTGAGGGATATGATTGTGGAAAATATTCAGTGGCTGCAGCAACTTCTTTAAAACTCTTTCTCCATTTTTCATACTTCTGAGCTTCTTCTCTCAGTGTCTGCATTCTGCAATATAAACATGAAAGAGGCAAAACCAAAAAAACTAAATTAAGGGAAACACTGAATTCACTGAGTTTGAATATCAACTTAATATTTCTTTCCTTCCGGCTTTTTAGCTTCTCACAAATGTTAAATGCAGAGAATATGAGCAAAGATCACCTGAGGAGAGATTTGAAATACCAGCAATATTACGAGGCTGACCATTTGTCATTTCTAGACATTTTCCATTGTGTGTATTTTGTTACTTATGATTACAGTACAGTTAAGCATTTATAGGTCATTTTTCACATGCAAAGGCTTTATTGTCCATTTTTCACTCTTAACACAGGCTTCTTATGCCATTTTGCATGTGGCAAATTGGGCACAAGATAATTTCCCTAAGGCAATGCAATGAGCCTATGATTAAATAGGTATTTCAGTGCTGTACCACCTTCCTGTGATCAAAGTCTATTTACTGGGGATATTGTTTCTCAGTTGCTAAGAAAAGTAATGCCTTGAATGCTGAACAAGAGAGAACAGCTTGCTTTAAGTTTATTTTTACAGTCTTTTAGAAATTCTAATTGCTCATGCACATTTAATATTGTTGATTGTTTTCCTAAAATCATTGGAAATAATGAAAAAAATGGAATTTCATACAGACCTTAATATAACTTGCAAAATATGCATATTATCTAAACTGAGGCTGTAAGAATTGTCCCAATGTATAGGACTTCTGGTTATCTATAGTCTGCATGGTACACAAGAGCTTATCTGTAGTCTTAACATATAATATAATTTTAATAAATATCATTTTATATATATATATATATATATATATATATATATATATATATATATATATATATTCTTTATTCTGAGCACATTATTAGCTAAATAGATAATCAGCAAATATAAGATTTGCAGAAGGTGATTGTCACTTTTAGTTCCTGATCAGCAGTGGTGGTATTCAACTGGTTCGCACTGATTCACCCAAACTGTTAGCTAATTGCTTATGCAGTTCAGAGAAACAGCTGAAAATAAAGTGCAAGAGAGGGTTTTTAAAAAACTCTTTTCACTGCCTTCAGTTAATAGCTTGGGGAAGACAGCCAAGAACCACTTAACAGTTGCAGCTGGAATCTAGTCGACACACACCTTGAATAAATGAACAACAGAAACTGATAAGATTAGGGCAGGGAAATATGGTCATGAAGTACAGTATTATTTATCTTACATTTATATAACCAGGCAACATTTATATTAGAATACTGAAGGGTTTTGGATAACTGATCAAATCTGTGTTTGAGAAAATTTGGAAACTACAGGATGGGAAAATACAAAATTATTCCTTTAGAAAACAGAAATCAAATGCACAAATGTAAAATGGGTCATCCTTGATTTTTTAATGTTGCTTCAGGAAGAGATCTTAAAATAGTAATCAAAAGCAAACTGAATATAATATAGCAATGTAACATGACTGACAAAAGGCACAACAAACAAACAAAACAAAACTCAGCATAGCTGATTCTGATTAAATCAATAGAAGCATAATTTTCAAATTACAGGAAATAATATTTCTAATTTACTCTGTTTTTATAAATATTGCATATAGTTCAAAGGATCATATTTTAAAAGTATTCAGACAAATTAATACAGTTTCACCAAAGTGCAATCAAAATGATTGTGTTACTAAAAATTAACCCATAGAAGGAAAGATTTAAAAAACAGGATCCATTTCACCTTCAGTATAGAACACTAAAGGGTGATATGCTAGCACTCTTCATGTACCTGGAAGGATATCACAAAGAAGAAAATAAAGACTAGTTTTCCACCTTTCTGGCATACAGAACATAAAGTAATGGTTTTGAATTAAAGGATGAAGTGTGATGAAGCATTTGAGGAAAAGAAATGCTTCATTTTAACAATTTGAGAGTGGAATAATTTATGATATTTGATATGTAGATATGTCTATCTATCTATCTATCTATCTATCTATCTATCTATCTATCTATCATCTATCTATCTATCTATCTATGATGGTATAAGAATTCAAACAGAAGTTGGACAGCCATCTGTTGATGTTTTTTTTAATCTGAATTTTTGCATTAAGTAAGGAATTACATTAAGTGGACTACTCAGGCACTTTCAACTGTATAACGTTTAAAATTTAATTATGTAATTATTTCATTTACGATTATATAAATAAGGGCTGCTGTGTACACAGATGTCATCCACTACTATAATTATCATAAATGTTATAACTCATTGCTGACTTCTGCTCATTTGGAGAGGCAAAGTTTATGGTTCACAGATCATGTTTTGGATTCAGCCCTTAAAGAGAATTTGTAGCTTCTCCAAAAATTTTGTGGATTTTATCAGGTTCTTCCTTAAAATCCTTTTCTAAAGCTGGTATCTCATCTAACTGCCCATAATGTACCATACAGAGTCAAAATTGCATCTAATTTTATAGAGTTGATAAAAATATTTGGATTTGCACAACTTTAAGATATACCATTTCACATGTATTACAACACAGTAAGTTCTATATGGATATTAGGCCTGCTTTTATTCTGCCCCTAATATCTACATTTTCAGGAAGATGACACGATTCTATGTGAAACATCTTTTAGGACAATGTTTGGCAACCTTAAAAACTTTAAAAGTTGAAATCTACACATCTTAAAGTTGCTGAGATTGACAAATACTGTTCTCGAAAATTTAAAACCCTTAATCACTACTGCAATAGACAGTGTTGCTGCAATGAAAATAAGGCACAACTAGTCACAGAAATAATCACTTCCTGTTTAATTTAGAATTTCAGTTCTGATACATGCTAGCTATCTCATTTTAGGTAATATAAATTTTAATTTCATAATTAGATTTACAATTGTACAGACAAACAAAAGATCATTGAAGTAGTGTATGTTACCTTTTTATTAGTGATGTTATCATAACTTCTTAATTTTACCTTGGTGTTCCATTTTTTTTTTTAAAAAAGACAATACTCCATCAAGAAATTGCCAAAGAGCCACCAGTAAACAGCTGAACCAAAGAATCTCTAAGACTGTCCCCACCCACACAGACAAGAAAGTCACCAGGATATAATCTGACAGCATACAGCACTCCTTACTAATACTGATGATGTTACCTAGTTTGGTAATAAAACATCTGCAAGAAAACAAGCAAGCTCAGAGAGTACCAAGGACCCCTCATTTCAACCCTGAGCTACAAATATTGTCCTCTATTTACAAATAACTCTCAGAGTATATTATTAAACAAAAGAATAGAACATAAATTAATTTTGTGGTTCATAAAAAAATCTCCATCCCAATAATCCTTTGTATTAATGGTTTTACAAATAATTTCATTAATGTATCATTGTCCTAGGAAAACATAAAGAAAGTTTAGTATAAATGAAAAGATTCCAAATATAGTACAACCTCTCTTTTTAAAATTACATCTCCATATACAGTATATACTGTAGGGACATTGTGAATGCCTGCACACTTGCACAGTGACTTCAGTTGAAATAAATGTCTGACTTTGATTTCATAATTAATTAAAAGATTAATGGGCATAGTTGAATGTTATTAATAGTTGAATGTTAAACTGTCCTTAAATCTAATTCTTCTCTTCAGATGTACAGGGAGATTTTTTAAAATGTCAGATCAAACTGACCGAGAAAGTTTACTGAATATGTAATGTGAAAACACTACATAATTCTCAACACACATCACAAGCAAACAGTTTTATTCTTGTTTGTGCAGCTTAACCTTCTGAAAAAGTAATTAGGTCTATAATTAAAAAGCTATTTGGAATGATTAAAACCCTGTTATATAGTGGCATTTAAAGACAAATGCAAATGTCACAAAGGATAAATTCATTAAAATTGCTATTGAAAAACAAGAGAAAATCAACCTAGTAGGTATATGATGTTATTTGCAAACTAAAACAATATGAATATAAAGTTAGGTGTCCAAAGGATTCAGTGATGTTGGCTTCCATGCTTATACCTATCATTTACCATCCAGCAATGAATCTATACCCCTGAAAAGGTATGGCTCAAAATTTGTCTGTATGTTGTGGATTTCCTAGTGGTGTCTTATACAAATGGATCTTTCACAACCAGAGTTTTTCAGGAAAGAGATGGCATGTACTTTGACAACCAAGAGTCATCTGCTTCAAGGCCAAAAATATTAAGACAAAAATCCTGATTAGGGGAAGATGGGAGATAGAAGAATTAAATTACAATGAGTATATGAAACACAAACTTTTTTAAAGGCTTCGTCCTAATGTGCAGTAAAGATTCATATAGCTGTGCAATGTCTTGTGTCTGGGAATCTGCACAAAGTGCAAGTTAAGCCACATTGAAGTGAATGTTTGGAAATCATTGGCAGGTTCTTCTCAGCAAATCTCATATACACAATCCTGAGCACAAGAAGTAATTGTTATCCATAATATATAATAATATGTAGTAAAACTTACTATAAGCAGAAACGATAAGTAGCTGGGCATAATTTGAAATGTAGTTTTATAAGCAGAGTAGCAAAATTTGCCAATTTGAAGGTTGGTCTTTGAATCCTGATCATCATGATTTTTCAGATGTTCAACAATAGTCCTAAACTCAAAGGTTCAATAAAACAGACCATATTATATTTCATCTTATAAAAGGTACAATAAAACAGACCATGTGCTGGGGTTTAATGGCCATGGGATCCACAAGGGGAGCTTCTATCACTACAGGGAATGTTTCAAATCTATCTCCCAACACTGCTAAGGGGGCAAGGGAATAAATTGATTGAGTATAAGTTCAAAAGACTTTGCTAGCATAGACATGATGCATGGTTGCCTTCTCAAATATTTGTGGGGCAGATGCTCAACTCTCTCTTATTGTTAACGTCTACCAGTCTTTGCCTTTAGTACAGCTTTTGACTGATCACAGTCCAATTCCCTCAGCAACTCTGAGAAAAATCCATATTGATGCAAACTCCTTGATCTTATGTTTCCAAGTGGATATAAACTGTCAGCAAGAATTAAAGGAGGTAAGCCCTGTGCAAAGAAAATCTTCTTAAGCCTTAAGTTGAGGATCTTCGTCCTGGTTCCGGTCTCTGTCTTTAGGAAAAAGCCCATATATTTAGGAAGAGCTACACTGGGAATATGGTGAGACTAATGAAACTTTAAAAAAAATTGACTGGGTTACCCCACAGGAGACTGATTGAAATCAAATATAAAAAGCTTAATTGCACCTGGGATATACAGGGAAATAACATGCTGGCTATTACATTCTTCTGGGTAGTCTGTATAACATGACGGGTATATATTTTATGTCTCCCAATTCAGAATAGAGCTGGAAGGGACCTTGGAGGCCTTATAGTCCAATCCACTGCTCAACCAATAGACCCTATATAGTTTGAGATGAGTGGACATCCAGACTTTTCTTAAAAACCTTCAATAATGAAACACCCACAACTTCTGAAGGCAAGCTGTTCCACTGGTTAATTGTTCTCACTGTTAGGAGTTGTTAATTATTCTCACTGTTCTCCTTAATTCCAAATTGCTCCTCTTCTTGATTAGTTTCCATCCATCATTTCTTCTCGTGCCTAGAACAGATACTTAGAACTTTCCATCTATTATGTGCAGGGGTGGGATTCTACCAGTTCACACCTATTCGCTAGAACCGGTTGTTAACATTCTAAGCAGTTCAGAGAACCGGTTGTTAGAAGAAATTACTGGCCTAATCCTGTAAGGAAGGCAGGAAGGAAACATTCTGATGTTGCTTACAGAAACTGCCTCTCCGTTAATCCTTATTACATTCTTGGCAGGACTAGACTTCCTGTCTCAGGAACATCTCTGGAATTTTTTCCCCCTCCTTTGCTGGTACTTTGCTTGTGTGGAATGACCATTCAAAGTTACAATGGCACTGAAAAAAGTGACTTATGACCATTTTTCACACTTATGACTGTTGCAGCATCCCCACAGTCATGAGAGACCAGATGAGGAGATGCGTGCCTCGATGTGAGTGATATTGAGTTGGCCACACCCAGCCAACAACATGACCACCAAGCCATGTCCACCCAGTCATATGACCACCAAGCCACCCCCACCCCCTAAGCCATGCCCACAGAACCGGTTGTTAAAAAATTTGAATCCCACCCCTGATTATATGTTCTGATTTATCCAGGTGTATTTCTATAAAGGAAACAGTAAACAAAAGTAATATGAGAAAAATGCACAATGAGAAGTCTTTAGTCTTCTAGAAGTCTTCAGTCTTCTAAAAAAGGTTACAAGGACATTTTTATTTTACCATCTTTCTAAAGTTAAAAAATAATGTCATATTTTCTGAAGTCTACCATACTATATCTTCAACTTTCTAATCATCAAGCTCATAAATCACAAGTTCATTTTTTTTTAATCAAAAAGTTCACAAATAAATGTAGTTATTTCTCCTTTCCCCTTGCTAGTTCTGTCATTTTCAGCCATTTCCCTGTTATGGATATTTCACAATCTTTCCATATTTTTGCACATAATAAACTTGCAGGAGTTATCATGTATAAAAAGAATCTCCCACAACTTTTTTCTAATTGTCTATCCGTTAACCCTACCAGGAATAGTTCTAATTTCAATTGAATATAAATCTTTAAAATTATTTATAGCACTATGTGTAATTTGGCCCACAAAGTATCTGACTTTTTTTTTGCAAATTCACTAGACATCATACAATGACACTTCAAAGTTTTCCACATTTGCAACAATAATTTACAAAAAAGTACCCTTTTACATTTTGGGTAGATTTACATCTTAGGTAGTCATATATCAATCATATATCATTTTATAAAAGTCTCTTTTACCCTAATATTAATGTGATTGTAATATAATGTAAATCTAAATTTCCATCCTTGCAGCCACATATCTTCGTACTGTTCTGTCAATATATTATATCCAAAGGTTTTAGTCCATTTTGTCATACAGTTTTCCCTGGTCTTTTATTTCAAATGTCAACAAAAGTTTCTGCATTTTAGCAATCACGTGTTCATCATTTGTACATAATTCAACTTCAACTTCTGTTTTTGGGCTGTTCAATCCAAATGTTCTGTTCTCTATACTTTCTCTATATAAAAATTCCTCTGCAGTCAATTGATCTCTTGATTTAATCTTCTTGTCATTGTTATAATAGTTCTCTGTGTTAACCATCTTTCTTTGTCTGCTTTTTCTTGTCCACAAAATGATTCTAGTGCCAAGACCTATAGCCAGTCATTCTTTCTCATAGATATGAATTCTAAGACTAAAAGAATAATAATTTCATTTATTTATTTTACAAATTTATAACTTGCTGTATGACAACTTTCCACAATAAAGGAAGCATACCAAGAATCTAAATTATCATCAATGCAAGTTAAATAATTTGCTTAAATATAAAACATATAGAAAAGAATGGATAAGTGATGTTTGTGTGTGTGATAAGTGGTGTGTGTGTGTGTGTGTGTGTGTGTGTTAAACTATACATGGGTTACATGAAAAAGAGACATGAAAACACCTTCACTGAAATTGTATGATGTATTTGGGGATTCCTAATCCATCAGTAAAATAGGTTAGATGCAGAGTTACTTTTCAAAAAATTTGATTAAGATTTTAATAAATAAGGATATTTTAATTAACGATGTCTTCCATTATTTATTTTCATTCTTGATAGACAAAAGGCTCTATACAAATATAAAAATATGATCAGGAACAGCTATATATATTATCATTATTTATATTGGAAGAATTCCTCTGTATTTGGAGAAGCAGTATGAAAGGCATATATGTTTGAGTTGTCATAGAAAGAGCAGCATTGTTTTTAAATGTGAAATTTTAAGTTCTAATTTCAAAGCAGGCATACAGATATTTAGACTATGAAATCATACCCTCCAGCTCATACTTGATGTGTTTCATTCTGATACTGGAAAGAACATAATAATAATGTAAATGAGCAAGCACAACAGATGAGACTCCATTATCCGCATTTGTGAAATACTGAAATTAGTCTAAACATTGTAAAACTCAAATATAATAACTTCTTAATGATCTGTGTTACTTCCTAATTTTTACTCACTAGATTCTTAATCACCAATTGCTCTAGTTAATGTTGGGATGGCAACTTGGCTTCAAAAGTATTACAGATCAATGCCAAAGTGGCAACTGCTGTATATGAAAAGTATACAAGGGGAGTGAGTGGGTTGGAGCTTTACCATGATGTGTCTTTAAAGCTTTGTTGCTGTTATTGTTATGCAGAATAACATAATATTGGTTGGTTGCCAAGAACTGATGGTTGAGAATTAGTTGGCAATTATTTTGATACTTGAATCAATAGACTAATATGTTTTTCTGTTTTGAGTGTACAAAGAGATTAGTGAAAGCTGAAGGTAAAAGGACCTAACACATTCTATATAATGGCCTCTGAGATCAAGTAGGAAAAATGGACCACATGGAGCAATTAGGTCTGAGACATTTTGATTCTATCTTAAAACAATTTTTAAACAATGCATTTTTTTAGTCTGTACATAAAACAGTGCAATGGAGAAGTAGCACAGTACAGTAAATCAAAATTAATTAACAGAAAATAAAAACAATCCTTTTGATCAGGTTACTATCAATTGCTTCAGTTACAAAATCATGGAAGATGAAGATATGGAGGAATGGATTGCTCAAGGGATTTTGCTTCATTGTCCATCCCACCCCTGAAAGGACCTAATGGTAAAGACTGTAACGACGACACTATGAAAGCCAAGCTCTTTAACATATTCTTTGGTTCAGTATTTGTAAACAGCAATGGATCATGCCCAGTATTTCCTAGTTGAACCATAGACAACTACAATGATCTAATACATATCAATTTTACAGAAGACCTTGTTGAAAAAGCACTGTGCAATCTAAAACCATCTCTATCTATTGGACTGGACAGAATATGTGCCTACTTCTTAAAAAAGCTACCCACTGCCATAGCCGAACCTCTAAGCATAATCTTTGAAAAATCTTTCAGGACCAGCTCCTTGCCAAAACTATGGTCACAAGCCACAGTCATCCCCATCTTCAAAAAGGGAGACCCCAGTCTAGTTGAAAATTACAGACCAATCTTTTTATGCTGCGTCACCTGTAAAGTCATGGAATCAATTATTAACCAATCCATCATCCTCCACTTAGAAACAACCTACTCTCAAATAAACAATTTGGTTTTAGGAAAAAACTATCATGTAATCTGCAACTCTTACACTGCAAAAACATATGGACTACACAACTCGATCAGGGAAAAACAATAGATGCAATCTACATAGATTTCTGTAAAGCCTTTGATTCAGTGGTACATGTCAAACTACTCCTAAAACTAAAATATTATGGTATCTCTGAACACCTGCATTATTGGATAGAAACATTCCTGTCAAACAGACAACAAATGGTCAAAATTGGGAGCGTCCTGTCAAATCCAGTACCTGTCAACAGTGGTGTCCCCCAAGGCAGTGTTCTAGGACCAACTCTTTTCATACTCTACATAAATGACCTCTGTGATTGTATCAAGAGCAACTGCGTTCTCTTTGCTGATGATGTAAAGCTATTCAACACGACAGACAATACTGCTACCCTTCAAAAAGACCTTGACTATGTATCAGAATGGTCAAGCAAATGGCAACTTCAAATCTCAACAAATAAATGCTCTGTCCTACATATTGGCAAAAAAAATCAGAAAATAAAATACAGCCTGAATAGTCAAGACCTTGTTGATGATCAAAACTTTGTCAAGGATCTTGGAGTACTCATCTCAAATGACCTAAGTGCTAGAGCCCATTGTAACTACCCTGTTTCTCCAACAATATGGCCTCCCCCAAGAGGAAGTCCCACCATGTTTTATAGGCATGAAATGAAATTAAGCCCCTCCCCCCAAATTAAGGCCTATATTAAAACATGCGAAATGGGGGAATGGTGGGGGGGCTTGCCATTAGGAAGTACTTTTGTTGCACACCTGGATATGGTGCTGCCTGTGTTGACCCCGATACGAAGTGCCCCACCAACGCCGAGGTCAACATCCAAGCCGTCGCCGCCTGCCCACCCAAAGATGCAAGGGGGGGAAATTAAGTCACCCCCGAAAAGACGGCCTAGCCATTTTTTCAGGGCTCAAAAAAAAATAAGACCCGGCCTTATTATAAGAGAAACACGGTACATAGACAAAAAGGCATTAAGAGTTGTTAACCTAATCCTATGTAGCTTTTTCTCTGGTAATATCACACTACTAACAACAGCATACAAAACATTTGCTAGACCAATACTCGAATACAGCTCATCAGTCTGGAACCCACATTACGTATCTGATATTAACACAGTTAAGAAGGTCCAGAAATATTTCACAATAAGAGTTCTCCACTCCTCTACTTGTCGTAGAATACCTTATGCCACCAGACTTGAAATTCTAGACCTAGAAAACCTAGAACTAGGCCACCTTCAGTCCAATCTAAGTATAGTATATAAAATCATACATTGCAATGTCCTACCTGTCAATGAATACTTCAGCTTCAACCATAACAACACAAGAGCACACAATAGATACAAACTCAAGGTAAACCGCACAAACTTGATTGCAGGAAATACGACTTCAGCAACAGAGTAGTCAATGTCTGGAATACTCTGCCTGACTCTGTAGTTTCTTCCCCAAACCCCAAAAACTTTAACCTTGGACTATCTACTATTGACCTCTTTCCTAAGAGGTCTGTAGGGGGCGTGCATAAGCGCACCAACGTGCCTACCATCCCTGTCCTATTGTTTCTTTTATATATTTTTTTATTTTTCTTATATGTATCCATGTATTCATAACTATGTTTTTACTTATACCTATTATCTTGTAAGCAATTGACAAATAAATAAATAAATAAATAAAATAAACTTTTTTTGTAACTGTCATCATGGCTCCTTGTATGATAATTTCTTAGTTTATTTCTATAGCTTTTGTTCCACTTTTCATGGATACTAGTCAAATTCAGAAAGTCTTGACAACATCCATCATTTTGCAGCATCTTCAGCATTGATGTATGAAAACAATTAAAAGTGCCAGCCCTTATACTTTCAACTATAAGCTTCATTTCTTTGATAAAAAGGTCATCATAATTCCTTAAAATTATGATTTAACTTTGTATAAAACTCCGTAAACCTCTCTAAAATATGCCATGGATTTTTCCTCATAGAAAGTTCTACTAACATTTAATGTACTATGCCCCCAAAGAAGTTATACATACAAAAAAAAAAATTAAAGTAGCACTTTAAAAAGATTATAAAGCAATACAGCTTTAAAAAAAATCCCTGAAAAAATGAAATCTCTGTCTTGCCTGCAAATTTCACCCTATTCTGCTGAAATGAATGGAAAGAAGGAAAGAAGGAAGGGAAGGAAGGGTGGATGGAAGGAAGGAAGGAAGGAACGAACGAAGGAACGAAGGAAGGAACGAACAACATTGCCTTCCAGGTTGAGCCCTCCTCGCTGACGGACCGCAGATCGCAACTATCCGTGGCTATGGTCAGTGCTCTTTCGTTGGAGAGCCCCAATAATTATGATTTGGGGCTGAAGCTGCCTTGGAGGGGCGGTGGAGTAAGGGGAAGCCACAAGCCAGGTTGAGGGGAGCCGCATCTCCCCTTCTGGGCTTGGTCTTTTTCCCCCTGAAGACGACTGAAGCGGTGGTCTAAAATGGCCACCCCAAAGAGAAGGACTCAGCTGGACTAAGATTTGTGCAGGAGGGAAGAAAGAGGTGGATAACATCTGAACCAGGACAATGGGGCAAAACAACTAAACAAAAAGTACCCCGGAATTAAGGTAACATTGAACTTTTAAGAAAAGAAAAGTGAGCGACAGAAATACAAAGGGACAGGAAAAAAAAAGAAGAAAATAATTTTGACAGCTAAGCAGGGGTTTGAACGGGGAAAGGAAGAAGCCAGAACTAAAGACTTAATTAAATTGGACTAAAATATTTCAGCAATAAACAGGCATAAAATAAAGCTGGACTTAAAATGGCCAAAAAATAATAATAATAAAATTTACAAATTGGAGACTGGATTGTGCTGGAATATCGAGGTTCAAAAAACCCTAAATAAAAAAATGGGGGGAAAAGGTGAAGACTTTGTATAATGGAGAGTGCCATCTTGATAAAAACTTGAACTCAAACAAAAGGGAAAGCATCCCGTTTCTGTATGAACTTGTGTTGATATAATGTTAAAGAAATATTGAAACAAAGTAAGAATCTTAGAAAGTGAAAGCTGAATAAAGAAAGAAGCAAGGAAAGACTGATTGTGGGATTGATCTACGTTTTTGGTATAGACCCTCGGCTGGAACAACTGAGAACTTTAGAAAACTGGAAGAAGAAAGAAGGAAAGTAAAAGTGTTTTTTGTGGACTTCAACAATTATAAAATATAAGAGTGTGTAATGATGATATCTCTTCGGGAATTAAACATGGAACTTAAAAATATGAGAGAACTACTACAGGAAAGAGGCAAATCACTTTGCTCTGTGTTAGAAGAAATGGAAATGGCGATTGAAGAACATGAAGAAAGAACTTTAGAGGAGGAGGAGTTGATTAAAGGAGAAGCCATTTTAAATAGACAATTAACACAAAGAACACTACAAAGACGAGGGGAAAGAAGGAAGGCTAAAAAGTTGAGATTTAAGAAGGTCATCAAAAAGGGGAATACCTGTGAAATCAGGAGAGGTAGAAAGATCCAGCAGAAAAGGGGAAATGAAGATATCAAGAAAGAAAGGAATATAAACCGGAATGAGAAAAGATATGGGAAAAAGAGGGGGAGGAGAAGCAGTAAGAAATAGGTGCATGAAATAAAGAACTACGGAAATAGTAAAATGTTGAAAAGAAATTGTTTTTTCAGAGATAATGGTTGATGAATTGAAAAGGAGATTCTGCAGGGTGACAAGGGGTAACAAGAATATATTTGCAATTAAAAAATACTTAGAAAATAGGGTAATATAGATTATTAATGGAGGGATAGATACTGATAACTCTTATTAGATGAATATATATCTTTATTTTTATTCTTAAAAGAAAAGTTAGGATTTATTGAAGAAATTGTAATAATTGAAATGGATGTGAAGATGTTTAAAAATGAGGTTAATATCAATGACCAGAAATTGAATAGTAAATTTTTTCACTTTTACTTCTTTTGAAATTAGAAATAAAATTAAGGAGGGAAAATATGTTGCGGAATCCAAATGAAAAGATGTAATGATTATTATTGTAACTACTTAAAAATAATGGTTTATTGGGAATTAAGATGAGGGAATAAAGGTATATTTTAACCACTGAGGCGTCACACTCAAAGCAGTAAAAGGGGGGAAACCTATACTTGTTTTTTTTCTTTTGTGTTAAAACTTGTATTAATCTAGAATCTATAGAAAGAATGTGTGATGGAAAGCAAATATGACAGATTAAAGAACTACTTAAATTAATAAGCTAATACAGACTATTAAAAGGAAGGAGAGACATTGGTAACTTTTTTTTATTAGGCAAACATATATTGTTATTTTTATTTTTAAAATAAATTTTAAAGGATTATATTTGAAATAAATGAAATGAAACGAAAAGATGTTTTGATTGAGATTAATGTAAGAGACTAGGATTAATTTGCTTGTTTCTCTCCTTTCTGGAAGTTTGAAATAGAAAAGGTAATAATAGAATCAAGTATGCATATATGAATGTATAACTATTGTCATATTTGTATGTAAAAGTGATGACCTGATGACCCAGAAATATGTTGTCCACTAAAAAGAGCTTTTTGTTTTTATGTGAAAAATTAAATAAAATTTGTTGAAAGAAAGAAAGAAAGAAAGAAAGAAAGAAAGAAAGAAAGAAAGAAAGAAAGAAAGAAAGAAAGAAAGAAAGAAGGAAAGAAAGAAAGGAAGGAAGGAAGGAAGAAAGAAAGAACACTGATATGCAACAGAGTCTGAGACATTTTGATTCTGTCTTAAAATAATTTTTGAACAGTGCTTTTTTGCTATATTCAAGAAAAATTGAAAAATATCATAGTACAAAGATCTGAATTTATTACCATAAAATCAAAGTAATCCTTGTTATCAGGCCACCACCAATTACTTCAATTACAAACTATGAAGATGAACATATGAGGAAGATATATGAAGATATATCACCACTTCCTAAACTGGAACCCTCAAGCTTGTGACATTATAACTGAATCTCAATTGTAAATAGGGCATGTATTTCATGTGTAGCAGTAACTGGATTAATTCTTAGTTGGCCCCATGCCTACTAATTCCACCCTGGAAGAATATAAAGAAGGACTGATTTTTGACGTTTAGAAGTCACTGGAATTCTTTTTAGGGCCAGTATAAATGCAATATACTTGACAGAAATTTGCCTATTTGAAATCATGTGGACATAGCTTTCAACAACAACCAAGTGAACTTTGGCAATGGCACCACTTGAGTCACTACTGATTCTGAAAACTAGGCAAGGTCAGACGCTTTCCATATCTGGATAGAACACCATTAAGGGAAATCACAGAACTGTAGGATAGATTGGCTAACATTTTTAAAAGTTATGTAAACAGTTTAGAGAGTTTAGTTAGATGACAAGAAATTAAATATACTGAGCAGAAAATAGCTTGCCATTAGTATATCAGGGGTGTCAAACTCAAGCCCCAAGGGCCAAATCCAGCCCTTAAGGTGCTTAGATTTGGCCCGTATGGCCACCCTGGAAACAGCGGACCAACTCACAATGCTTCTGCCAGTAAAAATGGAGCTTGGAAGGGTCATGCACGACCCTCCCAGTCTCCATTTTCACTGGCAGAGGGCTGCAAGAGGCCGTCACAGCTGAAAATGGAGTTCAGGATCCCATTTTTGCTGGCAGAGTGCTCAGGCCACCACAGGCGCTCCCTGAAAAGAATGATGTCAAGATGGCCATGCCCACCCCAGGCCCCCGAGGTCAAATATAATCCTGATGCAGCCCTCAATAAAATTGAGTTTTTCACCCCTAACATATACATATAAGGTACAGATAGGAAGCATATTCTATTATGGGCCACGATGGGCATTGTCTTTGTGTTATTCCTAGCCTTTTTCTCCCAGAGTCTCAGGAATGGTAAGTTTAATCAGAAAGAAGCAATTTTCCATGAGAAGATATTATCCACTTTGCATATCCTGGTGCATTCTGGGACTAGAGGTAGCAACAACAGAAAACAGGCTATTGATGTTGATACATTGATATATACATTACAGTTTTGCTATCTTTATCCATCTTTTACACTCAGTATTAACCTGAATTAGTGATACATTCAGGCTGAAAACAGAATCAGAAATATATTCTAGGTCCATTTTTCCATAGATAGTGGTGCCATTTCTATGTTTACTATAGTATCTATGGTGGAGACTATTTTGTACTCATGAAACTAACATGTGATTTGTCACTTTTTATAGCAGAATGTAGTTCTATGTTGCTAGAGGGTATGAACATGCCTTGTGCACTCTGGAATAAATTCAGATGAATTCAGTCACATGACCTGTAGTTATAGATGCACATATAAGATTTATCATAAGCCAGATTTTATGAATCATAGTATGTACAGATCTGGGTCAAAATTATAGAACTTTTGGTTTCATTCAGAGGCTCTAAAGAAAGATGAAGTCCCAATTCCAATGGCAGATATTTTACAGCATAGCCTGGTGTGAAGAAGACAGATTTTAGCTGCTTTCCTTTTGTGCCAGAGATACAGACATATATACTAAATCTAGAAGTTTCATCAAAATGACAAATGTACATTATGAGTGTGGAATCATGATACATGTACAAAAGGGTTCATATTGCAACATCACAATGCACATTTCATTCTTTGCCCCCTGCTTACTTTCTCCATGGATGTGCATGCAAACCCCATAACCATTTTTCATCTCCAATCTGAGATATGCTATGTATTGTAGGCATAGTATTGTAATTTTAAAGAAAATACTTCATCTTATCCCTAATGATAACACTGTATTGCCACCGAGACATGTATGATTATGCTATTTGTTATTATTTCAATTATTTAAGCAGCATTCAGGATTTCTCCTGCTGTTGGAGAAGGCTGAGTTAATTCTTAGGTGTTTTTTTTCTTCTGCCAACAGAACACACCATTGGTGAATAATTGAGTCTCTTTGCTATTAGTTTACCCTTCTTTGGCTTCCAACCAAAATAAATCCATTAAAACATTATAATTTTAATGTTCAAATCACACTCCTTGCTTTTCAATTGATTTGGGAAGCCAGGGTTTATTGGCTAAAAAAATATACATTATCTCCCAGCTAAACAGATGGAAAATCAAGTACATGCTTTACGTGTTACTTAGGCAATCACATACAAATTGTCTCTTGTCAGCTTGGCATATCATTCTTCTCTTTTTGGCTAAGTAGTTGATGCCAAAATCCAGTAATTAATAACAATTTTTTTTTGAAAAGTTAGAGATACAACTATCATTTTCTGCACTTGATAAAATAATGTGATAATTAGGTATTATTTGCATTCTAAAGCATAAGCTGTACAAAAAGAAAAGTCTATTTGTGTAAGTGTATGAACACACATATGCAACCACTTTCTATACAATGTCTACATGTCCACTTCCTGGCTTTTATAACTATGTGTCAGCTATTACTACATTAATGGCAGTGAAATGATAGAGACTAAAAGGTGAGAGAAAAAGAAACAAAACAAATATCTAAACAAACCTAATTTTGTATGAAATTACATCAATTGATACCTAAAATGAGAAAGCTTTGGGCAGATATCCATGACTGTAGTTAGCCAAATGGCCAAGACAAGATGACAAGACTGTCTTGCCACATTTGGAACCAATGCAAATCACCACCTCATCTAGATGTACAGTACATTTCTTATCATTCCATGAATTAGACCCCGGAAAATTATCAAATATTAAATCTAGTTACCTAACTTAAAGGATGTAAAGACAAATTAAAGGAATTAAGGCAGATAACATATTAAGAATACTACATGAAAATGTAAAATAAAAATGTAAAAAAAAAAGAATATTATCTAAGTAAAATATTTCTGCATTATTGTTGATATGACCAATGACTAATTAAAAGGAATGAATGACCCAGGATAGAAATAGTGGAATAGCTAAGCTTAAATCTTCTAGACCAGAAGACGTTTTGGTAATAGATGATGATGATGAGAGAGAGAGAGAGAGAGAGAGACAGAGAAAGATACATACATACATACATACATACATACATACATACATACATACATACATACAGTGGTGGAATTCAGCCAGTTCGCACCACTTTGGGAGAACCAGTTGTTAACTGTCTGAGCAGTTTGGTGAACTGGTTGTTGGAAGAAATCATTAGGGGAGAGAACTGGTTGTTAAATTATTTGAATTTCTCCACTGGATACCTAGATAGATGATAGATAGATGATAGATAGATAGATGATAGATAGATAGATAGATAGATAGATAGATAGATAGATAGATAGATAGATAGATAGATAGATGGAGAAAGAGAGAGACAGACAGAGGCAGAGGCAGAGAAAGAGAGAGATGATGTGTGGATAGATAGACACAGACAAACAGACAGACACATACATACATACATACATACATACATACATACATACATACATACATACATTCACATCAATGGTGAGATTCAAAAGTTCCCACCATCAGTTCTGTGGACATGGCTTGGTGGGCATGGCTGCAGGGGAGGTCACATGACTCACATGACTTGCAGGCACCACATTTGTTAAAACAGTAAAAACTAAGCTATTGTGTCTCTCAGCTGCTTATCTCAGCAATCTGCTCTGCTGTGCCAAACAGCTGAGAGGTTAAAAAGAACATAAAAGCAGGAGTGGTTGGGTGGGCCCAACTGCAAAGTGTTGTAGAGACTCAGAGCGAACCAGTTCTCTGCCAACTATGCCAGAACCAGGCCGAACTGGTAGAATACCACCATTGATTCACATACATATATGCATAGCTTGATAGGGATAGCTGCCAGAATTTATTTTTCAGAAGGATGCTTCATTTTGTATCCTGCAGCCATGCTTTCTTTGCTGAACTCTTGGTTTAAATGACTGAGTCAATAAAAATACCACAAACCCCAGAGAAGAGAGAAGAAACACCTATCAGGTTACTGGATTTTGTCCCTTACAATAAGAAAGATCTTAATTACAAGGAAAGATGTACACCTGGATAGATGAAATAGTCCAAGGATCCAGCAAGAAAGCAGTACTGAAAGCAGTACGCAACTAAGAATAGTTGTTGCCAAATATTCAAGAATGGAATAAGACACTCACCTGAGAAGTAAGTAAGTCTTTATATCAAAATACTACATGTATTCATTACACCTAGTATGGAACTCCTGAAAAAGGTTTAAACTTCAAATGCTTAGAAAGTTCCGATATTCCTTAGCTGATTTTTTATTACACTTAATTATAATATATATGATTTTTAAATAATAGCCATTTTGTAATCAGGTTTATAGCATCCTTTCCACCATGGCATTACTTACTTCAATCATTATGTCATATTAGACATAATGTTATTATGTCATATTATAGTATTAAGGAGAAAGCTGTTGACTAATATACATAATGAGTTTTATTTTAATGATCCTAAGAAAGTGTAAAAATAATATGAATGTGTTTTGTCATTTGCTGCAAAATTATTGTTCTCAGTTGCAAAACTCATCATGATTATAACATTGAAACTTCAAAAGGAAATGGTTACCACAGGTTTGATTTTTACCACAGATTACTTTCTGTCTCTGTTTTATTTGCCTCTTTAAAATCTAATTTAAATTCTATTTTAGGTAGAAATGGCCCTGAATTTTTTCTTTATATAGAATTTCTTTTAGAGCACATATATAATAGTCTTTTTAATTTATTGAAATTGGAGGCTAACTTTATGTAATAAGAAGCATTTTCTTAATTGAAACTATGACTGAATTCTGATCCCAAAGAGATCTCATATTGAATACCTATCTGTACTCATACTAAAAGTTATATGATGGAACACATTCATGTTTTGTATGCTGAATAGTCCAATAGTTCCAATGCCTGAGTTGATTAAAACATAGGTGGGTGTGTTATAAGTCATCTATCCCTATTAGTACATTCAGTGCATCTACAATTGAACAGAATGTAGCTTTGATGTTTAATGAGAATGTGCTGTCAAACTGCAATTTGCAGTTTGCAATGGCATAGAAGATTTAAATATTCTTCTTTTAACATTATTCTATTCCTATTCTATTCTGTTCATCTATTACATGAACCCACTATTTTGGTAATTAAACTGGGCTTCCTAGAAGGTGAATATCCCACTCAAAGATCCCACTCAAAGCTTATGCACTCCTGGGTTTGATGAAAATTCAGCTAATGCTGAACAGTGTTAAAAGGTTCTCAAGTAGCAAGTCCTAGTACAAGTAACAGGACGGTGGGGAGTGGATCAGAGGGAGTATTCAGCAGGTTCTGACCAGTTCTGGAGAACTGGTAGTGGAAATTTTAAGTAGTTCAGAGAACCAGAAAATACTACCTCTGACTGGCCCTGCCCCCATTTATTCTCTGCCTCCCAAGTCCCAGCTGATCGGCTGGGTCTTCTTTTGTTGCCCTGCACAGGAGAACAGAGCTGAAAAGCAGGTTAGTGAGGTGGGGAGGGAATGGGGATTTTGCAGTAATCTTCCCCCAGGAGTGGGGAGGGAATGGGGACTTTACAGTATCCTTCCCCTCCCACGCCCACCAAGTCATGCCCACCAAGCCACACCATGCCCACCAAGCCATGCCAACAGAACTGGTAGTAAAAAAAATTGAATCCCATCACTGGGTGGATCAATGATCACTAGTCAGTAGGGCTTGGGAATTAGTCTCCAAAAGTGTTCAAAGGACATGGATATAAACCTTAAAACAACTATGACTTTTTCTAGGGCTACATCTGGGGAAAAGATCTAGCTACTTTATGATGTTATAAATTGGTGCTATATTTGCAATCCCAAGTGCTTTGATGTCTGGAGACTGAATCTAAAATTCTGAGACTGCCATACCTATGCTTTTTTCCTTTATTCATAAACCAGATTGCACCTCTTACTGGTTTTCTTACCATCTCATTTCTTCAGTCTTTTTTTTTTTTAAATATAAGGCATGTTTAATATTTTCACAAATGGACAACATTCTCTTGTATATATTTCTGACTTGAGACATAACATCACAACATTGAGAGAATTTCTGCAGGATAAATTAATTTCCTTCAAAATTCTCTTTTGGTTTGGTTTGTGTTATTTTTGTGTTTTAATGTTTTTAACTATTTGTAAACTAGTCAGATTCCCTGGGAATTGGGCAGCATATAAATTTAATATACATTTAAATACTTAATTTAACAATTTAATTTAACAATTAAATTATTACACAAGAATCCTCCTCTATTTATAATCCTGAGTATAATCCTGAGTATGATACTCAGGATTATACCCAATGTGACACATCCCTAATGTGTATATGAGAATGAAAGAAATTAATGAAGTGTATTAATGAGTTGGAGAATGGAGGGATGGAGACTTGTATAATTCAGGTGGTAATTTTAAGACATTGGAAACTGGCAGAATATGTTAAAATAGTACCAAATATAGGATAGAGAAACATCAGTGCAGCAACACAGATACAACTCAAGTTAAACAGCTGGCTTGTATCTCAGTTTCTTTGCATATTTGTAATCTTGTGTGTGTGTGAGTGGCACATACTAATTTGACTGAATATCTTGGAGGAGTCTAAAAATTGACTGATTGATTGATTGTGCTTGGAGTCATTTGACTCCTGACAAACTATCCCACACTCTCTCTCTCTCTTGAAATGAGTGAAAAATGCATAAGTAGATCTAAATAAAACACTGTCTAGGCTAGGAATTAATAAACCTTGGAGAGTTCCAAATAAGATCCAGAGAGAACCAAAGGTTAAGCAGGTTGCCAGGGTCAAGAGATCTTTTCAACTATGCCCTTGTCTGTTACTGTGTTTGAAGGCAAATAAGCCTATGACTGTTGCCAAATACCAGACTGCTACATGGCTGAGAAATTGCAAAAGTTATTGCAGGGTCATTTTCTGGATGTAAGCTATCAATTAATGAGAGAGCTGTAATTTCAGACTATGGAGATACTAAAATAAGTGTTGATGGTTTTCCTTTAATTGTGTGATCTGAGACTCATCATAATGAGAGTCCTCTGCACAGCCTTTCTGAGCAACTGACCCTGGGAACATCATGCTATGTAACAGAGTCCTGTGGTTTTAGTTGCAAGCAGGGTCACCATAAATTTCATACCACAACTTCTAACCAGAGCTACAAAATATGCATATGTTTCAAGCACAAAATATGCATATGTTTCAAGCCTGCCAAAAAATAAAATAAAAGCACCATGAGAGCTAAATGTAGAAACAAAACACTCCTCTACTGAAGTCATTGCATTCCTTTTCATGCAATAACACTGGCCCATCTATATTGATAGATGGTTCTAAACCAAGCTCTAAAGTGGGAAAAAAAACCATTTATATCTAAAATATTGAATACATTTTTTGGCACAAGGTGCTTACAGCTGTCTCTAGCTATTGATTTAAATGAAAAAGCAATTACTTATAGGATGGGGGAAAAGTAATTTAGCACTTGTTTTTTTCCCCAGAACTTGCAATTATAGACTCAAAAGATAAAAAAGAAAACAGCTTTTATTTCTTTAGTACAAGATTATTTGTTCTAGATGATACCTAGAAGAAAAATGCCTAATGTATTTGGAACAGAATACACACAGACACACACAATTACACACACAAATGCCCATCTATCTATCCATCTAATTTATATAGCCATGGCCCAATCCTATGACTCTGGGAGATTCACAACACAAAGATAAAAACAGGCTAGGAATTAATAAAATCTTTACAAGAAAGCCAAAATCCCTAAAACTGAAAGCCAATCCAAAGAGAGATGATAGGTTTTACTGACAACCTGGCCACAACACCTTCAAGATTTTCTGAGGACTAACAGGTTCAGTCTCATTCAGATCTTAGACAGAACTCTGGGCAGGCACCGTGACAAAGAAGGCCTATTTATCTAGCATTATTTCTGTACTCTAATTTAGAGAAAGTATTTGGACTGTGCTATGCTCTCATTGTACCTGGAATTAGAATTGGAAACTTATGCAGTTCATGAAGCAGAGAAGTTACATTGGCATATCAAAAAGTACCGCAAATTACACATTCTGTACTAATTGCAGCTAACAAATGCACTTCAAGGGCAGCACATATATACTCATTTTAATAGTCCAATTGGGAAATTAGTAAGATATCGAGGAACAGGTATAGTTGGTGCACGAGATGAAGTTTTGAGAAAGACCCACTGACCAAAGCTCCTACATGTTTATCAATCAGGAGAAGTGAGTCCAGGAACTCCAAACTGTGTACCAACCTTGGAAGAGTACAATGTACTTGCACTAGTTTTTCACTAGTAGTTATATGAATTGTCATTACAACTTCAGCAAGCTGGGTCAGATATGTAACAGTTATTTCATTAGAGGCTATGGACATGTTAGAAGAAAAAGGTCACTTGTCCCACCTCTACACCGTGGGAAATGTGGAATACAATTCATTATATCTTGAAAATGGTGTTGAATTTCAACATTCCCTTGAAGTGAAGAGGCTTCTTATTTCTAAATGGAGCAACGTGTTTGCTTTTCTTCTTCCTGTAGATGGAATTTTTACATAGACATGGCTTGCACAGATGTTTCTGTCAATGATTTAAATAAGTTGATTAAGTAGAAACAACTCAACCCTATGAACCTGTAAAACATCACATCAATACAAATCACAGCTGATTCCTTACAGGTCCACTATCTATATAAAGAGCTTGGAATAATTGCTACAGAATGTAATGTTATCATATAAAAAATAATAATCTTGAAGTTCTGCTAAATCATGAGCTCTAACACAGTCCTTAACTTAAGTGGCTTCCAACTTATATGGAATACATTGATAATGGTTCTAAGAAGCAAGGTAGAAATTAGATGCAATCCGGAAATATTTTTTTCCTCCTTACAACTAGCCTTTTTTCATTATCACATATATTCTGCTTTTCATAGGTTGCTCATGTTCAATTTTGTAAAGGAAAAACAAGAAAGATAACAGTGGCCAGGTTTTATTCAATCTCCATATGTAGTAATCATTTTTCTGCTTATATAAAAAGATTATATAAAGTTCTAAATACAGAAGTAACGATTGATATATGGAAAGCAACATAATATTATACTATCATTACATTAGATTTATTAGTTAGGATTGCTTTGTTTTAATCTCATAATTCCATACTTATTTCATACAATTGTACCATATGCAAGTTGGAAAAGAACTTGATGTGAAATACCAGTTTAAACATCCAATAAAGATGAACCCATTATCTCAGATGATACACAAAAAATCTCCTCCTTTCAGAAGTTGGAAACACTTAGGTGTAAAAGAGGAAGGTTTTCCCATTTCTAATAAAAGTTTATATTAGGCTTCATTTTGAGAGTCAAAACATGTATTAATGTACATTTATAATTCGTTTAAGAGAGGTCAGAAAAGGAAAAGATCCTTTTGACTATAGGAGAATTTACCCTTGAGTAAATTCAACAGATATATAATGTCATAATTAAGATAAGTCACTATAAGTCCACTTTATTTTGCATTGATCATTTGCAGCTCATTTTAGGACAGACATTAACATATTGACACATGCTTATAGGAGAATAATTAAGATAATAAAGGCCCCATAAGGGGAAAAATAGTTGCAAGTATTGAATATATTTAGAAAAGAAGAGAAGACTGTGAGGAAATATGATAGGTGTCTTCCAGTATGTGAACTAATGTGATATAGAATACAGAGTATAATTAATCAGTGTTGTCCTAAAATTCAAGATAAGAAACAATGAGTTTAAATTATAAGAAAGTTGATTTTGTTTGGGCACCAGGAAAAAATTATTGATGGCAAAAGCTATTCAGTAATGGAAAATATTGCTTTGGGAAATAATGGTGTGTCATGTGAATTCAGTAAGACATTTCTGAATGAATGGAAATGCTGACCGGTTTTCTGATTATTAATATGAACGTGGAATGAGAGCTTGTATTTAGCTCAGGAGACCCTTAAAACACTTTATTATTATTTTAATTGTTTTTATTGCAGTTTTCAAAAATACAAATCTCATTTATATTCGTAACAATGTTTTGGCATCGACAAATACATATATCTTATATACCTTATTATATACACATCTACATTAATAATCTTTTAAGGTCGCTTGTTTTATTTACAATCATCCATTCTTCCTAATCTTTATATCTATTTTTAACCACTCATACCATTTATCCCATATTGCGTAATAATCGAAATCCTCTTTGTCTTTCATTTCCAATCTGAGCTTATCCATTTCAGCCCATTCCAGTATTTTTTTTTTATGACTAGATCCTCTGAAGGGATATTAGCTCCTTTCCACAATTGTGCAAAATCTATTCTGGATGCTGTCAAAATATGGAGTATAATATACTTAATCTTTTTAGGGTATTGGCCTGGGATTATTCCTAATAGAAAAATTCCAGTTTGAGTTCAGTTTGGTGTTTGGTGATCTCTTGTAGCCAGTTCTTTGTTTTAACTCAATATTTCCTTGTCTCGGGGCATAACCACCACATATGCTAAAAGGTACCATCTTTTTGTCCACATTTCCAACATTTTGGGCTTGTGTTGGGATATATCTTGGCCAATGTCACTAAAAATTGTTGGTGGCAAGAGCTATTCAGTAATGGAAAAAATTGCTTTGGGAGATAATAGTGTGTCATGTGGATTCAGTTAGAAATTTCTGAATGAATGGAAGTGCTGACCAGTTTTCTGGTTATTAACATGACCATGGAACGAGAGCTTGTATTTAGTTCAGGACACCCTTAAAACACTTTAAATTATCTTTAAGAAGCAAAATCCTTTGCAAAAGTTCCTAGGTGCAAAATTTTTGTTCTAAATTTTTATTTGTTATGTATTGAAAATTCACTCCTCATTAACAGTCAGTATATATCCTATGTAGAATCTGCCAATCTACATGTATCATATTGAAAGAAATATTATATTTGGAGGAAGTATACAAAATATAGAAACATTTTCCCATTACATCATCTAATATGAGTTGCAGAAATGAGTAAAAGAAAAAGTTTATTTTTGGAAGCTGCTGAAATCATGGGGATGGTTTGAACCATCATGGAGTCAATGTTTAACAGATGCTCATTCACATGTTAAAAAAAAAAAACAATAGCAGTTTCTATACATTCCTGCAGTAGAGTATATCAAAAACAGGATCAGTCTCATAAAAATATCCTTTCTATTTCTATGCTTAATTTTTATCTCATTGAGGCATTGTAGTCTGGGAAGAAATATCCATCTGATTCAGTTCCAAGCTGGGAGAAAGACACTGGAAACAAGGAGGCTGATTGGTTTAATTCTGAACAGAACCACCAAGCACATGGTTCTGGTGCAGTTGACAAAATGGAGTTGAGAGTGAGGGGTTTTTAAGTTTCCTGTGCAAGAACATATATTCTATTGGCTGTTGTAAGACTCTCGTGAGGCCATGTAGGGGTTACGTAGGGTCATAGCCAGCTCAAACACATTTCTTTTGTCAGGAATTCCTGCTTCTCTTAAAAAGAAATAAACAAAGGGAATAAAACCTAAGTAAAATAGAAGAGTTTGGGATGACACAAGAAGTTTGACAATAGTTAGGAGAATACAAAGATAAACAACTAACAAAAACCCATCTGTTTCCTTTCCACTTCAGCCTCAAAATCCTCTATATTTGATCCTCTTGACATAAGCGTATTTCAAAATACTTAAAATATAACACTAAAAAATGCCCGCTCTTTCTCCTCCACTCCTCTTGCCAAAAAGTCCCTTCCATACACATTTACAGGGCATAGTGGTTATTGTCTGGGGACTTGTTAAAAAAAATGAAGTGTTATAAAAAGAAACCAACTTGCTGTGAAGATTTGTTCTGTTTCTATCAAAATGTCTGTGTTACAAAACATAGCCTAATGAAATGTATTTATTTATTTACAGTATTTTTGAAATTTTCACAAAGGTAGAACTTTTCACAAAGGTATAATCATGGCTGTAGGCTTCAGTAGAAAGCCTTTAATATATGAGAATAAATAACTGCAAATAATTGAATCCAGAAGTTGAGAGGCAGAGACAAAAGTTCCCTGCAGACTACTTTGAAAATCAAAGGAAAACAATCCCTTACACAGATTGTGAAAATAAGAAGATGCTGACCAAAAGGATTAACCTTCTGTGATAAGATTGCAGGTATTCCTTTCCCACTAAGATCAGGCACATTGGACAAGACCTGGTTTGCCCTTACAAACTGAGAAATGTGGCTTTTTAAAAAAACAAAGCAAAAGAAACCATCCACTGCAAAATACCACTGATGCACACCATTGCATTACTGTGCAAAGCAAGACATTTCTCATACATTAGAAAACATGGTAACCATATTTTAACCTCATAATAATTCAGATATTTATTGACTATTAATATTTGTAAAGAAGAATCACTTCACACTTTTATATATGAAAATGCAGTACTTCTTTTTTTTAATACCAGTTCAGGAATTAATAAATTATGCTTTAGCCTGACCCATAGTGTTATGGATACTGGCATATAAGTTATGTTCTTAAACATAACTTAAACTCTGGCAAGGATCCAGAGCTCATCCCTGAACATGTACACATGATATATCTGTTGGATCTGCCTCCAAAAATAGGTGCTCCAACACTGGAGGTTTTTAAGAAGAGATTGGATAACCATTTGTCTGAAATGATATAGGGTTTCCTGACTAAACAGGTAGTTAGACTAGAAGCCATCCAAGTTCCCTTCCAACTCTGTAATTCTGTCTCATTTCTATAAACTGGAAACATGATAGGTACATATAGCATTCCAATAAAAAGTGAATTATATAATATCTCCTACTTCTGCTGACTGCTGACTGTCTGCAGTTCAGCAGTTGATTTTCATCAACTCAAAGTTGACTCAGCCTTCCATCCTTCCGAGGTCAGTAAAATGAGGACCCAGATTGTTGAGGGCAACATACTGACTCTGTAAACTGCTTAGAGAGGGTTGTAAAGCACTGTGAAGTGATACATAAGTCTAAGTCCTGTTGCTATTATCACTGATAGGGTGAATTTAAAATTATTTGCCAACACACATATACATATTATGTACTACATGTGCACTTACCTGGGAATAAGCTCCGCTTCAATTTAAATGTGCTTGCATAACAAACCAAATTTTGGTGCAGTATTTTACATATGTCAACTCAACTTAATTTTCCAATTTCAATAGGTTTTTTAAAATCTTTTAAATCAAGTCATAAAAGCATTTTAAAAAGTAGTTATTTTTTGAGGGTGTTGAGGTTCCCCTACAACTAAGCATAAATGCTTGAAAATGACAAATAGTGCTCAGATTCATGAATTTGCTATTGCAAATTTGGAAAAGGCATTTCAAATGGAGGGAATCATATTATTTAGCTGATGTTTATTCATACTTTCTATGTTCCATTCTGTAGTAGCAGCTGAAGGGCTTTGTTAGAGGAATAAACTGTCACAACAGAATAAGAAGAAATAACTCTTTCATGTATCCAGTATCAACAATTCAGTGAAATTATAATTCAAATGCCAATCAACATTATTGAATCTTGACATGAACTAAAATATATACATTTCTTTATCTGTTCCAGTTTGTGTTTACTTGTAGTTGTTCAAAAATGGAATCTATCAGAATAGTAACAAGATATCCTGGACTAATTTTTTTTTTATGAATGGAATGTTTATGTATTTTGATAACATGTAATAAATCTGTTATTTCCAAAGTTGCACTACCACTACTATCGTGGACTGGATGATATTACATACTGTAAATTCAGTATTTCTCAATCTAGCATCCTTCAAATGTAGTGGCCAGAAATATTATTGCACCAAATATTGGCTTAATTGGGACACATTTACCCATAGTTAACACTGGCTTTCAGAAAGAAAATTTACTGAACAGGTTGTTCAGCATGGATATTGGGAACAGTAGGTGAAAGTAAGAAAGAGAAGAAATTAAAGGGAATGGATAAGGGGGCCAGTAGGATATGCTGTATTGGAACATCAGTGGCAACAGCAGCAGTAGCTATAAAAAAGAGTTTGAGACAATTTCCTGGGAACATTGAGCCGATCAGCAGATAGACTGTATTATGATGACAATTGCTGAGGGCAGAATAAGAGGTATACGAGCCTTGCCCTACTTATTATTTCTAAGTGTAAACCAAACATTTGGTTTTTATAACTCCTCCTTCACTCATTATTCTGTTCATTCCATGAATAAGTTTTTTACATTTTTATGGTTTTTTACATTTTTGTAATTCTATTTCAGGTTGGTTCAGGGGTAGTATTCTACCAGTTCGCACCTATTTGCTAGAACCGGTTGTTAACATTCTAAGCAGTTTGGAGAACCAGTTGTTAGAAGAAATTACTGGCCTAATCCTGTAAGGAAGGCAGGAAGGAAACATTCTGGTGTTGCTTACAGAAACTGCCTCTCCATTAACCCTTATTACATTCTTGGCAGGACTACACTTCCTGTCTCCAGAGCTTCTCTGGAGTTTTTTTCCCCTCCTTTGCTGGTACTTTGCTTGTGTGGAGTGAACATTCAAAGTTACAATGGCACTGAAAAAAAGTGACTTATGACCCTTTTTCACACGACTGTTGCAGCATCCCCACAGTCATGAGAGGCCAGGTGAGGAGATGCGTGCCTCGATGAGAGTGATATTGAGTTGGCCACACCCAGCCAATAACATGACCACCAAGCCACACCCACCCCCCTAAGCCATGCCCACAGAACCGGTTGTTAAAAAATTTGAATCCCACCCCTGGGTTGGTTGTTTTGCTACCTAAACAGGAAATAGAATTGGAATCTCTTGCCCTAAAATGAATTATTTTGTGCCCTTTAGATGGAGCAAGTTGAAGTAAACCATAGAGAGGCAGAAGAAACCCAAAGACTTAATCTTGTACTGTAAACAAGCTCTTTAATGCCAGTAGTTGCAAAAATTCTTTTGTAATAGCTTCAAAATTTGGTTATAAGAAATGTACCTACATGTGATTTTGTGTCCTGAGACATGTAGTCTTGCTGTCTTTTGCCTTGTCAGCCAAGATGCCTCAGAATTTGGAGTCAAACACTGCAATTCATGTGTACATTTTTGACTGATTTTTTAAAATTTATATTGCAAAACCAGGTATTTTAATATCGAAACAATTGTAGTGTCAAACTCAAAATTTCTTTTCCACTGAGTCCGATGAAAGAAAAACTGCTTCTAAATTTCTCTATTCTTTTCACCACACACTATCATTAGCTTGTCTCTTGAAATTCTTTTTTTTTAAATTCTCATGACTGCCTTCTTGTACATATTTAGTTGTGAGATGGACACATGAATTGCATTGTTTTAGCTCCAAATTCTGGGATAAATGGGTTAGATTTTGAATTAACATTACCCAAATCATTTATTCAATTCAGAAAAAATATTTTCAAATCAGTTATGGAAAATACACTTTTAGACCTTTTCTACATCATATTTTATTTATTTATTTATTTTATTTGATTAATCAAAGACTTACAATATAATAGAAATGAGAATAAACATAAGTATAAATACATGAAACAGGGACTAAAAATTGGGGACAATAGGACAGGGACAGTAGGCACAATTGTGCGCTTATGCACGCCCCTTACAGACCTCTTAGGAATGGGGTGAGGTCAACAGAGGTTAGTTTGAGGGTAAAGGAGTGGGGTTTGAGCATGTGAAAACAGAGACAGGTAGTGAGTTCCAGACATTGACTTCTTGCAATTTCAGGTGGTTTACATTAAGTTTATATGTGTTGTGTGCTCTTGTGTTGTTGTGGTTAAAGCTGAAATTTATTAACTGATAAGGCATTGTTAACAGATAATTGTATGTACTATGCTTAAGTCCATATGGACTTCTATATTTCTAAGGAAGCCTGCATGGATAGAAGGGAGTCACAGTTTAGTAATTCAGCCTCTCTCTTGATGAAAACAAGCTGAATGATTGTGAAATGAAAACATGCTGAAAACAAAGATAGTAGGGCAGATTCAGCATATCTGTGCTTCTTCAGGTTCCTCACAGTAAGATTTAGAACACCTTAAGAAAGTTTAAGGGGAAGGTTCCTTTGCTTCTGTTTTTATTTTTTGTCTTCCAGATGCCAAAGTGCCAAAAATTATGAATTGCAAATCAAAATGAGACCTATTATTTTAAGATATAATTCATTAATTCTTTGTTTTAACATATATTGAAAAAAACAATATAATAGCTAAATTAAAGAAGGTTTTGTTTTATACTTTGTATTCATTATGTTGAAGCTTTCTGATTAGTTTTTCAATTACTTTTTCCAATTCCTTTTGTTTAAATTGTTTTCTCTCAGTTGGATGCACTACTTGTTCAACCATGTTGCTGTCTCATCTTCCCAAATGATCAGATAATGGCAATTCATTCCCTCAAATTAAGAAATCCTGATAATTCCCACAAGTCTCCAAAGGGATTTTTCAGTGGCCTTGTGATGAGTCTCATGGATTGGTTTCTTTTATTTTTTAAATTTATTTTTCCGTGCTGCTCATTTGCTCATAGTTATATGTAACAATTTAATAGATTTTTACAAAACTAGGGCAATTAAGTAAATAATTCCTATAATTGATATCCCTTAATAACCACAGATTTCTTAAAAATCTAAAAGCTGTTCAAAATTTAATAATATATTCACCTGTTGCAGAACACTGTAGATTGCCCAATATTAAGAGTATTAAATGAACTTTGAACTTTAACAAATCATATTTATAAGAGATTAACACATCAATGTTTTATTTGAGATTAATAAATATTTTCAAAGGATATTATGATGCTTAGCTTTAAAGGAATAGTAGATAGAGGATGGATAGATGGATGTTTGGCACTCACTATGAATTTTCTATTTATTGAACAGCATGAAAATAATTTTTATGTTGTTTTTCATGGCACATGTTTCATTTCTACACTGCAAGGGAAAAACATGACCAAGGTTGAAATAAACTGCATGTGACTGAAAAGGTTATAATCTTATATAACCTACCATATTTGCCGGCGTATAAGACGACCCAGCGTATAAGACGACCCCCCACCACCACCGGAAACGCCCTCCAGAAATCCCCGGGGCTGCAGCGGCAGGGCAGAGTGCCAGGGGCCGTGGGAAGAGCAGGAAGGCTGCAGCCTCGGGCAGAGCGAGGCGAGCGGGATGAAGCGAAGCGACGCAGGGGATCCAGGAAGCCAGAGGCGCCTTCGCTGCGTCCAACAAGCATCCGAAAGCCGGCAGTGGATATACCGGCGTATAAGACGACCCCCCCACTTGGAGGCATGTTTTTCGGGGCAAAAAAGTCGTCTTATACGCCGGCAAATACGGTACATTGAAAAAAGAAAAAGGACAAATGTACTACTTTCTGTAGCTGACAATAAACACAAACTAGCACTGCCCTCACATTTTATTTTGTTATTTGTTGTGAATCACACTAATATACAAGTTGTCTGTAATATCCTCAAAAATCTAATGTGGATTACAACAGACTGATTCAGTGAATGACCATAATTCCTTTGGCTCCAACCATACTTTACATTTTCTTATCATATATTTGGAGAATTGCTTTCTCTAGAATGGCTAAACTCTACCAGATTTGATTATATTCATCACAAGTGTTTCCCTAATTAATACAAATAATATCAGCATGGTTCAGACAATAAAAGCACTGCCATATTAATGTAAAAAATGAAAATGAAGTAGTAGAAATTGTATGCATATTTTCTTTTAATGAAATAACATCCTATATTTCTAAAGGAAGTGAGCCGTGTACTAGTACCAGCTAGATAGATTAAGAGATATAAAGTAATAGATATTTCCACCAAGAAATGTAATCTAATCACACTAATAATTAGGGTGTGTATTCTTTCTGGGTCTTTATTCTGTTTTAGTTCTCCATTGCTAAGTCAATAGCAGAAAGGAATCCTAGAAACTGATATCTCCTATAAGGAAAGTTATTTCTGTTCGGGGAAATGAGAAACTAGAAAGACTAGTAGTTCTTTTCTCCTTAAGATAAAGCAATATAATGTCTAATTCTATCTGGGTAATAGTAAAGAAAGGAGAGTACTGAAAAGCAAGCTATGCTGAATGAAAATAAATAGGCCTAAATGACATCAACTATCTCCTATACTTCCAAATAATAGATTGAACCTACCTTTGTTTATTTTAAAGCTCTTCCCTAAAACACATCTGAAAAAAGTCAAATAAAGTGTTGTCAATTTGTATCATATTCCCCAGCTGTAGCCTATCCAACTCGGTTCACAAAGTTATGCTAAAACTAACTTTAAGGTTCTCTTCACCTCCCCAGTCCCTCACCCTTTCAGCTTAGAAATCCAAGAAATCCAAGAAACTGTATATATCCAGCTAATCCAACTGACTAGATAAAAATTTTAAATCAGAATTATGAATCAACTGGTTGCTAAATCCAATACTGTATATGGTCTCATTTACTTGATCAATTAAAAAGACAGTTGCTGACATGAAATACCACACACTCACAAACCTGGAGTATAAAATCAATACTCTAGCAAAATGGGATTAAATAAAATGACAAGTGCCCAAATTTGATTAATTGAAGTCTTATATTGGCAATAAAATTTTTGTCTATGCCAAAGTCCCCTGACAGATAGATGGTACAGAAACTGCAGTATTATAGTATTATATTTTTGAACTGAGGTATAGGTTTAAATAAAAGAAGCTCTTCAACATTTTTATACTGATGTTCCCATCACTCACTTGTCATTGAGAAAATAAATGAGTTCATTGGTAAGTAGATATATGTTCATTAATATGTCTATCATTATTTTACCTTGGGATATGAATGGTAAAAGGAGAGAGATATTGATTTTCTGATTTAGTTCTTGATTTTAGACTGTTTTCTCAAGTGATGTACAGATTGTATTAGGGCATGAAATTTATTGTTGCAATGTGGTGCAGAAAGCAAATGGGAAGCATTTTATCTACCTATCATCTGATAAGATTTATCAGCCATTTTTCAGAGCAAACTGTCTCAGGGCATGATACAATAAAATAGTAATGCAATCAAATTATTCAATAAATGGTTAAAATAGCAGCAAAATAAATAAAACCCAGAAAAAAGTCCCAGAGATGATAAAGAAAAGAAGGAAGGAAGGAAGGAAGGAAGGAAGGAAGGAAGGAAGGAAGGAAGGAAGGAAGGAAGGAAGGAAGGAAGGAAGGAAGGAAGGAAGGAAGGAAGGGGCATAAATTAGACCCTAATAGCAATTTCTTTTTCTTTCTTTTTTTTAAATTTATTTTGTGTGATATTTATTTATTTATTTATTTATTTATTTGATTTGCCAATTGTTTACAAGATAATAAGTATAAGTGTATACATAGTTATGAATACATGAAATGGGTACATATAAGAAAAATAAAAGAATAAGAGAAACAATAGGACAGGGACGGTAGGCACGTTGGTGCGCTTATGCACGCCCCCTACAGACCTCTTAGGAAAGGGGTGAGGTCAATAGTAGACAGTCTAAGGTTAAAGTTTTTGGGGTTTGGGGAAGAAACTACAGAGTCGGGTAGAGTATTCCAGACATTGACCACTCTATTGCTGAAGTCGTATTTCCTGCAATCAAGTTTGGTGCGGTTTACTTTGAGTTTGTATCTATTGTGTGCTCTTGTGTTGTTATGGTTGAAGTATATTTAGGAACCTTTAAAGTATTTCTTTTAAAAATATTAGATTAGGAACCAATGACTATTTAAATGTGGCTACTCTCTATCAAGAAAGCCTATTTGGTATGGATTCTCAGCTAGAATCCGAGAAACCATGCATTCTAGTTCCTTTACACATGAAGCCAGCTAGGTGACTGGCCAGTCACTTTCTTCTTGTCCTAGGAAGAAGTCAGTGACAAACCACTAGCATAACAGTAAAGAATTAGTAAAGAAAATAATTGAGCAAATGAGCCATCAATATAGATTTTAAAACTTCAAAGTGGTAATTCAAATGTCCATCTTCTTGAAGGAAGAATGAAATAACCAGTTTTACTGAATAAAGATAAGTGATTGTGCATGGATGAGCTCTAGACCCAGTTCACTGTTAATATTATTTATTCAGTCCTTTTGGAAAGGTGAACAACAATGACCATTTTGATTTCCAGAAATAAATATATCACTAGTAGGATAGTGCAACAGCATTTTGAAATAAGACACAAACCAGACCAGAGATAATAAAGTTAACAGATAACTACCATAGAGCAAATCATATTTTGACTTAGATCATAATAGGTCAATGAAAGGTCAGGTGAAGTGATGCCTTATAGAATACTGGCGTAATGTGCCTGGCAACAGATAAAAGACAAGCTGTATAGGCCTCTGTCAAAAGACCTCCAGATCATATATACAACTATTAACTACAGAACATTCCTGAATTCCCCAACCTACATTTCATTCCTTGATCAGTTTTGTAATGGATAAAGTGGGCATGAGTATGAGTTTGTGTGTCTCTGTACATAATATATAAATGATTAATAAAGCTTTTGTAGATTAAGAGAAGTTCTTTAGATGCCTTGACATTAGTGTCCAAAATTCAAATCTGTAATCTCCCACTTCATTTTATTTAAAATAAAAAAATAACATTTTGGAAAATGTTGGATACTATGTAAAAATGGAGGATTACATTTCAGGTATGGATACTGATTTATTTATTTAGTATGTGTCATATCATATAGGGACTAGCAATATATATTAACATTTCAACTAGACTGATAGAACCAATAAGATATAAATGCTAGAAAGATCTACATTCAAATATCAATCTGTAGGCCATCTAACCAACTAAGCACAGCATTGTTTATATTAAAAACATCAGATATTGGAGGAGTATATGCCCTCAGCTTACAGACAGTCCCACATCAGTGTGATCTACAGTTTGACATAGGACACTGCAGTCACACTGAGGGGAGAATATTATGCCCCATTTATACAGATAGTCCTGACAAACACCATGTGAGGTACAAATTTTATTCAGGGTTGTCCATTTGCATACTTGAAGGAAAGCAGTAATGAGGTCCTCATCTCCACAGCTGGTGTTGCATTTTTCTGCTTGCCACAAAATTAAAAGAATCTGGCAATGAGAATTCTATGCAAAATTCTGAACTTTTGGCACAGTTCATGCCAAAAACCATGGATATATGGAACCAACTACTGCTGTAACTGAACTCAGACAAACATTATTCAGACATCATAATACATGCATAATGAATCTGTGGAGTACAAAGTCCACCAGGATGCACCTGTTCATAGTGTAATAAAGTCCAATATCTTTTTCTATGATTTCTGTATCAATGTTTCTGTGCAATCTGCATGCTTTTAACACAGCTATTTCTTTCCTTCAGTAAAAAATATGTTTTGGTGCCAAAATCATCTATGTTGTAGAATATATGTGCCATATTAATAGCACAGTTCTCATCATAAATAGTAACTAGTGCAATAAAAAGTGGCTAACATCATCAAGTCTGAGAGTTATTGTGATTATGAACTGAGTTTTGAAACCTTTAGGTAGAGGATAGCCACAGTTTTATTAAACTGAAGAACAGAGTCAAAGATATTGTTATTAACAGTTTCACTGATACAGCAAAATAAAATATAGCCCTATTTCCACATATTGCTCCCGTGATAAATGATAATATAAACTAGCATTCACTCTAGAACAACTATAAAAGACATTTTAAGATGTTTGCTACAGTTCCATTTACATTGTCAATGTAAACTAATATCAATGTTCAAAATATGCTTACTTACAGTTATGTTTAGTGAGAATTTTCTTGACTAAGCAGAATTAGAAATTGACTGTGGAGAAAATTATGGAGTTTAAAATGGCCATTGAAACTATCAGATCAAGCTGGTCAATACATGAATCCAGAGTATTTTATCTATTATGTTTTTTTCCAACAGAATTAACTTGTCTATACCTTATGTCCATTATTTCTTGCTGTACGCATTCACAACAGATGTTGACATTTTTTCTGAATGATATTCTTTCAGATAGTAAGGATTGAGCTTTGATATTTTTGATATTTGACCTCTGTGATCATAAGAGCAACTGCGTTCTCTTCAACACCACAAACAATACTGCTACCTTTCAAAAAGACCTTGACTATGTATCAGAATGGTCAAACAAATGGCAACTTCAAATCTCAACAAATAAATGCTCTGTCTTACATATTGGCAAAAAAAATCAGAAAATAAAATACAGGCTGAATAGTCAAGACCTTGTTGATGATCAAAACTCTGTCAAGGATCTTGGAGTACTCATCTCAAATGACCTAAGTGCTAGAGCCCACTGTAACTACATAGCCAAAAAGGCATTAAGAGTTGTTAACCTAATCTTACGTAGCTTTTTCTCTGGTAATATTACACTAATAACTAGAGCATACAAAACATTTGCTAGACCAATACTCGAATACAGCTCATCAGTCTGGAACCCACATTATGTATCTGATATTAGCACAGTTGAGAAAGTCCAGAAATATTTCACAAGAAGAGTTCTCCACTCCTCTACTTGTTGCAGAATACCTTATGCCACCAGACTTGAAATTCTAGACCTAGAAAACCTAGAACTAATCGGGCCGCTAATCGGTCCGATCTAAGTATAGTATATAAAATCATACACTGCAATGTCCTACCTGTGAATGAATACTTCAGCTTCAACCATAGCAACACAAGAGCAAACAATAGATACAAACTCAAGGTTAATCATACCAAATTTGATTGCAGGAAATACGACTTCAGCAACAGAGTGGTCAATGTCTGGAATACTCTACCTGACTCTGTTTTTTCCCCAAACCCCAAAAACTTTAACCTTAGACTGTCTACTATTGACGTCACCCCTTTCCTAAGAGGTCTGTAGGGGGTTAGGGTTTTTCCTATATGTATCCATGTATTCATAACTATGTTTTTACTTATACCTATTATCTTGTAAGCAATTGACAAATAAAAATAAATCAATAAAATAAAATAAATAAAAATATAATTATTAGACTTTCATGTTTTTAACTGTGAATGAGATGATGGCATATAAAGTTGATAAACAAACAAATATCATCATATCCCATCTCAGTTTCTTCTCAGGGATAAATATTCCCAGTTGTTGCTTTGTTTGCTTTAGAGATGTCATTGTTGAGATTGTGGTGACAAGTTATATGTATAAAGGAAAGTATAGTTGCATTACCACTGCTAGAATGTTCAGTGTATTGAACAATCCCTTCTTTATTACATCCTTTCTTTTTAGCTAATTAATTACTTTGTGGGACAGACTGCCTGCTTTACATTTTTTTAATGAAAATGTTGTTCTGATTATTTTAGCAACCCTGTACTCCACGTCAAAAATGCTCAATATTTTTTCAGACTTCTTTTAATCATTTGCAAAGAAAAATGTGTGGCAATTTCCTAAGACAGTTTAGCAGGCCAGTCCATTATTCATATGTTAGTTGAATTATAATTTCTTCCATTCTCCAACTCAGAAATTAAATATACTTCTTTGTAATTCCATAGACTTTAAATCTATTCTGTGTGATTATAGTGTAATAGTTTCATTATGATCAACAAAAGAAAAATGTTGCTTTTGTTTGCAAAAGTAAAGCAAAACAAGAGTGCTATATATTTTCTGTATGAATAAATGTAATATAAGAGGTTATACCTGAATAATAAAACATACTAATTCCATTTAACTGAGGCTGGCATTGGAAGATGTCAGGAAAGAAACAATTTGAGAACTAAAGTGACTATTTCAAGTTTAATATAGGTTTCCCATATTTTTATCTTTTCATCAACAACAGCTTTCACAATGAATAAAATATGTTTCTGGCAAATTGAATATTAATTCAATAAATTCCATTTTATCATATTAATATTCAATTTGCCAGAAACATATGTTTCTGAAACAGATTTATTTTTAATTTCTGTCCCCTTACAAACAGTGAAGAAATATATAGCGGTAAACTAAAGTTTCCTCTGCCAATGGAAAAAGATAAAATGGTGTACGATTCAGAGTACCCAATGTTCCCTCACAGAATCCCTTTTAATCAACTCTCATCATATCTCAGTTACTTGCTTTCTGGATCCTAGAAGATCTGCTTTCTGAATTCTAGAAGATCCTGTTACTGGAAAGAACCCAACATGCATGACTCACATAAAAAAGGGAAAGGGTTTCAATTACATGGTTGTGGTTATGATTTTGACTTTTTTTACCCCGTCCCTACTGATGTAAATGCCCATGATTGTATATAAAATAATGTACAAGGATAATATAATTTTCTGACACCTTAAACCTGGGATAATGGTTAAAAAAATTGAACATTAGTCATTATTGCAACATAGAAAAGATCTCAAGTTATCCATGTTAAATCACAGATTCTAATTCTAATAATTAAAGAAATTTATTAAATTTATGAGTGGGTTGCTGCAGTTGACACCAGGTGTAAGAAATCAGGAGCTAGGATAGGTTCAAAAGTACTACAAGTTTATTTCATGCTACGGATACACAAGAATCTGATACTACTAATAGTCAAGGCAAATTGGTATCAGGTAAGAGTCAACAGAGTTCGGGGGAGGGGGGTGGACTTTGATCTCTTTTGGGAGCATGGAGAGTCCACTCTGATAATGTGTTTGACCAAACTGAGCCGGCCTCAGGCTCAGCTTGGTCATCCCCTACAGTTGGTTTCCAAGCAAACACCAAGCATAACACATTTAAAAAAATAAAAAATATTTTATTTATTGTCGATGGTAGTTGGGTTGTCTATATCTTCAACATTTGGCAATTTAAAAAAACAAACACCATTCCTTTCAAAGAGCAATCAATGAATTCTCTCATCAAATCATTTTATATAATACAAAATTTTCAAAAACATAAATATAAAATGAATGAAATAGGGGCTTGCTCTTAAAGGAAACATATCCTCTAAAACCTATTTTTGTTTATTACTTCATCATGAAAGACTAGTTTAGTCCAAATTCTTCTGCCTGGTTTCCACTGCCATTTTAGAACAATCTACCTCAGGGTTACAAAGCATGGTTTTTTTTTCTCTCTCTCTGTTGCAAAAGAGCAACTTCAAAAACAGATTGAACAAAAAATGTATGAAGTATTCCTATGGGCACTGGACAAGGATGCTTTCTCCCCCTCCCCCTCCCAACAATAGTTGTCAGAAAAAGAAATCTATCATCTCTAGCATTTTCTTCCCTTGATCATATGGCAATATGTCAACAAATCAAGATTACAGACTTAAATATCCCATGAATTCTAAGAAAATATGCAGTGAGTGGTACTGGATTGACCTTTTCAGTATTCTGTTTTGACTGACTGTCCATTCCAGTTGCAAGTTGTGGAAACTGTAAACAGGAGAAGATGGGGATGGCAAATGAATCAAATTATAGAATGTTAAAAAAGGTCAAAGCAGTAGCATTTATTTTACCTTTCACAGAATAGATGAGGCAAAAAAAGTTATACCTTTGACTCGTGACAAATTATATTGAAAAGTGTAAATGGTACCAATTGCAAATTCATTTTTCTGTCAAATAGTTGTGCTAAGAGGGAGCTTGAATATCTCATTTCAGTGGAATCATTTGTAACATTTCCTGTTTGGTTCTATCTCCTGTGCAAGAGGAAAGTTTTTTTTTTTCAGAATAGAGACTTGAACATCTATTCTTCAAACTGAAAAGGTAGTCTTGATGTCATTCCAGAATTTTTAATAGATGACATTATTAGTCTAGTAGTCAAATTTTAAAAAATATATTTAAAAAAAACTGATTGATTTAAAAGATTCTCTAATTAATCACAAAGCAGCTGTTTCTTTGCAAATAAATAGTTCAACCAGATTACATTTATAGTGATAGAAAATATTAATTTAATGAATGTTATTAAACCAGATGCTGAATTGTAAAAAAAAGACTTCATAATAAATAAACTACATATTATTTGTGGTAAGGAATTGTTTTTCTTTCTCACTTCAGAAGAAGAAAACAACTTTTAGATGCTTCTTAGGGAGATTCAGACAGAATCAAAAATAGCAGAAGAGGGTTCTTTATTTTTTTAAAATGTGTCTGCTGTATAACAGGGTGTCAGCAGCACAAACTAGTTATAGATGATATGCTCATGAAAAAGGAAGCAACCATTCTTTGGTGAGGAGACAAGCTTCTCAGTATAGGTCAAGTGATACCATTTTCACATGCCAGCATTTGTTGCCTTTGCTTTTGTTGAATCTATATCTTCCTTTGTGGGCAATAAAAGATCCCATGTTGAGTTGAATCTGGCAATGTGGGAGCCATATTGGAAGTGGTTGTTATGTAAACTATCATAATCATATACCAGGTTACCAATCAATATTTCAAGTATTCATTAATTTGGAGAGAGGACTAGGCTTTTAAACACTGAGGGAATGTAAACATCCCTGATATCTTTTCACTGCAGTAGATAATCAATGGTGGTTTGTGAAGCTAAATTCTAGTCTGCAATAGAGATTCTAATCTAGCTGGGCCATGTCTATTAATTTTCTGCCAAGTCAAGTTGAGAAGTTTTAAACAGCTACCTATCAATGCTTTACTACTAAATTCAGTCTTGAAGCCTGACCAATACACATCTGCAAGTCCTCCCCACTTAGAAAAAAAGGTGTAGCAGATAATTTGTTTTCAGTCCTAAAAATGTTAGCCAACCCTTATCAATAGGTAAATGGGAACACAGGATTTTAATAGTTAACTGATCCCTGGAAATCATTATTCATGTCTACCATGTAGAGAATCAAGGCATATATAAAAGTCAAAGGCATTTGCGGGGTGGGGTGTCAAAAAGGGGCAAATGATGAAAGTAGCATTCTAAAGTTGCAGTGAAAACTTTGACTTTAGAACATGCATCATGACATTCCAGAAAGGATAAAGATTGGCTGTACTTTAGTTATTTTGAGCAAAATTTCTGGTCTTGTGGACACTTCAAACAAAAGCTTCACAGGCTAATTTATAGAATAGAATAGAATAGAATAGAATAGAATAGAATAGAATAGAATAGAATAGAATAGAATAGAATAGAATAGAATTCTTTATTGGCCAAGTGTGATTTGACACACAAGGAATTTGTCTTGGTGCAAATACTCTTTGTATACATAAAAGAAAAGATACATTCATCAAGAGTCAAGAATCTTAAGGTACAACACTTAATGGTAGTCATAGGGTACAATAAGCAATCAAATCATACTAGGAAACAGTCAATATAAATAGTAAGGATACAAGTGACAAAGTTATCCTGGCTAATTAATAGAGAAATACATGGTGCTATATCCATTCATATATATATGCCTAGAATGATGCATGGATTAACCATAACATACAGTCTAAGTAACACCTCTACATATGTGTCTACCTATACAATATAAACACTTCAGTTTTGCATAAGACATTGCTCCCAGGAAGATTTCTATACATTTTATGTAATACTGCTTTCATCTTCTTGCCTTCATTTACAAAGATCTGTTGTAGCTCTTTGAATTATTTAAGTACACTATTGCAAATCATCTAAGATGATGCAATATTAGACACACTATTTCTTGTCAACAGAGTAGTTGACAGTATAATTTTACAGAGTTCTATAATGTAAAATACTGTTGATTAACTGGTAAAGTGAGAGACTGATAGTAATTCAATGATCAAAGCATGGTAATTTCATGAAGCCTCCAGTATTTATACTGATATTTATTTGTTACATTATTCCTTATTTTAGATAATTTTGATAATAAAATCTGGACCTAGTGAGTCAAAAATCATTCAATAATGTTTACTCATTTTTCATGTGCTTCCTTGTCCATGTAGTGTATGCCTTTGGGTCAATATTGATTCCTGCCAACTGGTTGTGCAAGCCCTGAAGTTTACTTGGCAAGATTTTCTGAATTGGCTTTCCCTTGCCTTTTTCTTTAGGCTGAAAGACAGTGATTGGCCCAGGGTCATCCAACTGGAATTATAGTTTGAGAACTAAAATTCACAGTCTCTTGGTTTCTAGCCTGGTGTAAATGTGGGCAGGCTGCAAAGCACCAATTTTTTTCACATGACCAAAAGGATGCTGCAACAACTGTAACTTTAGCCATAGGTCATAAGTCCCTTAGTTCAGTGTTGTTGTACTTTAGAATAGTCGCGGAACAAATATTCATAAATTGAGGACAACCTGATGTCTTGATAAACCCAAACTATTATTTTAGACTATCAGTGCATGTATAAAATCAACAAATAACATGACTGAAATGTATCAAGCTATGCTTCTTTCCCATTGTCTAATATCCCCACTGCAGCAAATCTCTAGCCAGCTACGTGTAGTTATTTGCTGTGACTATTACATTTCTCAGTATAACTACATAATATTTTAAAATAAAATTTCCCATTATACTAAGAAAGTATGCATGGTGATTTATTGTGAATATAATAGAATTATTTCCAGTGACATTTTATTGTACAGTATTGCATTATAAGCAGGGGTGGGATTCTACCAGTTTGCACCTATTCGCTAGAACCAGTTGTTAACATTCTAAGCAGTTCAGAGAACCGGTTGTTGGAAGAAATTACTGGCCTAATCCTGTAAGGAAGGCAGGAAGGAAACATTCTGGTGTTGCTTACAGAAACTGCCTCTCCATTAACCCTTATTACGTTCTTGGCAGGACTAGACTTCCTGTCTCAGGAACTTCTCTGGAGTTTTTCCCCCCTCCTTTGCTGGTACCTACTGTGTGGAGTGACCATTCAAAGTTACAATGGCACTGAAAAAGTGACTTATGACCATTTTTCACACTTATGACTGTTGCAGCATCCCCACAATCATGAGAGGCCAGGTGAGGAGATGCTTGCTTTGATGTGAGTGATATTGAGTTGGCCACGCCCAGCCAATAACATAATTATCAAGCCACACCCACCAACTTAGCCACGCCCACAGAACTGGTTGTTAAAAAATTTGAATCCCACCCCTGATTATAAGCACCAAAAAACTAGTAGTATCCAAATTACTTATATGTTGTGAATTTTAATGCTCTTGAATTATGGCATTTTAGTTGATGGAAGTAATAAAAGCTATGAGGTTTTTCTTTTTTCTTTTCTTTCCTGTAATTTCAAGATTTCAGTAAGTTCTAAGTTTATTAAAAAATAAATAAAATTTTTGGCCACCCCGAAGAGGAGGACTCAGATGGATTAAGATTTGTGCAGGAGGGAAGAAAGAGGTGGATAACATCTGAACCGGGACAACTGGGCAATACAACTAAACAAAAGTACCCCGGGATTAAGGTAACATGGAATTTTTAAGAAAAGAAAAGTGAGTGGCGAAATTACAAAGTGACAGGGGGGGAAAAAGAAAATATTTTTGACAGCTAAGCGGGGCTTCGAACCGGGAAAGGAAGAAGCTGGAACTAAAGATTTAACTAAATTGGACTAAAATATTTTGGGAATAAACAGGCATAAAATAAAGCTGGACTTAAGATTGTCAAAAAATAATAATAATAAAGTTTACAAATTGGAGAGTGGACTGTGCTGGAATATTGAGGTTCAAAAAACCTTAAATAAAAAAATAGGGGGAAAAGGTGAAGAGTGAAGAGTGCCACCTTTTGACAAAAACTTGAGCTCAAACAAAAGGGAAAGCATCCTGTTTCTGAATGAACTTGTGTGGATATAACATTACAGAAATATTGAAACAAATAGTAGACTTTAACGATCATAAAATATAAGAGTGTGTAATGATGATATCTCTTCAGGAATTAAAAATGGAACTTAAAAATATGAGAGAATTACTACAGGAAAGAGGCGATTCACTTTGCTCTGTGTTAGAAGAAATGGAAATGGCGATTGAAGAACAAGAAGAAAGAACTTTAGAGGAGGAGAGGTCATTCAAGGAGAAGCCATTTTAAATAGACAATTAACACAAAGAACGCTACAAAGAAGTGGGGAAAGAAGGAAGGTTAAAAAGTTGAAATTTAAGAAAGCAATCAAAAGGGGGAATACCTGTGAAGTCAGGAAAGGCAGAAAGACCCAGCAAAAAAGGGGAAAGGAAGATATTAAGAAAGAGAGGGATATAAACTGGAATGAGAAAAGTTATGGGGAAAAGAGGGGGAGGAGAAGCAGTAAGAAACAGGTGCATAAAATAAAGAAATAAGGAAATAGTAAAATGCTGAAAAATTGTTTTTTCAGAGATAATTGTTGATTAATTAAAAAGAGGATTCTGCAGGGTGACAAGGGGTAATAAGAATATTTCTGCAATTAAAAATATGTAGAAAATAGGGTAATATAGATACTGATAACTCTTATTAAAAATCAAGTGGGGAAAATATGCTGCGGAATCCAAATGAAAAGATGTAATGATTATTATTGTAACTTCTTAAAAATAATGGTTTATTGGGAATCAAGATGAGGGAATAAAGGTATATTTTCATCATTGAGGTGTCACACTCAAAACAGTAAAAGGGGGGAAACCTATACTTGTTTGTTTGTTTGTTTTAGTGTTAAAATTTGTATTAATCTAGAATTTATAAAAAGAATGTGTAATGGAAAGGGAATATGACAGACTAAAGAACCAACTAAATTAATAAGTTAATATAGACTATTAAAAGCAAGGAGAGACATTGGTAACTTGTACTATTATTATTATTATTATTATTATTATTATTAGGCAAACATATATTGTTTATCTTTATTTTTAAAATAAATATTAAAGGATTATATTTGAAATAATTGAAATGAAACAAAAAGATGTTTCGATTGAGATTAATGAAAGAGGCTAGAATTAATGTGTTTGTTTCTCTCCTTACTGAAAATTTGGAATGGAAAAGGTAATAATAGAATTAAGTATGCATATATTTATGTATAATTGCTGTCATATTTGTGTGTAAAGGTGATGACCCGGAAATATGTTGTCCACTAAAAAGAGATTTTTGTTTTTAATGTGAAAAACTGAATAAAATTTGTTAAAAAAAAATAAAATTTTCATTTTCTATTGCTGCTATAGGCCATAACTACATAATTTTACTGAAATTAAAGATGTTACAAATTGATTATAATTACCTGATTTGGAATACAAATGACCCCATCTAATAACACAGGTTGGCTGTATCTGGACCTGAATGTCATTTTTTCCCCCAAGATTTCTTTCCACTTTGAATTACATGTAAAATGAAACTTTGCTATCAGCATTCAAAATCAGCATTTGGGCTAGGAGTTAGCAAGCTCTGCTGGTTTTGAATTGAAATGAATACTTCTTTTGTCCAATATATTAGACACACAAGGAATTTGTCTCTAGTGCAGAAGCTCTTATGTACCTAGAAAGCAACAGGGTAACAATAATTATCATAATAATACCAATAAGGATGGAAGTAAAGGATAAACAATAATGCTATATCCATATTATAAAGAATAAATAGACACGTAGACAGCACTATGAGAATTGGGTATTCAGTAGAGTGATGGCTTGAAGGGAAAAAAATGTTCCTATGTTGTTTAGTTGTTTTGGCCTGCAATGCCCTGTAGCACCATCCCAAGGAGCAGAGCTTATCTCCAGGATGTGAAGAGTCTGCAGCCATCTCCCCAGCCCATCTACTGACCTGTGCAATATACAAGTTTTCTACAGAAGGCAGGTTGACTTCAATTGTTTATTCTGCAATCTGAACTATCTATTGGAGTATTTGGTTGCTGTACCAAAGCAGACAGCTATAGAAGTACAAATGACAGACTCATAATTTCTTTGTTGGAAGCTCCTGGTTGTTTCTTTAATTTTTTTACTCTACCCAGTGTTACTGCTGTGAGATAGGCAGCTCTAAATTATTATTTTTAAAAATCAATCAAACAAACAAATAAAGCATGTAAGCATCTGAGGAAAAGTTATCTAATCTCAAAAAACTTACTCCCAATAAACCTTTATTTGGTTACTATAAAGTTACCAACCTAAGCTTTCCACATCCATGTCATGTCCGTGTGTTTTCATCCATAGTATTTCACCATTCCTTTATTTTTTATATATGTATTTTCATGATCAATCATTAAGTAATTTTGAAATATGTGTTCTCTTCATAAGATTTTGAAACTCAAAATCAGAAGGTTGTAACCAAAATGTAGCTGTTTCAAAGTCTTGAATGTAAGCAAGCCCAGACTGATCTAAACACATTTAATATTTCATCTTTTAAGCCAATCAATTTGTCTTTTCTGTGCTTGCACTTTCTGTCTACTTGGTATGACAAATAAAGTTTTGTATGTACTTGGCAATTTTTTACTTAGTCTTTTATTTGCTGAAGGAAAGCGGAGGGGTGGGAATGCTGTTTCAAATTGATGTGCTTGAAACATTTTTACCTTGACCCTTTAGTTATTGTTTGCTAAAGAAGCAATCTACTGAAAAGTCAGACAACAAATCACAATATATGGATTTTTTTTTCCTCCTGGCTTTGCCTGTTTGCTTTCAGAGCCACAATGATTCTGTATTAATCTATTGTTAATCTATTGTAAATTACTACCCACCTGCCTTCAATTGAGGACCTTGCACGATTACTGCACGAATCAAAAAGAGGGCTGTGAAAATATTTACAGACCCCTCATATCCCAGACATAAACTGTTTCAACTCCTGCCCTCAAAATGACACTATAGAGCACTGCATACAGAACAACTAGACACAAGAACAGTTTTTCCCCGAAAACCATCATTCTATTTTATTTATTTATTTATTTATTTATTTATTTATTTATTTATTTATTTATTTATTTATTTATTTATTTATTTATTTGATTTGATTTGCCAATTGTTTACAAGATAATAAGTATAAGTGTATACATAGTTGTGAATACATGAAATGGGTACATATAAGAAAAATAAAAGAAGAATAAGAGAAACAATAGGACAGGGACGGTAGGCACGTTGGTGCGCTTATGCACGCCCCCTACAGACCTCTTAGTAAAGGGGTGAGGTCAATAGTAGACAGTCTAAGGTTAAAGTTTTTGGGGTTTGGGGAAGAAACTACAGAGTCGGGTAGAGTATTCCAGACATTGACCACTCTATTGCTGAAGTCGTATTTCCTGCAATCAAGTTTGGTGCGGTTAACTTTGAGTTTGTATCTATTGTGTGCTCTTGTGTTGTTATGGTTGAAGCTGAAGTATTCATTGACACGTAGGACATTGCAATGTATGATTTTATATACCATGCTTAAATCAGACCGAAGACGGCGTAATTCAAGGTTTTCTAGTTCTAGAATTTCAAGTCTGGTGGCATAAGGTATTCTACAACGAGTAGAGGAGTGGAGAACTCTTCTTGTGAAATATTTCTGGACTTTCTCAATTGTGCTAATATCAGATACGTAATGTGGGTTCCAGACTGATGAACTGTATTCGAGTATTGGTCTAGCAAATGTTTTGTATGCTCTGGTTAGTAGTGTGATATTACCAGAGAAAAAGCTATGTAGGATTAGGTTAACAACTCTTAATGCCTTTTTGGCTATGTAGTTGCAGTGGGCTCTAGCACTTAGATCATTAGAGGTGAGTATTCCAAGGTCCTTTACAGAGCTTGGGTCATCAACAAGATCTTGACTATTCAGCTTGTATTTTATTTTCTGATTTTTTTTTGCCAATATGTAAGACAGAGCATTTATTTGTTGAGATTTGAAGTTGCCATTTGTTTGACCATTCTGATACATAGTCAAGATCTTTTTGTAGGGTAGCAGCATTGTCTGTGGTATTGAACAGCTTTACATCATCAGCGAAAAGAACGCAATTGCTCTTGATATGATCATAGAGGTCATTTATGTAGAGTATGAAGAGAGTTGGTCCTAGAACACTGCCTTGGGGGACACCACTATTGACAGGTACAGAATTTGATAGGACGCTCCCAATTTTGACCATTTGTTGTCTGTTTGCCAGGAATGCTTCTATCCAGTTATTCAGTTGTCCAGAGATACCATAGGATTTTATTTTTAGGAGTAGTTTGTCGTGTACCACTGAATCAAAGGCTTTACAGAAGTCTATGTAGATTGCGTCTATTGCTTTGCCCTGGTCGAGTTGTGTCGTCCATATGTTTTTGCAGTGTAAGAGTTGCAGATTACAGGATAGTTTTTTTCTGAAACCAAATTGTTTATTGGAGAGTAGGTTGTTTGACTCTAAGTGGAGGATGATGGATTGGTTAATAATTGATTCCATGACTTTACAGGTGACGCAGCATAAGGAGATTGGCCTGTAATTTTCAACTAGGCTTGGGTCTCCCTTTTTGAAGATGGGGATGACTGTGGCTTGTGACCATAGGTTAGGCAAGGAGCTGGTCCTGAAAGATTTTTCAAAGATTATGCTTAGAAGTTTGGCTATGGCAGTGGATAGCTTTTTTAAGAAGTAGGCACATATTCCATCAGGTCCAATAGATAGAGATGGTTTTAGATTGCGTAGTGCTTTTTCAACATTGTCTTCTGTAAAATCGATATGTATTAGATCATTGTTGTTATCTGTGGTACGGCTAGGAAATACTGGGCATGATCCATTGCTGTTTACAAATACTGAGCTGAAGAATGTGTTAAAGATGTTGGCTTTAGTGATGTCGTCGTTGCAGTCTTTACCATCAGGTCCTATCAAGGGTGGGATAGACCTTGAGTCTTTTAGTTTGTTGTTTACAAAATTGTAAAAAGCACGGGTGGAATTGGTGCTTAGAAGGTTTTCCTCTTGTTTAATGTGATAATTGGTTCATTCGGTCTTTATCTGGTGGCATAAATTTTTGTATCGGCTTTTGAAATTGGCAACGTGACCAGATTTGTTTTTCCGCCAGAGTGATCTCTTTTTGGATTGAAGTTTCCTTATTGTTATGGGTAATCTGCTTTTTTGTTTTGTTTTGGGAGTTGTTGTTGGTACATATAGTTTGATGACTCTTTTGACTTCGAGTAAAAATATGTTGTAATGGTCTTCAACAGTATTGCATCCAGTGAATAGAGATTGCCAATCCAGGGATGAGAGATCGTTGTCTATAAGATCATAGTTGCCTTTTTTGAAGTTACAATTGGGGATTACATCATTGTGGTGATCGAGGCAGTTGTTTAGTCTAGTGTTGTTGGTTACTAGTTGTTCCAGTCCCAGATTTGTAATAGCATTGTAGAAGATTGTGTTTATGATTTCAGTTGTACATTCATTTAGGGTCCAGTCAATATGAGGTAGATTGAAATCACCAAGAAAGATAAAAGGGTATGGGCAGGATGCAGCCCATGTTAGTAATGTAATGTTAGTAATGTTAGTAATTCTGCTTAGCAGCTAAACAAATAATTCCCTCAACACTATTCAACTATTTACAAAGTCTGCACTACTATTACTGTTAATCTTCTCATCACTCCTTATCACCCATCCCCTCCCACTTGTGATTGTAGGACTGCAACTTTGTTGCTTACGATTTATATTGACTGTTTCCTAGTATGATTTGATAGTTGATTGTACGATATGACTATCGTAAGTGTTGTACGTTATGATTCTTGATTCTTAACGAATGTACCTTTGCTTTATGTATACTGAGAGTATTTACACCAAGACAATGTTCTTGTGTGTCCAATCACACTTGGCCAATAAACTATTCTATTCTATTCTATTCTATTCTATTCTATTCTATTCTATTCTATTCTATTCTATTCTATTCTATTCTATTCTATTAAGCAGATTTGCTAATAACCAATGTGACAAAGAATAATATTATATCCTAGAGCAGAATAGATTACTATAGTAGGCATTTCATATTCCTAAAACTGAATAATTCCTAGAACAATTACAAACTAAAGATTTTAAGCTCAGCTAGAAAATTGAAATAATCTTCATTAATTTTACTAAGAATCACTTTATCATAACATTTGGAGAGTTCAAAATCTAGTAGATAGCTATGTTCCAATTCAAAGAGTACTTGTTTCATATATGAATTCCAAAGATTCCTCAAGCAATCCTTTGATATTTTAGTGAACCTTTGTGCATCTATGAATATTTTTGTATGTGAGTTTGTGTGTGTGTGTTTTGGGGAAGGGAGAGCATGCATGCATTCAAGGCATTGTTGTCTCCTGGCAATTATCTGAATAAGTCCCTGCAGTTTTGTATCAAGATTCCAGAAGGGAGTTGTGATTACTTTCCTAGAGTTTATAAATAGTAACTGGTCCAAGATCATTCAGTTGTCTTTGTGCATAAGATAGAACTGGAACTTCTAGGTCTTCTAGTTTTTAACCTGGTACATTAATCATTGCACAAAACTGGCTGTCTTTAGGGAATGTTATCATTTCTATATTCCATTCCATTATTTATTTTGTTTTAATAGATATGTTATGCTTTTGTTGCTCTATTAATGTCCTAATCTAAAAATCCTTCTGGGTTGCATTCATATGAAGAATAAAACAATTTCAACCTATGAATATCAATCCATAGCAGCTATAAATATTTTGTCTGGGTTCCAAAGTTCAGTGGAGTTGAGTCTGTTGGAGACCTCCAAGGGAAATGGGCTAGACTGAAGTAGAAAGACAGCTCAGAAGAATGCAGTGGCAACATTTTCATATTTTTTCATAATGTGAAGTCTTGAGGAGCTAGGTTGAAGGAGAATTCACCACATTATGAAAGATATATACTGTAATGGAAAAAATATAATCTCTATGGAATTAAAAGTCTATGCAGACAGACCTGCTATAATTTCTCAACTTGGCATCTTCAAACTGTGTTGAAATAAAATGGAAGAACTCCTAGTCGATATGACAATTGTTCATAAAGTTATTTAATTCCAGCATATCCATTAGGTACCAGGCTGGAAAAGGTTACCTAGAGTGTATTCTCCCTGGAAGTTTTTATAATAAATCATTTCAGCAAATAATAACATGCAATAGAAAACATTTATTTGGTCCTATGGTAGTGAAGAAAAATGTTTTTTTTCCAATATTCTGTTCCTAGCAAACCTTGCTAATTCCTACTTTTATTACATTTTTGTTTCTTTGTTTAATTCTTCTGAATAACTTGCTCAATGGATTAGCCTCAAATCAACAAAGCTCCTTAAACAGACAGAAGACCTACCTTTTAATCTTTTTAACTATCTTAATTCTGGCATCAGAGCAGTTTTTAGGGGAAAATATGCATATTAGCTTTTCCTTAATTCCTTTCACATTTCAAAGATAAAAAGGATCCATAAAAATGCTTCTTTCACAGATTGGATTTTGTGTTGTATGGGATAGGTTGTGACTTTGGGATGTGGGGTAGTGACAGTGATTCCTGAAGACTGAGCTGAAACTCTGTGAAAGTGTATTCTGATCACATAACTTCCTTTGGGCTGATTTTAAGATTAGCTCTCCTTTTTTCATTTAGCAGTGTCTCAAGCCCTCAGATATATATCTCTAACATCTGCTTGAGACAGTAGTGGGAAAGTCACCTACAATTTATTTCATTCAATATTTTCTCCTCTTGACCATGTTTTGAATGAAGGTGCATTTTGAATGAAGATGCAGTTCCTTCACAAATCCAGCCATGCCTTCATGAATAATAAGGCTCCACCCATTTTGGGATAGCCAAGAACTTTCTATTCAGAGAATGTCCTATGGTCAAAATAAAGCAAATCGATTAGGTACAAATCTTTTTTTAGGGTACTTGGCATGTGAAAGAAAATACGCTAATTATTTTAAATGTGTATTGCTTATTCAAACAATAATGTTTGAATAAACAGACACACAAACACACACATACACACATTCATATATATCCCATCTATATAAGATTGAATCCAAGAAAAAGAAAAAGTCATTATATATAGTTACTTCCTATTCGAAAGGTCTTTGTAGTATTAATATTTTTAAAGGATTATTTAAAAATGCAGGCATCAAAGTTGTTCAAAACAGGAAATAAATATATTTGAAATTTTTGTTTTGCAATTTCCATTAGTAATTTGTAAATGCTGAAATGAAAAAAAGTAGGATAATTGCATGCATGTAGGATCAGCAGTAAGTTACATATTTGTTTATGTTGTATAAATATTGCCAAGTAAATATGGGCATTCTTTACATCTTGTTTCCAATATTATATGTATCTATTATGTTATTTTATTTCTTAATTCTATGTGCTTTCATTTATTTATGTTGGACTGAACATTAGAGTTATAAATGCTGTACAAGATGAAGCATGAAACTTCAATTTTCTTTTGCATTGGTTTAATTTGGTAGCCAATGTGCGCATTGTACAGGAGAATGGAAAAGGTTTCTCTGTGCTTATTACATATGTCAATGACAGGTCCAGCAAGAAAGTTTTGAAAACAGACAGGTTCCCCCTTTGTTATAAGATGGAGAGAAGGGAAAACACAGATCAACCTGCAAGATTCTGTTATACTGTTTTGTTATTGAGTCTCTCTCTCAATAAAATGAAATTTTAATCTTCTTATGGAGTCAGTTCCTTGATCTAGTCTGTTTTATAGAGCTGTCATCAATCTTGCAAATCTGCCTATATTTTCCCTTCCCTCTCTCTTAAATCCCAAGGAGTCAGAGAGGGAAACAATCTGTCTCTTTCTAATACTTTCCAGTCTCCTGGGGTTAATGCATATTTTTGCACCCATGACTTAGCAGCTTCTGGGTGGTTTTTCAAAGGTCATCTCTATAGCTCATTAGAGCTCATATCTCTACCACCACCACAATAAGACACATAGATGGACTTGAGGGAATTTAGTCACTATGACATTCAAAATATTTATTCTTGTCTTTGTCTTCTATGCCTGTCTGTGATTGCATGCCTGAGCAAATTCAGAATGATACCAAAAGTCCTATATAGTTACTGACAAACTGCTTTTAGGACTACTTTTCCTACTGTAATCAACCCAATCAGAAAATTTACCTGAATGAATTGGAATTGTTTGGATTGCTATTATGAATGTTATGAAAATATCACTTTAACATATTTACCATGTTTTGATGTGTTCAGCTACTGCAGGTCACATAAGCATTTTGTAAAACTTGTACGATGCTCAAATTGGTAGCAACTTCATGAGAATTACGATGCTATTTTTCATCCTAGTTCCGTGCACAGGAGAAAGCATCTGGAAATAAGCTATAATATACTATATATTAAAGAGAGAGAACTGCAGTCATGATTAAACAGATGACAAAAAACAAGGCTGATTCTAGGACTTTTGATCTTTGGTGAATGTCATCTGTGTGCTGATGTCATGATCAGATTGAAACATTTATTAAGGCAATCTATCCAATTTATAGCCTTGAATGAGTGATGAAAAATGTTGCACTAGGTGAAAGATCAAAAGAAAGTGCAAGAGGTTGAAGGCTGTGTTAACTCTGCAGAAATTTTAACTCTAGAGAATGGAAAGAAACAAAAAAAAATGGAAACTTTTTTAATGGAAAGAGACAACTTCCATTTAATTTCCATTTTGTAACATAGCTACAAGTGTTGCCTTCCTTCCTATATATATATATATATATATATTGTTTTCTTAAGTTTTCGCGGGTACTTACATGTATGGTGTTCGGCTTGGTTCGGGTATTTTCCCACGTCATTGTAGTTCTTTTAAAGTTGTAGCAACGTTTCAGCAGAATCTCATCTGCCATCATCAGGCTTCTGTATTGTATATATATATCTTTGGTTATTCGGGTTTTCTCCCGCGTAAGATTGGAAGTATCTAGGCAACGTTTCGATGAAGTCTCATTCATCATCTTCAGGCTTCTATCTTCAGCTCTGTGCTTCTCACAGAGCTGAAGACAGAAGCCTGAAGATGATGAATGAGACTCATCAACGCGCTCAGACCAATCTACGGAGCCCAATAACAAAGATCCACATAAAATACCAGAACCTCAGAAAATATATATATATATATATATATATATATATATATATATGTTTTCTTAAGTTTTCGGTACTTACATGTATGGTGTTCGGCTTGGTTCGGGTATTTTCCCGCCATTGTAGTTCTTTTAAAGTTGTAGCAACGTTTCAGCAGAATCTCATCTGCCATCATCAGGCTTCTGTATAGTGTTCATCTGTGAGTCATCTATATATATATGAGTATATATCATTGATAACAGACCACTAACAGTCTCATCATTCAACAATAAAAATCATTCCCTTTTTGATGATCCTAGTCCTGGAGCTTCTGCCTGATAACACAAAAGTGATTTTTTCCCCCTCCTTTTCTGGATTGTGCAGAAAGAGGATTAGTTTTTTTTTTCTGATAGGAGGTGCACGCAGGCAGATATGAGGTCAATGCACCAGAATCTAGATAGGACCACCACTTAGCTCTCCTCCATCCTCTTTTGTCCAATAGGTTCTAGATAAAGCCAAAAGCATCATTTCACTACCCAAAGCATTAACTAAAGTAATATCACAACTCAAGGAACCAAAGAAATCAACAGACTGTGTGAGTAATGCTACCTTTGCCCATCCCAAATAGGTTATTGACGTTATTCTGAATTATGTGTCAACTCTCAGCTTCCTGCTGTGCTAGCTAAGCAAAAACTGAGGATGCTACTGGCTGCTGCAACTGTTATTGCTTTCCATATTCCATATACCTAGATTTTTTGGTCCCCTTTAAAATATGACTCAAAACTTATCAGGTATGATATCAAATATTTTGTATATATCAAATATACAGCATGTTGTCATATATTTGAATGTATTGTTGTAGAGAACTTCTCATAATTACCAGAAACCACAGATTGCCTGCTCTATAACTAAAATACTTAAAACAATTGCTCAATAGTGCAAGATAGAAGATTATAAAGATGATAGATAGATAGATAGATAGATAGATAGATAGATAGATAGATAGATAGATAGATAGATAGATAGATAGATAGATAGACAGGTGATATAGAGAGGGGGGAGGAAGGTAGAGTGAAAGAGAGAGAAGGAGAGGGAGAGGGGGAATATATATACACCAAGATGGATTTTATTCCAGTCCAAACATATTGTGCAAATCCAATGGCTACGTTATTTTTAGAAACTTGCATGAATAATTTAATTATTCAATTACTTTAATTTAGACAGCCAATTAAGATATACAGGAACCAGGGTGTTATAGCAATAATGCTGATAGAAACTAATGTTCACAATTTTAAAAAAAGGCATAGAGGGTTTTTTAGAGAGAGAAAAAATCTACAAATGATTGCAGGGTGGAAAAATTCTCTGTTACCTTCTACATAAGAAAATGATCATATGTTAATTTTTGACTATACTATAATGCTGGAACCATTCTGCTTCCTTATTAGTGACTGCCTAACTGCCACATGACACAGAAGGTAGGTCATGAACCAGGAACAAGGAAATCCAGCAACTCAGCACGTGCTCAGTATAGGGTGATCAAAAAAAACCATGATGCACCAGGTTATGCCAGTATGTGGAAGGAGATGATTGGTCCTCCGTATGGGCCAGTATGTGGAAGGAGATTATTGGCCCTGATTAGCAAACAATGTAACTGTTCTTATTACTTCTTGTTAATAAAAGAGCAGGCCCCAAACTGTTCTGGGCTCGCTCGCTTGCTCATTCATTCCAAGGAACCTGGCTCATGTCATTTTTCCTTCTCGGCGTTGTAAGGCCTACCCCATGAGCGGCCCATTAGGTGCGGGATGAAAAAACCCGCATTCTGGTGACCCCGACGTGATCCACTCCAGGGTGCGTCTCGGACCGCTCATCCTTACTCGCTCGAAGGGAGCTGCGCATTCGTCTGGCCTGAAACACGACCACGACTCCGTAGTATGGGCGGAAAATTCTCTCAACAACAGACGGAGCATCTGAAGGAATTGAGAGAATTAACCGAATCCTCTTCCAAATTATTAAAAGCCTCAGGGAAGCCCACATCCCTTGTTAAAAAATGGCAGATAATTGATCTGCTACAATATATTTGGCTCCATTGTCCCACCTACCCCGAAAAGGGTTCTCTTAAAATTAGCACTTGGACTAAAATTGGCGAATATCTCCATATCAGTCCCCGAGCTCCAATTGGCATTTTAACAGCCTGGAGACATGTTATGGAATGTTTAATGGTCCATCATAAATTCTCATCTCAAAATTGTCCTGGGGATGCCTTGCCACCTCCAAATTATGAGGACTATCCCCTTACACACACAGGGCCAACAGCCCCCAACATCACACCTTCTTTCAAGGAGCCTCTAAAGGCCGACCCACCTCCTCCTGCTTCGTGTGTCTCCACTAGGAGAAAAGGGGGTCGTCTAACACAAGCCATCCAAATGGCTCACCAGCACGGAGAATTAGAACCAGGGGAGGAAGAAGGAGCTTATATGTATCCAATTGAATGGCAAGTGCCAGCTGCTCAGGGTGGGGCTCCTGTCCCACAGTATGTCAACATGAATTATAAAGTAGTAAGGGAAGTCAAGGAAGCAGAAAAAAATTATGGGGTACAGTCTTGTTACTTTCATGGTTTGTTGAATTCTATATCTGGGGCAAATGAGGATTTCCTGATAGCAGACTGGAGATCCCTTTTGTCCATGGTTTTGACTCCATCTCAGTATGTTATATGGAATTCAGAGTATGGTAAGCAGGCTGCTATTGCCATTGCCAACGGCTTACCTGCTGGGGTAGTTGGTGATATGATTATGGGAGAGGGCACCATGACGACCCTGCAACAGCAACAGACCTCGCCCCAGGCTGCCTTCCCCATAATCAAACAATGTGCACTGTCCGCTATCCGTAAAGTGGATGATCAGGGCACACCTTTGCAGACCTTTTCAAAAATTATTCAGGAACCTAACGAGTCATTTGCTTCATTCGTTAGCCATCTGCAAACAGCCTTAGAAAGACAAATTGACAATCATCAGGCTCGAAATGAGTTGTGTTTGAAATTGGCTTATGAAAATGCAAATTCGGACTGTCAAAAATTTTTGCAACCCTTAACTTCCAAGCCAGGAGTGACTTTGGCTGAGTATTTAACAGCTTGTTGCATAGTAGGAACAACTTCTCACTCTATGCATACTTTAGCTGAAGCCATCACGGCTGGGATGAACCCCCCTCCTGCTAATGTCTTGCCCGTTAACCGACCCGTAGGCAACTGTTTTAATTGCGGGAAGCCTGGTCATTTTAAGTCCCAATGCAGAGCTCCAGGCGGGGGCTCTCATAACAATTCCAGAAACCAAGCTGCCAAGCCAAAAACAGTTTGTCCAAAATGTAAAAAGGGTTTTCATTGGGCAAATCAATGCCACTCCCAACCGGAGCAAAACCCTTCTCAGAATTATCATCAGGGAAACTAGGAGCGGGGTTTGCAGCTAACCCCGCCCCAAAGGCTGCCGACACCTCTTCATACTCTTATGACATGGTGGCTGATGAGACTGTAACCTATTATACACCAGGGCAAGTAGACACTCTTTTCATTAGTCCAAAACAGTCTTTTAACCTTCCTCCTGACATTCCGGTGTTAATCTTTCCTACATTAGATCTCACAGAAATGGGGGTAATAGCTGCTCCTTTCCTGAGGAGTTCGGACTCTCTGTCTGACATTTCCCTTTCCATCATAGTTAATACACCTATAACTATTAACCAAGGAGATGTAGTTGCTAGAATGATTGTGCTCATTGATCAACAACAGTGTTATGCCATAGATCAGCCTGTGCTAGCGCCAAAACCCATGGCTTCATTTTCACTAAATGGCCACTCCTTTTCCGGCCTTTTAGACACCGGGGGAAAACATATCTGTCATTCGGACGGCGGAGTGGCCAGCGAACTGGGTAACGGACGTTGCCCCAGCTGTTCGAGGCGTGGGCGGTGCACAGGCAGCACGGGTTAGCCGTAATTGGATTAAGGTACAATCAGATGACACACAAAATACCGCCTACATAAAACCAGTGATACTTCCGCTGCATACTAACCTGTGGGGGAGGGACATTATGTCGCAGATGAAATCTCGCCTTACGCTTCATTAACTTCCTCTTATAGCACTGCTAACCTTCCTTTCTTTATTATTTCCTTCCTTGTTTCATTGAAATAATTTCCTAGTCCACAAGCTATGCTTCGCTTGCAGCTGCTTGATACACAACCTGTCTGGGTGGATCAATGGCCTTTAACCTTAGAAAAAACTTCCGCTCTGCAAGCACCTGTCGCTGAACAAGTCCAAAAGGGACATTTAGAGCCATCCCTTAGTCCTTATAACACTCCTGTATTTGTTATAAAAAAGAAAAGTGGCGTGTGGCATCTCCTGCAGGATTTGAGGAGTGTTAACGCAGCAATAGCTCCCATGGGACCGCTTCAATGTGGTCTGCCTAACCCTAATTTGATTCCAGTCGAATATGATATGGTGGTGGATCTAAAAGATTGCTTCTTTTCCATCCCGTTACACCCTGAGGATAGACAATTGTTTGCATTTACAATTCCATGTCTTAATAATCACAGACCAGCGGAACGTTTTCAATGGACCGTTCTTCCCCAAGGGATGTTAAACAGTCCCACCATGTGCCAATACTATGTAGACAAAATCTTGCAGCCATACAGGAACAAATATCCTGCATTTTTGGTCTATCATTACATGGATGACATCTTGGTGGCTGCTAGGGGCCCTGCAGGGACCGTTTACTCTACCATCACCGTCTTGCAGGGGATCCTAGCTAAGGGGGGTTTGGTTATAGCTCCTGAAAAGATTCAACAACACCCCCCTTTCAATATTTGGGACACAAAATGCTTGCTGCTTCTGCCTCTCCTCTCCTACCGCAGTTGAGCCTGTCGGCCACCCCCACGCTTGTTCAACTTCAACAATTCTTGGGCTCCTTGAATTGGGCCCGGACATATCTCGGTCTTACAACTAATGACATTTCTCCTCTCTTTACTGCCTTAACTCAGGGAAAGAATCCTGGGGATTGCATTTCCCTTAACGATGACCACCTCCATACTCTTGCTAACATCAACCAGGTATTAGCGACCACATGGGTGGACAGGGCCGAGGCCGATGTCCAACCCTCACTCATCCTACTCAACACACCCCACTTACCCACTGCAGCAATCCTCCAAAAAGCAAAAAGGGTCCACATCCTCGAGTGGATTCACCTACCTCACACTCCAAGAACCACACTGACTGGTAAAGATGCTTCCTTTGCCTCTCTCATTGTAAAGGGGAGGCATAGGACTAAGTCCTTAATCGGGGTTGAACCATCCTATATATATGTTCCCTGCTCCTTACATACTTGGGAACATCTTTTTCAAAACTCTGACTCTCTGCAATTTGCCTTAGCTCATTGGCCTGGCGTCATCTCCTGTCACCCCCCACCTGATCCTAGACTCCAGTTAATAAAAACCGTTCCTTTTATATGGAATTCCCCTCTGTCCCCATCACCCCTTCCTGCTGCCGTCACAGCCTTTGCTGATGGTGGCAAGCGATTTGGGGCCTGCACGTGAGAAACGGAGGGAAAATGGCACACGAGGATCACTCCGCCTCAAAAATCAGCACAACGCGCTGAGTTATGTGCCTCATTGTTAGCCTTTCAGCAGTTTGCAACACAGCCTTTTAATCTCATTGTAGACTTTCTGTATGTTTGTCAAATTTTGCAGAACATCTATCAGGCCTATCTATCCCCCTCAGTAGAAACACATTTACTCTCCTTGTTCATCGCTCTACAGCACTGCATATCCGCACGCACTCACTCCTTCTACATTGCCCATATAAGGAGCCACCAACCATTTCCAGGGGCCTTACAGGAAGGGAACAACCACGCTGATGCAGCAGCTGCATCAGCCTCAGAGGCCATGACACTCACTTCCTCTGCCGCTCTCACCCCCTCACAGAGTCATGCATATTTTCATCAGAATAAAAAGGCTTTAAGAAAACAATTTTCTCTTACCATGGCAGAGGCCACGGCTATTATTCAACAATGTCCCACTTGTAGCTGTCAGGCACATGCCATACCTATAGGGGTTAACCCTAGAGGACTAAAAGCTTGTCAAATTTGGCAAATGGATGTCACCCAATTTTCACCATTTGCCCCTTGGAAATATTTACATGTTTCCATTGATACCTACTCTGGCCTCATTATGGCAACCCTGCAAAGAGGGGAAGCTACCAAAAACGTAATCAATCATTGCATTCGAACATTTGCAGTGTTGGGACGTCCAGATCAAATCAAAACAGACAATGGCCCAGCTTACTGCAGTCAGACGTTTGCCGAATTCTGCCAGCGGTGGGGAGTCCTGCATAAATTTGGGATCCCATACAATAGCCAGGGACAGGCCATAATTGAACCAACCACACCCTAAAAACTGCGTTAGAACGCTATATTAAAGATGGGGAAAAACTATCACCCAACCTCCCGGCGCTGCAAAACACCTTGAATCTTTGTCTCTATACACTCAATTTCTTAAATCTCACTGGGGTGCCACCCACCTCAGCTGCCACTCGGCATTTTTCTTCTCCTGATCTTTCTTCTTCTTCACGCCCTTTGGTCTATTACAGGCAACTTCCCGACCCCCAGTGGAAGGGGCCAGCCGAACTAATTACTTGGGGGCACGGCTACGCAGCTGTCCAGCTCGCTGGAGAAAAGACCCTGTGGGTTCCGGCCCGAGCAGTACGACCCTACCATGGCTCCTCATAGCATTTTACCCTTCATATTATTCCTTTTCTTCTTTCAACCTGTGCTCACTTCACTTTCTGTCTCTCCCGTGGTCATGTTTGCCCCATTCAAAGCTGAGATAATTTTTCATTATAAACTGCCGCGTCCCCCTCATGGCTGCCCCATCACTTGCCTTTTTAAACAAAAGCCCGTCTTTCCTTCTCCCTACACATGGGAACAGCGCTATTCTAATTTCCGATATTGTTTTCTTGACCTTCACATCCTTTCTCACCCATCTACAACAGGATCCTATTCCTGCCTTGCCTTTTCCACCTTGCCTAATGGCACTCAAATCCAATTTTCCATATCCGCTCAACTCTACACCCCTTACTCCTTCCACTATCCTCCCATTTCCCCCTTCTTTTCTCTTTGGTCCACTCTACCTCAACAAATGCCTGCCATCTCCATCTCGCTGCACGGCTATTGTGATGACTCCATCCTGTGGGATCCACCTGCCAACTTCCGTCAGTGGCTGTCTCATCGACTCTCCTTGATCTGCCACATCTGCAACAACCAGTTTCACTTCCAACTTTCCTCCTGCCCACCGCTGACGTTACACCGCTGCACAACTGCTCCTACACCGTCGCTGTATGCCCGTTTCCTGCATGCCTCTATGGTTCCTCAGTTTCCGTCAATACCCGCACCTGCTTGACATCGTCGCTCTAAGGACCCTCAACTTGCTCATCACTCCTTCAACATCACCTGGACTATTAAAGATACTTATGGACAGATTCTAAACTCCACTTCTAACTCCACTCGATTGGACTCTTATTTTCCTTCCCTCCACTTCGACCTGGCTGAAATGATCCTGGGACAAACGGCATACAGGGAAGAGACTGGATCTCTTACTCCAAATCCTCAATGGGTCCAGAATACTCCCTTTTATGTATGCCCTGGACATGACTCCATTCCTGCTCACATCTATATGTGCGAAGGGGTGGCGGACTGTTTTTGCAAGAGTTGGTCTTGTGTCTCTACTGGACAAATGTCATGGTCACCCCCCTACAAAAATGACTTGATCATAATCCGCCGTACTACCGGCCATTATCCATCATGCCACAAGTATGCTGCCCAACCATGGAATCGGTGCAACCCCATCACAATCACCTTTACAAATGCAGGGAAAAGTAGTAAAAAATGGGACACTGGGGTTAAATGGGGGGGTCGTATGCATGCTTCATGGCCCGGTTATCATTATGGCAATGTTTTTTATATCCAGCGTTATGTTTCTCTCTTGCCCTCCCCTCCCTTAGGACCAAATGCTGATCAGATTCAGTCTTCTTTTCTTCAGCCACTAACCAATCAACAGCACCCTTTGCTAGGATTGCTCTCCTCCTCCTACCAAGCTTTGAATTCTACTAACTCTACCCCTTCTTCCCAATGTTGGCTGTGTGTTTCCTCTATCCCTCCATTTTATGAAGCGATTGGCTCAATTGAGCCCATTGACAACGCTACTAATGATTCCTCATGCCGATGGAGAAATAGCTCTCTCACTATTACGTCAGTCATTGGTCAGGGATGTTGTCTTGGTAACATTCCTCAAAACTATTCTCAATATTGTGCCAATGCTACTACTGGTAAACATCTCTGTGATTTATATCTCCCACAATCCAGAAATCCGATCGCTGCAGGCTACACTCAGGTCTTCTCCACGGTCAGTGGTGCTAACATCACTCTGCGCCTTAAAGGTCAATATTTTATTCCTGGTAACAATTCCCTTTGGGCCTGTTCTACTGGTCTCACGGCCTGTGTTCATGGAGATGAGCTAGTTAAAAGTAATTCATTTTGCATTCAAGTACAATTGCTTCCAAAAATAGATGTGTATACCTCTGATGATTTCATTTCTATCTTAGAGCCTCATCAATATCATTTAAAAGCGAAAAGAGAGATTGTCACTGCTCTAACATTATCAGTCCTCTTGGGTCTTGGTGCTATGGGTGCCTCTACCGGCATTGCAGCACTAGCAGTTAACCAGAATCAACTTCATCAACTCAGTGCCACCATTGATGAAGACCTCAGGCGCATAGAAACCTCAATTGTAGCCTTGCAGAACTCTCTCACATCCTTATCCGAGGTAGTAATACAAAATAGACGAGGCTTAGATCTCCTATATTTAAAACAAGGGGTGCAGCACTTAAAGAAGAATGTTGTTTTTATGCGGATAGCTCTGGAATTGTTCTAGACTCTATGAAAGAGCTTGATAAAAGGTTAAAAGAAAGAGAGCTTGAAAGGTCCTCGCAATATGCTTGGTACCAGGGACTATTCTCATGGTCTCCTTGGCTTACTACGCTTCTCTCTGCCCTAATTGGACCTATAATATTACTCATATTACTTTGTACCATTGGACCCTGTGTAGGCACTCGCCTACTAAAATTTGTCAAAAAACGCTTAGCTGCTATAGATACTGATATCAATATGCTTGTAAACATGCGCTCTGGTGCTAAGGACGAACAACTGTCACTATTGGCTTATCAGTCCAAAACTGAGGACGAGTCTGATACACTCCCGGACCAGAGCTATGGTAAGAAACCTCCTTCCCCTGAGAAAGCATCCTTCCCTCTGGCATGTTTGGAGCTCCATGATAAGGTTCCGCCACTGTTCAGTGACAGTGAGCAGGATAGCTCCTAAAAACAAATAAAAACAGAGGAGATGCTGGAACCATTCTGCTTCCTTATTAGTGACTGCCTAACTGCCACATGACACAGAAGGTAGGTCATGAACCAGGAACAAGGAAATCCAGCAACTCAGCACGTGCTCAGTATAGGGTGATCAAAAAAACCCATGATGCACCAGGTTATGCCAGTATGTGGAAGGAGATGATTGGTCCTCCGTATGGGCCAGTATGTGGAAGGAGATTATTGGCCCTGATTAGCAAACAATGTAACTGTTCTTATTACTTCTTGTTAATAAAAGAGCAGGCCCCAAACTGTTCTGGGCTCGCTCGCTTGCTCATTCATTCCAAGGAACCTGGCTCATGTCATTTTTCCTTCTTGGCGTTGTAAGGCCTACCCCATGAGCGGCCCATTAGGTGCGGGATGAAAAAACCCGCACTATAAACCACTCTTTCTTTCTTGAATTCCAAATGGAATTTTGTTTTGTTCATCTTTCTATTTGTCTCTCTTTGAAGCAAATTTGAACATACATCCAGCACCTTATATTTTAATTTGTTGATACATTGCGATCTGTTTACCTGTTGATATGTTGCGATCTATTTACCTGTCTATGCACTAAGAACAAAGTTTCATTTTTTATTTTTATTTTAAAAAAATATATTGCAGACCTTTTTTTTAAAAAAAAAAAAGATGGATTGTAAAATCCTAATTCTATTATAATTATAAGGCCTTAGGCAAACTATCATCATTATCACAGCAAAAACTATACAAATATGTAGAAAGCATGGCCCTTTTTAAAATCAAACTGTAATTTATTTAGCTGTATTTTAAATCTAGATTTTGTGTACTAATTTTTATTTTTGGAGGAATTAGATGGACATTCCCCAATTTGGTTCCTCATTTAATGGACCTTGGAAGGATGGAATACTAAGTCAACCTCAAGCCCTATCAGGATCAAACTCCAGACTGTGGGCAAAGTATAACTTTGTTGTTAGTCGCAAAGTCGTATCTGACCCATTGCAACCCCATGGATAATGTTCCTCCAGGCCTTCCTGTCCTCTACCAACCCCCAGAGTCCATTTAAGCTCATGCCTACTGTTTCAGTGACTCCATCCAGCCACCTTATTCTCTGTCATCCCCTTCTTGCCCTCAATCATTCAAAGTATAACTAGCTGTGTAAAATAAAAAAATAATAATTGTTTCACTAAACTTCAGACCTGTTAATACGCTTATATAAATATGCAACTCCCATACATATTTAAAGGAGACCTGGTGGCACAGAGGGTAGAATGCATTATTGCAGGCTAACTCTACCCACAGTCTGGAGTTTGATCCTGATAGGACTTGAGATTGACTCAGTCTTCCATCCTTCCAAGGTCCATAAAATGAGGAAACAAATTGCTGGGGGGCAAATGCTGACATTTTAAATTGCTCACAGAGTGGGATGGTATAGAAATCTAAGTGCTATTGCTATTGCTAAATGAGAATCACATGGGAAAAATGTACCCAGATATACAGAAATATCAGCTGTGTCCCAAATCTGATTATATTGGGATACATTCAATTTCAACTTGTTTAGACTATTGCAGGTGTGAAAAATTCAATTCGTCCAGAATACAAATGTATCTATAGTAAGGATATGAGTCCCTTATTAAAATAATTTGACTGGGATGTAGTTCATTTCTTTGCACAGTTTAAAGCAGGGGTGTCCAACCTTGGCAACTTTAAGACTTGTGGACTTCAACTCCCAGAATTCCTCAGCCAGCTTTGCTGGCTGAGGAATTCTGGGAGTTGAAGTCCACAAGTCTTAAAGTTGCCAAGGTTGGACACCCCTGGTTTAAAGTGTTAATAATGGACTTCTACATAGGCTCCAAGTAATATAGGACTGTTTGAGAGATTACATTCTCCTATGAGAACTCGAGACTTATTATCTTAAAATACTCTTTTTATGGAACCTCCCCTTTCAGACACAAATAAGATATATCATGCTCACTATCTGCTCCAGGATTTCTTGGTGATGGACACCCAATTTAGTGTATTTTTGTAGGCACTTCTGCCTAGGCAAATGTATTTTTAATGAGGACCTTTTAAATTTGACTCTTGACGAATGTATCTTTTCTATTATGTACACTGAGAGCATTTGCACCATAACAAATTCCTTGTGTGTCCAATCACACTTGGCCAGTGAAGAATTATATCTATCTATCTAAACATTTAAATTCATTGTTGAAATTGATTTTAATCTAGGAGATGTTATAATATTTCTTTGAGATTTTGTAAGCTATTTTTGGTGGAAAGGAAAAATAATGATTTTATAGATTTTTAAATATTTTGAAGAAATGGCTACCCTAAAATAAAATCAGATATTTTGCACAGGAATATATGTATATATTTGTATGTGTGAGGGAATGTGAAAATGTGAAGAAGAGTGAAAGAAAAAAGTGGGAAGCTAACCAGTTCCCAAAACCTCCTTTGTACATTGAATAAAATAATGTAAAGTACAGGTACACAAATAAATTTAAAATATGCAACTTCTCAGTTTCAGTGTGCATTTATTTTCTGTTGCCAGCCTCTCGTTTTCATTCCTATCTTTGCCAATTGCGGTGGTAGCTCATATCTTATTTGATAAATGTGCACTCTGTACTTGACAATGACTGAAGCTGACAAATATTTTCCAAGATGTCATTTGCAATCACACAGGTTTTTGAAGTATCTTTATTTTTTGCTTGAGTACTGTGGCAATGGATGTTAATGTGGTATAAGTGAGCATGTCAGCTCTCTTGCACCTGTGCTGACAAGTGCTAGGAAGGCTTGTTTAAGCCTGACATGTGAGGAGACCTTTTGCTGTCCCTCATGGTTACATCAAACAGAGATGTATCTGTACTGGCATTTTTAAATGTGTATAATACTTTTCTAATATTTTAATGTCTATTATCTCTACAATAATTTCTTAGTATTTAGAATTGTATAATCATACATTCTAGTTTTCATTTTCCCCTACAAATTTTCATACTTTTTTACATATTTTTTTCTCTCCATGTTTTTATCAGAATTTCTTCTACTGGCTATCTCAACTAATGAGATATCCTGACATGAACAGTATTAAATGACAATGTACCAATGGGATTTATGACATCAACAAAGTCCCATTGTTGCCTTCCCTGTGAGAGAGAAAAGACCCATCCAAAAAAGAAATGTTCTCTTTTTCACCATACAAATGAATTAACTGTTTGTCAAAAAGATGTAGCAAGATTTGGCCTAATGCATTCCTATTTAGGCACAGCTACAACTGAAAGTGGTGCAGTGGTAAGAGTGAGGTACTGCAGGCTACTATTGCTGATCACCAGCTGCTAGTAGTTTGGCAGTTCGAATCTCACCGGCTCAAGGTTGACTCAGCCTTCCATCCTCCCAAGGTTGGTAAAATGAAGACCCAGATTATTGGGGGCAACATTTTGTAAACTACTTAGAAAGGGCTGTAATATACCACTGTGAAGCGGTACATAAGTCTAAGTGCTAAAGTACATCTATACCTTGCTCTGAGTAAGTAAAGATAACAACCTGATCATTAAGCAACAAGGAAATATCTGCTCTTGGCAATTAATACAAAAATCCATAAAGATATATTTCGACATATAACAGACAAATTCTGGGATGTAGAGTAAAGAGATTAGCCCTCCAAAACAGAATACTTGAGATGGAATGTTGGACACTTTTATGTATACCAGGGCTGTCAAACTCCCGGCCCACAGGTGGAATATGTCATGCCCACATTTAGCAAAGGAGGGGAAAGTCCTGATATGTCACGTGATGCTGCCGTGATGACATGGGTTTGACACCCCTGGTGTATACTGTCCTTGTGTGCATCAGTTCTAATAAATATTTTTGAGGTGTTTCTCTTCTTCATATAACATGGCTTCTGGACACCTGGCCAAATTGTATAGCCAGTTAGTGTACATCTGAAAGTATTTATTTATTTAAACAATTTATATGGCCACGCATCTTACAGCAGTGACTTTAGGCAGCAAGCAGAAGATTAAAACTGAAAAGCAGCCCAACACAATTTGCTGAAATAAACAACCCAAAGCCATCAATATAACACATGCCGGTAGTCTAAAACATTCCATATTCACAGTCAGTAAAGAAAAAACAACCAAATCAATCAACCAGCAGGGCTCATTTAACATCCTAGCCCAATGCCAGACAGAACAGTCAAAAGTCTTTAATGCCCTGAGAAGGGCCATTAAAGGTTGGATCCATCTGGGTTTCTTGGACAAAACTATTCCATCAGTAGAGAAGGCATGACACCTAGGTCCCGCAAGAAAATATTACTTAATAGAGGGAACCTTGAGCATGCCCATCTTATTAGTTTTGCAAGTAATCTGGCCTTATTTAATGTGAGGTTTTATAAGTGATATAAAGTATCATGAATTATACCTAGCGAGTGACTAGATGCCAATGTAACTCATTTCATATAGCCAATGGTACTATATGAAAATATTATGAAGAAGATTAAAATGTTCCTGTTGGCATTCTCAGCCAATGTAATAATGCTTGAACTTCAGTAAAAATTCTGATTTGTTCTTTGACGACACCATGTAGCCATGCTGCTGTTTCTTTCTGAATATCTGGAGCTAAATGCAGATCACATTTCAAGTAAATTAAGTTTCCATATCGCAAGGACTAAAGTTGTACAATTATCCAAAAAGGTTAAGAATGTTTGAGATGGTGAGAAGTCATAGCATAAGAAGGAGTATGATACTTCAAATTCCGGCAGATGACTTTCCACAGCCTAGACAAGTGTTCCTTCCCCATTGACCCCATGTTAGATGTACTGAGCTCAGCTCATCACATACTCATGGCCATTAAAGAAATAGAGGTGAATCTTTGAGTTCAACAAGGCAGCACAAGTCCTATCCTGTTACTTTGTGGGGAGGGTTTACAATCTTATCCAGTCAAAGATACTATCTATCAGCTTATCTATAAGCCATGTAACATGGAAATATGAGTGCTCTAGCAACTGAGGTAGAGAAAGTTTGTGGCAAATGTCCTTTTAAAAATGAGTAAGATTGAAAAAGAAAAGAAGAATGGGGAACCACTTATTATTCTTGTTCCAAAGGTGTTTTTTTCATGAGGTAACTGGACTTTGGTGTTTTTTTCCCCCCTTCACTTTGAAGATGTTTTGCTTCTCATCCAAGAAACTTCTTCAGCTCTGACAGGTAATGGAGAATGGAAGGATTTATATTCCTTGCAACTGGACCTCTCAACCAAGAAGCTTCTATATGGAAGGTATAATAACGATATAAATCCTTCCATTCCCCACTATCCTGTTAGAGCTGAAGAAGCTTTTTGGATGAGAAGCAAAACATCTTTAAAGAAAAAAAAACCAAGCAAGTCCAGTTGCCTCCTGAAAAACATACCCCCCAAAACCCCAACACACATACCCCCCCAAAACCCTGATTCTTGGGGGGGGGGAAACCATGTTAATTTTCAAAAGCAGGTTAAGTCTTAAAACAAGCAATATCAATCAAGAAAAATGAGATTATCTTATCCTTCACCAATAGGTTACATCAATTCCCCCTTCCTTTTTGTTATTTATTTATTACAGTAATTAATTGCCTTTTGTACCCAAGGCGCCTCGAAGCTAAAAAAAAAAAAAACAATATTAGAAGAGTTACATTAAAATAGGCAAGATATAAGCAGGACAGAGCAAATTATATAACAAATGTAAAAGTAAATTCAGGCTCATCAAAAGCCAGATTTCACAAAATCACTTTTACAGATTCCCTCAGGCTAATGAAAGATGAAACCAAACTAATTTTGTAAGAAAGAAAACTCTGGAAACAAGCTCTGCCCTCTGGACCAAGCAACTTAAAGTCTTTTCCTACTGTTAAAATGCAACTGACATTTTTAAAATACGTATTGTTAATTTTGAGCAAATGCATAGTGAAGGGTTATAGCTTACTTCCAGCCTAGTAAGTAATAAGCAAGAAGTTCTAATATTTCAATTCTAAGCCAATACAACAAGTCTGATTTGTTTAAGTGTAGTCTACAAAAATACACATAAATACTGGAAAGTAGATCCCAATCACATAAATCCAGATAAGGTTGCTTTTCAGTTATTTTTTTCTGGCTACACAATGAACACCGAATATGTCTTTGGTTTCTTGTAACATAGAACAATGAAGCACAAGAAAAAGAATGGTCATTTTCAAGTCAAGAATGACAAGAATATAAAAATGATGAAGCCCGAAGTGCCCCCTTGGTCCTACTAATCTTACGTTTGGTGTTATGACAGGAAAGTATGTAATGAAAAATAGAAATGTTACGTGCTACCAGATTCATTTTATGACTGAATTTCTTGGCTTTTTCACAGACAAAAGACTGAAGTTGACAAGGTATGTGTCCATATTCTGCTAGTGTTGCTAAGAGGGATTTTACTCATTTTGTCATTTCATGTTTTCCTTTTCAGGTTTCCATGGACACACACCTTTGCCTATGACTAAAAAAACCAGATGAGTATACATCATTTCTGTCAAAAACTAGGACAGTTGTGAATGTTTCTGTGTTTCCATAGAAACACAAATGTGTTGGCTTACTTTATTATCACACCCCTTTGTGCAGCATCCCATTTCAGTAAACACAGACAAATGTTTTCATCTCATGTGCAATATACCATGTTACAACAAGAAGGCTTTTCTGTAGTAATGAGTATCTATTCTTCAGGACTGAAGTACCACAATGGACTATATATCTGCATCATAACCCAAGTCACACATAAATAATCAGACAGAGACTCCTATGGCTTGCAAATAGATAGAATATTATGTCTTTTTAGGATTTAATATACAAATATATGACAGCTAAATGTGATTTCATTTGCGAGTATCTGCTTTCAGTATTGCTTTTTGTTTGGAAAGGAGTCAATTCATCTTGTATAATCTAGGTGAGACTTTTTCTTGTTTAAAAAATGATATGTTATTAAATTCCTGCCAAAAATAAAATATTAAAAAGGGGGAAAGAAAAAAAATGGAAAGAAAATTAGGAAGAGGCAAAGTGCAAGGTATAAATAGAAAAGGAAGGAGAAAGAAAATAAAAAGAGAGCAATTTCCTGCTGTCTTCAATACAGTTACAGATATACATTAACCTTTTGATCTTAAATTCAGTAATACACAGTATGTTTACAGTCATAAACAATTCTAATCATCAAATGCAAAAATGAATATAGCATTTCTTTTGATTTCAAGCAAAAAGTTCAGAAGTGGTTTTCACATAGAAGCAAAGCTAGACAAAGTATTTTGTTTAAGCAAAATAGTTATTTTCACTGTCTCAGCCAATTCCATTAATTTCATCATCTATTTTTGCATGGTGGGGAAAAGTGAGCCCTTTAAATTTGGTACCTTGTAACTAAGTTGGATTTCAGAATTTCAGGCTTGTAACTAAGTTGGATTTCAGAATTTCAGGCGAGCAGAAAGGGCACTCTAGGACTAGCAGTTCTAAATTACAATATCTTAACATCATTCAGTTTGGTCTCTCAGTTATAGGATAGCATAAGTTTCAACTATGTTTCCCCCTTAAGTTTATAATTCTAATTCCTTGTTTTATCTCCAGAAAAGTCCCCACTCATGTTTTGTCCCATTAATTAATTAAATAAGATGGGTGAGACACCCAAGCAATTAAATCAGGAGTAAGGAAAGCTTATTTTAAATTAATTTCAATCTATTTTCTAAAATGTCAGAGATTTTGCTATTGTAAGACAATTTCTTCAAATAAAGTGATGTGATCTTTGGAATAGATCATTACATAAAGAACTTTTCTGGCTACAAGAAGATTCCTTTTACAGATGAGAGTAAGAAAAATAATTCATCAGTACCTGATGTTATTTTGATAGTCATATACTTAAAAAGATTTACAAATTAACTATTAATATCAAGCAGTTTTCAAATTATATCTAAAAGAAAGTAAAAAACATAAAAATGAAGGATAAGGACATTGAATAAATATTCTAGTTATATAGAATATTATAGTTACTGAATAAATGCTATCAAGACCAAATCATTCAAAAAAAAAAAATAGAAAAAGTGTATTTGTCTAATTCAAATTACTTTTCATACTACATTAATATCCATATGAGATGGAATTGCCTCAATATTAGATTGAATTTGAAAATATCATTGGCATAATTTGTTAAACATCCAACTGTGAAATTATTCTTTCCTCTCCAATCACTTATTAGATTATGTACAAGAAGCTGTTCAACCAACATCAAATTATTCAATAACATATTATAACCCAAAGCAAACAAGACTCCCTAAAAGCGTATGTGCAATAGAAATTTATTTGATACCGGGAGTCTCTGTGGTTAAACTGGGAGAAGATTAAAAGACAATGTTATTTGAAAATTCCAGTCTGGTTATCGACTATTGAAGCATTTTCTTATCCTGTAATATACAAAAAGGAACAAACAGTTAGATATGGTGAAATATTGAATGAAAAGGGTGACCTTAAATCTATGCAAAAACTAGAGGAACAAGGTATAAAGATGAATTGGTTTTCATATGCGCAAATACATTCAAGGTATGATAGATTCTAAAATAGAAGGTTTCTATGATAAACTGACTGACTTAGATAAGATTTTGACAGGTACTGATGAAAAGGTGATTAAAAATTGTATGGATATTTATTAGAAATTAAACTAGAAGAAAAACAAGTTAAAAAAACTATGATTGCTTGGAGGAAGAATTTTGGATACATTTTTCGGATTTATTCTTGAACATTCTTGCTATTCTTGTTGGGGGAAAATGCCACCTGTAAAACATCTTATACAAATTTTCTTTTAGAAAGATTTAGAGAAATGGCAAAAATTGTGGTCTCAAAATTATAAAATGACAATGTCAACAGCATATAAAGAAAATTTGTATAAGATGTTTTACAGGTGGCATTTTCCCCCAACAAGAATAGCAAGAATGTTCAAGAATAAATCCGAAAAATGTTGGAAATGTCATCAGACACCTGGCTCATATTACTATATGTGGTGGACTTGTGCAGATGCTAAAAAATACTGGACTAAAATCCACATGTGGTTGGAAAAAATGACAAAAAAAAACATATAGACTTGAAACCAGAGATATTTTTATTGGGAATTTTACCTGAAATATATAGTAAAGACTTGAAATACCTGATTGTAAATGTATTAACAGTGGCTAGGATTGCATTTGCGAAAAACTGGAAAAATGAGAAAATACCATCACAGGAGGAAATCATTAAGAAAATATTGGAATGTGCTGAAATGAGTAGATTGACATTTGAAATTAGAGAACAAGAGGATGAACAATTTTATAAAATTTGGGATCTTTTCTAGCAATGGTTAGACAATAAAATACAGTAATGAAATATGTAGACTTTTAGAAAATAATAAATATATAAAGATGTACTTCTTTCTTATTATATCTACAAAATGATTTTAGGATAGATTTGGGATGATAATATGAACTGCTATAAAATAAACTAAGTAAATTATGATTATCTTGTAAAACATGAATGAATAAAAGTATAGTCAAATGATTGATTAATAATGATACTAAGGTATTTAATTTTTGATTGACAATATGAGATCATATGCAATGTAATTGTAATTGAAGACTACGAAATGGAAGCACAAAACAACTTGTAAACCAACCAGCACACTGTATGTATACCTATGGAAGATAGCTTGATGTTTTCATGTTTTGTTTGTTTATGTTTGTTTTTAAAAACCAATAAAAAATTTTTTTTTAAAAAAGAAATTTATTTGATACAAGAAAATCTGTGACCTGTTTGGTCAGCATTTCAGGGATATTCCCTTACCCTAACAGAGAAACAGAATGACCATAGACAGGTAAAAAGCATGCAGAGTGGATTGATGTCTGACTTTTTGCTCCTTTCCCATTGACTTTCCTTGTGGGAAGCTGGCAGTAAGCATCAGAAATGTTCCATTTTTCCAAGTGCAGAGGGACTGAAAGTGTGTGGGTGAGGAAGGCTTACCTGAGCAACTTGCAAACTTCCCTGTCAGGTTCTCCATTTACTTTGTTCCAGCAAGCTTTCCACAAGCAAAAATATTGCTAGTGGAAAGGTGGAAAGAAGTGTTAGGAATCATATTACCGTATATACTCGAGTATAAGTCGACCAATATAAGCCGAGGCACCTAATTTTACACAAAAACTGGGAAAACTTATTGACTCGAGTATAAGCCGAGTATAAGCCGAGGAAATGCAGCAGCTACTGGTAAATTTCAAAAATAAAAATAATTAATTTGGGAAACGATCTCACTATCTCACGTCGCCTCGGGAAGGTCATAGTACCTGTATTACACACACCTATAGAAATGAAACTATGGCTAATGAAACCCTGTTTTCTGGCTGTTCGTGATTTTCTCTGCCAGAAAATCACTATAGTTCACTATAGATTTCTTCCCTTAAGATTTCAATGGAAAGCCAGTCTGTGCTTTAGATGGGTAAAATTGGGACAAATAATTATTATTCTTGCTTATCTACTGTACTAAGGAATCAACCAGTCCAGGTTCAGAAGTCAAACTAAACCCAATGGCATATAATATGTCCATTAACCAATCTTGGGTCTGGGAATTTTATTTCATCTACTCTGTACAAGAGGAAGCAGAAATATTCTCTCCCCCCCCCCACCCCCAGAATGAAATTAGTAATCAAAATTTAAAGAGAACCTTGGGAATAAAATCTCAAGTTTTCAAATGAAAATAATCACACACAAACATACCTGCAAGCTTTTCAAAAATGCAATTGTGTCATGCTGCCATCTTATTCCTGACCTTGAAATTTAGAATTAAAGAATCTGTGCTTGGATCTTTATGTTCAGAATCACTAATGAGGTGGGTTGCAGCCTCTTTTGAATACAAATAATATACTAAGAGCACTTACCAAGAGAGAGTTGTATTTGCACCTATTAATACAAATACAAAGATCCATATTTCATTCCTTGGAAATTCAACAAATTTGTGAAACTCTACTCAGCTACACCCACATGCAGAGCAGCTCGTCAGCTCATTTCATTCCACTTCAGACAGATAGGGAATACAGATTGTCTGCAGCTTTGTATTTTGCAGTTGAGAGAGAATGCTTGCAATGTCTCACACGTTAATGAGAACCCATTAAGGAAATTTAGGGAGGAGTATGTCAGTGCAATGTTACCCAGAGTCTTTTAAGCAAATGATTCCATTCACTGGGAGTGCAATATAAAAATAAATTAGCTGTTCTGCATGCCACTAAATATAGATTAATTCTATGTTCTATTTATTACTATATGCTTTCCAAACAATTCTACAAAGAAATAATAGATTCTTTGTCATCATAAAACCAAGTGTACTATTACACCAAGATGACTGAAATATATAACAGCATTATCTCTGAACCAGCAAATATTTTTAAACTGGGAGTCCTTCTTTTATCTTAATTAATTATGGGAAGAAATTATATGAGACATCACTTGGCTCAGAATATCACTTTACAGTCTTTATGTCATTAATCTATTTTGATAATAGGATTTTCCTGGTTTTTCTTAATATTTCACTGGTGGAAATAGTCATTGTGTTTTGTTTTTATTTCCACTTTTTGCACAGAAAAACAATACATTGGATTGGTATCTATTTTGTTACTGGCAGATCAGAAGGACTCTGGTCTGAAAATTGCAAGCTTGTTGGAGAATGCTGAAAGCAGAGGTGGTATTCAGCAGTTCTGACAAGTTCTGGAGAACCGGTAGCAGAAATTTTGAGTAGTTTGGAGAACCGGCAAATACCACCTCTGACTGGAGATTTTACAGTATCCTTCCCCTGCCACGCCCACCAAGCCATGCCCACAGAACCGTAGTAAAAAAAAAATTGAATCCCACCACTGGCTGAAATGGATTCAAAAGACTCAGAATTGACAAAACTGATGAGTGATTAACTGGACTTTTTAAAGAAGATTAATGGAGATTGGGGATGAACTTATTGTATCTGTCTGGAAAACATGTGTTAGGTGATGTTGCATTTCAATCTGTTAGAGTTTTTTGAACAACAAATGTTGTGGAGATAACTATAACAGAGACTTACAGTATGTTGGGGAATGAGATTCAATTGTTGGAAAACATCCTGGTTAAAAATTTTATGAAAAAGCCCTATTATTAAGACTCAATTGGGGATATTTGAGGGTGAGGTTAAATTGCTAAAAATACTGGACTAAAATCCACATGTGGTTGGAAAAAATGACAAAAAACATATAGACTTGAAACCAGAGATATTTTTATTGGGAATTTTACCTGAAATATATAGTAAAGACTTGAAATACCTGATTGTAAATGTATTATCAGCGGCTAGGATTGTATTTGCTAAAAACTGGAAAAATGAGAAAATACCATCACAGGAGAAATCATTAAGAAAATATTGGAATGTGCTGAAATGAGTAGATTGACATTTGAAATTAGAGAACAAGAGGATAAACAATTTTATAAAATTTGGGATCTTTTCTATCAATGGTTAGACAATAAAGTACAGTAATGAATTATGTAGACTTTTAGAAAATAATAAATATATAAAGATGTACTTCTTTCTTACTATATCTACAAAATGATTTTAGGATAGATTTGGGATGGTAATATGAACTGTTATAAGATCTAAGTAAATTATGGTTATCTTGTAAAACATGAATGAATAAAAGTATAGTCAAATGATTGATTAATAATGATACTAAGGTATTTAATTTTTGATTGACAATATATTATATGTAATGTAATTGTAATTGAAGATTATGAAATGGAAGCACAAAACAATTTGTAAACCAACCGGCACACTGTGTGCACACCTATGGAAGATAGCTTGATGTTTTTATGTTTCTCCATTGACTTATGGGAAGCTGTCAAGGAACTCTGGAAATGAGGATCACATTACCATGGTTGATCAGAGCAATACACAGTGGCACTGAACAACAAGAGCATAGTGGCACTGAAGTGACCACAACTTTCATCCCCAGATTTCATTCTCATAGGAGTCATGGGTTCTGGCAATCTGTAAGTTTACCTATTTGAGTTACTCTGGATCAATAATTGTTGCCTTATATCTTCCAATTTCACCAAACTGAAGGCTACAAACAATCAGACAAACAGAAGCAATTTAGTAGTATATGGATCATTTTTATTTACTCTCTTTCAGTTCCTAAAGTAATGCTGAAACTTTTTAGGGGTAGTGTTTGACTGGCAAATTGACCATATTGCTTAATTGTATCCAGCTTCAAGGAAATTCCTCTTTATATCACGTTTGGATTTCTCTCTGTAAAATCCATTCATTCTGATCTCATTCTTGTGTGCTATAGAGAATAAAATCACACCCTTTCTTGTATTGGAAGACTACCATCAAGACTTTAGCCTTCTCTTTTTAGGTTAAGCATACTACCTTCCTTTAACCACTCTTTGTATGATTTACAAAGTAAATCCATACACTTTCCAGTTCCTTATCACCTTTTTATATTGTGGTGACCAGAACTGGACATGGTATTCCAGGTGCAGCTGGATTGTGCAGTATAAAGCACAATCCATTTCATTTCCAATGATACTGACTTTATACCTATTGTGTGTTGATGCAGTCCAAAAGTGCATTGTTGTTTGTGGCAGCTGTAGCACACTGTTGGCTCATGCTTAATCTGTACTCTACTAGGACACTCAAATCCTTCTCACAAGTACTATTGCTTAGGCAGCTACTACCTATCTTGTACCTATATATCTGCTTTTTTCCTGCCCAATGAATAACATTTTATTAAAATGGGTCCAATAGCCAAGTCTATTAGCAATTGTTTAACCTTGACCACATCTTTTTTGGTGTTAGCAATTCCCATTCCATCCCTAGCTTTGAATCATTCAAAAATTATATGATTATCTCTTCTATTTCCTCATCAGAAGTGATGTAACTCCATCTGGTAGTTGGACTATCCATCCCACATTATTCCAGTTTGAAGAATCTTTGTCTAAAGCCTAAATAAAGTCTGAGTAAAATACATTCATAGCATTCCCTTGGTCCACTTATTGAGACTCTTTGTCAAAGAACACAGTAAGATTTCCTTGACCAATTTTTAACAAATCCCTGTTGTTTTCTGGTAATCATCTTGTTTGTTTTTGAATGCTTTCAAATCTACTATTTTATTGCCTTTTCTAGGTTTTCCCAGTTATTGATCAGTGCACATTAGCTTCCCTGATCACTTGTCAGTCTAGTTATTCAAGCAGAAAAGAACTTGGCTGGCAGGATAGAGTAACTTGTGTCTGATTTATCTTCTGAACTAAGGAAAAGCACAGTACGTTGGTTATCTAGATGTGTTTTCCAACAGCCTTTTCTCTTAGGGAAGCCCATTACTAGAGCCTCACCACTATGAAGAAAAGGTATAGAGAAGAAGAACTTAGTAGGCTTTTCCCAGAGATAGTCTCATACAACTTAGGTGAAATAGTTTCCAAAATTCCTGCCATTATTATATGTTTGATTAATACATGATTAATTACAGAAACAAGGAATGTTTACTAGATTTACAATGGTGCTGGATGAAGACAGATTTTCTAAGAAATTGTTGGAATGTAATGTTCTTCATACTCCTTTCCTCATATTATTATATTATATTGATTGGTATTTCGATTATGTAAGTACTGATTAGTACCATCAGATATATTAAATGGCCCAAAACTAAAGGATTGCTCTCTCCAACACTAAAGCAGCCAATGCCACAGTAGAATTAAATTGATGCAAAATGTTGTCCCTAAGAAAGGGAAATCAATATCATCACACTTTTATCATAATTTGGCAAAGAGATACATTTTTTTCTTTCACGAACACCTCTGCTACATTATTACTGTGAGTTTTTTTTTTAAATTATGCATTGTTCAAGTTTTAAAATCTACAAAGTGGAAAAGTGATAGATTAAACCCCACTCACTGTAGATTACTTTTCCACTGATGTGGCACAATGGGACCATAATGAATTGGAACATGTCTATAGAACTGGTTTATAGAGTAATTCAGAAGAGTAAGGTTATGCTAATGAATTTTGTATTGTTCAGTTTCTATCTACTCTCAAACTTCTCAACAACAACAATAAAAGTACAATGACAGCTGAAATCATGGATCAACATTCTTAACCTGGCTTAGAAAAGTTGGAAGCTGTTGCCATTTTCTCTATGCCATACTTTTTTCTATTGTTTTGACCATTCTAATTCAAGTTTCAATTATCTAGTGGCATTTTATTAATGTTTATCATGATTTCTTTGTTATTCTTTTTAAGAAAATATATGGAATCCACTGCTCCTTTTTATACTGCAATAAAGGACCCAGAAAAGTTGTTTATATGTCACAGCAGTCATAAAAGCAAAGGACAATAAGGTTTTTTCTTTTAATGAAAAAGAAAATGTAGACCAGACATGGAAAAATAAAGCCACTGTTGCTATTTTCCCATCATGCATTCAATAATTTCATATTTTGACATTTTAAAGGTTGCAATTGTTAGCAATGTTTGGAGATCTTTGAAGGCTATATTCATAATTTGGGGAAGGGGATGGGCAAGGCATATTACTTGTGGCATTTTCACCTTTATGGAATCCTATAAAATGTAATAGTTCACTTCTGGTTATTGACTGTGTGCAATTACTCATTTGTGGTCCAGGTAGGAGGTGGCATCTAGCCAGCTATTCTCATATATATGAGCAGATCTGACATTGTTAATATATGGATGGGAGGCCATTAAAAAATTCTAGGTGCCTGCACTATACTTGGAAGTAAAAGAAGAAAAATCATAGAAGACAATGAAAAGCCATTTCTATACAGTTGTCAAGAAAAACACTTGGAAGTTATGAATAATTGAGCTCAGCTTCACTATATCTAAGTCAATAATCAGCCAAGAGTTTGAAACATTGTTTGGTAGATGATATCCAAAGAACTGGAACAGCCTTTCTAATAGACATCTGGCCATAAGAGAAATTTAAATATAAGTTAAAATGAGAATTGGCAAACTCAGTTAAAGAAAACAATACACTGTTCAATTGAAAGGTGAGACATTCATGAAAATAAGGTATCTATTTGAAATAAAATAATCTTCATGTTCATAAAAATAATGAACAGGTAGAAATGCAGTCCTTCAGGACTTAGTAAAAACTATAAGAAGGAAAGCATTTCAGATGATGAAGAAAAAGAAACTTAAAATAGAAAATAAAGAACACAGTGACTATAGAATTATTAATGTTTGTCCTGCATTTTACTTCCTAAATGCTGATTTAGTGTGTATTATTGGATATTAACCCTGTGGCATAATAGGCCAAATATATCAATTTAAGCACATTTACTATCTCTTTGTCATTACAAATCCCTAACAAAGTGTTGGGAGAATTCAGATTTGTTCTGTTTTCCAGAAGGCGTGGTTCAATTTGTCCAACTTCCAAATATGTCAAATAAAACTTTTATTTGGTTCAGGATTTGTATAAATTTCTTGCCTACTATATAGGCATCTCTGGCATTACATTGTTGGTATAATTCTTGGAAACAGTGATTTATGTCCAAATGTGTTCAAAGGTTTTACAGTCCAGAAATAGATTGATCACATTCCTTATTTTTTTTTTTTTACATTCCAACTATCTCCTCTATTTGCTCCAATCAGAAACAATAAAATAAAATAAAATATTCCAAGCAATATAAGATGAACATTTGATTGATAGTTCTGTTCCAAATAAATAAAATGACTAATTAATTTTCAGAAACAGAAATAGTCTTTCAAAAACAGGAAACCTATTTAAAATGCTTTAGAGATCTGATAAAGAAAATTAGGAAGGTGACAATTAACTTTCAAGCAATTGGGAAATAACTTGGTGGCAAAGTTCAATGACATTGATGAACCCTTAAGCACAAAGGATTGAGTTAGAATCAACAAGACTGTCTTTTTATTGGTTATTATGTCAAACTCCAAATGTATTCTAAAAAAAACCCTGATAAACATTTTAGAAATTCTTAGATGATGGTTTCTCTTTGTGCTGGTAGCATCTTAGAGAGCCATTTTGGTCCTAGTGGTTAAGGCACTAGGCTAGAAAGCAGAAGGCCATGGGTTCTAGTCCTACCTTAGCCATGAAAGCCAGCTGCCTGAATTTGGACCAATCAGTGTCTCTCAGTCCAACTCGCCTCATAGGGTTGTTGTTATGGGGAAAATAGGAGGAAGGGTTATTAGAGATGCTCACTGCCTTGAGTTATTTATTAAAGTAATAAAAGTGGGGTATAAATAAATAAAATAAAAATAACTATGGAAGGAATAGACAAGAATATTGAAAACATAATATTGAGTTACTAAGAAAATTTAATTAAACTTCATTGGTTGCAGAGTACAAGAATTTGGTATAGCAAAACACAAGATTTCATAAGGCCTTTATAAAGCTATGCATAAATGGAGAGAACCACAGAAAAAGGCTTGGGCTGAATATCCCACCTGCACTCATGAAAGAAAGGGCATTTTCTAAATATCTAAGCTGCTACACAACTTTCAGGTAAGTTGTTCTGTTTTAAAGGTTTTAAAGCAGGGAAGAGGAATGTCTAACTTATGGCTCTAATCTAGGCCACTAGACTGACATTCACTCGACGGGAATACTAAAATTCATCATAACAAGAGTGTAGTAGTAACTGTCACAATGAACTTTTGGCCAGCCTGCTTGTGTTATGGCTGTCTTGAACTTTCTCTAAATGTGAATCAACCATTTTGAGCAATTTTAGTAGAAGACATGGGGTGATTGAGAACAATGCAGTTGATGCTTGGACAGTTTGGAAGAGCCATTTCAAACACCTTTTCTCCTTGAATTCTACTGTTCTCTGCAGCCAAAAGATGTCATGATGTTATTGGAATGGAGCCTTTGTTTGGCCTTCCTTCAGTGATATTGGCTTTCCTGAATAAGGAGAAAAGATCCTGTTCCTTCTTCTTGCTTTAAAAGCTAAAGCCAACATATTCAATTTAATGTGTACAGCCAAAGCTGGGGGGGGGGTATCTGTCCTATTGAATATTTATGTTGTTATCTTTATTATTTTCCTAAAACCAGATCCCTTTATTATATGCCAAGATACTGCTAGACTACAATAATATACTATCCAATCTGTCTGGTGGGCAGTAAGAGCATGATAATTATTTTGAAGCATTTCTAGTCACATCTGAGGTAATTGAATGCAATAATTATTGCTGAAGCTTTGCCTTTAAAAACAGCAAAAAAGGATCATTTATCTAGGATGAATAATATATTAACCATTCATTACACACACACACACACACACACACACACACACACACTTTTTTAAAAAAAATTACCAGCTTGTTGGTTACCAAGGAAATAATCTGGCACTTAGGAAGGAAGAGAGAATACAGTTTATATATATATATATATATATATATATATATATATATATATATATATATATATATATATATATATATATATATATATATATATATATATATATATATATATACAGTTTATATATATATATATATATATATATATATATATATATATATATATATACAGAAATGCACTATATTGTCTGAAAATAAGCTATTTTAATTCCAGAATTTCTATTTAGCATTTTTAGTCTTTGAAGTGGCTCACCATCTTTGTATTCTGTTCCTCTTACCCAGTGAAATATCATGAAAACATGAAAATAGAATTTAATAAACCCTATCTAAACCCCATAATTTCCCTTTGTTTACAATATACAGTTCTAATACTCTCATTTTTTCCTCCTTGATATCTTGTTTGACTTTAACTTTCAAGTACCATAAATCTTATAATCATAAGAGGCGAGAATCTGAAGGGAGAATATTGGAAATAAAAGGAACTGTAGTTCTGTATCTGTCACAGATCCTTGAGAAGTAAAAAAAAGATCAGAGAAGTATGACATTTATGAACATTTTAGGTCATGAAGAGGTTTATGTTGAATAGACATGATTATGTAGGAATGTCATTTGGTGGCAAGTTGAAGTATTTCTTCCTCTATGAAGATGCATAGAAAAACTGTTATTAGCTGATACTACAGCTTATTACATTTCTAAAAAAATATTTGACATCTTTCAGACTTTCTGAATGTTTTGTGTATTTTTGCTGTTGAATATTATCAGAACTTCATGTGGAGTTTACTGATATAAAAAGAGAATATAAGTTTGGTGTTTGTTTAACCCAATAACAAATGTCCTAGTTTAAAATCTAGTTCAATCAATCTACTTAAAGCAGTAACTTGGGCCAGTTATTATGAGTGCCTATACAGAAAAGTAGAGTAGCATTAGCAAAAAAAAAAAAAAAACCAAGAGCCATTAGCAGATAAAAGAGACACAAATGATATTCAGTCATGGAAATAGTGAGGCCATGAGAAAGTGATTCAAAATGCCCCACTTGTTTCTGTATGGTATGAGAGAGGCCAAAGGAAACTTTGACAGGCTTTCAAGATTGCTATTATAACCCACAACAATAAAATAGTATTCCACTAATACTTGTGGTTTCTTGATTTGGTCTACCTTCCAGAGGTGATTGTACTTCATTAAACAATCTGGATTGGATTGACCAGCCATGCTGTTTGTGTATCTTACAAACTATTTCTGCTTTTCACACTACTCAGATTATAGAAGCACATCATGCCATTTTCAAAAGGAATTTCTGTAACCTTGATAAAAATTTCATTGGTGCCTATCAATCTAGAAACTGTGACAAAGCTATTTCTAAAGCTCTAGGGCTTAACCTATCTATGGTAAGACATCTTGAAAAAGAAATTTGGGACCACAGTAAATCTTTCCAAGAAGAACCATCCTGTCAAAATCACTCAAAGACACAGTACAAAATCATCCTGGAAGTTACTAAGAACATAAGAACAATGTCCAGAGATCTCCAGGCCTATTTCCCTTCAGCTAAAGTTAATCTTCAAGACACTAACAGCATAAAAACATTTTTATAAAAAAAATGGATTAATAGAAAGTAGCAAAATAGAATCTGTGGTTCACTGAGAAGGACATTGATATTTTATCTCAATTGTCCAAACTGAACTTGCCATCTGTGGAATGATGACTTTTTGGGCAACTGGTATATTGTTATATCCGATGGAAACAAAACACTGCATTCCACAATAAGAACCTTACTGTTAAGCAACGAGACAGTAATGTCTGCAATATGAAATACTGTGTTCTGACCCAAGCCTTGTTCAAATTAAACAGACACAAATTGTGTATAAAAGGAAAGCTATTTTAATGCGGCACTGGGAATTCAGTGCATTCCCAGCCAAGAGACATTTAAACCTAATTGTCCAATATCAAAAGCAAGCCCTTTCAAGGTTGCAAAAGGCTGCCAAGAACAGAAGACTAATTACTGACTAAATATCCACTGACAGAAGTTTCAAAAACAAACCGGAGTAAGCGGGGCTTCAACGAGGACTCTGAGTCTAAAGAACTGTTTAGCTTCCTGCAAAGAACACATCCCCAAGGTCTGGTTTTTATCCCTTATGGGAGTGGCCATCACCTTCCAGCCTTACTCCTGAGTCGCCCTTGCTGTTTCAGCTGCTCTTTCCTTTGAGAAGCCCTGAATGCACGTGCACTAGGCACAGGCTCCCTGAGGTCCTCTGCGTCACTGCTGCCGGACTCCACAAGCTCTGAAGGCAGCATCCCACTTTCTGATAGTCCTGTCCCCATCCCTGCATCACATGCAGGCCCCTCATCCAAGTCTTCACTATGAGAGACCTCTGCTGTCTGCACCTACTGCTGGCAAACCACAACATACTGCCTCAAGTTTTGAGCAAGACCTGGCATCATTTAAGTAAGCATGAATTCTGCTTAATATCAAATAAATCTACAGGATATTATTAAGTCATTTATCCAAGTGACAAAGCATATAGTATAATAAAGATATTTTTTTCTTAAAATTTTGTTTATTAGGAACTCCTTTAAAAAAAACATTTTTCTTAATTTAAAGGGAAAATCTTTGAAATACAATTAATTTGAAATGAAAATGATGACTGATCTTTCTTTTGGACAGCATGCATTAATAGGGAAGCAGTGATAATAGGAGTGCTGTAGATAGAGAAATAATATTGATTTGTAATCATGTAGTGGTAACTACCTAGGATTCCAGATAAAATAATATTCTACTGGCTCAATTAAGTTTGAAGCTTCTGAATAAAGGCAATGCGACTGAGAGTTATTGCAAACTGAGAACATTTCTTTTCAGTGGATTATTTGGTCCTTGGAGATACTATATCAAATGTGGTGAATGATCTTCCCACTAGGCCACAAGGACCTTACTGAGGTCCACTCCCTTTTCCAAACCACTTCCAGGGGGTCCATCCAACATCCACCCAACATCTCTTCATCTACTAGTTCCAAATAAAAGGAAAAAGCTCTTACCACAACTGTTCAGAAATAAAGATTAATTTCCAGGGAATGAAGGATGAATATAATATAATGTTGCAGGATAATGTTGCAGGATCCAATCTGAGTCAGTCACCAGGACCAGATGTTTAGTCATCCAAGCTTTTGGACGTGTGCTAGAGCCCATTTTCGGAGAATTTCTCTTTAGAAAAGTGTGTGGAATTAATTTGTATATTTGCATTTTTTAAACTGGGCTGCTTTTTAGTTTGTTTTGTTTATTCATTATTTTATTTTTTTTAAATTAAGTAGATTAAAATGCAGTAAATAAACACATATAGACTAAAATTTAAAGAAAGCAGTCTATGTGTATGAAGAATTGAATATTTGTCTAGTAGATAAGGAAACCAGGGGATCATGAGTTCAGATCCTGCCTTAGCCATAAAAGCTACCTGGGTGACATTGAGCCAATAACTCTCAGTCCAACCTACCTCACAGGATTGTTGTTGCACAGAAAAGAAAAGGAGTATTACGTATGTTTTCCACCTTGAGCTATTTCTAAAAATAATAAAGGTGAGATACAAACAAACAAACAAACAGATGTAATATGTATTTAAATAAGACATAGAGATGCAATTTATTTATTTTCCTCTATATGCAGTATTATTTTCAGTTTCAATATATCAGATCTCTACCAAATCTGCAGTCTAATTACTGCAAATATGAATAAGAAAAAAATAACTGGTCAATTGACAACATAAACTTATTTTAGCAATTTTTTTTTCTCCAAAGAGATTAAAATTAAGACAATTACCCCTCATGTGCCAACTAATCTTTGTCTCCTGAAATTGCATGAAGAAGTAATAAACTTATTTCCCACTATCCAATTACTTAAGCAATAATTACAAAAATGTTAACAATTGGGTGACTCTTTAATGGCCCAAAACAAAAGACCGCGGGGTTTTGTTGTGTTTTGGTTTTTTTGCTCTATGCATTATAAACTTGTAATTTTTCAAACATTATGAATGTGCAGGGTATACTCCATTACATTTATAAATTCATTAAAAGCCCTTCAAACCAGATAACATAATATAAGAAAGATTTGAAGTAATCCATAATTAAAGCTGTTAAATTCATCATGGTCTAGCAGTATATTTGATAGTTTACTATGTACATTCATGCATAAAAATGTTGAGTAAATAACACTTCCATTTCATTTTTCTAACACCTGGGATTTCACAGCATTCAGATGGAAGTGTTTATCGCTACAATAAATTTATATTTTCATTCTTGACTGCTGCATTCATTCATTGTTTTCATTTCTTTTCCTTAAAGGAAGGAGATACAACTCTATTCTGGCAATTATTAAATGCTCACAGTGTGATTTATTAACCATGCTAAGATTTAAATGTAGCAGTCAACTGTTCACTTCCTCACAAATAGTCTGGTTCTAGTTGGTGAAATATCAAAATGTCTATATGTTGTTTTCATTTTCCTCTGAGGTTCAAGCCTGCCCACCCTCTTCTGAATTGAGTTCAACCAGTTTCAGCTTGTAGAATAAGAACAAGGAGAGCTGGAAATGAGATGTCAAAAAAAACAAAAACAAACCAACAAAATAACCCTTCCAATAACACAACAAAATTATTTTTAAAGTGTGGTAGTTATTTCAGAGGCCTATTTTGTTATGCAAAGAAAATACAGTGTTGCCAAGATTATTAGCAACAGAAACATTTTTTTCAAGCTAAAATGTCAGCTTTAGGAAATAGCACTTTACCTGTGTATGCATTATAAACGGCTATTATTGGCTTACAGCTAAGATGCATAGGAGGCTTCAGTTCCTAAAATGAGATTGACCCATCTTCCCTCTCCTAGGCCACCCCAGAATTCTTTGCATGGTCCATGAACAGATTTGGAAGGTGACAAGAAGGCCTGTAAGAAAAAAAACGTTCAATAGGCAAATGCAATTTGATCGAAACAGAAAGATAAATTGATGCTTTTCATTGCAGAAACTGACAGAAACCTATTTTTCTTCTCTGTTAACCTTTTTGTTAAAAATCTGGTCGTAAGAAATACTGGTTGATGTTTATAATGCCATGGAAGACCAGCAATGTGCTGTTTCTTTCTAAGTTTGCATAATGCTCAGAATTCAATAGAAGAGAGTATCTGTAGCTCAGGTTGAATTGTAGAGTTCTTTGTGCTCTCTGAGCTTGGTTATTTGTTTGCAAACATTTCACTACCCATGTGTTTAATCATGACAAAAACTCCTTAATCTCACAACACATAGAGACTTTAAATGGTAAAACCATTAGCATTTTAAACCAAGCCAAATCCCAAAATGCTAGGGAATTCCTGTAAGCCTGGCATTCAGACAAATCAGCTATCCATAGAGATAAGCCAAATTTATAGATTCAAAAGAGACAGTAGAAAAACCTAAGAAAACAAAAAAGACTAGAGCACATCCCACTCTAGCTGTCAGCAACAGATAAGCAGGGATGAACACCAGACAAACAATGAGGCACAAAATAATACTTTAAACAAGAAACCACCAAGGAGGAAACCACTTCCCCACCAAAACTGGTAGGGCTAGCTACTACTGTACATATAAACTGACAGCAAACCCCACGATCATTCCTACTGATGATGTTATCTAAACTGGGAAATGAAATAACAGCAGCAAACAATTTGTCAACTCTTTCAGATAGTCCAGAAAATAAAAAAAGAACAAACACTACCCTTGTTGCAAGGTTACAATTAGAGGATCTTGCAAGTCAGAAAGCATTTCTCTCCTCCTTTACTTTCACTTTTTAGAAAACTAGGGAGCGTCCCCTCTGGGAGGTTTCCCATGTCCTTTTTTCCTTATGTGTTCTGCATGATGGTTGTGGCTCTTTTTTGCAGCTCTTCTTCCTGTCTCCCAAGATCATTCCCACATACCATTGTGCAACCAAGCACCAAGAACTACACGGTGTTCAGAATCTCCTAAAGCAAAGTTAGGCAACCCACACTAGATGGAAGACACACATCCTCTAGTCCCTGATTTGTGGCCCTGAAGTACTCAGAGGTACTTCAGGGCCACATGGGTAGAAAAATGGCCAATGTTGAAAATTATCATTCCCTTCTAAAATCAAATGAAAAACAGAAGAAAACTGTCTGTCTTGTGCTTTTTTATAATACTGCCACAGATCAGGTGGCTAAGTCATACTGTTGACACAGGAAAAAGAACACACCTCTTTAAAATGTTATGTTTAATTTTAACTGTCAATCAAAGGTACAAATAAACAGCTATTACAAAGAAAAATTAGAATCACAAATCAAAAATAAATCAGAAGGATCTCATGCAAAATTAATTCAATAGGAAACATATTTAAAATGCTGTATTTTGAGAGTCAAGGTAGATGGGGAATATGATACACATTGCCAAAATGTCTACATGTGTATATGAAGTATGATGTGGTCTGTATTCTCACTGCTGTATTTCACCAAAGGATGTGAAAACTCACAGTGGAGCATTTTAATCGAAAAACAGAGAGTGTCAGTGAAAACAAGCACAGCTTCATCACCTTCCATATCATTGCTCAACAATCCTTTAAGCTTTGCTTGTTTATTTTATGGAATCCTTGGTGCTCTCTTAGCTTGAGAGCATCAAGGACTCCATCATACAACCCTGAACTACATGTATTCTATTTAGTTTATTTTTACTGTCTTCAGAAAATATTTCATTCTCACTTGTATGTTTGCTTGCTTCAATGGAGCATAGATGCAGCCTGTAAAAAGCAAGACTACATACCTAGAATAGAAAAAGCAGATATTTGAAGGCAATGGTTGTAAGGACAGTAATCATGCTAGGATGGCTAGCATGATTGAAGATGGGCTGGTCAAATTCATTACGAATTTGTTAATTGCGACTTCCGGTTTGCAAGGTTTGGCGGCGGCAGGGATTCGCGATACTGCGCGATCCCTGCTGCGTTCGCCGCCAAGGTTCCCCCGACCCGTTTGGATCTGGGGGATATAGCTGCCCTGTAGAGGCAGCTGAAGACAGGGGGGATCTGGACAGGGGCTTGGAGGTGTCGCAGACCCCCTCCCCAGCCAGCAAAACCCCCTTTTCCCAAGGCGGAGGAACGGCGGTCAGCAATGGCCGCCACGAAGAAATCTGCAGCCGGACAAGCAGGTGCAGGAGGGAGAAAGTTGGAAGAATTATGAAAGCTGCTTTCAACCAGGACAAGGCAAGAGAAAGTGACCTGGAATCTTGAAGGCTGCTAAGTATACATTGTTTCTAGTGAGAGTTACAAGCTGCGAATATCCTAAAAGGGAAAGTTTTTGTTTTTTTTGTTTCACTCTCCTTCCTAACGTGACAGCGGATGGGAAAAATCTTTTTGGCTGTGAGTGGGAAGGGAGAGGGAAAAAAAATTGGAGCAAAATTTGAAAATAAGGAGAAGATTGCCTAGAACTTTAAAGAGTTACTAAACATCAATAAGGCTTCTAAAAGATATATTTTAAAGGGAACTTTGTGATTAAACTTTAACCCCAGAAAGAGAAAGTGAAGAAGGAGAAGGTATTTAAAAGAAACAGCTTGTTTGGATTGTTTGGTGATTTTGGAACTTCTGAGAATTATTTCTGATTAAAAGCACTTGGGTGGTTGTTTGGAAAAACTTTTTCTCTACACAATGGCATCACTTGTGGATGGACTGAAACTTGTATACCAAAAATATGAAGAAGAAAAGCAAGAAGGTAAAGATGTCCTTGGCACTCTTTTTCAATTTTTAGAAATGGCGGTTTATACTTATGTAAAGCTGAATGAGCAACAGGATGATGGGGACAAAGAAGAAGCCATCTTTGATGAACAAATAACTTTGGTCGGAGAAGGAAAAAAGAAAGAGAAAAAGGAAAAGAAGACTTTAAGATCTGGAAAAACAACCCAAAAAGAGAAAAATAAGGTGAAAAGGGGACATTATGTTAGGAAACAACAGAAAGGGGGAAAGCAGAATAAAAGGGAGGTGGAGAGACAAGGGGGTAAAGAGGACAAGGAGAAGAAGAAGCAAGGGAGAAAGGAAGGGATAAGAAGCCTTAATGGTGGGGAGCAAGATGTGAGAAGCAAAAGTTTTTTAGAGATAATGGATAAATTTTATTGAAAAGGGGATTCTAGAAAGGTATATAAGATTGCATTTCTATATTTGTATTTAGAAATAACCATAGAAAATTGGAAATAATATATAATTTAAAATGTGATAAAATACTTAGTATAACCTAGTGAAATTTTTGTTAAGAAAAAGGGAGCACTGTAATGAAATATGATTTAAGATATGTGATGTGGGGGGGGAAATAATTTTGGAAAGCATAAGTGTTCCCACAAAGGCATGATATTTAATTGAAATGAGTAAAATGCTTAAGATATAAATGATTGTTAATATTAATGATTAGACTGTTATCCTAGTGAAACTTTTTGTGAAATGAGAGATTTGAAGTAGAAGAAGGAGGAACATCATAATGAAATAATGAGCTATAATAGGTGATGTGGGGGGGGAATAACTATGGAAAATAGGTGCTCCCATAAAAGTATGTGATTTAACTGAAAAGTAATGTGTTAAATGTTTAAGATATAAATGAATATCAATATTAATAAATAGATTTGTATTGGTTTTGATAATATAGTATAATTTTAGAATGTACTAGACAGAATCCCAATGTAAGTTATGTGTTTTATATTAAGTATTATAAATATAGGGGAAAGAGATAAAGGCATTATACTCCATTTAGTGTATAGGAGAAGTTTTTTTTTCAAAGAAGAAAGATAAATGGATAGCTGGAAATAGAACAGACAAAGAATAATAAATATTATGATTCGAATTGAGAGGAGATAAATAAAATAAAATTGAGAAAATTTAAAAGAGAGGAGAAGTTATATAGAAAATTGAAAATGCTAACAAGATATGGAATGGTATATAAAATGAATATGAATTTGAATTTGTGTCTGTACCAAGAGTTTTAACCCGGGACCAAGCAACTTTCAGAAAAGAGATTTTTTATGTTTTTATGTTTTGTGTTTTTGTGTATTTATGTTTTGTATGTCTTTAAAAATTAATAAAATTTGTTCAAAAAAAAAAAAAAAAGAATTTGTTAATTGCACCTACATCTTCAAAAACAATTTACCACTGAATATCAATCTATGGCATGGGAAGCTGATTATTTTCATGCCCATCTTCTAGGCTGAGTAGAAATGTCTGTTGTGCTCTTTCTTGTCCATTTCCTGAAAATCATTGTCTTTGTAGCTAAGTTTCAGTCCTTGAAAACTGCAAGTTGATCACAAAACAATTGACCCTGAGAGTTTGAGAGAAAGTTTTTTTTTTCCCCTCCTGGGAGCTATGTATATCATGGAAAGGAAAGAAAAATCTCTGCTTGTTTGATTTCTGTTTCAACTAATCCTTGGCTGTACAAGGAATGAAATGTGTGGGTGAGAACAGCAGCAACCCCTTTCATTGCAAAGAAACCAGTACACAAGGTACAGCTAAGGAACAGTGTCGCAAATTATTACTATGTCATTGTGAGAAAGCTTTATGCTGACTGTAGTATGTAGATGTGATTAAAAGTACAGTTTGGTTTTGCCCTGTATAATTCAAACATAGTTTTATAATCTTTACATTATTTGCATGAGTCACAATGCACAAAGCACTCTCAGGGAAGTGTGCTAAAATATTACGGAATGTATTTACATTTTTCCATATAAAAGTGATTCTTTTTTTTCCAAATGTCATTAATGTGTTGTTATTGTTTTGAACTGGTAATAATTAACCCACTTTTCCCTTTCTTCAATAGCTATCAAGAAGGTTCAACACAAGAAATATGAGTTAAATATCAGGGTCATCCATCTTATCTGACAAAGGTGAAGTATTGAACAGAAGCAATTAACAGCATTAGCTAGCAAAAAGTTCCAATATAAACAAACATTTGCATTAATAATGACAATAAATCTGTAAGTAACAAAACTAAAATTCCTTCAGAGTGCAAGGCATTCAAATATATCAGACCATAGTCCCTTGTACTTCAGTACAGAATGGTGTGACAGATGGAAAGATCTGTAGTTTGCCAGAAACAGCAAGTTACTATACAGATCCTAAGCAGAAGAAATGATGAGAGCCACCTACCTGAAAAAAAACCACTGACATCAAAAACATTTGAGATAAAGACCAAGCCAAGAATAAATCACTTAATACTTTTTTGGAAGCAAAGCTTGAGCCTATGTTCCAAGACAACAATGCTTAAAACTAGGAAATAAAAAGTAGGAACTGTGCACAAAAATGGATCCTGGAAATCATTATCATAATATCACAGAGAAAAACTGTTAGGTGTAAGGTCCAGTACAATGCTGAAGTTGAAGGTTAATGATACAAAGACAGATTAGCGCCAAGGACTGGATGACTGCAGATGCCTGTGAGTTCTTATGATTTAATAGATATGCAATGCAAAATACTACTTGAGTCCCCCTCCTTTTTTTAATTAAGAAGTACATTAAAATGAGAAACATGAACAGTTTCAATTTTTTAACCTCATGTGGCAAGCAAACTAATTGCATGGAATTCCATTGTGAATTCCTCCCTTGTCCCAAAAGCACATAACACAGCTAAGCCATTTGCCTTTTAAATTTGCAAGATGACAGCCTCTCCTTCTATGCTCAAGATTTTACTCTAAAGTACTTCTAAACATATTTACATATTATGAAGTGAGCTTAATTTATGTGTTCATTGTTCCATTTGTAACTCCATCTATTTCCTAATTTTAGAGTTAAGGAAGGGCTCCTATAGATTAAGGGCAGTTGCCTCTCATAGTCAGGCTGGGCAATGTTTTTTCCTTGGCTGCAAAACCTTTGATAATCATCATCTCAGGTCATCTTCAAGATTTCTGCATTAAGTAAAAATATCTCTATAGCGCCACACTTTTTGAACTGTAACACAACCCTAGGAGGAATCATGCCCAACAATGCTCTTCTTCAAAGTTGCCCTCAAGCCATTAATACTTTGGCAATACAAATGATACCCAATAGGCACGCACGCCCCCAACTACCTCAATTCCAACTTCTACCGGCCTTAAATGCAAACTACTCAATGCAAGAAGCCTCGTGAATAAAATACCTGAATTTCTCTTCCTCCTAAATATGGCTAACTTCGACATTATATTTGTCTGTGAAACATGGCTCAATGCATCTCTCCCCGACTCCATTACCACAGTAAGAGACTATCATGTTTACAGATCAGATCGTGAAAATCGTCGAGGAGGTGGAGTTGCTATATTCTATAAAAAATCCTTACATCTAAAAAATATCCAAGTTACCCAGGAGTTTGCCCTTCCTGAAACCATCATCTGTGAACTATCCTCAAATATCACAATTCGATTCTTACTATGTTACAGAGCACCTGATTATGACATCGAACATGTAAACAAGCTAAATACATTACTAACATGGGCTGCATCCTGCCCATACCCTTTTATCCTTCTTGGTGATTTCAATCTACCTCATATTAACTGGACCCTAAATGATTGTACAACTGAAATCATACACACAACCTTCTACAATGCTATTACAAATCTGGGACTGGAACAACTAGTAACCAACAACACTAGACTAAACAACTGCCTCGATCTCATCTTCTGCAACAGTTTGAACCTAATCTACGGAATACAATCTAAAGAACCCTTTTCCAGTAGTGACCACAATATGATCGACTTTTGTCTCAACATACATCCACACAAAAATCACCACAATGATGTAATCCCCTATTGTAACTTCAAAAAGGCAACTATGATCTTATAGACAACGATCTCTCATCCCTTGATTGGCAATCTCTATTCACTGGATGCAATACTGTTGAAGACCATTATAACATATTTTTACTTGAAGTCAAAAGAGTCATCAAACTATATGTACCAACAACAACTCCCAAAACAAAACAAAAAAGCAGATTACCCATATCAATAAGGAAACTTCAATCCAAAAAGAGATCACTCTGGCGGAAAAACAAATCTGGTCACGTTGCCAATTTCAAAACCGATACAAAAATCTATGCCACCAGATAAAGACCGAATGCACCAATTATCACATTAAACAAGAGGAAAACCTTCTAAGCACCAATTCCACCCGCGCTTTTTACAATTTTGTAAACAACAAACTAAAAGACTCAAGGTCCATCCCTCCCTTGATAGGACCTGATGGTAAAGACTGCAACGACGACACCATTAAAGCCAACATCTTTAACACATTCTTCGCTCAGTATTTGTAAACAGCAATGGATCATGCCCAGTATTTCCTAGCCGTACCACAGATAACAACAATGATCTAATACATATCGATTTCACAGAAGACAATGTTGAAAAAGCAATACGCAACCTAAAACCATCTCTATCTATTGGACCGGATGGAATATGTGCCTACTTCTTAAGAAAGCTATCCTCTGCCATAGCCAAACCTCTAAGCATAATCTTTGAAAAATCTTTCAGAACCAGCTCCTTGCCCAACCTATGGTCACAAGCCACAGTCATCCCCATCTTCAAAAAGGAGACCCAAGCCTAGTTGAAAACTACAGGCCAATCTCCTTATGCTGCGTCACCTGTAAAGTCATGGAATCAATTATTAACCAATCCATCATCCTTCACTTAGAGACAAATAACCTACTCTCCAATAAACAATTTGGTTTCAGGAAAAAACTATCCTGTAATCTGCAACACTTACACTGCAAAAACATATGGACGACACAACTCGACCAGGGCAAAACAATAGACGCAATCTACATAGACTTCTGTAAAGCCTTTGATTCAGTGGTACACGACAAACTACTCCTAAAAATAAAATCCTATGGTATCTCTGGTCAACTGAATAACTGGATAGAAGCATTCCTGTCAAACAGACAACAAATGGTCAAAATCGGGAACGTCCTATCAAATCCAGTACCTGTCAATAGTGGTGTTCCCCAAGGCAGTGTTCTAGGACCAACTCTCTTCATACTCTACATAAACGACCTCTGTGATCATATTAAGAGCAATTGCGTTCTCTTCGCTGATGATGTAAAGCTGTTCAATACCACAGACAATACTGCTACCCTACAAAAAGATCTTGACTATGTATCCGAATGGTCAAACAAATGGCAACTTCAAATCTCAACAAATAAATGCTCTGTCTTACATATTGGCAAAAAAATCAGAAAATAAAATACAAGCTGAATAGTCAAGATCTTGTTGATGACCCAAGCTCTGTAAAGGACCTTGGAATACTCACCTCTAATGATCTAAGTGCTAGAGCACACTGCAACTACATAGCCAAAAAGGCATTAAGAGTTGTTAACCTAATCCTACGTAGCTTTTCTCTGGTAATATCACACTACTAACCAGAGCATACAAAACATTTGCTAGACCAATACTCGAATACAGTTCATCAGTCTGGAATCCACACTACGTATCTGATATTAGCACAATTGAGAAAGTCCAGAAATATTTCACAAGAAGAGTTCTCCACTCCTCTACTCGCTGTAGAATACCTTATGCCACCAGACTTGAAATTCTAGAACTAGAAAACCTTGAATTACGCTGCCGTCTTCGGTCTGACTTAAGCATGGTATACAAAATCATACATTGCAATGTCCTACCTGTCAATGAATACTTCAGCTTCAACCATAACAACACAAGAGCACACAATAGATACAAACTCAAAGTAAACCGCATCAAACTTGATTGCAGGAAATACGACTTCAGCAATAGAGTGGTTCAATTTACCTCATTGGCAAATACTAACTACCTGGACTCTTGTAGTTTCTTCCCCTTAACCCAAAAAAACTTTAACCTTAGATCTGCCTCTAAATTGCTATTGACAGCCTCCTTCTACCCCTTTCCTAAGACGTCTAGACATATTTGCATATTAAATGAGCTTAATTTACGTGTCCATCGTTCCATTGTCACTCATCTGTTTCTTTTAGTATCCTATAGATTAAGGGGTTGTCTCTTATAGGCTGGCAATGTTTCCTTCTGCAAACCTTGATAATCACATCTCAGGTCATCTTCAAGATTTCTACATTAGTAAATATCTCTATAGCCCTTTTTGACTGTACAACCCTAGGAGGAATTGCCAAAATTCTTCAAACCCTAAACTAATACTTTGAATACAAATAAAATAAATTCAACTCAGGTTTACTGGTCCACATTGTTCTTTATTAAAGTCATATATCTTCAACAGTTGGAGTTGTTTAATCCATTTTAGTTGCTAGCCATTTCAATTCTTCTGTATTATTCTTCAGATAAACCTATCTTCTAAAGATAGCCCATCTATGGTCTTTCTTTCCTTTCCCATATAAACAAAAGTACCTTTACTCTCCTTATCAATAAAGCGAGCAGACTTGTTTGTTTAGCCAAATACAGAGAACAACTATGGAACCTGAGAGAGGATGAAGCAATTATGGGCTCAAATAGGCAGTAGAAGTCTGAAATTGAAATTAATCAGGTTCTCACCAATGAAGGATTCACAAGTAGAAAGTGTATCATTGTGTCTAGTCCAAGCAGAAGTTTTTTATGAGCAAGGCAGCACCATTGCAAAATTGCAGTGAAGTAGAACTTTCAAATTAAGTAAGTGGAAAATAGGACATGTTATTTTTGGATGCAAACTGAAAGTTAAGAAGATAGAGGTTTCTTCCTAAACAAAAGGTTAGTGACATGCTGGTAATATTTGAAATAGAAGAAATAGCAATAGCAGTTACACTTATATACCACCCCATAATGCTTTACTGCATTCTCTGGATGGTTTACAGTGTCAGCATATTGTCCCCAACTATCTGGGTCCTCATTTTACCAACCTAAGAAGGATGGATGGTTGTTAGGATTGAACTCTAGACTGTGGGCAGAGTTAGCTTGCAATACTGCATTCTAACCACTGCGCCATCAGGGTTCGAGAAACTCTATTGAAATGAATAATCTAAAAGGAATTTTTTTTTTTTGCTAAACAACAAACAACTTAGGAAAGCAATAGAAAGTACTGCATATCATCAACACTAAAAGGCCAAATATTACAGCTGTAGTCAGAATAATGGGCAGAAAGGTATCAGTCTACAAAAATGAGACTGGCAAGTAATAAAGAAAATAATGAGATACCTGAAGGTCATGCTTCACAAGAAGCCAAGAATACCAGTGCACACAGACCTGAGACTAATTGGTTTTGTGCTCAAATTGAACTGGTGTCACAAAGGACTATAAATCTACTACATGATACCTATTTCAGCTCAGGAAAAGAATCATTATCTAGGCTTGTCTTATCCTCAACAGAAGCAGAGAACATTGTTGGCACCTCATACAAATGAAAATCAATGTGGTTGGCACATTTGCAGATGCGCATAAACCTATTCTGGAAGACAACCAAGGATATATCAAGGTAGTGCAGAAAAAGAGAGTAAATCCATCCTCCAAACATACCAATATCAAATGTGATGTCAAAGATTTCCAGAAACAAGGAATGATGGAGATACAATATTGCCCTATGAAGGAAATGGAAGCTGCAGTGCTTATCTGGCCCCTATCCAATGATCATCACTAATACCTTAAGAAGAATACAAATTTTCAAATGTAACCTAATGAGATAAAGTATTGAAGAAAAATACTATATATGCATATTATTATAATGCCACTCAAATTTTTCATGCCATAAGATTCTAACTGAACCTGATCTATATGGTTAGAGGAAGAAGAGATATAGCAATGTGACTTAGATTCTATAACCAATCAAGAAACCGGTTGTCATTCAAACAGTAACTAATTTAATCTTATTGCTGCAGCAGTTGATTGGATAGATCTTGCCTTCTCTTAAGGAATTTGATGTGATCTGTGTATGGGTTTACCTTTATTTTATTCCACAATAAAATCTATGAGATTTGTTGGGCTGAGAAAAAATGATTGAGCCAAAATCATTCAGTGAATTTCTACAACTGAGGATAGATTTCCACTTGAGTTTTTCCAGTGCTGGTCCAAAACTTTAATCATTTGCAAGCTTTCTATTACTACTCTTTTTTTTTCCTTAGCTGAAAGAAGCAAAATCTACACAGTATTGAACATAGTACAGATAGTCCTGGACTTATAAGAGTTTGTTTACTGACCGTTCAAGTTTAACAGCACTAAAAAATGTCTTATGACCTTTTTCTCACACTTATGATCACTGCAGTATCCCCATAGTCAAGTAATGAAAATTCAGATGATTGCCAACTGACTCATATTTGTGATGGTTATAGTGTCCCACAGTCATGGAATCACCTTTTTCAATCTTCTGATGAGCAAATCCAATGAGGAAATTAGATTCACTTAACTGTATTACTAACTTAACACCTGCAATGATTTATTTAATCTGCAGCAAGAAAGGTGGTAAAATGGGGCAAAACTCAATAACTGTCTTGCTTAGAAATTTGGGCTCAATTGTGGTCATAAGTTGAGGACTACCTGCATTTCTACTTGGGGTCAGTGTCTAATGCTGGTTGTGTTGTTTCCAAATTATTGAGTTGGATGTTTTTCATTTTTTTTTCATTTCTTTAATATTTTAGTAAATTCTTCTGTGATAGGCAATTTGGTGTGGTAGTGTCATGCCCCTGTCAGAGTCTGAATCTGAGGAGGAAGACAAACAGCTGACAGGGATTGGGAGTGTGGCTCCATTGGCTGTGGAGAAAACTGGAGGGCAAAGTCTGGCTGGGCAGAGTAGGGAATAGGTAGAACAAGGGAGATGGAGTTCAGAGGAAAACCCAGGCCCAGCCCCTCTTCATCCCAGGGCACTCAGGGAGGAATGGAGAAGAGAGCAATGTGGGTTGCCTGGCTTACAGGGGAGGAAAGGGCCCTGATTCCCTTCATTAGCCACAGCTAGGAAGAGAGTTTAAAAGAAATGTATGCTGAGTGCAGAAACTGCTGGGAGCAAACGTGAGTTTATCTTGTGTTGACTTTGGTTATCTGTGTTCCTGGCATCTTCCCAACTGTGTTGAGTTATTGCTGTGCCTTCATGTCTGGAATTCTTCCTCCTGCCCTGTCGGACTAATTACCTCATTTTGCCTTGATTGGACTTATAATTACAGTTTTTGTTGACCACATTTTGGACTTGATTTTCTGCAGCCAAAGGCTGTTCCTGGGAGAGTTTTTATCCAGCCAGAAGGTAACTAGGACATTGGGGGCAAAGTTGGAGCTAATAAATGGACTCCTACTGATTATCTGGCTGTGTTGCCTTTGTGCCATGCCCTGCATCATCACAGGTAGTTGAGGTTCTAGAATAGAAACTGGGAGACCATGAGTTTTAGCCCCTTTTAAAAACAAAGCCAGATGGGTAATCTTGGGCCAATTACTCTTTCTCAGCCCTAGGAAGAAGGCAGTGGCAAACTACTTCTGAAATGTTGCCAAGAAAATTGGAGTAACTTTTCTAGGCTATTACCAGGAATCAAGACTCCTGAATCAAAGGCATACAACATGCACAAAAATACTTCTACAGATAATCATTGTTTAATGACTGCTTTGTCTGGTAGTTATTTGCACTAAAATAGTGATGAAAAGGTGACCATGCCTCACATTTATGACCTTTACAGGTCTGTAAAATGAGAGAAAGATGAAGTACAATTATAAACACAGTCACAGTTTCACTTAGCATTGGCTTCACTTAACTGCCAAGTTGCCAGTCCTTATTGTGATTGTTTAACAAGGACTCCTGTATTCAACTCAAAGAGCCTAAGATTCTGCAAAGAAATCATAGCAACCAGTCATAGTATCCAATTTATGCTGCCAAAAAGTGTCCTATTAATATGTATCTCAGCACATGGGAGCCCAAGCCAAGGCTTAAATGAACATGATTACTCTAGTTTAAGATAAATAGATGGACAGAAACGAATTATTAAACATTTGATTTGATTTTAAAAACTGAACAGTTACAAATCATAGAGGACATGCCAATACAAAAAGACATAAACTTACTTCATGCCAAGAAAGGTACAATTATTGTAGGATATATGTCATATTTTCATGCACACTATTGCCTTAGATGGTTAGAATACTCTGGGACTTCTATGTCCTATTGCCAAACATTTTGCTCTAAGTGACCCAGAGTTATCACTAGCATATGTTCTTTTTTCTATTGAGCAATAACGTATAGTATCTTTAAGCATGGCGCTACACTTGACTTTTGAATGGCATACACTGCAACCAGTGTAAGAGAGGCCCATCAGTAGGCATATTTGCCGTCAACTCCTTTTCTATGGAGTTGCCTAATCCAGAATGAAGGATGACCCTGATCTCATAGTTTTCTAGAAGCTGACAAATACTTGTTTTTTTCCAGAAATGTTTAGTTACTGATTGTGGAGTCATTGAAACCTATGTATTTCTCATCTTATCTAATTATCAAATATAATATGTATTATTAATTATTTTTATTATCTGTAAACTGCCTAGAATTCACACTGAGATAAATTGCATAGACATCAGAGTTGGTATTCAGCAGATTCTGACCAGTTCTGGAGAACCGGTAGCGGACATTTTGAGTAGTTTGGAGAACCGGCAAATACCACCTCTGACTAGAGATTTACAGTCTCCTTCCCCTTGCCATGCTCACCAAGCCACACCATAGAACCAGTAGTACAAAAATTTGAATCCCACCACTGATAGACATGTTTGTTCCAGCTTAAAGGAGGAAAAAGAAGGGAAAATATTACTACAAGATGGGGTTGAATAAGGGGGGAAAGTAAAGTCACAAGAAAAATGGACAAAAATAGAACATTGAGACAAAGAAGGTGGAGAGAAAATAAGAAACTGAAAAGGAAAGAAATAACTCTGTTTAAGCATTACAGATGGGATTAAATTAACCAGGCAAATGGCCAGTTCTAAGCTACAGCTAATTTTCAAAACTATCCATATTTTTCAGTACTGGTGTTTGCTGTATATTCATCCATTCACAATGCATCTTCTATTATAATCAAACTGAAAACAACTCTCCTCCGTCCCCCAAAAGAACAATTTATGGTAAATTTGGGAAGTGTCATGCCCCTGGTGCAGACTGACTCTGAGGGAGAGGAGGAACAGCCAACAGGGAGTGGAAGTGTGGCTCCGGAGGTTGTGGAGGAAGCTGGTGAAGGTCAGAGGCTGGCTGAGCAGTCAGAGGAGGACCCAGGCCCATCCTCTATCCATCCTAGGACACGCAGGGAGAAGAGGATAAGGGAGAGACGTGGTCTACTTGGGAGGAGAGGGCCTTGATCCTCTTCATGGATTGCAGCTATGACAACTGAATAAGAGTATGGAGCTGCGTACTGGCGAACGCTGGAAACAAAGCATGTAAATATCTCTAGTTTATAGTTCCTCTCTGAGTTTGGCGTCCTTCCCAGTGTGTGTTATCTGGGGACATCCTCCATCCTTTATCTTGCCTGGTTTGTGTTGCTTTTTTCCTTCTTTGTGTAACTGTTTGCGTGGGAGTGTTTTTGTCTTTCGTCAAAGATATTCGGAGCTTGGAAGCAAACTGAAGAAATAAAAGGGGGTTCACCTGTTTTCTGTAACTGTATTTGTTTTGTATCCCACCCTGGGTCATCACAGGAAGCCTCATTTTTTTATTAGCTCAGTATGGTATAGAACATTCTATTGAGGTTACAATTTAATTAAACATAGCATTTAAATATGTTATCCTTTATATTTATACTATGCCAATAATTTATGGATTTCCTTTTACCTTCACTTCGGGCAAATTTCAAACACTCCAGAGTTGATATGGAGGGATATACACAATGAAATGTGGAGGAGAAAAAATATCTGTTCGACTGCTAAATGCAATTCTGTCTTTGGATACATATAATTCTATATCTGCATGTGCATATGTATACAATTTGCATACGTTAAGTTTAAAAATATGATTCATAATATTCATAGTTGAGAAATACACAACACTATTTCTTTCCTCTTACATTCTTTTCTACTAAAGGAAAAGAGAAAGAAAGAAAAAAAGCACTTTCAATAAAAGCTTTTTTTTTTTTTTAGAAAAAACCAATTTTCATAGCATATATTTTAAAACCATCCACATTTTACTAACCATAGAGCAGTAATAAACATCTGAACATAATAAGGAGAAAAAAAACCTTATAGAAGTTTTTGCACTCCTAATAGTACTGTAATGGCTAGTTTCCCTGTAGTTCGAACGAGAATTAATTATTTTGACCTCTTAAACCAATTCAATTATTCTGAATTATATCTAGATTTTTTGAAATATCCTTTATAATCCAGATTTTAATAGTAATAAATTATAACATATTAATAAACTCTTCAAAAATCAGAAGGAGTCTGGTAGCATCTTTGCAGACTAACACATTTTTAAAAAAAACCAATAACCATAAGTTTGTATGAGTGACAGCTGACTTCATCAGATGCATGAAATGGCTAAAATGATTTGAATTTAAGCAGGAACGAAGCAGAAGGAAAATGGACGTGGGCATTAGAAAGGCAAGTAATGCAGGTACAGATTCCATGTGAGACAGATTATAAATGCCTTGCATTTAACAATTTTAAAAACTCACTGCTTTTGTTGAGCTCTTCTGAATTTTTTGCTTTTAAGTAACACATCAATTGTTGCAATTTTTAATATTTGATTCCTGACCAAATTTCATCATTTGGGGAAAATAGCCATATCTCTTAATAAAGGATCATTTGTATTTGCATTATTAGTTGTAAATCCAAATAATCCTAATAAACCTATTCCAGGATTGCTTAAAAATTGTACATAATATTTAATAGTTATTATAAAATATTATCAAAGAGAATACAGGTAGTCCTCAACTTACAACAGTTTGTTTAGTGATTGTTCAAAGTTACAACAACACTGAAAAAAAGTGACTTATGACTGATTTTCACATTTACGATCTTTGCAGCATCCCCATGATTATGTGATCAAAATTCAGATGCTTGGCAAGTGGTTCCTATTAATGTCTGTAGCTGGGCCCCGGGGTCATATGATCAAGCAAAGTCAATGGTGAATCCAGATTCACTTAACCATCAGGTTACTAACTTATCAAATGCAGTGACTCATTTAGAACTGTGGCAAGGAAGGTCATAAAATGGGACAAAACTCACTTAACAAATGTTTCGCTTAACAACAGAAATTTTGAGGCTCAATTGTGGTGATAACTAGCCAAGGACTACCTGTATTGAAATTCAGAAAAAGAAAATTGACCAATTCCTCATTTATCCCTTTAAAAATTGAAAATAATCTTATTTAGTATGATTTCAATACATTTGGATTATGTGTGCTCACACTGAAAGCACCAAAAATCATAATTTACATTTTGATAATGATCAAAAATGAATATAGGTATGTAGCCAAGAGGGGAAGACTGATTATAAGTATTACTTACCATATAATTTTGTATAATCATTTTCTAAATTATAAAAGCAAATGGCTAAATATAAAATAAATGGAATGACATGACCAATTGCTTTTGGATAATTGATCACTTTACAATATTAAGAATAAAGAACCACACATTCATTTCAATTATTCAAATCTGCACATTTGATTTGTATATCAATTGTATAGAAAGAATTTTGACCTTTTAAACACTGGTATCCAAGAAAACTCACGAGAATACCATGGACAACCCAGAAAACAAACAACTCAGAGCCAATCAATCCAGAATTTATATCTGAGACAGAAATGATCAAGCTAAATTACTGCGTTTTGGAGACATTGAATGAAGACCTAGTTACCTTGATAAGTTCATAATATTGAGAAAAGTGGAAAGAAAATAACTTGCAGCAAAATGAGTGGAGCTTGATTGCAGAAGTGATTGTTACAACACTGGGAGTGTTGAGGACTGAGTTGGGAGCAGATTATCCTGGAGCGCTATCTATGTTGTCATGAAGAGATGATGGTTTATAATTAACATTAACTTCATGTAGTTAAGTTTTCATTATTATTATTATTATTACCTTTATTGTCAGAGTACAACATGTGTACAATGAGATTGACTGAGCCTCTCTTCATGCACAACTCACCAACACAAGTCACAGTGAGAGCAGAAGTCCCTAACCCAGTCCCAATTAAAACCCATTAATACTTTTAATATAATATCAGCATTCAACAATCTTGTTTAGCTGTAAGTTTCTACAAGTTTTCTCATTAACTTCAAACTTGTGATGTTGTGCATTGTCCTTCATCATGAGATACTTTTTAGGTTCAAATTCTTTTTTATTTTATATTATTTATTTTGTCAAGCAATTATAAGATAACAGGTGTAAGTATAAACATAGTTATGGATACATGAAATGGATACATATAAGAAAAATAAAAAAGAAACAATAGGACAGGGATGGTAGGCACGTTGGTGTGCTTATGCACGCCCCCTACAGACCTCTTAGGAAAGGAGTGAGGTCAATAGTAGATAGTCTAAGGTTAAAGTTTTTGGGGTTTGGAGAAGAAACCACAGTCAGGTAGAATATTCCAGACATTGACCACTCTGTTGCTGAAGTCGTATTTCCTGCAATCAAGTTTGGTGCGGTTTACCTTGAGTTTGTATCTATTGTGTGCTCTTGTATTGTTATGATTGAAGCTGAAGTGTTCATTGACATTGCACATGCATAATTTTATATATTATACTTAGATCAAACCAAAGGTGACATAGTTCTAGGTCTAGAATGTCAAATCTGGTGTCATAAGGTATTCTGCAACAAGTAGAGGAGTGGAGAACTCTTCTTGTGAAATATTTCTGGACTTTCTCAACTGTGTTAATATCAGATACATAATGCGGGTTCCAGACTGATGAGCTGTATTCAAATATTGGTCTAGCAAATGTTTTGTATGCTCTCGTTAGTAGTGTGATATTACCAGAGAAAAAGCTACGTAAGATTAGGTTAACAATTCTTAATGCCTTTTTGGCTATGTAGTTACAGTGGGTCTAGCACTTAGATCATTAGAGATGAGTATTCCAAGGTCCTTGGCAGAGTTTGGATTATCAACAAGGTCTTGACTATTCATCTTGTATTTTATTTTCTGATTTTTTTGCCAATATATAATAAAGAACATTTATTTGTTGAGATTTGAAGTTGCCATTTGTTCGACCATTCTGATATTTAGTCAAGGTCTTTTTGAAGGGTAGCAGTATTGTCTGTGGTATTGAACAGCTTTACATCATCAGCAAAGAGAACGCAGTTGCTCTTAATATGATCACAGAGGTCATTTATGTAGAGTATGAAAAGAGTTGGTCCTAGAACACTGCCTTGGGGGACACCACTGTTGACAGGTACAGATTTGATAGGACGCTCCCAATTTTGACCATTTGTTGTCTGTTTGACAGGAATGTTTCTATCCAGTTATGCAGGTGTCCAGAGATACCATGAGATTTTAGTTTCAGGAGTAGTTTGTTGTGTACCACTGAATCAAAGGCTTTAGAGAAGTCTATGTTGATTGCGTCTATTGCTTTGCCCTGATCGAGTTGTGTAGTCCATATGTTTTTGCAGTGTAAGAGTTGCAGATTACATGATAGTTTTTTCCTGAAGCCAAATTGTTTATTGGAGAGTAAGTTGTGTGTTTCTAAGTGGAGGATGATGGATCGGTTAATAATTGCTTCCATGACTTTACAGGTGATGCAGCATAAAGAGATTGGTCTGTAATTTTCAACTAGGCTGGGGTCTCCCTTTTTGAAGATGGGGATGACCATGGCTTGTGACCATAGTTTTGGCAAGGAGCTGGTCCTGAAAGATTTTTCAAAGATTATGCTTAGAGGTTTGGCTATGGCAGTGGATAGCTTTTTTAAGAAGTAGGCACATATTCCATCCAGTCCAATAGATAGAGATGGTTTTAGATTGTGTAGTGCTTTTTCAACATTGTCTTCTGTAAAATCGATATGTTTTAGATCATTGTAGTTGTCTGTGGTTCGACTAGGAGATACTGGGCATGATCCATTGCTGTTTACAAATACTGAGCCAAAGAATGTGTTAAAGAGCTTGGCTTTAATAGTGTCGTCGTTGCAGTCTTTACCATTAGGTCCTTTCAGGGGTGGGATGGACCTTGAGTCTTTTAGTTTGTTGTTTACAAAATTATAGAAAGCACGGGTAGAATTGGTGCATAGAAGATTTTCTTCTTGTTTAATGTGATAATTGGTGCATTCAGTTTTTATCTGGTAGCATAAATTTTTGTATCAGCTTTTGAAGTTGGCAACATGACCAGATATGTTTTTCCAGCAAAGTGATTTCTTTTTGGATTGAAGCTTCCTTATTGTTATGGATAATTTGTTTTTTCTGGTTTTGGGAGTTGGTAATGATACATATAGTTCGATGACTCTTTTGACTTCAAGTAAAAATATGTTGTAATGGTCTTCTACAGTATTGCATCCAGAGAATAGAAATTGCCAATCAAGGGATGAGAGATCGTTGTTTGTAAGATCATAGTTGCCTTTTTTGAAGTTATAATTAGGGATTCCTTCGTTGTAATGATTTTTGTGTGGATGTATGTTGAGACAAAAGTCAATCATGTTGTGGTCACTGTTGGAAAAGGGTTCTTTAATTTGTATTCCGTAAATTGAATTCAAACTATTGCAGAAGATGAGATCGAGGCAGTTGTTAAGTCTAGTGTTGTTGGTTACTAGTTGTTCTAGTCCCAGATTTGTTACTGCCTTGTAGAAGGTTGCACGTGTGGGTTCAGTTGTACATTCGTTAAGGGTCCAGTTAACATGAGGTAGATTGAAGTCACCAAGAAAGATAAAAGCATGTGGGCAGGATGCTGCCCATGTTAGTGGTGTATTTAGCTTGTTTGCATGTTCAATGTCATAATCAGGGGCTTTGTAACATAGTAAGAACTGAAATGTGATATTTAAGTACAGTTCACAGACGATAGTCTCAGGAATAGCAAGCTCCTGGGTAACTTGGATGTTTTTTTAGATGTAGGGACTTTTTATAGAAGATAGCAATACCACCTCCTCTACGAATTTCATGATCTGATCGGTAAACATGATAGTCTTTTACTGTGGTAATGGAGTTAGGGAGAGATGCGTTGAGCCATGTTTCACAGACAAATACAATGTCGAATTTAGCCGTATTTAGTAAGAGGAGAAATTCAGGTATTTTATTTACAAGGCTTCTTGCATTGAGTAGCTTGCATTTAAGGCCAGTTGTGATTGGAATAGAGGTAGTTAGGGGCAGGCATGCCTAGTTTTGAGTGATGTTGGATTGGATGGGGTGGGGTTGGATGGAGATTTTAGTTTTAGTTTTAGGAGTAGTTTGTTGTATACCACTGAATCAAAGGCTTTACAGAAGTCTATGTAGATTGCTTTTACTGTTGTTCCATTAAATTTATGCTTCAGAAGTGAAAAAAATATGAAACTCTTTCAGGGTTCAAAATGACTTTTGAAAGTTTTTTTTAAAGGTTTCTGTTGGACTTTTATCTGTGGGATCTGCATAGCTATTCGGCATATTATAATATTTCTCTTCTGTCAGCAATTTACTTCTTCAGATGGAAAAGGGGCTTTGGGAATGGCAATCAGAAACTTTTGTTCCATTTTTTTTCAGTTTTGTCTAAGATTGTCTATTTGTGATTTAAACTGTTCCAGTCAATATGGTAATTAGTCCTGCTAAATTAGGATGAATCATTGAAAAACCAGGGTCAGTTTTCTAACATAATATAATATTCTGATTTAGTGAAGTATTTATAGGCATAAAATATTTATCATTATTCAGTTCCCAGAAGTTATGTCTTCTACAAGAAAACTGTATTTATATTGTATTTAGAACTGTATTTATGTGGATATGATAATTGGATATATTAAGCCAAACAATAGAATAATAGAGAGAGAGAAAGAGGTACACAGAGCAAAGCTGATTTTCAGGAAGTAAGGAATAGGAAGAGGACGTCTTAATGTCATCATAAATCTTTTTTTTTCTAAAGAATTTAAAAAAATCAAGAATATTCTTTATAATCTATTAATACTCCCTCCTCCATATTCCAAAAACCTTTAAACAGCAGAAACCAATAATATATAAAATTATCCTGTAATTATTTGCGTAGTTTAGAGTATAATCCATTGAATTATGTTCACAAATTGTTAACCTAAGGTATAAATATATGTGAAACCAAGATGGAGTACTAGGGGAGAATTTGTAATTGGGAGGCCACAAAAAAATTAATTCATAACATAAGCTAGTGTTCCATTAACTGACAGTAACTATTCACAAAACAGTTAAGAGGTTTCACTTTCTCACATTGATGAGCTGATTTAATTTTTAAAAAATAAAAAAACTTTGTTCTTATGTCTCATTGTTGTTAATATGCTGGTTAGTTTCCCCATTTGGTTGCTTGCTAAAAATAATGCAGCTGAAGCCGATAGGTTGACTTTATGGCTCATCATGGCAGATATATTCATCATTAACCGTTATGCTGATATCCAGAATATTTCTAGCATGTCTTTACAAATTCTAAACTCACTAAATTAGCATTTTTCTTTACATTGAAAAAGAGACTTACATACCAGAAGGCTATTTAATTTGTTTCTTGGTTAGTTTAAAAGATTTGTATAGCCACACATCTTAAAGCCCAACTCTGAGCTGGTTCACAACAACAGTAAAATCACAAAACCATAAAAACCTTAAAACCACAAAATTAAAAACTTGGCACCTCAGTCATCTACCTGGATGACCCAACAACCAAGATGGCCTCATTCTACCCCAATTTCTTGTTTCATCTCACAATAGTGATATTTCCTTCAAACCCCCAAATCACCAAATTTTGATAACTCTAAGGGTTGATATTTCTGACATATAAGATTAAAATGAATGTAAATTGAATCTCCTTTCATAAAAATACATTTTATTTAATGTTTAGAGAATTTTCATTAATGTAATTTCTTAACTGTTCATCTTTTATTGTCCTGAAAACATCTTAATGTCTAGTATGCTTTGATAACATTATTCTTGTTAAACATAATCTACCAACGCTAATAATTGTTGCAAATTTTACTTAAAAATTAAATAGGGTACTTAGAAATTGCTTAGAGATATTCTTTTTCCTTATATGTAGGCAACTTCCATTAAACAAGAAGTATATTTAAGTGTCATTCAGATCAGACACCAACATATTTTAAAAACTTCATTCACTGATATTGTTTATAGGTGAATCACATTATGATGCAGTCTGTTTTTCATTTTTCTTTAACTAATAAGAAAATTAGAGCAGGATAAGAAGAAAATGGCAAATTGTAGAACTGTTGATCTGGTAAATGAAATTGCCTCTGGGGAGGTGAAAAGCAAGTGTTTTGGAGTAATATCTCATGTCTTTGTTGCTCTGAAACATTTAAATGCTCATTAATGTTGTGCTGTTTACTAGTAAAAGCTCTTTTGTTTTAGGTTTTTTTTTTCTTAAGCATTCCTTTTCTGAATTGCAGATTAAACTCATGACAAAAGATGAAAGGATTTTACAATGCAGCACTTGGGTAAATAGAAGATAAAGGATCAAAGTGAAAAGTGTACATCACATGAGACTTATAATTATAAATTGGTGGAATTCTCAACCTGGAAATGGCCTTGCAGTTTTTTCTTGTCTTAGCTTGCCTTCTATTGGAGTGCTGCAGTAACATGAGGAAGAAGCCAGTACTTAGAAGCCACAAAGCATGGCACATTTGTTTGGGATAGATAGGAAGATGTTTTACAAAATTAGAGTTCTGTGCAAGAACATCTATGGAATTTTGGAGATGCTACACTTTTTTTTTTTTAACATGAATATAATATGTTAGGAATTCCTTATCATCACTTGTTATCTCAGAATAATACACAAACTATAGTTCTCTGTTCAGTTTTATCTTCTACACCAGTGGTTCCCAAAGTTGTTGGTACTGCCCCCTGGGGGGGGATGCCTTAGGGGGGCGCTAAGAGGTGGCAGGGGGCGTTGGAAGTGAGCGGCAGGGCACAATTCAGGGGTGAGAAAAAATCCAGCCGCCGCCACGATCGAGGCCCCGCAGGATCATCCCATTGACTTGCATGCTGTGGTGCAAGGAGCTCCGCCCCCGAACACAGCATTGGGAAAGGAGAGCAAAGCCAGAGTGGCTTTGCTCTCCTTTTCAAATATCCTGCCACCGCTGTGTTTGGGGCTGCAGGGCGGCGCCCCAAACGCAGCATTGGAATAGGAGCCGCAGAATTGGGAATAGGAGAGCAAAGATGAAGTAGCTTTGCTCTCCTTTTCAAATATCCCGCCGCCGCTGTGTTCCACCCCATTGAGCCCCTAGCACCGGAGGCACCTGCCCAAGCACATCCGAATGGAGCAGTGCACAAAGTCAATGGGGTGAGCCTGAGAGAGGGAAAGAGAGAGGAAAGAGAGAGAGAGAGAAAGAGAGAAGGAAGAAGAGAAAGAGAAAAGGGAAAGAAAGAAAAAGGGACAAAGAAAGAGGGGGATGGAAGTAAGGGACAGAAAGAAAAAGAAATAAAGAAGGAGGGAGGGAGGAGAAAGATAATGAGATATCTATTCTAGTCCAATCACCTGCTCCAGCAGGGTTAGAAGGGAGTGTGTGTGTGTGTGTGTGTGTGTGTGTGTGTGTGTGTGTGTGTGTTCTCCTTGTAATTTACCAGTACATTTTGGTTTTGCCTTCTTCAGAATTGGCACTGAGGAAAAGTAGTTTTTTAGGGTGAAGATCTGGTCCAATGGATCCTGTTTAAAGCCTCAACAAAATGTGGGAGCTTCCTGATAGTCTTGGCCATGTTTTGTTCACAAAACCTTTAATTAATAGAAGCCAAAGATGTTTCAATGTGCTGGCAAAGATGCTGGCAAAGATGTTTCAATGTGGAAAAGGGCCTCTAAACTAGGCCTCATTTCAATCTGATGCATCTCTCTCTCTCTCTCTCTCTCCCTCCATCCCTCCATGGCCCCCCTTCTTTGTCCCTTTTTCTTTCTTTCCCTTTTCTCTTTCTTTTCTTCCTTCTCTCTTTTCTCTCTCTCTCTTTCCCTCTACCAGGCTCACCCCACTGATTTGGTGCACCGCTCCACTCGGTAGGTGCCTCCAGTGCAGCGGGCTCAATTGGGTGGACCTGTGGGGCCGGCACCTAGAACGCAGCAGTGTGGGCATGTTTGAAAACTAGAGCAAAGCCAGTGGTCGGTAATTTTTGCTGCAAAGAATCACAAAAGCTTCTCAGTTGCGCACAAGAAGGGACACATATATCAATGCAATTCAGCAACATAAAATAAAGAAATACAAATAAAACAAATCAACAAGAATTGGCAAAGCATCTCTGATTAGATTTTATTCACTACTAGAATCTAATCAGAAATGCTTTGCCAATTCTAGTACAATGACCTGCTCCAGCAGGGTTGGAAGGGAGTATGTGTATATGTGCGTGCATGTCTGTCAAAACTCCAAAAACAGGTCAAGTAGTTCTGGGGAGGCCAGTCATAAATTAGAACACTTGCTAAGCAACCGGCCCTTAAGTGAGGACCACTTGTATTTGGTTTGCCAGTCACCAAACCACACTCACCCAGTCACATGACCAGCAAGCCACACCACCAGTCACGTAACCAGCAAACCACGCCCACCCAGTCATGTGACCAGCAAGCCACACTCACCCAATCACATGACCAGCAAACCACATCCTCAAATTAGGCTATGCTCACAGAAATTTGAATCCCGCCCCTGGATGGGGGGCATTGAGGATGAGTTTGTAGCACCAAGGGGACGGTGGACTGAAAAAGTTTGGGAACCACTGTTCTACACCCTCTACACCAGTCTTTCTCACTTTTAGCAACTTTAAGATGTAGGATTTCAGCTACCATGCTGGCTGGGAGAATTGTTGAGGTTGAGAAATACTGCTCTATACTACTGAATTTATATATTTTCACTGAATAAAAAACTATATTGGTCAAATTGTAATGAAATTACACTGAGTGTAATTGTATTACAATTATGTGACCTTATATATTTGTATATTTTCCTCATTCCTGTTATTGTATGGTAAGGAAGGAGACACAGCTTTGTGTGCTATCTATGTTGCTCACATGGCCACAGCTGTCACTTTTTTTTTTTTGAGCAAGAATATGAGTTCAAGAAGACTCCCACGTGTGGTCCAGTTCTGCATAAGGAAGTGTGAGCCAACAATAACTAAATTTGGAATATCTCTAGAATCAAGAACCCTTTAAGAATTAAGCCTGAGCCTATTTTTCCTATTGTAATATCCCCCAGGCAGCAGAATAATACCTCTGTTACATCTTTATTCAGCTTGAGGTTCAGATATATAAATGGGTACCATCCACATTTTAACATTCCTGACCTCGTGCCAATGGATGACTTCCTTTGCATGAAACACTATAGGAAAAAATGTGACAGAGCCTGGGGATAGAGTCAAAAGAGGAATCAGTTTGAAATCTCTATGTAGCCATAAATGGATTAGATCCAACCCCTCTTGAATTCTGTTAACCATTACCAGTGACAAAATAGTGGTAACTGTTAATTGAATAGATTCTGATGCATAGGCAATCAATTTAATTAGAACTTTACATGTGTACCTGGTCTTTCATGCCTGGCAAACACTAAGCAAACATCCGGATTGTTTTCCATCAAGCATTTCATCAACATCCATGTGCCTGTTTGTAACACGAGGATGGTTCAGCAACACTTGGAGAACTATTGTCCTTTTCTTCCACAATGTTAGCACTGAAAGCAGCACACCAGTACTGAAAGGTCTGTTGGTCTTTCAATACTTACTTTTTTCCTCATGTCAGTTAAGATCTTATGACATTATCTTCATTTCTTTTTAAATGAAAATATTCAGAAATTTACTAAGTTCTTGTAAGAACAACCTCCCTCAGTCATTTACTGTTCCTAGGTTTGTCTTGTGCAGAGCTAATTAGGAAACTCTTAAGCAGGTCAATAGTTCTTTCCCTTTATTGACAAAACTGGTATTTAGTGATCTTGAATAAAGGCTCTTATAAAAATGGCTAATTAAGTACTGTGAATAACAAGCCATTGGAAAAGAGTTATAACAAAGGAAATATAGGCAAAGTAGTGGGCCTATTTTAAGAAAAAATATTTTTCATGTGAAGAACTCTACCCTTAATTGAAATTTTAGAAAATAATTAGAAAAGAGCAATGAACTCTTTTAATACTTGTTTATCAAATCCTTCTTTCAATTACTTCAAAGTGAAATATATGTTAGCATATGTTTTATTCTCTTGCAATCCTTATGAGATGTTTTACACTGAAATTTACCTAAAGCCAATCTATTGCCTTCATTATCAGCTGAGCAAGTATCCAGAATTTTCTAGTACAAGTGTAATGTACGTATAAGATATGTTCTCAAATCAGATAACTCTTGCTTGTTTTATTTTCAACAATATTTCCAACATTGTCCTGGACAAGTAAAACCCATGAAATAGATTAGCACATGACAAAGCACTGAGAACCACTAAGAGCTGAAACCCCGCTTGAATAATAAAATTTTCAAGTACAGTGGAAACTATCTATACCTCCAGTGTGAAAATATTCCAAAGTATGTATGCTTTTAGAAGCTCTATCATATACATTCACTGAATCTTAAGAACTGAAGATCTCAGCAATCCCTCTACAGAAATCTAGATTAGATGGGGAAGATATTACCTTACTCATTTTGGGAATGTTCCTTATTTGCATTGTATATGTTTGTTCTTTGTCAACCTTTTTGCAACTTCTCATAAAGGTAAATTACATTAAATTAATATGAAAAGTTTATGCCATGTTTGGCTAACACTGCATTATTTGTTTGCATTTTAATGATCCCAGACATTACGACATAATGCTCTGTTTTTCCTTGTTATAAAAATCATTGCTTCTTATAACATGAGTAAGGGAGGGAGGAAATACCTCCGTCCCCCCAGCTTGCAATAACATATTCTCATGACAGATAGTCTTAACTGCTTTTGCATTCGTAATAGTCACAAGATGATTAATGCATGGTATATCAAGAATTACTCAGGGGTAATACCTTGGGCCATAATTACTAAAGGTTCATGTAACTTCCAAATCATGTTTCCTACAAATATTTAACAAATCAGCAATAGCACAAAATGTTCCTCAAAACAACTCTAAACTGTTCGTCATTCATTTGGGGCTATCCAAATTAACCTAATTATGGTTGTTAGCTGTAGATAAATGCGTTATTAAAATACCCTTTAGCACTACAAAGAAGAAATGTAGGCATGCCATACTGACTAAACTGCCAATGAATGAATGAATGAATGAATGAATGAATATATATATGTGTGTGTGTGTGTGTGTGTGTGTGTGTGTGTGTGTGTTTTCTTAAGTTTTCGCGGTACTTACATGTATGGTATTCAGCTTTGTTCAAGTATTTTTGCGGGGGGGTCTTGATTGGCTGGCAACATTGTGTTTCCTGTATTGGAGGCTTTTAGTGCGGCTTGGCTCCGAGTAAATGGACGGCTATTGGAGCCAAGCCGCACTAAAAGCCTCCAATAGAGGAAACACAATGTTGCCAGCCAATCAAGACTAAAAAAAAAAAAAAAAACGCTACAAAACAGACAGAAGATATTAGAAACACCAATCAAGCAGAACACAGCAAACTCCAAGACCAATAAACACAGACCAAGACTCCCAACCAATCAGGATGAAGAAAAAAAACATTCTGGCACAGCAGTAGTCTAGCACCAAATTTAAAACAGAAACGGCTGTGAAAGTCTGACTCACAGACGAATACAATACAGAAGCCTGATGATGGCAGATGAGATTCTGCCAACACGTTGCTACAACTTTAAAAGCACAACTATAATGACGTGGGAAAATACCAGAACAAAGCCGAAGGCCATGTATGTATGTATGTATGTATGTATGTATGTATGTATGTATGTATGTGTATATATATATATATATATATATATAAAACACTAATATATAAAACACTAATGTATATATATAAAACACTAATTACCAGAACCAAACGCCTGGCAGACAAGACACACATTAAGGCTGAACTATGCACCCTGACTAAAGTACTGACAGCCAACGGCTTCCACAAAAGCAAAATCACCAGCTTGATCCACAAAAACACACTGAAACATAATAGAGACCCTGAAGATGAACAGACCTATGGAACAGCTGTCCTGCTTTACATAAGAGGTACTACAGACAAAATTAGTAAGGTACTACACAGACATCACATCAGGACTGCCTTCAAAACAGACAGAAAAATAGCAGCCATCCTTAGCAACCCCAAAGATAAAATTGACCTGGAAAACCAAGGCATATACGAAGTCCCCTGTGCATCATGCCCGGCCACATACATTGGACAGACCAATAGAAGAATAAGTACCCGCCTGGATGAACACAAAAATGCAGTCAAAAAGCTGGAACACACTTCCTCACTAGTCCAACACATGGAAGCTACAGGTCATAGCATCAACTTCAATGGCACCAAAACCCTGGCCACTATGGAAACCCTAGCCACAGAGTCATCAGAGAAGCCATAGAGATTGAAAAAAGACCAGAAAGCATGAACAGAAGAGATGATTCCACCAGGCTGTCAATCATTTGGAAGCCTGCACTCACAAACAAAAAATCTCCACACCACAAGCCAGGCAAACACCTGGGCACAAACAGATCCCCCTGATACCTCCAGCTCAAACACACCCCAACCAGGCACCCAGATGAAACCCAGCTTCCTAACTAATGATAGCCGTCCATTTACCCGAAGCCAAGCTGCACTAAAGGCCTCCATTAAAATAACACAATGCTGCCAGCCAATCAAGATACAAAAAGAGCCAAAAACAGACAGAAGATATCAGAGACACCCATCAAGCAGAACACAGCAAACTCCGAGACCAATAAACACAGACCAAGACTCCCTACCAATCAGGATGAAGAAAAAACCATTCTGGCACAGCAATAGGCTGCCCCAAATTTAAATCTGAAACCACTGTAAAAGTCTGACCCACAGACGGACACAATACAGAAGCCTGATGATGGTAGATGAGATTCTGCTGAAACGTTGCTACAACTTTAAAAGAACTACAATGACGTGGGAGAATACCCGAACCAAGCCGAACACCATACATGTAAGTACCGCAAAACTTAAGAAAACAAATATATATATATATATATATATATATATATATATATATATATATATATATATATATATATATATATATATATATATATATATGTTCATACATCAGAAGTAGGCCCCTAATACGTGCAATTTGCTGTTTTAAAATTTTTAAAGCATTATCTACATTAGGACATTTACCTAAAATTGTGGCAACTTTGTTCTGATACAAAGTTTTGTTCTATAGCCTATACTTATCATTTTTAAACTCCTTAAGTAATCTAGTAGATGGGTTCACTAGCTTTAACCTAGTGGATACTTAATATAACTGACTGTGTTTCCTGGCTAATAGACCAAGAACTAAAGTTGAAGCCAGTACATATAGATGAGCTATATTTTACATGTGAAAGAATTTATTATGCTGGAAATAATATAACAAGGCAACATTTAAGCTATCTTTCTTTATGATGGCCCTTTGGCCTCTTTTCTCTTGAAGGTTGACAATATAGTCCTACTACACATCATTGGGTCTCTTTTGGTGCACTAGAAGTGATTAACATGTAGTTACCTTCTTTAGCAAATTACAGTGATTTCTATTGTTATGTTAGTATTATAGTTTCTGACTATAGGCATGAACAATACATTGTTGAGGAATTGAATAGCTGAAGTCAGCTTTATTTCCATATTAGCAAAAGGGCAAAATAGAATTGCAAAATACAATGAATAATATTAGAACCAATATTTTATGGGTGATCTCCAAAGACAGAAAGTAGATCAACTAGAATTAATCCAGTTGCATCAAAAAGAAACCATGAGTGGCAATGCAGAATGTCACATATACATTCTTTATAATTTGAAAGTGGTAACTTTTGAGGACTTCCGGTTGTCTTCCTGTCACATAGGAGCAAAATCCGTGATCGTGAGCGGTTTCGCTCCGTGCTCCCTTGTTGGAGGGTCCCAATCGACACCGGAACCACCCCGGAGGGGTGGTGAAGAAAGGGGGATCCATTGGAGGATTGAGGGGCACCACATCTCCCCTCCTTGACAAGGAAAACTCTCTCTGAAGATGAGCTGCAGTGGTGGTCAAAAATGGCCACCATGAAGATAGGAGGCAGTATGGGAAAATAAGACTTTGCTGGAACAAAGAAGTTGTGAGCAAAGTGTGAACCAAGTGCAATTTATGGACATTAAGGTAACCCAGAACTAAGAAATAAAGAAATTGTTAGGAAAGATTGTAAAAGCAGCAACCAGAGAGAGAGAGAAGAAAATGTTCAAAGTTCTAAGCCACTTTCACCTGTTTCCAATTGGAATTAAGAAGCATAAAGGAAATGAAAAATGAAAGAATGGAAATGTGCAGTATTGTATTATAAAACTTAGAAATGGCGATGCTGGAGAACAAAGAAGAACAAAGATAATCAGAAGGGGAGGAGTTAAACAAAGAAGAAGCCATCCTTAATGAACAAATGGAACAATGAACATTAAAACAGGGGGGGGCGGGATGAAAATTAAAATTTGGAGGTTTGAGGGGATAACTAAGAGGGAATTGTTTGGAAAGTTAAACAAAGAAAAAGGAAACAGCAGAAAGGGGAATTACAGAAGAAAGCTCAAGAGAGGGAGGGGGTTAAAAACTGGAATAAGAAATGGAGGGTAAAAATAAAGGAAATAAGGGGAAATAAGATAAAGGACCAGAAAATAAGGGGTTGTAGAAAGCGAACAAAAATGAAAAGAAATTATACAGTTAGTAGAACTAGAGATAATGGATATATAAAGAATAGGAAAGGGGATTCTGCAAGGTAATGTGTTGTGATATATAAGAATATAGATTTTAAAATTGAAAAGATTGGAATTGGTATTTCTTTTTTATTTGATTTTTTTTAAGGATTACTCTTAAATCATATACTGGAATAAATGTGAAAATAGGAAGTTATGATAAGAATACTAATCATACTTAATAAAATGAAGAATAAAGTTAAAATGAATTATGAGGATTGTAATAGAAAGATTAATATCAGTTTCTATAATTAATTGAATAGATTAATATATTTGAAATAATAAATGACTTAGAATACAATTGAGGGAAAGAATGCCATGTGGAATCTGACTTAAAATGTATACAGCTGTGTGAAAAAGTCCTGCACGGTTTATGGTTTACAGTTTATGACATTTTTGGGATAGGCCATTGATTTTATGATATTTTATGCTAACTGCTATGCAAATATTGTTATAATTAAATAAATACTGGTGGTTTTTAAGTGAAAAGCATACATTTTTTGCAATTTGGTACTGTTTGGATGGGGATTGTGAATTTTCTTGCATGCTTACAATGCATGCTTACAATGACTATGAAAACAGATTAACTAATGCATAAGTGTTGCAATTACTAAAGCCGATGCTAGTGTTTTGTTAACATTTTTATTGTTTGTGGCCCTGAAAAGGACCATTTAGGTAACCAAACATGGTTACTAATATGAAATTGGCCAGCCCTTATTGCTTATCACCAGGCAGCAACACTTTGGCATAGACTGTATAAGCCTTTGCACATGATCTTTGGTGATAATGTGGTGCCAGGTTCAATAATGGATTCAATCAGCTCCTGCTTGAATGCTTTGGATGCTTCTTGCTTATTTTGTAACCAATCTTGGCCCACAAGTTCTCAATTGGGTTCAAATCCAGGCTCTGAGTTGGCCAATCCAGGAGTCGAACACCATGTTTCTTCATCCACTGCTGGACTGACTTGACTTGATGACAAGGAGCATTGTCATCCTAGAAGTAAAAGTCCTTCCCTACAAGTTGCTGAGCTGAAGGAAGCATGGTCTTTTCTAGGACTTCAACCTACTGTTTGGATTTCATGATTCCCTGCACGATTTGTATCTGACCAATACCAGAAGCAGTGATACAGCCCCAGGTCATCATGTGCAATGGATGCTGCACAGAATAATTCAGGCAGTACAACCTAAATTCTTCAGCTGGAAACCTTCTGACATACTTATTGCACTGATTCTCAGTCAAGTAGAAATTGCTCTCATCACTGAAGATGACCTTGGCCCACTGTTCTTTGGTCCACTTGGCATACTTCTTGGCCCATGCACGTCAACGAGAGTGGTGAGCATCTGTTACTTTGAGCCCTGCAGCCTTTGATCCCTCTGGCAAGCAGTCTGCGATGCACTGTGCTTGTGCACATTTTTACATCATGTCTCACCCCAATTTCTTGTAATCTGAGGTGAGGTGAGCTTCCTATCAGCCATTGAAATGCGTTGCAGAGCCCAATCTTGCCATTTTGTTGACTTTCTTGGTCTTCCAGAGTGGAGCCTGTCATCAACTGAACCAGTTATTTGGTATTTTTCAACTGCTCTGCTCACTGTGGTATGATGGCATTTCACTCTCTTGGCTATTTCTGTACAGGAGTAACCCTCCTCATGAACCACAATGATGCAATGCCGCTGCTCAGTATTGGTGAAAACAAAGGCCTTCATCCTTGCCCACAGCCAGACCTAAATTAAATTTCTCGATGCTTTTCATGCCTATTTATAGTCAGAGAGCATGACAACATTGATTGGCTCATAGATTTAGCCTCTGTGCATTTTGATTGGTCAGTCAAAGCTCACTTCTGATTGGCTACTTTCAATCCTAACATTCTTGAAAATGCAAGTTGTGCTTATTTTAGCACATAAACTCACTCAAAACCTTAAAAAGACTTTGGTTATATCAATAAAAATTATGCATTTCAATCCAACTACAGAAATTTTCATCAAAGTACTAATTTTGCATGATTTCTATGAGTGAAAAGTTGATTAAACATGTAAATACAGCTGAAAACTGAAAGCAAGACTTTTTCATACAGCTGTATATTCACATGTGATATGTAGTAGTTAGGAGATTATTGTTATTAACCTGGAATGTGATAATTAAAAAGTGATGTTCATGTTCAGTACAGCAAGAATCATTGGGTAACTGAGTCCAATGGGCACACACGAAGTGCAGGAAAGCAGCCCAGGAGTCCAACAGGCGAGGATATATAGGGCGAGCATGCAAGGCAGAGAAACTGGGCACTGAAGTCCCCAGGGAGGGATTAAGTAGGCAATGCCAATGTAGCCCTTCATGAGAGGTAAGGTTGCCTCCTTGTGAGTAGTCTAGCTGACCAGTGTTGTGCCTGTCTCCCCTCTGTTCTACATGTCCTTGGATCAAGATGAGGCGTGGTCTCCCCCTCCCCCTCATTGCTAACAGGTGGCAGCTGAACCAATTATTTGGTATTTTTCAACCAGCTCCGCTCACTGTGGTGTGATGGCATTTCACTCTCTTGGCTAGTCAGCCAAGTCAGCCATTCCCAGTCTTTGCCTGGAGCCTCCTGGCCAACTTGCTTCATCCATCTACCCAGATGAGGCTGCTGCATCAAGGCTAGCATTCTCTGAGCCAATCCTGACCAATATTCAGCTCCACGCTTTCTTCTACAGACTCAAACTCGCCCTCCTCTCTGGGGTGAGGCGGCTGATCTATGACAACATTTTAAAAGGGGAAAGGACTTCAAACATCTGGACACAGAAAAGGATGTTCTGTTCTACATTATCTAAAGAAGGGCTCTGTCTTGTTACTGTTTTCTCTTTGAAAAAAAATCTTCCAGTAAAATAAGAAAAATCTGTTCCCATACAGTATATGTGGTAAAATTTCCTAGGTACCATCAATCTCACACACAAACATGTACACTCTCATGTCATGATTCTTGAGATTATTCAATCAGTTGTAGTAAACTTGTTTACTTTTAAAATGGCAATGTGTTTTTGAAGTAAAGTTCTGTTTAAATGTGTATCTTTCTGAGAATAGCATATCAAAAGAAGAGAACTGACAGCATATACTGGTAAGCAATTCTAGATATGTTATCCAGCACTGACATGCACTGATCTTTTTTCTGCTTTTGTTTTCCTTCTCTTTTTCCCTGGCACTTGGATAAGTTGGCAATTGGATGTACTATGTTTGATGCCTTCTATTCATATTTTAAATGCAAATTATATTTAAAATCACTGCTAGTTAAAAGCAGTTCATAATAACCAGGGGTGGGATTCAGTTTTTTTAACAACTGCTTCTGTGGGCATGGCTTAGTTGGTGGGTGTGGCTTGGTGGTCATGTGACTGGGTGGGCATGACCAACTCGACATCACTCATGTTAAGGGGTGCTTCTCTTCGCCTGGCCTGCCATGACAGTGGGGATACTGCAACGGTCATAAGTGTGAAAAATGGTCATAAGTCACTTTTTTCAGTGCCATTGCAACTTTGAATGGTCACTAAATGAACTGTTGTAAGTCAAGTATTGCCTGTACAAAAATACAAAAAGCTTCTTTGCTTGCAAAAAGCTGCCCTAAAAACCAGTCATTAGATTAAAAATACCTGCAAGCCAGAGTTACAAATCAGGCAGGGTGCCTGAGGAATGAAAATAGTTAAAATGCAATGATAACTATCAAGCAGCTATCTCTTGCTAGTAAAGTGAAACCCTTTACAGACAGGTCATTTAAGGTCTCTAGAAAAAGCACACCCAGGAAAAGCAATCCTTAGAACCATTTGCACCACTTAAAGATACCAGCTGGTCTCACTCACCTCACAAGATATCCTAAAAAATTCATCCAGATTTAAGGAAAGGTCACATGCCCTTCAGAAAAGCAGTAAAAATATCAATGCCAAGCTTGCATCCTGCCTCTTGGAAGTATACCCCAAAAGGACAATGCCAGATAGTACTAAAGCAGTGAGAAAGACTCCCTCCCCAGATAGAAAAAGAAACGAGGCAGGAAAAAATTCAAACACAATACAAATAATTAAATCACAACAGTAGCTGTTGCTTGTTGAAGCTGAATAGGGAAAATTATCCCATCAATAAACACAGGATTAAACATCACCAAGACAGAATTAACCTTCACCAAAAACCAGTTTTAAACCAAAACTCAGAAAGAGTATGTAAACTCATATTTGAATGTCAATCTTTCTAACTAGCCAAGAAGCCTTGCTGAATGTCACTCATCTTGGTTCCCTATCACTAAAAGCTTTGCTTCATTAATCAATTATTTTTTCAAAGTACTGATTGTCCAGAGAAGTATTTCCTCCCAACAGCAGTGTAAAAATCTTAAAACAACCCTTCCCCTTTAAGAAAGTCAAGCCTCAGAAGCTCTGGAGACAGGAAGTCTAGGTGTGCTAGCAAGAATGTAATAAGGGTGGAAAACAACAACAAAAGGAGATTGCTTCTAACTACCGGTTCTCCAAACTGCTTAGAAAGTTAACAAGGGGTTCCATTGAACCGGACAGAACTAGAAGAATCCCACCCCTGATAATAACATTTTTCTTTTGAAATCTAGAAATGGAATTTACTAATAAGCTAATGTGTTTAAAATAATTGTCTAAATATTTTAATTTCAAATTCTTCAGTTTAATTGTGGCAGGCAATTAATTGTTTTATGCCAAAATCTATTTTATGTATCAGACAAACAAAGGAGAATAAAATGATTCATTTTCAAATAAACTTACTTGTAAGAGGGATTATTTATAAACTTCATGAGATTATTGCAAAAAGCAATATATTGTTGAATATTTTGTTGTGTTTTCATTTCTTCAGCTTTTCTTCTGTAGGAATGTTGAGAGATCAATTTTCTAATGCACAAAGATAAATAAACTAGTCAGGTCGCTCACATGAATTAACTTTCATTTTGTTGTTCCGAAAATACCTGAAACCAGGAATAAAAATCAATACACTGCATTCCCATTTGTGAGAAAACTTTTAACAGCATTAGTGTTCAGATTATACTTGCTACTTTCAATAAGCTTGATGTCAGGCCTGACTTTAGCTGAAATCAGTGGTACTCGGTATCATGAGTTCCCTGCAGGCAACATTGAACCACTTCAGAAAAGGTCTAAATGGATGACCACAGGTGAAACCTGAACCACGTATGACATGTTGCCACAAATCTGCAGCAATAAGCTTTGCAAATCAGGATAAACATTATTATGTGTACATTGTAGGAGGCTTAATAAATAGGTATATACCCAAAGCTGAAACTCTCCAATTAAAATATTGCATTGAGATGTTTACCATGGGCTGATTTGTGATCAAACTGAACTCAGTATGTTTCCGGTTTTTCTGAAAGAATAAGAACACAGAACAAAGCCCCCCCTCTTTCTCTCTTTCTCTCTCTCTCCCTCCCTCCCTTTCTATCCCCTTCCTCCCTCCCTCCCTCTCTCTCTTTCTCTCTCTCTCACACACCCACCCACACCCACACCCACCCACACAAACACAAAAGATTGCAAGAGAAAGTGAAATAGTGATTTTATGTTGGTTGCTCATTGCAAGCTAGCTTGCAGAAAAATTGCCATAAGGGATGAGTTTAATCTCTTCCTATCCTTCCAAATATCAATCTAAACAAATCTTAATAGAAAACAATGAAATTGCAACAGTTATCTTACTTTAATTCAATGTGAATTGGATTTCCTTCCTTCGTCTAAAATTGAGGATGTTTTTGCCTGCAGATAGAGCTGGTTTCTGGAGCTTCCGGTGGCAAGGCAAGGACGAGCAGAGGGGCAGAAATCCGCTGTGGTTTCAGCTAACCTTTTCTTGAGTTTGGTGAGATCTTTCAGGGTGCTCGAGTCCTGGAGAGACCCGTGCCGGTGTGGGGGAACCTCGGATCGTAGGGTGGGGAAGGCAACCCCCCTGCAACGAAGAGAAAACCCTCCAGAGTCCAACGATCAAGAATGTTAATGGAGGCTCCGAAGTCCTGACTGCCACCGATGTGAAGGAAAGAGTGAGTGACAGTTTGCAAGTTCATTGGGAAAGAGAGTGATGATTAAAGTTAGTGGCGGAGAAGAAATTTGGAAGAGTACAGATTGACCTTAGGCTGTGATATATTGTAAGAGCGTCTGTTGGGAGCCCTAAGAGAAAGCGGCCAAAAGCGAATTTGCAAGTGAAAGCGAAGGGGCTCGGCAGACAGAAGAGAGGTGGAATAACAAAGATTTAAAGAGGAATCCAGCATTACAAAGTGACTGAAAAGATCTAGTTACCATTTGCATTTGAGCAGATCCTTTTACAACCGGAGCCAGAAAGCAGAACTAAGCTGATCGGGGAAGCATTTAGAACGCCGAGGTGGCTGCAACAAAGTAACAGACTTAACTGACTGAAAGGACACAATTGATTCAAACAATCCCTGGGAACCTGAGGATATTGCTCCACTGGAGGAGACAGCTTTTTTTCCCTCCTCTCGAAGGAAATCAGGGCAATTGAAAAAATTGGAAGCCTTTGAATGAGTGAGAACGCTGTTAAATCGTAGCTGTTACTCAGCAGCTTTTCACCTTCCATTTCCGGTGTGCTTAAAGTGAAAGCTCCCAAATTGAAAAGTGAAAACTAAAAATTATATTTCTAGAGCTTCCCTTTCTTTCTTTTTACTTTCCTCTTTGCGCATATATTTACTTAAAATATTCTCCCTTCTTTCCTATCAGTTGATATCATGTTATGTTGAATTATGCTTTTTCTTTGATTTTCTCTTGATAGATATGCACATTATATTAGGTTGTTAAATATTGGATTAATTAATTTAGTTAAGTTATTAATAACAAAGATTGCTATACTCTGTGTGGGAATATAGGGGGGATAGTAGGAATATTGGGTATTGATTAATTAACAATTTTAGAGTTCTCTAGTTTAATATCATATTGCATTTTGTGATCATATCTAGGAATATTTAGGAATGCAACATTTTTTGTAACTAAGCTTACTTTACATTTAAGTTAAATCAGTGAAAAACAGATTTATCTTATTAATTAGTTAAGAATACAGTTATTTAACAGATTGATAGACCTTGATCAATTCTAGTAATAGATTTAAGAACACTGAATGCCAATTTGGAACAATATACTTAGCATTGTACAACAACAAAAACAAATTTTACAGGAAATGACTTCTACAACTACTACAGCGTTGAAAACTGGCAGAAAGGTCAACCCCACAATAACAACTACTTTAGCAACAACTTCACCCATGGCGCAAAAAACAATAGAGGAAACACTACCAATAGAGAAGCAAACTAGCATCTCGAATGCCAACATCCAAGCAATGTTTCTAACTTTACAGGACTCATTGACAAAACTGCAAGAAACAATGACTAAAAACCACAGTGAAACAAGAGCAGATATTAATGAACTGAAGGAAGAGATGAGGAAATTAAAGGCAGAAATGAAGGTGGACATCTTTAAAGTAGAGGATAAAGTGGGAGTACTGCAACAGGCCTTGGAGAAAAATGAAGTCATAATAAAAGAGGTAGAAAAAAGAACTGACCGAACGGAAAAGGAATTAGAAAGAGTGGATGAAGATCTTAAAAACAGGAGTAAAGAAATGGACGACTCATTGGTCCTCCTAGAGATGGACAAGGTGGCAACTTACTTAAGATTTCAAAATGTGGCGGAATTAAAAGTGGAAGACTGGAATACTTGATGGCAGAAATACTGTCCGGCCTTTTGAAGAAGGACAGAGATGATATCCAAAAAGAGTTTGATGAAGTTTACCGGGTCAATACAAATTACGCAAATGCCCCAGGGAAGTTCACATACGATTAACCAGAAGATGTACCCGTGATATGATATATAGAATTTCTAGAGATAAAACAATAACGTATAAAGAAAAAGAAATTATAATTCTTAAACAGATTCCGGGAAGAGTAAGGGAACAAAGGCGCGATTACAAATTTCTGGAAGCTTATTTAAACCAAAAAAGAATTACATTCAAATGGCTTATACCAGAAGGGATGCTAGTGTCGTGGAAAGAGAGGAAAATTAAAATAGACACCATGGAAAAAGCTCAGGACTTTTATGAACGGATGGTGGGCCCGCAGGAGCAAAGTAGTAGGGAGGAATCAGAGACAAATTCTCAAGAAGAATATGGTGGACATAAAAATAAAATCAGATCTGTAGGGAACCAAGAGGACACTCATTCGCAACAAAAGACAGAAGGAATCACACAAACACAAACGCAAGGAGAAACAGGAGCTGTTACATGCCAAAGAGCGAAACAGAACTAAATAAATGGGAGAAGAAAAAAAATTACTATCAATAAATATAAACGGTTTAAATTCAATGAATAAAAGAAAAAGGATATTAACTAAATTAATCAAACAAAAGGCTGATATAACATGCCTACAAGAAACGCACATAATGAAGAAAGATGAAAAATATTTAGAATGCCCGAAATTAGGAAAGTTATTTACCACACCAGCAGACGAGTGTAAAAAGAAAGGAATTGCAGTATATGTAAAAGAGGATTTAAAAGCAGAGCCAATATGGTCGGATTCGGAAGGAAGGACTCTGGTTTTACAGATCTGGATTAATGACATCCCAATTCTTTTAGTAGCAATTTACGCCCCGAACGGGGACCAAAAAGAGTTTTTTAAACACCTATATGGAAAAATGGTTGAATTGCAACAAAAAAACATCTGTATTATAGGGGACTTCAATTCTATTGTTGAATATCAAAAAGACCACAGCAACGGCGGGAAAAATAAAAAGGGGAAAAGAGAGCTCCCTAAGATTTGCAGGGAAATGATGAAAGAGCTAAATTTGACAGATATATGGAGAAGACTACATCCTGGAAAAAAACAGTTTACATTCTATTCAAATCCCCACCAAACATGGACACGGATAGATATGGCATGGATGAATGGGGAAATAGCAAATGAAATAAAAGAAGTGGAAATTTTGCCCAATGAATGGGCAGATCATAACCCAATTCAGATAATATGGAAGGGTAGGGTAAAACCAAAGAAAAGATGGATGTTAAACACTCAATTAATAAAAAAGAAAGAATACATCAATAAATTAAAGGAGGAATTAAACTTTTTTATAAAAGAAAACGATAATGGAGAAACTACAAAACAAAATATATGGGATACAATGAAGGTGGTAATAAGAGGTATAACAATCTCTTATAATGCCAAGAGAAATAAGGAAAAATATTCCCAACAAAATAAACTACAACAAAGAATTAAGGAGCTAGAAACTCTACTACAGAATACTCCAAAGATACAAAACTGCAAAAACAGATAAGTATAGCTAAACATAAATGGAATTTAATCGAACAAGAGAAAATTATTACAAATTTGAATTTGACTAGACAAACCTATTTTGAACATGCCAACAAGCCAGGAAGATGGCTATCTTATAAATTAAAAAAAAGAGAGAGAATGATATACCAGTTAATAGATAACAAGGGAGATATATACCAGGAAATAGAACAGAAAAAAGAAATCATTCATAAATACTTTGAAGATCTATACAAAAAAGAAGCGGTTAGTGAAGATAGAATAAGGAACTATTTAGATGAAGTTAAAGATAAGGTAATTGGGGAAGAAATGGCAGAATAAAGACATTACTGAATCGGAATTGAAATCAGCAATAGATAACCAGAAAAATAACAAAACCCCAGGCCCAGATGGAATCCCAGGGGAGCTCTACAAGGGAATAGTAGAACAAATCGGACCATTTATGTTGGAAGTTTTTAATGACGTCTTACTAGTAGCCAGGATGCCGGACTCATGGAGGGGGGCGCTGATTTCGCTGATCCCGAAGGAGGATACAGATCCCAGATATATAAACAATTACAGGCTGATTTCACTCCTAAATACTGATTATAAAATATTCACTTCTATTATAGCAAACAGATTAAAAAGATTGCTAAACTTGTATATACATGAAGATCAAAACGGATTCCTTCCAACTAGGCAAATAAAGAATAATCTAAGAATAGTATTAGACGTACTAGCATTTTATGAAGCCCACCCTGAGAGACAAGTAGCACTCATGTTCCTAGATGCAGAAAAAGCTTTCGATAATCTGAATTGGCAATTTTTAATTCAAAAAATTTATAATTTGAATCTGGGTACCAACTTTGAAAATATTATAACAACTATCTATGACACACAACAAGCCAATATAATAATAAACGGGGAACACACTCGCCCAATAAAGATAGAAAAAGGAGTGAGACAGGGCTGCCCACTCTCTCCTCTGCTCTTCATATTATCATTAGAGACATTATTAACACGAATTAGGCGAAATTCAGATATAAAGGGATTAACGGTTAAGAAAGAGGAATTTAAATTGCAAGCATTTGCGGACGACATGATTTTCTTCATTGAAGAACCAATAGATAGGGGACTAAAATTGATGAAAGAACTAGAGAAATTTGGAGCAGTAGCAGGACTTAAAATAAACAGGAAAAAAACCAAATTAATGACCAAAAATTTAACAGAAAAACAGAAAATAGAATTAGAAGAAACAATGGAAATACAAGTGACAAAGAAAGTGAAATATCGAGCTGGTTTCTGGTTGCAAAAAATGAAGAAGAGGCTGATGCTGCTTCACTGCATAAATAACATTAATAAATAAATAACATTAATAGCTCAAAAAAGTCCCACAAACTTGCAGAGACTGTATTCATATACAATATCAACTAAAAGTAGCATAACTGCAATTTAAAACTTATGCTAAAGTTCAATGTCAAGAGGACCTGAGAACCTAATATCTCAATAAGGAAACAGTAAAACTTTCTACAAAGCCCATATGTATTTTAAAGCTCAGCAAAGTAAGTCTAAACAGCATTGCAACTTCAACAACAGTATTTATGTATATAGTACAATAGTGCATGATTTATTTCATTAACTGCCCACAGAATAATGTGAAATTCATTTTATTTAGTTGTTTCTTTCATAAAGTTAATGGTTGCCCATTCAATACCAACTCTGGCTGGCTGATAAACAATTGACAACTAATCATAATCATATTCATAATCACCTCTTTGATAGCAAGTAAACATCCAAGGCATCCAGGGCAATCAATACCTACATCATCATCACGAACAACAACAGAAGAAAAATCAGATTTTCGGTGCTTACTAAAAGATAGCAAGTTCAGGGCCATCCAATACTCAGGAGCCTGGTGTTGTACAGGGGAAGCATTACAACAAAAAGGCATTTTTCCTGGATCTCCTTAAATGGCATTGTTTAATAGACCTGGTGTATGCCTATTCTGTCTGATCTTGTAGGACAGGCAGAGATAATTGAAAATAAGCAGTTCCACAACAACACCACACACTATATTATTGACTCCTCTATTTTTGTCTTAATAAAAATGTCTTCTTTAAATACAGTAACATGTAAGGTAAGTACTCAGGAAAAAGCAGTCTTCTGTTTGGCCATATTCTTCACTGTTCCTAGCGTTTTATTCCTATATCACCTTAGTTAGTTTAAATCAATAGTGTCAGGATACATTTGATCCCCACCGCTATACTGAGTATCAGGGGTGGGATTCAATTTTTTAACAACCGGTCCTGTGGGTGTGGCTTAGTTGGTGGGCATGGCTTGGTGATCATGTGACTGGCTGGGTGTGGCCAACTCAAGATCACTCACATTGAGGCACGTATCTCCTCGCCTGGCCTCTCGTGATCATGGGGATGCTGCAACAGTCGTAAGTGTGAAAAATGGTCATAAGTCACTTTTTCAGTGCCATTGTAACTTTGAATGGTCACTCCACACAAGCAAAGTACCAGCAAAGGAGGGGGAAAAAAACTCCAGAGAAGTTCCAGAGACAGGAAGTCTAGTCCTGGCAAGAATGTAATAAGGGTTAATGGAGAGGCAGTTTCTGTAAGCAACACCAGAATGTTTCCTTCCTGCCTTCCTTACAGGATTAGGTCAGTAATTTCTTCTAACAACTGGTTCTCCGAACTGCTTAGAATGTTAACAACCGGTTCTAGTGAATAGGTGCGAACCTGTAGAATCCCACCCCTGCTTAGTATCTCAATTCTAGCATTCTGAACAGACAAAACACTTGAAAGAACATGGTGCTTTATTTCAAGACTGAATACTCAAAATCCTTGTCTTTGGGGAAAAACTTTGGTGTTCTGCTGCTGTGAGCTTCAAGAAACAAAGTGAACACGACTCATGCATGAGGTATAGTATAGTATTTGTAATTTTGTTTTGCTGGTAAGAGTGCATGTTTTAAGCAATAATTGATTCAATTACAATATATAGGGCAGATGCACTGTATAAATTACAACTACAAATTAGATACTTAGTATTGTGAGAGCAAAATAAATTCAGCTTTTCTTTCTTAAAGTACTACTATGCAAGAATAGCATAATGGGCATGTCAGTTTCCTGCTGTAATATCTAGGTTCCCAGTGAAGTTTTTATATTTTACTTCTCAGTTAAAGCCAATCCAGGACAGAAGTTGAGTTGAAAAGTCAGCATCCTTGTGTTCAACCTTACTTTATTCCTAAAGAACTTGTTTCTTCCTTCTTCTCTGTAAGGAAAAATAGAAAAGTGATAGTGGACACAAGACTGTTTTGTGCAAAATTATCTAGAGGTATCTAGAAAATGGATACTTAGCCAATACTAGGAATCTGTAATACCACTTGCACAAAGAGCATTTTATATTCTAGAAGGTGCTAAATTTTCCTCAACACATCAGGAAGTTAATTGTCAGAAATAAAGCATGAACTCTGAGGAAACTAGAGACAATCAGGACCTTCATTTACCTGGAAAAATATTGTAGTCAATTTATAATGGAATATATTGCAGAACAATATTTTCCATTATATTGCACTTGTAGTATTTTTAAATGCAAAATAAAGCAGAAAAACAGCTATACATTTTTGTGATAGCAAATAATTGACTAGTATTGTCTTCATTAAAGTAAAATTACATTAGAAAGAATTCATATTGGCAATATGAAGGCTCCACCTTAATACTATTAAATGGAGGTCAAGGTATACATGCCCAATTTTCAAAAATAATATCAAGCCAATCACAGCCCAAAAAGAATCTGCTTGATTAATGTCAAGCAATTCATACAGCAGTTCACAGTCTGCAAAATAAGATTCCAATGGGCTCATCTCCGCAGCAAGAAAGATGTTATCTCCTTTCATTACATGTTTTTGTTTTTAAATTTTCAACGGGCAGAAGCTGATTGGATAAAGCTCTATACATGTTAAATGATATTCTTTTTGCAGAGGGTTTAAATTCTCCTGTTTTCAAGCAATCAAAATCTGTCTTTCAGGAGTGGCTACATAATTGATGCCTCACAATGATATGCATTCTACGGTACATAGTCTCTGTTCTTAAGTCTTACCTATGATTAAATTTTACAATGTAAAATTCTTCAGACTACAAGACTACAGTGAGGGAATTCTAAATTTTTCCCAATGTCCTGCTCATTTTTGGTTCATTAAGTCAGCGTTCATTTCATCTTTTGCCACAACTCACTTTATGTTATTGTGAAGTAATTTCAACTTAGTGTTTTCCTCCCACCAGAAGTGATGGTATTTTTAGGTGATATCTGACTTAAACGTATTTATTCTTTTTCAAGGAAATTCCAGTTACAAATAATATAAATAGAGGATAGAATTCCATTGGGCTGTTTACTGGACTGTCAGCTACCATACAGTTAGATAACAAATATTTCATGATGGAAATCCAGCACCAATTAGTCAGAGCTATTTTTTTTTCTTCCAGCACAAATTCAAATGCAACCAAGTTCATATTGGGGAGAATTTCAAGGACATGATGTTAATATCCAAATAAAAGTCAAGAATTGGCTTAAGGAGAGATAAAGACATTATAGCATCATCCTAGTTATAGGTGATTTATTAAACAGAGTTCCTGGCTTTCACTTAATCTCAGCTACATCCAGTCACCCCTGATTACCATATGAGGCTACTCACAAATAGCCCGTATGATATCAGCTTCCCCATATGACAAATATTTTTCGGTCTTCCCTCCCTGTGGATTTCTAATTGGAAATAAGTAAGCTGATATTTGATATTACAGTAAGATGAGCAGAAGAGATGTTGGTTCAGAATTAGAGACAATGTTTCATCTTCCACTTGTTGCCACAGCCTGAACTTTCTAAATTTCCTCAGCATATAAGAATGGTTCATAGGCTAAAGTCATATTGTTTCTCTTGATAGTTAGGAAAATAGTTGCCTTACGTGTGTTGGAATTATACCATTGGGTCAGAGGTGGTATTCAGCAGGTTCTGGCCAGTTCTGGAGAACCGGTAGTGGAAATTTTGAGTAGTTTGGAGAACCAGCAAATACCACCTCTGACTGGAGATTTACAGTATCCTTCCCCTGTCACACCCATCAAGCCACACTCACAGAACCAGTAGTAAAAAAAATTGAATCCCATCACTGCATTGGATACCATTGAACCCAATCTTATTTTCATTATGAATTCTGTAATTCTCAGCAGATCTGAAACTGTTGAAAAATCACAGAAGCATATGTATTATATATTTCAACAACTAAGATTTATTTTTCCTGTTGCATGGTTTATGTGATTTGGGAATAAGTAGGCAGAAGTGTTCTTAATACAAAACTATTTTCTTAATACTGATATAGGTATTAATATTTCAAATATAGGTATGGAAGCTGTAATCCAACATTTCTCTGCCGCCACATTGGAAAAGATGCAAAGAACTGAGAATAGAATAAAGTAGTGTTTCTATACCTCTGTAAGTTCAAGATATGTAGACTTCAACTCCCAAAATTCCCCAGTCAACATACTGTGCAGGGAAATTTCAATTGTTGAAGTCCACACATCTTAAGGTTGCAGAGATTCAAAAAATATTGGAATAGAGAATAGAGTTGTTTAAAAGACCAACAAACTCTAAGTATTTTCTCTGAGAAAAAAAACTAGGAAAGAGTTGACAATATGGCAAAGAAAATCTGGCCTGTGGTTTTTACATAAAATACAGGGAATCACCAGTTTTAGTCACCTATGAATACATTATAGCTTTAATAAGAGTTGTGCTATATCTTTTTTTATAACTTTTGTCACTCATCAATGCATACAGGAGCCATGATTTCCATAACCTCTGGGAAAGTAGGAGCATTCCTTATAAAATGCAGAATCAGAGATTGATTATGACAATAAATTTCTAGTGACTTGGGAGAATTTGCAAACATTAGTTAAAATGTTAATAACTGCAATAATACTCTGCCCATGAGATTAATTTATAACTGTTGGGCATTTGCCATCTTTTCTGCCTTTCTCCCTTTTAGAATATGGAATACATAATTACAAAGCTCAGAGATTACAATGGTGGTCTTAATGGGTAGTTACTGAATATTTTCTGTTCATCTTTTGCCGTGTTCCCTTTTTCTCCGGCCCATACCACCTCTTTATATTGACCCAGAGGGATCACAAAAAGGCACAAATGTTTCCTGGAGGAGTTAGCCTTTAGTGCTGTATGAGGAACCAAGCATTGTGTTCAGTCCCTGAATATTTCATGGAAGAAAGAACTTTAAAGTGCAGAACTTCTTCTCAGATAACCTCTGTCTAAGTAACCTCCGTGTGATTTATGTGTCAAGCAATATTGCAGTAGCATGGTTAAAGGTTGGAAGTGCCCTGTAGTCCTGCTTCCAGCTCTGATGTAGCCACTTTGTTGTTACAGCTACCACTGCTTATCTTCCAGGCAGATGACTCACCTGGTGTTTTCCCTTTAATCCTAGAATGCAAAAAAAAGATAAGAGCCACCCCACCCCCCCACCCCCCATATCATATGTACCTTACTAGCAAGTGCAAAGTAAAAGATTGATAAAAATGTGAAATAATTCTATAGATAAAAAATGAAATAAATTCTATAGATTCCTCCTAGGCCTGTAATATGAGGCATGTGATTATGCCTTGCCTTTTTTAGAGATAATCTTTCAAACAATGAATAATGCATAGTAGAGTAAGAACCACAGACAGTCTCTCAAGATCTTCAGTGGGTGAAATACTTAAGAAATATGTATATTTATAGTTTATAATGTAAATACATGTATATTTATAGTTTACATATACAGGATCAGAGTTTTAGATAGAGAGGGGTAGAAGGGATTTAAGAGAAGAAATGGGTGTATTCACTCTCTGCAAAGTTTAAAGTATCAGTTTTGCTCCCTAATAGTTCCCAAATAAAAAGAAGTACAATCTTCACCCAAAATTGTTTAAGCTCCAACACAGATACATATGCTGTACCCTTGTCTGGAGTACTGTACTATGAAGTCCATAAAAAGTGAAAAAAGTTGCATTATTGTATTTGCTCCCCATAAAGTATGATGTGCTGAAGGTTAGATATGCAATGTATGTATGTATGTATGTATGTATGTATGTATGTATGTATGTATGTATGTATATATGTTACATTTATATATCATGTAAACTGTCAGGGATTCCAATGGTTTACACCATAGTCCAACTCAAGTCCAGCTGTTAAGTATCTTGTAGCCAAGACAGCTACCCATAGATTTACAGATAGTGACAGTAGTAATATAGATCTACAGATCTATTGAGGTAAGAACTATGGACACTGCTTATGATGTCACTGTTTGCTATGGGTTTGATGGAATTCTCTGACCCTGAGAATGAAAATGGATATTTCCAAAATTCTGCAGAACAAAAAAAAGATGGAATTTTGCCAAAATCAGTCAAATCTCTGTTTAAAGAAGATCAAAGTCAACAAAGACGCCATATTGTAACTAACAAGAACTAACATAAAGGAAAGGAAAGAGGAAAAAAAAGACAAAAAGTGCAAAAAGAAGAAGAAAAGAAATAGAAAAAAGAAGCTTCTTATTTTCTTTGCAGCAAATGCAAATACAATTATCTTTTATTTTATGGGTTTAAAAAGAAAAGTTTTTATCTAGTATTTATTTTTTCTAATCATCAAAGCCCTAAATCATAAGTTCATTTTTTGCTGTTTCATGCAAACATCCAATCAGCAATAAAGTAGATAGTATCTTTTCTATATCAAGGAAATTAGTTTAGCCATTTCTGCAAGTTCCATCATCTTCACCAAGCATGTCTCTATTGTGGATAATGCCGAGTTGTTCCACTTTTGAGCATAGAAATAATCTCGCTGTAATTATTATATATAAAAACAAAGTTCCATGACTTTTTTCCAGCTGTCTGTCCATCAATAACAAAAGGAAAGGCGCTGGTTTCATCTGTATATTTAAATATCTTTAAGATCTTCAAAATACATAAGAAAAGTTGATTCTCTGAGTGTATGATGAAATGGCATTGGGTTGTTTTTTTAAGCCATACAGTCACTTAGCTTGCATAAAGAAAATATGTATCAAAAGCAATACATATCAAAGATCATAAAGTACTGTCAACATAACCACTGACATTCAAATAAGGCATTCTAACTCAGATTTCTAGCTAAATATATTTAATCTATTCCTTAGAGATAAATGGATTTCTGGAATCAAAGAATGCCTAGATTCTGACAGCATTGTAACCTTTAATCAGAGGCGCAGGGAGCAACATTATATTATTCAGATTGAAACAAGCAGCCTTTTTTTCTCTTTACCAGAAAGGAAGCATGTGTTCCAGTCACGTCCAGTCTAAAGAAGATGGACATGGTTATGTTTCAGCTGGTTACTTAGTGTCTGGCCTATGGAATTAGAAGGTAATTTCCTGCCTGTTCATTAAAATTTCCTCCCCCAATGATGGTTATTCTTAAAATAATAAACTCAAAAAACTCCATAAGCACAAACTCATTTTGAGTTTATTGCAAAAGAGAAAATCTTTTGAACATGTAGCATCCAAACTAGAAAGGATTTTATAAACATAAGCAAACAATGCAATATTATCAGCCATTTTAAAAATTACTAAAATAAATTTGGATGATATATAAGCAACTTGGCATATACTGTAGAGTTAGAGTATTGTATTATATATCAACATGCCACTTTTTAGGAACTTATCTTCTTAGGAAGCTTAGGTTTGAGGTTGCTAATCAATCGTTAAATTATATCTCCCAAATTTGGAATTTGATAACAAGGAACTTTGAATATATGGTGCCTTGGCAGTTGCAAAATAGTGATTGCACATTTTTGAAGGACATCTATAGAGGAAATTCAAAAGGTTGGCTTAGTGAAATTTGTCAGTTCTCAGACTTTGAATTGGCTCTATCTTCATTATTAATGTATTTCTTCTTTCCCTTTATTCTAGTTTTTATATTTATGTTACTTATTCGCTGAAATTATTGAACTTTTTAATGTATTGCTGTGAATTGTTTGAATTATATTTACAAATCAACCCAAAACAATGAATTGTAAGATCCTGAGCTGTCAAAGAAAGAGTTTCATTACACTATTCTTTCTCTTCCTCACCCCCCTTACCTTTTCTTTCCATTCTCATAAGCTTTTATTAATGGTTAAGAGTAATTATGAAAGGTAATTTTAAGGAGGGGGTTTCTCTCAAATTCATTCTACTATTAGAAATCTTGAGTTGGAGAGTTGTCTGATTTAAGTGTTCCAGAAAAAAAATAACTTTTTTTTAAAATGTAATAATAGGCACAAAGTGAAGTGGAAGATCAGGACTATAGTGCAGGGGAAGGAAAATTTGAATTCTTCCTTCTTCATTTAAATTGTAATAAAACTGTCATAACTTTGTACAGCACGCTAAGCCATATTGTAGCACTTTGGGTTTTATCCTGTTCTAGTATTCAACCCAGTTTTTGTAATTTATAAATGATGACGTATGGTTTAACACTTTAAGTGAATCAAGTCTGTGTGAGCTTGGGAAATGTTGGTCTTTTCAAAAACTTTTTAAACAAGTTAATTTGGTGCAATTTGGAACAGGAGACAATCACTGTGGCACATATGCAATATTTTTCTGCCCTTTGGGGAAAAGACCAGTTTTATTGTATTACCCTCCATGTGGATTGCCAGGGATATAATCAACTATTAAAATGCAATGGTGGGAAAATGCTGAATAGAAGACAGTAGAATCATAGGGCTAGAATGGACCTTGAAGGTCTTCCAGTCAAATCTCCTGCCTATAGCAGAAGACCTTATGTCATCCTGGACATCTGGTTGTCCTATCTTTTCATACCATTAAATTGAGAGGTAGGATTTATTTCCAAGTAAGATATGAATTAGGTTCTAGGAACATGCTTGCACCCCCATTGTAATACAATATTCCCTCAACAGCTAGAATTATTTAACTTAGGACAGTTACCTGCAATAGCAAGCAATGCATATACACATATTAAAAAGGATTTGTTGTCAAACAGGCATCAATTATGTAAATATAACCATTATTCCTACAGTAGCTGCATATTTTATGATGGTATGTTATTCTCTAATGAAATAGAAAAGATTAAGATGAGGCTTTTTCTTCTGTGACCTGAATAAATGAGTATTCTGTGATCAGACTATGTCACTAGGTTTTAAATTCAAAATGAAGATATAACATTAATAAAACCTAATTCTGTGCTAACTTTTTTAAAGTTTTCACTAAGACTAAAAAGACTCTTTTTTCCCCTTATCAGATCAGGTGAACATTTTCCAAAATTTAAAACTCTTACAGGATTGTGGCCAGACGTGCTATTCATCAGGTTCTGATCAGTTCTGGAGAACTGGTAGTGGGAAATTTGAGTAGTTTGGAGAACTGGCAAATACCAACTCTGACTAGCCCCGCTCCCATCTATTCTCTGCCTCCCAAGTCCCAGCCTATCGTCTGGGTCTTCTTTGTTGCCCTGTACAGAGGGACAGGAATGGAGCTGGAAAGTAGGTTAGTGTGGTGGGGAGGGAATGGAGATTTTGCAGTTAACTTTTCCCGGGAGTGGGCTGGGAATGGAGATTTTGCAGTATCTTTCCCCAGGAGTAGAATGGGAATGAAGATTTTACAGTATCCTTCCCCTGCCATGCCCACAAAGCCACGCCCACAAAGCCATGCCACGCCCACCATGCCTGCCACGCCACGCCCACAGAACTGGTAGTAAAAAAATTTGAATCCTACCACTGATTGTGACACTTAGAATGTAGTATCTACAGCCTCCTTGATTACCTTTGCCTTCTCAGTTAAATTCCCAAGAAAGGAAATGACGAGAGACACCCTCACCTGGGTTTCTTTTTAAACATCAGAACAAAGCACTCTTCGTTACCTTGTATCTAGGGTTATCAGACATCCATGACCTCTTTTTTGGCCTTCTGTCCTTCCTCTGGCAGACATAGTCTTAAAATAAAATACGGTCTGAATTTTCAAGTATTTCTCCCTGAGCAGTTTTTCTTTCCCAGCAGCCCAGTGCTTTCTTAATAAGAGTAAACCACAAGTTAACAAGCTCAGCTCCGTGACCTTAATTAGTTGATCATTACCCTGCAGCCAGATTGCCCTGCTGCCTGAAATTGATAAGACCTTAATCAGTTACATGCTGAAGACTTTTGCCTGGGCTCTAGTACATTTTTATGACTGAAAAATAAATCTTTCTGATGTGGAAAAAGTAGTTTCATATACACATAGGCCTAAGTATATTTTTATGTGGCTTTTCATGGTGATTTTTGTCATGGATGCCAAGAAAGTTAAACAGTGAGGGTATCTTTCTTTTCATCCATTTGTCATTTGGGTCCCAATTGTGATCATATGTTTATACAGATGATTGTAGAGGATCATCTCTATTTTATATTATTCTCTGGGTATCTTAAAATGTTTTTATTTATTTGGAAACAGCCTTAATTGGAGTGTTGGACTAGACCTGGGGTCTGCAACCTTAAACACTCAAAGAGCCATTTGGACCCATTTCCCACAGAAAAAGAACAAATATTGGGAGCCACAAAACCAACTCGATGTTACTCACTCCCACCCAGTCACATGATCCCCTAGCCACACCTATCTAGCCACAAAACCATTCTCTATGTCTCTCTTCCCTCTCTCCCCCTTTCTGTATCTCTCTGCCCCTCTCCATTTCTTCCCGTCTCTGTATCTCTCTCCCCCTCCCGTATCTCTCTCTGTGTGTATCCCTCCCCCCCTCTCTTGCCCTCTCTCTCTGAATGTCTTTGTGTGTCTCTCTCTCCCCTTTTCTCTCTCCCCTTATCTTCCCCACTCTCTCTCTCTCCTCCCTCTCTTTATCTCTGTGTGTGTGTCTCTCTCTCTTCCCCCTCGCTATCTTCCCCTCTCTCCACCCTTTCTCTGTATCTCTCTCCCCCTCTCCTCTCACCCCCTCTCTTTGTATCACTCTTTGTGTCTCTCTCTCTCCCCCCTCTCTCTCCCTCTCCCTCTCTGTGTGTATTTCTGTATGTGTGTGTCTCTCTCTATGGCTCTATCTCTGTCCCTCTCTCTTTCTTTCCCTTCCTCTCTCTGTATCTGTGTGTGTGTCTGTCTGTCTGTCTGTCTGTCTGTCTGTGTGTCTTGGAAAGCCGTGGCTGAGCCAAGCCAGCAAGCTTTCCTTGGGGTTCTTCGCTAATCCTTTTATTTCTTCTTTTTAGAAATCTGGGCTGGCTGAGGAATGATCACCAGCCATGGGGGAGGCTTACCTTTGGGCAACCCTCCTCCTATTTCCCCTCCTCCTCTCATGATGCCTTGGCTGGCTGTGGAGGGGCCAGGAGGGTATACACGTGTGGAGATATGCTCCTCAAGTGACTGGGACTGCCAAAGCAAAGGCATGCGCGGGGTGGGCAGCCGCTCACTTGAGAATGGTCTCCCCACAGCTGCTCCCCCAAGCTGGCCAGGAAGCCATGAGAGGAGAAGGCCAGCTGGAGGGAAACCTCCACCGCAACTGGCGATCATTCCTCAGCCAACCCGGATTTCCAAAAAGAAGATATTAAAGGAGTAGCGAAGAGCCCCAAAGAGAGCTTGTTGGCTTGGTCCAGCTGCAGCTTTCTGAGAGAGAGAGAGAAGAGATGCAGAGACAGTGCATGTGTGTGAGAGATACACAAATGCAGAGAGAGAGAGGAGGGGGAGACTGGTTGATGGGTGAGCATCTTTGGCGAGGGCCCATCCCTCTTCCCATTGTTCTATCCTCACGGATCCCATTCCCAGCCCACCAGTCCTTGTTTTAGTGAGGCCCGCATAAGTCGTGGCTGGGCTGGGCAAGTGTCTCGGGGTGGGGAGCAGGTTGTGCATCTCCCCAAGTGACCAAGGCATGCTCAGCACCCACAAGGGCTAGAAGAAGCTCCAGCAAGAGTGAAGCTCTGGAAAATCAGCCCCAGCTGCTTCTCCATCCCCCCATCGCCCTTACCTTCTCAGGCCAGGTGAGGGAGGAGAAGGGAGGGTGAGGGGCCGGGCTAGTCAGTGATGGGACAGGGAGTCGAATCAGAGGGCCTAAAGAGCTGCATGTGACTCCGGAGCTACTGGTTGTCGACTCCCGGGCCAGACCCAAGGAGACACTTTTCCCCAGTCAACAAAGACTGGGTTAACTGTAAGGCAATCATTACTTTTCAGTTCACAGATAAAATGAAAAGATTCCATGTTTGCAACATTCATTTTCCTCTTTAAAGAAAAATATGTGTATATGCAAACATGAATCTCGATGTAAGATAAATGGATGCAAATTTTAAAATAATTATTATAATACTTCTCACTGTAATAAGACTGTGAATCTCAATACTTATTTTATTTGCTTTCTAGATGAAAACTTAAAGGCCAGAATTAAAGCCTTGGGGTTCCTTAGCTATAACCTGCTCTTTACAAATAAACGTGACCTCTTCCAGAGGACTGTTAGACAGGACTATAAGATAAAAACGATAAGTGGTCAGGAGTATTCAATCTAAGGAAATTATATTTAAAAGTGTATAATGTTTTATTTCTAGTTACTGAAGTGAAATATTTGCATAACCTAGTCAGTCATTACAGGTACATTTATTATCCACCTAACAGCATCCATATAGAACTATAATAATTCAGAATGCATGCATTCAATGTTACATTCTTGAATTTTAACATCTAATTTAAGTACACAACTCACAGCATTTATATGATAGAATTGTGGCATATGCTTTGTTATTTACCCATCCATGGATGCCTATATTTTTATCATTTTACTGTCCTTCTATAATGGGCTTGTACATTTTTATCAAGAATTCTAAATTTTCTATTGTTGAGAAAAATCACATATAAGTATCTTGTTGAATAGTTTCTTGAACTTACAATAAGTAATTTAATGAATTATAAATAGAGAAGTCTTACGGAGACAACCAGTTGCTAATTAAATCATCAGTTCAAAAAGTTAATAAGCAGTAAGGCTATTTAAACCTTAAATTCTAAAGATTAATAAGCAGCAGTCAAGCTAGCTAAATCTTAAAGTCAAAAGAGTTGCTAAAAGTTAAGATGAAATAACAAGAGTCAAAAAGGGATTATGGGAAAATGGAAGAAAACTTCAAACATAAAAAAAATTAAGACTTCAGAAACATGGGATTATAGTTATGAAATAAAAAAGGAGAGAAGGAGCCAATGAATCCATGAAGTTATTGCTATGATAAGTGGAATGCAAGAAAGAAATAAACATGGAGAGGAACAGAATGGGCTGATTATGAGAAAGGACCGCACTCATAAATTAGTACTAGTTCTTGAAGCTTCTGTTTCCCTTTACTTCCTTTCACTTCAGTCTGTTTTTGCAAGTTCTGAGATGGAGACAATAAGGAGAATTTAGAAAGGCCAATAACTTCAAAGGGGAATAGAGAGAGGCTGTGTAAGTTTAGATATGAGATATATCCTTTTGTGGAGGAACGAGATGGAAGCAGACTTTTCTTAGCATATAGACTAGACCCGTGATGGCGAATCTATGCCACACGTGCTGGAAGTGGCACGCAGAGCCATCTCTCCGGGCATGCCGGCCATTACTCTTCTGGGTTCCGGCACGCACATGTGTGCTGGCCAGCTGGTCTTTGCACATGTGGGAGCATCAGAAACCAAAGAGCAGCTCCCCTGGTGCGCATGCGTGCACAAGCCAGCAGGTCTTTGCATCTGCACGAGCGCCGGAAATGGGAAGAGCAGCTCCCCAGCTCGCATGCAACGCACCAGCCAGCTGGCCTTCACATGTGCATGCGCATTAGAAACTGGAAGACCAGGTGGCCAGCGCACATGTGCGCACCAGAAAGCTAAACTTCTGGTTTCCAGTGCTCCTGCATGCGCATTGGAGAGCTGCTCTTCTGGTTTCCGGCATGTGCACGTGTGCACGCTCCTATTTCAGCCCTTGGTGCTGAAAAGGTTAGCCACAACTGGACTAGACTAAACTAGACTAGACTAGACCAGACCTTGGAGGTCTTCTAGTCCAACCCCTTCCTTAGGCAGGAAACTGTATACCATTTCAGACAAATCGTTGTCCAATCTCTTCTTTAAAATTTCCAGTGTTGGAACATTCACAACTTCTGGAGGCAAGTTGTTCCACTGGTTAATTGTTCTAACTCTCAGTAAATTTCTCCTTAATTCTAGGTTGGTTCTCTCCTTGATTGGTTTCCATCCATTGCTTCTTATCCTGCCTTCAAGTGTTTTGGAGAATAGGTTGATCCCCTCTTCTCTGTGGCAGTCCCTTAGATATTGAACACTGCTATCATGTCACTCTTAGTCCTTCTTTTCATTAAATTAGACATAACAAATTCCAGCAACCATTCTTTATATGTTTTAGCCTCCAGTCCCTTAATCATCTTTGTTGCTCTTCTCTACACAAAGATGAGTAGGGACTACAGGTTAAAACATATAAAGAAGTAGTAGTAATGGCAAAGATAACCTGAGACCAGGTTTAAGAGTCCAGCACTATATTCCAAATTTAAACTTCATAAGTAAACTTGGATAGATTTATCCACTGAAGAAAGTAACACAAAAAAACGTCCAGTTTCCAAATTTAACTAATTTTAGCCATCTACACCCTACTATGTCATTGCAATATGCAGCTGGTTGCTCTTCCTTTAGTTTGCATTAATACTTATGTCTATTCATACCATTTAGTACCATTTAGTACCTATTCACTTGTGAACTATGAATCATTTCATCAGAAAACTAGTTTGCATGCTTTATATGATTTCCAAAGCATTTGTGAAATGAGAGGATAAGATAATTACTTTCAAGGATTAAATTTTTAATAATAAGTATTCAATTACCAATTAACAGTCAGATTCCACAGTTTAGATTTTTATGCAAATAGCCCCATTGTTATACAGATAAAGACAGCTCATGATTTTGAAAACAACTGTTGTAAAATTATGTAAAAACTAAATTTAATTTCATAGAAAGGATTGTTTTAAACATTTCATATATATATTCATATATATTCTGTATAAAAATATACAGTTGCTATGTAAAATTAGAAGATGCTAGTGTTACAATAGAGCAAAATAAATAAAATTCCAGTTCTATTAAAAGAAATGGAGGTTCATAACTTTCTTTTGATATATATTAATTGTTGCTTGTGCCACTGGATTGTGTTACATGTTAGCAGGAAATCTTCATATCAAAATACCTTATTCTTGGGGTAATCATTATGATCCTACAGTATTTACACAGAGAAGATTCATGACCTCATCAAGCCACCGATGTGGAAGCTATGCTTATGTAGATTCCTCACCATTGATCAAGTTGAATAGAAGTATTGGGTGTTCAGAAATATCTGAAAAGCCATAGATTTCCCATTTCTGAAGCAGAATTGCAAAGAACTGTCTATAATAATGCATATAATAGTAATATAATATAAACATGAACTTAGACGGCAAGCCTAGATACTAAATTGAGTCTACTGTATTATGCAAACGTAAAATTAGACTTCCATATAATTTATAAAGTAATTAACTAAAACACCTGATAGATCCATACTAATAATCCATGTTAGTTACTCTTCTAGAACAAGAACTTGTGCAGTTTGTGCTAATTATTTGTGTACATTTCTCTGCAACTCTGATCTCTCCTTTTCTCTCTGCCCTTCAATTGTATACATATAAGTTGTCCTTTTCCATGGATCACCTTCTAAATGTTGACTGTCATCCATGATGTTTATTTACTAATACAATATAAATAAATATAATTAAGCTATATCGAATCCAGCCATATAAGGACTATAAGATAAAAATGATAAGTGGTCAGGAGTATTCAATCTAAGGAAATTATATTTAAAGGTGCATAATATTTTATTTCTACCCTGTTTCTCCAACAATATGGCCTCCCCCAATAGGAAGTCCCAGCATGTTTTATAGGCATGAAATGAAATTAAGCCCCTCCCCCCCCAAATTAAGACCTATATTAAAACATGCGAAATGGGGGGGGGGGCTTGCCGTTAGGAAGTACTTTTGTTGCACACCCGGATATGGTGCTGCCTGCGTTGACCCCGATACGAAGTGGCCCACCAACGCCGAGGTCAACATCCAAGCCATGCCACCCGCCCGCCCAAAGATACAAGGGGGGGAATTAAGTCACCCCCCGAAAAGACGGCCTAGCCATTTTTTCGGGGCTCAAAAAAAATAAGACCCGGCCTTATTATATGAGAAACACAGTAGCTACCTAAGTGAAATATTTGCATAACCATGGGAGGGAGGGAGGGAGGGAGGAAGGGAGGGACAGAGAGAGGGAAATATGCAATATTTAGAAGATGCTAGAGAACAAATTATATCTAGAATTTTTTGTAAATTTTGAATCTAGTAGAAAACTCATTCTCAACTTCAACTGAAATAAACAGTACTCTGAACATTTAGAAATTTAAAAGTTTGGACTTTTAATTTGAAAAATTGAACAAACACAAACTTGGAACTGATGCTAAGTTTCCATACAGGATTTTATTTGCATTACATAACCAATATTTATTTATCAGAATATATTTATTCTTTTTTTAAAAAAACAAGTTTTATTAATTTCAAAAACAAACAAATCATCATCAACCATTACATATTTGAACCTTTTTCCATTATAAATTTTACAAGTCAGATAAAACCTTATCTTATACAATACAATTCTATTTTAAACCATTTCTAAATGAACATAAAAACATCTCTTGTCCTCTATTTCTTTCTGACTTGATTATCGTCATTTTCTTTCTATGCTTCTAAAAGGTTTCACCAATACTTCTCAAAAACATAAACAGACACAAACAAACATATAAAAAATCTTTTAGTAAAGTAACTTGGCCCCCGGTACCTCTCTTTATATGGGCTTTAATTAATTCATGCTCATCTTACAGATCATTACCTATTTTATTTACCATTCTGTATCTTCTATATATACTTCTCCACACATTTCACTCTTCATAATTCTATCTTATTCAATCCATCTTAATTTAAATCATTATATTTGTATCTTTTGCCCATCCTTTATTATCACTCTATCTCATTCCTTATAATGAAAAAAAAAAGAATTTCTCCTGAAATCTCTAATCAGAGTATGATGCCTTTCTATCCTCTCCCTAAATATTAGATTAACATTTAAAATGACACCTAATATCCAATCTGATTCTGCTTGGTACATTCTATCTATTAATTTTTACTTTTAATAACAATAAAAACAGAGTAATAAATCGGAAATGTTTAAATACATAGTATCCTCCTAAATACGTAATTAAATAATAAATCTAAATAATAAATCTTATAGCATTCTCATTGCCTTTCCCTTCAATATTTTATTACATTTTAAAAATCAATCATTATTAAACATTTCAACATTTTAACTTCTTATTAACTCTTAAACCATTCTAATTTTCTATTTCTAATACAAATATTACAATACCGTCTTATGTACCTTGCAAAATCTTTTTTAAGAAAATTTATACTTTACCCTTTATCCCTGAAAAGATTCCTCTTTTCCCATCCAATTTTAAAACTTTGTGGCTTTTCTCCGCCTTTCCCCTTTCTTTCTTCCCCCACCCGATCTTCCTACCCCCCTTCTTCTAACCTCTGTCTTGCTGGCATCCCTTCTCTGTTGTATTCCCTTTTTCTCTTGTTTGCTATCATTATATTTATTTTGCATCATATTTTTCTCTTTCTTAAATGTTTTTTTAGATCTTAAGTCCTTCATTTTCCTCGCTTTCTTCCTTCCTTCTTCCTTAGGTAAATTTTGGGATTCATTAAAGATGGTGTCTTCGTCTTCTTCTTGTTGTAGTTCCATCTGTCGCATTGTCTGTTCATAGTTAACCAGCGCCATTTCTAAAAATAGAAAAGCTTTTTCCATACCATCTTTACAGGCTGCTTTTGTTTGCTCATATTCATCCCTCAGTTCCTCAAGGGAGAAAGCCATTATAAATCTTTTCTTTTCTTTTTCCCTCTTTCTTCTTACTCCAACCAAAATATTCCAAAAGAAAAGTAAGACAATCCCAAAGTCCACAATCCTCAATCAATCCAAGCCAAGCCAAAATTCCCACTTTCTCTTCCAGGGGTAGTATCAGACAAAGGAAAAAAGAAAATCCAAATCTGTGTTTTGAAGCCTTATTAAAAAAAAAAATTCTGTCTCCAAATCCTTAAGGCATCTCCTCCAACAAAATCCAGCCAGATAAATATATTTTTGTCCTCTCCTTCCGACTTATCCCATAAAGCTAGTTTTACCTGAAAAAAACAGGTTTCTCAATATCCGTTTGTTAATTCCGTCGGGAGGGAGAGTAAACTTTCCTTTCAGCACCTCAGAATTGCCGCTTACTTTCTCTTATGGAAAGAATCATCCAAAAGCCATCACTTCCAGGAATTAAATTAAATATATCTCAGAGTCCTGGATCGACCAAGAAGACTTTCACTTTTAAAACTTAATAATCCATGTTAGTTACTCTTCTAGAACAAGAACTTGTGCAGTTTGTGCTAATTATTTATGTACATTTCTCTGCAACTCTGATCTCTCCTTTTCTCTCTGCCCTTCAATTGTATACATATAAGTTGTCCTTTTCCATGGATCACCTTCTAAATGTTGACTGTCATCCATGATGTTTATTTACTAATACAATATAAATAAATATAATTAAGCTATATCGAATCCAGCCATATAAGGACTATAAGATAAAAATGATAAGTGGTCAGGAGTATTCAATCTAAGGAAATTATATTTAAAGGTGCATAATATTTTATTTCTACCCTGTTTCTCCAACAATATGGCCTCCCCAATAGGAAGTCCCAGCATGTTTTATAGGCATGAAATGAAATTAAGCCCCTCCCCCAAATTAAGACCTATATTAAAACATGCGAAATGGGGGGCTTGCCGTTAGGAAGTACTTTTGTTGCACACCCGGATATGGTGCTGCCTGCGTTGACCCCGATGCAAGTGGCCCACCAACGCCGAGGTCAACATCCAAGCCATGCCACCCGCCCGCCCAAAGATACAAGGGGGAATTAAGTCACCCCGAAAAGACGGCCTAGCCATTTTTGGGGCTCAAAAAAATAAGACCCGGCCTTATTATATGAGAAACACAGTAGCTACCTAAGTGAAATATTTGCATAACCATGGGAGGGAGGGAGGGAGGGAGGAAGGAGGGACAGAGAGAGGGAAATATGCAATATTTAGAAGATGCTAGAGAACAAATTATATCTAGAATTTTTTGTAAATTTTGAATCTAGTAGAAAACTCATTCTCAACTTCAACTGAAATAAACAGTACTCTGAACATTTAGAAATTTAAAAGTTTGGACTTTTAATTTTGAAAAATTGAACAAACACAAACTTGGAACTGATGCTAAGTTTCCATACAGGATTTTATTTGCATTACATAACCAATATTTATTTATCAGAATATATTTATTCTTGTGGTTTATTGCTGGTTTTGATCAATGAGAAACAGTTCAAGATTTTCTGAAAGTCCCTAAGATAAAACCTTACATTTGTCTATCAGCAACAACAGACACAATAACACACCTAGCTATATCAAACATATCATGAGGTCTTTTTAGAGACAGTTATTTTATTCTGCCCAAAATTCTAATAACATTAGCTTATGTAATATAAATTGCATCTCCAGATATATGAAGTATCAAGTCTGTTGCCAAAGAAAATGGTTTCTGGGCTGTCTGTTCTCCAAAGGAATTGGAGAAAAATTTGTTATATCTGGACCAGAGGTGGTATTCAACAGATTCTGACCAGTTCTGGAACACCAGTAGCAGAACTTTTGAGTAGTTTGGAGAACTGGCAAATACCCCCTCTGACTGGCCCCACCCCCACCTATTCTCTGCCTCCCGAGTCCCAGCTGATCGGCTGGGTCTTCTTTTGTTGCTCTGCACAGGAGAATGGAGCTGGAAAGCTGATTAGTGGGGTGGTGAGGGAATGCAATTTTGTCGTAACCTTCCCCCAGGAGTTGGGAGGGAATGGAGTTTTTACAGTATCCTTCCCCGCCATGCCCACTAAGCTATGCCATGCCCACCAATCCACGCCCACCAAGCCATGCCCACAGAACTGGAAGTAAACAATTTTGAATCCCACCACTGATCTGGATCATTTTGTAAACTATTGGGTACTTTAGGCTGCATGCATTGACATCCCTTGCCCTACTCTCTGAATGAAAGTAAGCTTGCTATAGCAGGTAGTTATTCTTCTAAATATCTAATTTTAATGAGAACAGGTGTCACATCTACTCATGTTTAGGGCTACTCTATAGCTGATACTTCATTGACTAGTATGAGCCATGGGTGCTAATGCTGCTATGGTAATAAAGAACCACAGATCATCTGAAATTTCCAGAGAAAGCACTGGGTTTTCATCATTTTTTATTGAACTTATGAGATCAAGAATAAACAAGGACAACTTCATAAAGTTCTCACATGAGAATGAAACAGGTACATAACTGGAAGGGAGAAGCTATCTCCTGCCCTAGAGGTTGCTACTAACAACTTTCACTTGCTTGCTGGAGCATCCCTTTTTTCAAGATACCTTCTCAACTGTAATGAAGCTTCATTGCTGCTTGAAAAAAAACAACTCTTCCTGTTAAATGGGTTAGAAAACCATGGAAATTATTATATAGGAGAATGAAAGAGTGTTTTAAACTTGCTGGGAGACTTTGGTAGTTTGGGAAGTTGTAGCCTAGATTAATGAGAAAGAAAAATAATATTTTAAGAGAAACAGTATTCACAAGGTTAAATATCTTGAAATATGAAAAAAAATATATTAAAATAGTACTTTCTTTGTTGACAGACTCACATAAGTCAGTAAATTAACATACAGAATTGGTAATAATATGTTAACACTGAATAGTGAACCCAAGGTTAGAATGCTTATATTTTTTATCACATACAGTATACTGTATTTCTTTTTCCTTCTCTTCTTCTTAACCTTAACCTCTAACATTGTCTGGTTTGGAATATATTACAATCTTTCTCCATGGAAGAACTGCACATGGAATCTATAAATATAAATTGTTGCTGCAACATACAGCTTATTGGTGCAACTAGCTGTAAAAGAAATGGATAATCTACCCTTATAGTATGCCAAAACAACTCAGATATAGATTGTCAGATTCTCTTAAAACACAGAAAAATGCTATCTTTCAGTTCTGCTTCAATATATGTGAGGTATTTCTACTACCTATCCTCTGAAGAGGGTCATTTTATATATAGGTTTATTCTGAGGCTATCTGGATCATTTTAACTTCCTTTTTTATTTTATTATTGTGAGCTGCTAAGAGCTGTTGGAACTGGATGGTATAGAAGTCCTTGTAATAAATGAATAAAAAAGTATAATAAATGGCAATCTAGAAAACAAGTTGACATAGGACTACCTTTGTATCACTCAGCACTTTCAAATGTTTAGTTGTTTGCTGTTTCAGCATAAAGCTACTGTTGGGAGGAAAATGCCTCCTGATGTGGATTCTTCCAGCGGGGAAACAACACTTTGAGGAATAAATGAAATAACAAGGCAGAGCTGCTGGAAAGAGGTCTTTTAATGGCAAGAAACCAAGATGAGTGACATTCAGCAAAGTTTCTTGGCTAGCTAAAAAGACTGATATTCAAATGTGATTGTTATCTTACAGCCCATGTTACATATGTCAGATACTGACCCAACGATGTTCAGAAAACAGGTTTTGTATCAGAACCATGTCATCTGAATTAGAGAAGGAAAAACTTCTCTCTCCAATTACTTTGCTTTTGAAATCCACACAACCCCCATATATTAATGTAAGTTGAAGTTTTATATCTTTTAATATTTTAGGTGAAAAATTTTTTTAGAATAAAAATAGATAAAGAATGTAGTATTATCCTGTTTACTACCCACAGAAGCCAGTGTACTGTATACTTATCCTGCAGAAAAATAAAAATAACGTTTAGGCTACATCTAAGATATGTAATACAATATATTTGATTCTCACATGTATTGTGTGCAAATGTATATATCTTGTTTTTCCATGCCTCTTGAGATTTCATACAATAAGTGTAGATTAAAAGGCACCTTCTAGCAAAATGGCTGAATTTGTGCAATTCATTGTTTTTTTCATTTTTTGCTCCTAAACCTAAAGAAGTATTAGATCTTTGGAAATCAAATTAGTTTAAGCCTAACATAAGAATGTATGTGCTGGTACCTGAAATCTTTCGGCTTTTAATATCGTTGGTTTTTTAAACTATTTCTCCACAGGAATTCTAAATTCCTCAGAATACTCCATTTGCTGATTTCTTGTCATGCATATGATTTTTCTCTTCCCATGTTCTGCAAGTTTCACAAAAAATGCATTTTAATACCAGAAAATGTATTATTCCAGGTTTATTAGCATAGGAATTAATTTAACAATGCCCTATTTTTAATAAAATATAATATTTAATATTAAAAACAGTTCTAAAACAAAATAGAAACAGATCAGGAAACATTAAGAAAAAGCTCATAAAGTGGAAAATGTATGTTGTGTTTTGGGTATTGGGTATGTCAGGGGAATATCAGGGGATATGTCAGGGAGGAAAATATAATTACCTAAATGAGCAAATAGCATGGCATAGATAACAATACGATCATTTTCACTTCCCGAATCCTCTCATTCCATCTTAGAATGTAGTTAAAGATTAATTAGATGATATTAAGAGGTTCCTTTCTGCTTTGAAAATGGGAATATGTTTTACAGTTGAATTGCACACAATGATAAATAATCTCTATAAATTAATTTAATGCCCATATCAAAATTTAGAAACAAGTCTCTACTCTCTAAAGTCTTATATTTATGACCAACACAACAAATTAATGACTCAACAAGACCATCAGGATAAAGTTATAAAGGAATTATAGCTAGAATATCAGATCTTTAGTTTAGAAGTTTCAGCAAAGAAAATTGAACAATTTGGAAGCTAAAATAGGACTAGTAAAAAAGAATTACGCAAAACCATTTTAAAGTTGTTTAATTAAAACCATACCTGAGAATTTTGGTATAAGACAATCTGGAAAGAGAAATCGAACATTTATTAAGACTGATTCTGACCTGACATAGATGATAATCTAGATAATCTTTAGATATGCAGGAAATTTACAAAAAAAAGTCTTGAGCAATTTGATGGAGAAAATTGTCATCGTATATAGTTGTTAATTGTCATATTTAAGAAAAAAGTAATGCTGATAATAAAAATAAGTGAAATTCCCTTAAAACATTTGGATATTATAACTGAGATTTTGCCAGCTATACTTAGGAAGACAAGAAACCTGAGATGTTTTACAACAGTTCCTCTGGATAAAAAAGATTAAAGGCAGATGGGCTACTTTATTAACTTTGTGGATGCAGGCAAAACTTTTGTGTACTCTGTTGAACATGCTAAGAGTCCTTATCTATAATAGCACAGAAGAATGAAGATAAAGGTTCAATAACTGGACTACTGAGCTGGTAACTCTTCACAAGTTTATTATGAATTGTTAACATGGATCAGATCAAAATATTGGGGAAAACATGTATATGTTTCAAAAGACACACATTAAAATGATCATATAAATCTGTTGAAATGTAATCATTAATTTAAACTATGTGGCTTTGGATAGAAGGAGAAAAATTGAATAAATATAAAAATATTACCATGGATGCTAGAGAAACAAATTCAGGATGATGAACAAAGATTCATACTAGTATAGTTTTAGACTGAATCTGGAACAATAATAGTTATTTCAATTTATGTTCCAAATGATAATAAAACAAACTTGTATGACAAGATCTTTTGAATCACTTCTTGAAGGAGATATCTTAATCATTAGAGATCTGAATGTGATTTTTTTCCATGCATTATAAAGTCATTTTATCTAAGAGAATATTTAAAATATTTTAATGTATATGTTACTGATATTGTCAGTCCTCCCAGATAAACCAGAAAAAAACAGGATTAAATTAATGAATTCTACTTTGTTGTAAGGCTACATGAACAGAATCTTGCAGGTCTGAAAGCAGAAATTGCCTGCTGGCACTTTTAATTCCTTGGTCCTTTAGGAATCCTATTTTTTTTTAATCTGATCATTAAACCACTATTGACTAATTGTCTCCTAGGCAACATCTCTTCCCCTATTCCCTGAGATCATTCATACATTCCATTACAGTTTTCTTCCTGGATGCATAGAAATAGAGAGATAGCACACTTATAATTTTTTTCCATTTATAAAACTTGAAGGATAGATATGGATTAGATTTCTAACCCACTGTTAATCAGTTTTATAGACATGGAGGTGGCAACTCTTGCTTATACAGATCATAATCTAATAATTACAAGATTGAATAGAGGAACTTCCAGATCAAAAGGATAGAGACTCAATAAACTAACATCATTATAATAGTATATCAAATTGAAACGTTACCAGGAATTAAGCAGCTTCTTCTCAATAAACTAAACCTCTGATCTCTCCTTGTCTACAGTATGAGATGTTAATAAAACATTTATAAGAGGTTAAATTATTTCTCTCACATGAAATAGAAAGAATCGCCATATAAAAAAACATAACAATACATTACTGAAAGATCTGAAACAATTAGAATCCAGGAATAAACTCAACACAATTACAGTTTTATAACATGTGATAAATACAGAATCATTATATAGTGAGTGTGAACAAAATATACAAAAAGCTGAATTTTACCAAATAGAAATACAGACAATAAAGCAGATAAATTGTTGGCCAATTAATTGTATAAGGAACAGGCAACATATATTTGGGATAAAATCAAAAATGTTCCTACAACAAAAGTTATTTGTTAACTAGTATTCCAAATAATAGAAACAATGACTATTTATGAGATAAATATAAACAATTGAAAGCCCAAAAGTGGTTCTGATCTTTCTTGATACAGAAAAAGCTTTAGATAATTTAGAAGCGCACCAACGTGCCTACCGTCCCTGTCCTATTGTTTCTCTTAATGGCCTTTCATAATTGCAGTTTGGAAAAAAAAAGAAGAATCGTGGCCACTTTTGTTCACATCGACATAACAGTATTTAATAAAGAACAAAAAGACAAGAGTAGATTATCATTTATCATAATGCACTATCCTGAAAGGACAAGTCAAGGTGCCTTTGCCTTTCTTTGTGTCCTTGTGCCACCACTGAGTGCAGTACTCAGTGCCTCGATATCTACCTTCCTAATGTTGAGTGGATGGTTACCTTCTACAGCATTTGTTTGCAATATTCCTCTTCGCTGAGTCTCCTAGGTTGACTACACGACTTTCTGTGCTAAGTATATCTCAAAATTTATCTCTGAAGAGCAATATTTATCTTAAATTTCCTATTTTTCATCTCCCTCTTCTCCCCAGGAAGTTGAGAAAATGAGCAAAATTGATGCAAATTTGTCTCCTCTGAGAAGCAGGAAAATAATTCTGATTTTAGGAATCTGGAGGCCCAGTATTAACAGTTAGCATTGCCAGAAGAAACTAAGATTAAGTCACAAAATGAGATAAGGGGCTCTTTAGCAGCCAAAGTGGAAGAGGGAGGACAAGGATCCTTGTCCGTGTGGAGGAGAGGGGAGGACAAGGATCCTTCAGAGTGAAATAGAAAGATCACATTATATAATGTAAGACGAAGAAATGAAATCGAATTTAGAGAAAAGGATATTAAAGGTGTGGTGTTGTAGTGCAACAGCACGCTGACAACAAGAAGACAGAGATATATGTGTTCTGCTGACATAAAGACACAGATCAATCCTGGAGAAACAGGTAAAAAAAAGAAAAGGAAGCAGTGTAGGAAAAGAGCTTAAGGAAATAAAAGCAGTTATATTTAAAGTGGGACTTTTACAGGGAAAGGAAGAAAGAGATTTTTTTAAATGAGGTAGTTTAAGAAAGCAGCATGGCAATAAGGGCAAAAGATTTGAATAAGGCAGATGTCTCCAAACTTGGCAACTTTAAGACTTATGGAATTCACTCCCAGAATTCTCCAGCCAACATAGCTGGGGGTTGAAGTCCACAAGTCTTAAAGTTGCCAAGTTTGGGGACCCCTGGAATAAGGAGAGCAAGTTACAAAGGTTTGCTCTTGACTAAGAGGAAAGGAGATAATGCTCAAAGCTTTTCCCCTGCTGTATGCACTGATGGCAGACCTGTCTGCAGCCAGAATTCCAAGGAGGCAAGGTATCAGCTGGTGAAAGGATTGAAGCAAAGAGAGTAATCAATCATGGTTGGAACAATTCATGAGAAGCCAAACTGGGATTTGGATCAGGACCAGCAATGAAGAGGCCAAAGAGGGATAAAATGGAATCCAGAAGAAAGGATAGGAAACAGTTTTGTCAGATTCTTGCAAGATAATCAAAGGTGTTAAATGGTGTGGATATATTCAAGAAGCTAAAACATTCTAGGTTTTGGAATAATGCAGAATGAGAAAGATTACACTTTCCCAGTTGACCTCTCAAGAATGAGGCTAGGATAGATATATTTCCATTTCCATTTCAGTAGCTACAGTTTTATTATCTTATATTTGTATCTTTGAAAAAAAAAAATTACTTTTATTTTAATGTAAGTGGTTAAAGATTATCTGTTTCCAGCCTTTGTTCCAAAATTCTGGAAAGGTGAGCTTTGTTGATTGTCCATTATTGCAAAAACTTCAGGAGGGTTAGAATTAGGGTTAGGGTATTATCCCTTCGATTCCTTGCTTGTGAATATTTAGCAGCAGGTTTTGGATAGCAATTTTAAAAAGAATCTTCTGGGGGTCTCAGAACTGGGCATTTCTTCCCTTCAAAGCAGTTTATCAAACTTAAAACTGGCTTCCTGGAAACCCACTCACCCCTCAACAAACTATGTTAGACTCAGTCACTATCCATGCAGCAACATCTCTGAATGCATAATCTATTAGTAAAGAGATGATCTGAACATGCAGTCTCGTTCCAGTGAATGAAGAATTTAGCAAGCTCCATTTTGTTCTCAAGTAAACCTGAATGTATCCTAAGCAAAGAAATAATACTGAAGTAAAAATCTTTGAAAATCCCACCAGAAGTATTCACAAATGTCATCATGGCAAAATGGCAATCACAACCATGTCATCAAAACCCCATCCCTTTGTCATATGTTTTACACATGTATTGTGTTAGATCTGGAGGAGTGGGCGCAATAACAGAGACGAGGCATCTATAGTGACTCAACTCAACTCTTTAATAGTGACTTCAGAACAGAGCAACAACTAGGGCAGCAGCAGCTCTTTCATAGAGCTGGCTGCTGTCACAACAACCAATGAAATTGAAATAACCGCTCTAACAGCGTCCAATCAGCGACGGCCCGTTGTCAGCCAATCAGGTCAGCCAGAATCGGCCAATCACGATTCGCTTATCCGCGGGCCAATCAGAAGTGCAGGATTACAAGCCTGCTGCTGAAGTAAGCTAGTATAGTTATTGACGAATGAGTTTATTTAGTTCGTAACACCCCTCCCCCCTAGGTTCCGTCTGAGGGGTGGGGTGACGTATTCTCATAAGTAGGCAGGCCGTTTCACCTGTCTATTCGATTTTCACTGTTCCAATGGTCTCTGCTCTGGCGCTGGCTCCGGTGAGCTGTTTGTAGAACCGGGTGGCGAAAACGGTTCCACTATTCCGCTCAGGGACTCAGGGCTGTCCTCTCTGTTGTCATCCGGGTTCCCTGGACTTGCTTCTATGGCCGGGCTGCTTTGTGGCGAAACAATCACCCGGCTCGGTCCACCTCCGGAAGGTGAGTATCCCATGGTTGGTTGTGCAGACTGCTGGGCATCAGTTAGTGGGTCATCTGCTATTTCTATTTCGGCCCCCTCGATTTCCCTTCCCCCCCCCCCAGTTTGAGATTCAGGGGTTGAGATAGGGTTAGGTGCCAATTGGGAACGAAGTTGGTCTATATGGCGCTTCCATAATTTCCCATCGCTAGTTTGTAGACGGTAAGATCTGGGGCCCGTAATTTGAGTTATAGTAGCGGGGACCCACAATGGATCACCCGAGAAGTTTTTCGCAAAGACTAAGTCGCCTACCTTGAACGCACGACACTTGCTGCTGGAACCACAAGGTTTTTCTGGCGTGTAGGTTGGGTGTAGGCGATCGAGGTGTGAGCGAAGTTTCCGGCCCATCAGAAGTTCGGTCGGGGTTCTGTTTGTGATGCTGTGCGGGGTGATGTGTTGGAGGAGAAGCATTCTGGTTACTTTGTCGTCAATGTCTCCATGTTCCATCTTGTGCAAGGTCTTTTTTATGAATTGGACCATGCGCTCAGCCCTGCCATTGGCCGCAGGGTGAGCCGGCGAAGTTAAGGCATGGCGGATGCCCCGGTCGGCTAGGTACTGTTCAAATGCTAGGGCAGTGAATTGGGGACCGTTATCTGAGACTAAAACGTCAGGCAATCCATGCGTAGCGAATAGTCTATTTAATTTTTTAACGATGGCTTCTGTGGTGGTGCTCTTCATTTTGTGGACTTCGAGCCAGTTGGAATAGGCATCCACAGTTATGAGAAAAGTGTGTCCCTTGGTGGGTCCCGCAAAGTCAATGTGGATGCGGGACCAGGGACCACAAGGTGCGTCCCATTCAGTTGGAGGTGCCTTCAGTGGGGCAGCGCGGATTTCCTGGCATTTGTTGCATGTGGCCACACAGGCTTCTATCTGTTTATCGATACCTGGCCACCACGCGTAACTTCTTGCCAATGCCTTCATTCGCACGATGCCTGGATGACCATCATGCAACAGTTTAAGAACTGTATGTTGTAATTTTTCTGGAATGACGACTCTGTCTCCCCACAAGATGCAGCCCTTCTGGGAAAACAGTTCTGTCTGCCGGTGTTTGAAAGGCGCGAAGATGTTGTTGGGTTCGTTGTCAGGCCAACCTCGTTCCACCCAGCTGAGGACTCGAGCAAATACAGGATCCTTTTTTGTTTCCGCAGCGATGTCTCGTGCAGTCAGGGGTGGTGCAGGGAGAGTTTCGATTTGGAGTGCAGTTAAAGTTGGAGCTGGATCGTCTATGGCTTCCGGTAGCGGAGAACGACTCAAGGCGTCAGCGTGGGGAATGGCTTTCCCCGGGCGGTGTTGCAGTTGATAATCGTATGCGGCTAGAAACTCTGACCAACGGGTCATTCTGGGTGATAGGATGTGGGGAGTTGGTTTGTCTCCCGCTAAAATGCCAAGCAATGGCTTGTGATCGGTTATTATGGTAAACGGTCTGCCATATACATATTCATGGAAGCGTTTAATAGCGGATACAATAGCAAGAGCCTCTTTATCGAGTTGGCTGTAGTTTCTTTCAGTCTTCGATAAAGTTCATGAAAAGAAAGCAATAGGTGCTTCATTTCTGTTTGGTAGGACATGACTTAAGATGGCTCCTACCCCAAACAGTGAAGCGTCGCAGGTGACAGTTAAAGGCAAAGTCTCGTTATACTGCATTAATACAGCATCTGAGGTTAAGAGATCTTTTACTTGCTGGAATGCTCATTCTTCCCGATGTCCCCAGACCCAGGAAGCCTTCTTGTCGAGTAGTCTATGTAGGGGCTCAGCTACAGTCGCCTTTTGGGGCAAGAAGATGTTATAAAAGTTAATGAGTCCTAGGAAGGCTTGGAGGTCTGTTTTATTCCTGGGTCTTGGGGCGTTTTTTATTGCAGTTACTTTTTTTCCAGTGGGATGGATTCCCTTTTTGTAAATAAGGTACCCCAGGAATTCAACCCTCTCAGTACAAAGTTGACACTTGTCTTTTTTTACTTTCAAACCGGTGTTTTTGAATTTCTGAAGAACCGTTCTGAGTCGTTTCTCTAATACGTCTTTAGTGGGGACAGCTATCAATACGTCATCGAAATAAGGCACGACTCCTTTTATGCCTTGTAGCAGTCTCTCCATCAGGCTTTGGAAAATGCCTGGTGCTACACTCACTCCGAACTGGAGTCTATTACATTTAAACGCACCTCTGTGCGTGACTATAGTCTGGGCCTCAGCAGTTTCTGCATCTACGGGTAGTTGCTGGTATGCCTGGGCGAGGTCCAATTTTGCAAATATTTTTCCGCCACCCAGGGAGTGAAGAAGATGTTGGACCACAGGTACCGGGTAAGCGCTCTGCTGAAGCGCGTGATTTAGGGTAGCCCGGTAATCCCCACAAATTCTTATCAATCCATCAGGCTTTATGGGAGTTACAATCGGGGTTTCCCAACGGGCGTGATCGATCGGTTCTAACACCCCCTGAGCTATTAATTTGTCCAATTGTTCATCAATCTTTGGCTTGAGTGCGAAAGGCACTCGACGAGGCTTAAGGCGGATGGGCTCAACATCGGGGTTGAGGCTAAACGATATGGGGGATCCCTTGTACTTGCCTAGCTTCTCGGTGAACACGTCCTGGAATTCCTGGACGAGGGCCGCTTCCCAATCGCTGTTCCCGGTCTGGTGAATGCCAGCTAGTTCAATTCCCAGTGGAGCGAACCACTGTAACCCCAACAATCTGGGTCGGTCTCGATCGACAATGGTAATAGGCAGAGTTGTGGTGTGGTCCCTGAAGGACACCTGGACGTGGCGGGAACCGGCAATGGGAATCCTGTTTCCCTGGTAGTCCCTTAATATGATTTTTTGGGTGCTGAGGTCCTGGTGACGGATGTCAGGGATCAGCTGTTTGAAGGTTTTCCATGAGACCATTGATAGGGACGATCCCGAGTCTACTTCCATTACGCATGGACGATTCTCAATGGCGACCTTCACTCGGACCTTTCTTGCATCCAAGGATGATGCGTGACCAATGGTAATGGTTTGATGCGCCTCTTCTCGCCTAGCTGACGCAGCAGGCGCTCGATTTCTGTAGTGATAGTGGTTCCATTGGTGATTCAGACGGTCCCGATTTACAGGTGGGCTGCCCGTTGTTCTTCGGATTGGGCTTGACGCTCGCTTGCTTCTGCAAACCTTTGCGATGTGGCCCCTCTTTCCACAGGAACGGCAGAGTGCGTCGAGGAATTTGCAGTTCGATCGCGGGTGATTGGCCCAGCAACCGGTGCATTGACGTGCAGGTTTCTGGCTCTTCTGGTCTCGCTGGTCGCGCTCTGACCTGAGTCGGTTGACCTCTTCTTCCTCACTATCAGACGAGGATTTGAGGTCTTCATGGTGAGCCGTTGTTGAATGCCTCTCAGAAAAAGGCGTAGTATCACTGGCGAGTTGGCGGAGCGGTGCGTTGGTGCGGCGCATTGGAGCGGCCGACTTCCTGGTTGCTTCTGCTGCAGTAGCGTCGGTGATGACATCTGCGAGGCCGATCTCCCTTTAGCCATGATCTTGCTCTGCGCAGTGTGGTCATCTAATCCCAGAACTATGCGGTCTCTCATGGCTTCCTCGAGGTTTGCGAAACCACAGAGGCCTCCCAGGTTCTGGAGGTCCGCGATGAAGTCCCCAACGCTCTCGTTTTTCCGTTGGTCCCTCTGGTAAAATTTGTGCCTTCGGATAAGCGTTGGTACTGCGGATGCATAATGGGCTCGGAGGATCGGTGCGAGGGTATCCCAATCCATTGTCTTAACTTCCGCTGGTTTAGCAAGTGCCTTAGCCATTTTAAAAACGGCAGGCCCGCAATGGGTCAGGAAGATCGCTCGTTTCTTGCCAGGCGCAGCGTCTTTCAGATTGTTGGTCTCCAGGAACATCTGGAACCTGTCTATATACGAGTCCCAGTCTTCGTTAGCCGGGTCAAATGGAGTGGGTGGTATGGCGCCGCTGGCCATCTTGCCGTTGTTGGCGCGCTCTTAGCCACGTGCTCTGTTCGGTACTCAGCGAGTGCTCAGTCAGCTCTATCGTCTCCGCATCCCATCCTCGTCGCCAGTGTTAGATCTGGATGAGTGGGCGCAATAACGGAGACGAGGCATCTATAGTGACTCAACTCAACTCTTTAATAGTGACTTCAGAACAGAGCAACAACTAGGGCAGCAGCAGCTCTTTCATAGAGCTGGCTGCTGTCACAACAACCAATGAAATTGAATTAACCGCTCTAACAGCGTCCAATCAGCGACGGCCCGTTGTCAGCCAATCAGGTCAGCCAGAATCGGCCAATCACGATTCGCTTATCCACGGGCCAATCAGAAGTGCAGGATTACAAGCCTGCTGCTGAAGTAAGCTAGTATAGTTATTGACGAATGAGTTTATCTAGTTCGTAACATATTGCATCTTAAAAAGTGGTGAGATTTCAACCTGTCATTGGGAATGTTATTTTGATTTTTCCTGACTCCAGTAGATGCCTGCAGATTAAGAAAAATTAACACCAAATACATACTTGGTACACAATGTATAACTGTTTCCTGTTTTCCAGATAGTCCACAAGCACTGTTTATAATGAATTCTCTTTATTAGTACATTTTAAGCATCAAGTAATAATGTCTAACATTACCTCTTTAACAATTAAAATTGCCTTGTTAATTCAGTAATATTTAAAAATTAAAAAAAAATCTGGCACCAATTAATCAAAAGATTTTTTTTAATCCACCATGCAGCAGTTTTTAGAACTTTAAAACTGTTTAATCCACAAAGCAGAAAAAGGAAAGCCATTTTCAGCATTTTTAGGATCCTGTATTTGCCTTTTTTTTTTTTTTGGTCCCACTGCTGTCAACTGAAATGCTGAGATGGGGCGGACCGGAGGAGGGAGCAGGAGTTGGACTTAATTTATGAGGAGAATGAATAAAACTAAACATCTTTTAGAGCAGCTGTTAAGCTCAAACCAACAGAGAGACGAAATAAGTTTTAAGGAACTTTTATTATTTTCCCTTATCTATTAGTTTCACATTCTAGGAAAATTGTATGTTTAAATCCTACTTTGGATCCTTTTTTAAAAATTGTACCATTAAATTATTGTATTAAATTCCATTTTTTGTTACCACTTTGTAGGCATGGTTCAAAGTCCATGCAGAGTCCAGGTAGGGAGACGGGGAGAGTTAGCCATTTTGATTAGAGGGCTCTTGAAAACAATTTGAGAGCTGTAAAAATCACTAGCCTTTCTTTTAGCTTTTCCATGGCTTTTAACCATCCAGATAGCTGCTTTGTCTTCACAATTGCAACTACCGACTTCCCCTTCAGGTTTTCAGACTTACTTCACTTGCACCAATTGCTGAAGTTACTCTGCTTTGACCTTTCTAATTTCTAGCTATCTTTGTGCTCTGGAAGAGATGTTACATTGCTACATTCCATGATTAAAGCCAAGGCCCCATGAGAGTGTCTGACTCAGAGCAGAAATGCCAAAGTCAAGGAAACATTGATTTTAAGCACAAGGTCCTATACCTAATCAAATATTGGTAATCTCAGCCACTGACCTTTTCTTGTATGAGCAAATTTATGTGTAGCTAATCCCTGGCATCCTTATCACCTGATGTGCATGGCTGCTGCCTTTAACATAATTGCTTGATCATTTTAGATCATTAATTTTGGCATGATTAAATTTTGGTCTGAACAAATCTAAGAAAATTATTTTCTATATTCTATTTACAACATATTCAAACATTATAACAAGCTAATGGGGAAAAAAAGAAAAACTTGTGTAAATTGAAATACTTTCTTCCATGTTCTGAATATAATCAGAACATGGACTTTTGATACGATGCCATTGTAAAGTACAGTTTTTCTTAAAAAGCTCTACAGTGAATTATACAAGCAGAATAGCAGATGCTGATAATACTGATATTTTAAAATTATTTGGCCTTTTTTTTTTGCAAGGAGTAGGCATTTTAGTTTTTCCTGAGAGATTATAATAAATATTACACATGTTGAGATGTGCATTTTTCAGTGAGAATAAGTAGGGAAAATGGAAGTCACCATCTTTTCTTGAAATATACATTTTAATTTATTGACAGAATGAAAGAAGAAAGCAGATGATTCCTAACCAAAATATCTTACTTTAGAACAGCTTTCCCTAACACTGGCAACTTTAAGATGTGTGGACTTCAGCTTCTCAGGCTACCTGGGCAATTGTAGGAATTTGTGTTTATATATAATAAACTTGTTGAAGGAAACATTTAAAAAAGAACCATAAAGGATTATCTGACAATACTTTTGTTCTTCTTCACTTTCAGAGGTTTATCAGTCATCTACTACAAATAGCAGCCATATTGTTGCATCATGGTCAGACAAACTATAGGTAAGTCCTCACTTAATGATGGCTATTGAGGCCAGAATATTCATTGTTAAATGATGCATTCATAAAGCATGAAGTCATTGCACTGCTTCACGATGGAAATTGTTTCCAGTTCAAGTTGGATAGCCATGGTAAGCAATAAATAGAGAAAAACAAAATTAACTCTTGTGTTATAGGCATGTAAACTCACTGACCATGTGTGTAGGAAATGACCAGAATGAACCTGAGAGTGAAATGCATCATTGGTTAGGAATCGCTATGTTCCCACAAGAGATCTCATCCCCATCTTCAAAAAGGGAGACCCCAGCCTAGTTTAAAATTACCGACCAATCTCCTTATGCTGCATCACCTGTAAAGTCATGGAATCAATTATTAACCAATCCATTATCCTCCACTTAGAGACAAACAACCTCCAATAAACAATTTGGTTTCAGAAAAAAACTATCCTGTAATCTGCAACTCTTACACTGCAAAAACATATGGACTACACAACTCGTTCAGGGCAAAACAATAGACGCAATCTACATAGACTTCTGTAAAGCCTATGATTCAGTGGTACATGACAAACTACTCCTAAAACTAAAATTTTATGGTATCTCTGGATGCTAGCTGCATAACTGGATAGAAGCATTCCTGTCAAACAGACAACAAATGGTCAAAATTGGGAGTGTCCTATCAATTTCTGTACCTGTCAATAGTGGTGTCCCCCAAGGCAGTGTTCTAGAACCAACTCTCTTCATACTCTACATAAATGACCTCTCTGATCATATTAAGAGCAACTGCGCTCTCTTCTCTGATGATGTAAAGCTGTTCAATACCACAGACAATACTGCTACCCTTCAAAAAGATCTTGACTATGTATCAGAATGGCCAAACAAATGGCAACTTCAAATCTCAACAAATAAATGTTCTGTCTTACAAAATTGGCAAAAAAAATTCAGAAAATAAAATACAAGCTGAATAGTCAAGACCTTGTTGATGATCCAAACTCTGTAAAGGACCTTGGAATATTCATCTCTAATGATCTAAGTACTAGAGCCCACTGTAACTACATAGCCAAAAAGGCATTAAGAGTTGTTAACCTAATCCTACGTAGCTTCTTCTCTGGTAATATCACACTACTAACTAGAGCATGCAAAACATTTGCAAGACCAATTCTTGAATACAGCTCATCAGTCTGGAACCCACATTATGTATCTGATATTAGCACAGTTGAGAAAGTCCAGAAATATTTCACAAGAAGAGTTCTCCACTCCTCTACTTGTTGCAGAATACCTTATGCCACCAGACTCAAAATTCTAGACCTAGAAAACCTAGAACTACGCCGCCTTTGGTCTGATCTAAGTATAGTATATCAAATCATACATTGCAATGTCCTACTGTCAATGAATACTTCAGCTTCAACCAAAACAATACAACAGCACACAATAGATACAAACTCAAGGTTAATCGCACCAAACTTGATTGCAGGAAATACGACTTCAGCAACAGAGTGGTCAATGTTTGGAATACTCTACCTGACTCTGTGGTTTCTTCCCCAAACCCCAAAAACTTTAACCTTAGACTGTCTACTATTGACCTCACCCCTTTCCTAAGAGGTCTGTAGGTGGCATGCATAAGCGCACCAACGTGCCTACCGTCCTCGTCCTATTCTTACTTTTATTTTTCTTATATGTACCCATTTCATGTATTCATAACTATGTATATACTTATACCTATTATCTTGTAAGCGATTGACAAATCAAATCAATAAATAAATAAAGTTCAGTCCCCCTTGAATTCCATTGACTCTTAACTAGCATCAATTTGCCTTGACCATTAATAGAGCAGATTTTTCTGTATAGGTAGCATGTAATATCGGTAAACCTGAAGTAATTTGAACTAAACTCCTGTTCCTGTTTACTTACACCTGTTTGCTAGCATTCAAAAATATCCTATTCCTGTATTGTGCTATTTCATATTCTTATAATATCACTTAGGCCTACAGAATGTCTTTATCTATGGTAGAATATAATAAACTTGCCTCAGACATAGATGAAAATGCTATTCTGAAAATTAGTAAAGGAAGAGTTTGCAAATGGAGTATAATTAAAATAGAATCGTACTCTAAGCTTTAATTTAAGAGAACAACAAAAATAATATATTCTTTAAAAAGATTGGGGAAATTAATTTATTGTAGTCTTTGATTATGTAAATTCTCCCAAGGAACATGAAAATTTGCTACATTATGGAGTTCAAAATAGTTTTATTTTTTTAAGGCATGTTATATGAAATAAATCATGTGTATGATTTTATTGTATTTTATTTTGTACATGATTAATTTTATTTAAAGAAATAAATCTACATTTAGTCATGCATGGGTACTTTGGAAATTTCTTGGAAACTTTACCTATGAATTTTTATGAAGATTTTTTTAACCATAAATAATTACACAGGAGGTTGAAATGATTAGTAAAGATCTATTAAATTTAAGAAGAAAAAGACACATACAGAAACACTTTCAAACTTTCTGCAGAGAAAGTATTCAAAGTTTAAATCTAGAAATGTATTTATGTGCTTATGGAAATCAGTTCTAGTAAATTCTGAATATCAAAGTTAAAAATGGTATCTCCGATGGAATCAAAAAGAAGTGAAGAAATACCTTTTCTGACTTTTTTTTTTTTTTTGCAGTTGTTGACGTTAAGAAATTGCTGAGCCTATTGCTTTTTAGGATGTTCCCATACTTTAAATGCAATTCTTATCATGTGTAGTAATACCAGGCTCACAAATTCTGCAAAAATCCAAAAATGCCATCCTATTATTTTCCTGTCAAGGATGGAAAAAAAATTAGGAAGGATAAATGGATGTTTATTCAATTTGCAGCTGCCAATGATAAATGTATATGAACTATTCTCAGATCAAGAAAAAGTTTGTCAATATAAATTATATGAACAAAGTTCTAACTGTTCCTTCTGACTACTTTAGCAGTTGATCATTTTCTTCAGATGTTGTCATCTCCCTAGGTGCTTATATATTTCATGGGCAAGAATAGATCTGCATTCACAAAGGAACAAGCTTTAGTCATTGCAGGGAAGGTGGAATTCAGAGATTATCTGCCCAGAATGGCTGCAATTAAGAGAAAAGATACTTGGAAAAGTAACATTGGAAAAGTAACAAAAGAATGAAATATTTTGGGAAATATTCAAAAAGCAGAATATTATATTTCCCTAAAGAAATGGAGAAATATGCTCTTAAAGACAGAAAGCAGCCCCCAGTCTTTCTTAATAGCCCACAGCAGATGCCAGCACTTAAGGAGATAAAGAACTTATTTGAAGAGAAAACCAACTATCTAGATAGATCTATTCATAACCAAAGCAAATAATGCTGGCAGAAATCCATTCAAAACAGTCATTTCCAAACTCCTTGCAGCAAAGTTTGACAGTTAACAAAGACAGAATGGTAGGATTAGAAAGCAGCCCCTTACTGAAGATCCAACACAAGACAAAAGTCATTAGCCACAATAGGAATTGCCCAACACCTTTTCAGAACACAAGCACCTTCATTGTTCCACCCCGAGAAGAGCTCAAACTTCAAAGTTACAGAAACCATCCAAAGATCCATCCATTCATTCAACCATTTTGTCAGCTGCACCAGAACCACAAACCCTGGTGGTTCTGTTCCTCAGTAAACTTACTTTTCAATCAGCCTCCAGCCTCTATGTTGTTTCCAGCGTCTTTCCCCCAACTTGAAACTGAACCAGATGGATTTAACTTCCAACAATGGTATCTCAAATAAATGAAAAAGGGAAATGATAAAGGAGGCCTCCAAAGCTAGAATAGTTTTTTTTAATCAATTTTCTGAATAATTGGCTTAGGTCTATATTAAGATTTCTATCCTGTGATCAAAATGTACACTCTGCTTTTTGGACCTGTGGGGTCAATTGTGCTTTTCAAATGGCAAAGTTTTAACTTGGTGGGAAGGGTTTCCATTGCAGGGCTGAGCAGAGAGAGACAAAAGTGTCCTTACAATGCAATTCATGCTTGGGTGCTACAAAGCATGCTATTGAATGGAACAAAATAAATAAATATATAATAAAGGGATGTTTGGCTTGTGAGCAGTTGATTAGTATGCAGAAAGTTGTTGCTTAATTGCAAGGAATGAAGGTAGTGAACTTTACATTTATATCAGTGCATAAATACTGTATGCTATACGAATATTAACAATTGCATGTCAGAATATAAGAACTGAACACATGTACCATCTGTAATTATACACAAAATGTGGTGCTTTCTCCTATATATGTATGGTTTTGGTCTAGTGGTTAAAGAACCAGACTAGAAAGTGACTGTGAGTCCTATCTTATCCATGAAAGCCAGCTAGGTGATCTTGGGCCAATCACTCTCTCTCTCCCAGTCCAGTGGGGCCCTCTGAGCTTGATTGTTTTCTTGCAGGCATTTTATTACCAAACTAGGTAACACCATCAGTGCTGGGATTAGCACATCAGTGCGAGGTCTGTATATTTTAACTGTGAGCTACAAATATTGTCTTCTATTGATATTCACAGGTTTTGGTGAGGAAAGATTCTGCTGGCTATTTATGTGACAGAAGTACTGTATCTATGCTGCTATATAATGAAGGCACATGTTTCTGTACATTCTCATCAGAGACTCAATTACATTGTACCTTCATCTACCTGCTTTTTACAATAATCCAACAGTACTGCTATCGTTAGAAGTGAAATCCTTTATATGTCTAGTCAAAAGTAAATCCCATTATACACAGTATTACTCACTAGTAATCATGTAACAGTTTTAATCTCCTTTTCTTAATTATATTCCTTTCTTCATTCTCAGTACTTCTTTTAACTGAGAAAGTATGAATGGTTGAATCCATAATTATCTAAAAATGATTTCTTGTAACATTAATTAAAAAATTACCTTTTATTATAATGTGATTCTTCCTTTCCTTCCATCCTAGCTATACAGTAATTTAAGACTATTGAAGTAGGGCGAAGAAATGGTATGCATTAGACATCATGCAAATGCAAATGTTACTACACTATTTTTTCAAATATTATTAAACTTTGCCCTTGTAGACTGTATTTTCTGGAAGTTACTGTAAAGTTTAAGAGCTGTTCATGCCCACTTTAATTGTACAAACTTACCTAAAACACCACTGAACTCAACAAAAGTTATTTTTATGGTATGATAATCCAAATTTTGTAATAAATCTATATTTGATATCCATAAAAGCTAAAATACTTTCAGAGGTTTGGTTGCACTTGAAACTCCTTCCACCCATCTTACCCTGAAAACATTTCTTGAAAGCATAAGCTACATTTTTTCCCAACAAAAAGTATTATCACAAAGCTGTATTTTGGAGTTTTTAATGTTGCTTAATGTTCCTAAACAGGCTATAGTGGACTCATCAAGCTTTAAAACCCAGGTTTTTTGGACCAAATCACTTTCCTTCTAAAGAAGCTGTTATGGAGTAAATTATCTTCAGAAAGTTCACATTCTGTTAAAGCTAGGTATAACAATTAAGAGCACTGTTTTTCTCTGTGATCCCATTGGTGTTTTTTTTTTAACATTTCAGAATTTAGATTCTAGTTTTGCCTGTTTTATCATCTTGTGGTTCTTGAAGAATCACTAAGGCCAGGAGAAAGTCCATCAGTATTATTAGAGGTTCTGGGAAATAGCAGAAGATTGATCACATATATTTTATTCAAAAAGGCTAGTGCCTGCAGGCAGTACAATATAGATCACTGTTGCTGAAGTATGTGGTAGACAAAAAGAAACAGGTTGATCTCTCTCCCTTGTTACAGATAGTTATGATGAAATCATTTAGATTGAATATGAGGTAAAGTTATAATATGAAAACATCTGATGAAAAAGCTAGCAGCTCTTCCACATTCAAAATTAGCATTAAACCCTCAAAACTTTTAAAACTGAAACTGAATTATTGACATCTTGTGAGATATCAAAATCTAGGGGCTCTTGGGATTTTGTGAGATTCTGGAAACAATGCCACTTTTTATGAGACTTTGCAATCTAATCAGTTTCTGAATATTTGTGAACAATTTATTTTTATTTCAGTTGCCAACCGTGCTCTAACTAATTCAGAAGAGATAGGACACAGAAACATCAATCCATGCCCCTTCGGCTATATATCTACATTTGCATATTGCTGTAAAATGTGAATAATAAATAGGAGTCCTGTGCTTCTGAAATGGTGGTCTTTTAGAAAATAAAGGACAAGGGATTTTAACTGACAAGTGTAATGTTTCATTGTAGATTAGTGAATCTGTCTCTCCCTCTTTATAAAATGTAATGCATGCTCTTGGGAAAGGAGCAAATAGATAAATTGAAGAGCTAATTAAAGGGAACCGCGAAAGAAGCTATTCTATGTTGCCTGTAGAGTTCTACTGTTCCATGTTTATTATAACCATGATGGGCTTCATTACTTGTACTCTCTTGGCTCTTATCTTCTAAATGTAATCAAAATCTCTTCATATTGATTCTTAGAACTCATTAGAATAACATCAACAAAAGAGGTTTATGTACAGGAATTTCACTCAGGTAAATATTTTGATTCCCAAATAAAAATGGCAAGCCATGTTGTTACTTAATTTTGAAACATCTAAGCACAGTTGGACTTTCTATGGAATACTTGAAGCTAACATTTGGTTGTCATTTATTCTTGGCTTAAACCAAGCTAACAATCAGAACATAGGCATCTTCCTAGATTCCTCGTGTCTAATTACTTCAAATAAAAAGTTTCCTCCTGAGAGGAACTTTCATTCTGTATTTGACAGGTAGAAATTAGTTGCCTAATGATATGGAATTGTTCTGCAAATTGAAGGAATTAAGTGAGCTTTTTTAATTTGGACTCCTTCTAAATTACATTTTAATTTGGATTCTAATGTGATGAGGTGGATGGTGTGAGGAAACTTAATTTGGATTTTCTTCTTTTTTCTAATTTGATATTGCCCTTTCCCCAGATTTCATATGTCTCTTTTATTTCCTTTGATATTTACCTAGTCTCAAAGCTATCATGCTTACGTGTGCAACCTGTTTAGTACATTGTTGCAGGATGCGGTAAAATCTGTGCAGTTTTGTGATTTATGCCTGTAATTAATTATAATGTGAGTTAATCCAATCCATGGGGCCTGGACAAAAAGGGGCATGCCATAACCGAGACAAAATGAGTAAAACAGCTCTACAAAGTCATTTAACAGAAGAATGATTTCTGGGTTTATAAATGTGAATTATTATATCTTCTGTTTATTTATTATAAATATGGAACAACTGTATTACATTTGCATCTATAACTAAGAAAATTCACATTTCCCAGATTACTATAGCCTTCTTTTTTATAAATAGTTATTTTTTTCAAATATGGCAGCACAATTCTTGGAGAAAAATATCTGTAAATGTATGTGATAAAATGTGTACATAAGATCAATTTAATCAGAAAACAGATATCCATTTAAAAAAACAACACAGATTAAAATGGTAACAGAATAAAATACCCTTTAGATTAGGAATCGTCTATTTTATCCACTCTAATTGTTATGACCAGGCAACTCACTTCTGGAGAAACCTGCTTAATTTTTCAATGAAGCTGTTTCAAATTTTACACTTGCAATCCAGTGAACTTTAGTTGAGCTTGCTATACATGGATGGACGGATGGAATTGGTCTTGAATGACTGTGGCCGCATCCAGCTTTAAGGTTATCTTCTTAATCCATCATCATGATCCATTTAATTTTAAATTTCAAAAGAAAGAGATAGAGACAGAGTCACAGGTTCCTGGCTAGAAACCGGGAGACTGTGAGTTCTACTCCTGCCTTAAATATGAAAGGTAGCTGGATAACCTTGGGCCAGTCACTCTCTCCATCCAACCCTCTTTATAAGGTTGTTGTTGTGGATGAAATGGGAGAAAGGAAGAGTATCGTGTATGCTTGCCCCTTGAATTATTTATAAAAATATTAAATGTGGGATAAAAATCTAATAAATAAATAAATACTTGCTTTGCTTGACTCCAGCAAGGCCTTTTGTAGCATAATTACAAAATTACAGTATATTTTGGATTGAAAATGTTTTTGCTTCAAAATCATTATTGATTGTGGCATGTTTTCAAGCTGGCAAGGGGCAAATATACCAAAAATAAAACTTACAGCTCATCTTAAGCTTGGCTTTATTCAAAATATGATTTAATATTGAATATTATGAGCATTTTATGAGCAATTTAATTCAAACTATAATTATTTCTATTATTTCTATATATTACTTATTTATTTATTGTACTTACACTCCTTGATGATCAACCTGCTGCTGGCTCTTTTCTTTCTTCTGCAGGAAGTGTCCTCCTTACATTTATAGAATCATAAAGTAACAAATAGATGATGTTTTATTTTGTTTACTTTATATGCCCATTATTATGTCAAGCAGTTTTCCAACATGCTTCATTTTGGTCCTCTTGTGCAATCATAAAAGCGTCTGCTCCTCCCTTTCCCCTTCCTCTCTCCCCCTCTTCCTCTTCCTCATGAAAATTCCTGTTTTCAGTTTCAACTTTCAAGTTTCAAAGCCATTTAGCAAGCTGGCCAAGTAACTAAATTCAATTACAAATGGCTATAGTGTGATAATCACCCCCTTACTCTAGTTTATTTAATGTGCTTGTTTTCTACCTGGAGCATCAGACAACTATTTTCATTTTCTCCTCCCCCCCCCCTCCCCCCCCCCAAAAAAATTATTGGACTATTTTATGGAAGCACAATGTGTTACTCCTGAGAGAGCCTTGTTCTGGCCAAAAGCGTGTTATGTGCATGCTGTCAACAAACCCTGTATTAATGTTCTCTATCATTGCTTCACCACATACTAAAATGTTTGAAATGCTTCAATTTGTTTCCTGCGTGAAAGCCTTTCAAGAACTTGATTACTTTTCAGTGTGCAACAATAAAAAAGCAGTGTGATAAACCTTTACTTTTAAACAGAACCCTTTATTCACAGCTGCAGTGGAAAGGTGTTGCAGATTAAAGAACTATTATTGTGATCATACATTTTTCTGTCTTCTGATAAAGGCTTGTAATGTATTAAAAGCCCACTGTGTTTATTAATACTGTTTGAGATGGCCTGAAATCTTTGTCTGTATGTGAATTCAGAGCCTATCACTCAGTTGGCTACTTTCAGATGTATAATGGGGTGTCCTGGGAGGTGGAGACACTTAGATATTATTTTGTTTTTATTTTGTGTCCTGAGATCAAGTTTGTGTCCATTAATTCTTCAGAACGTTTGTCCTGTTTGTCCTCTGTAGATTCCACAGGGCATTGCTGTCAGATGATAGAATATATCATATTTGAAGAAGAGCATATGAAAGCACTCCTAATCTTGAATTTAGTGGAGAAATGGGAAATAATGGTTCATTTTAGAAAAAAAAATTGCCTTTTATGAATACTAGTGTAAGTGTATTATATTCTGTGTGTACAATTTGGAGGAAAAAGATCATTCATTCTCTTGCAGAAAGTGCTGGGGCAGGGGACATGGTGGGGAGGAATGACTAGCTTGCAAATCTATCTTTAGGTCTCTTTCTTCCCATTGAACAATGAAATTAATTGACTGCTGCAATTTTCTGCCTTGGACCTGGCAGATTTCCCAGGTGGGAGAAAAAACTGTTTGTGATGTACAGTGGGTCCATTTTCATTTTAGTTTTTGTGTCCAAAGCCACAACCATTTAATGTTATTTTCATTTTAATTGCATTTGTTTCATTTCATCTTTGCTTCAGTTATCTAATCTGGTGTTTCACCTGTTTTTTCCATTGATTTCAATGGTTTCTGGCACCTGTGACTTTTGGGTCTTGGTCCAAATGATCCGAAATATTCTAACTTGCATTACCTGCCAAGATTGGACTGTGTAAAAGAAAAGTGAAAGATGGTGTGCACTCACATTAGTTTACCTAAATTATGTTAATATAAAAAGGGAATATTGTTAATAGCAATAATAATAATAATAATAACAACAACAACAACAACAACATTGTGATAATGTATTAGCTGAATTGCAGTTAATAGAGCTAAGTACCTATGAAGTGCCTTATATTACTGCAGAGCAAAATTGTATTTCCCACAGCTAGTTTTTGTTTTATTACTATGGCTTTCATAAGTAATATTGTTACTTCATCTTTTTAAGAATGTATTGGATAAATTATTCATCCAGGCAATTATTTGGGGTGGGGGTGATTAAGAGGGGGTTAATTAATTAAATACTGGTAGATACTTCCTTTCTTGCTCTTGCTTTTTCTTACATTTTCTGTAAGAATGAGGTTCTGCAATTTTAAAACTTAGTTAATTCCACACTTACCAACAACGATAGCAAAGTCATAGTTCCAAATGCAAGTGCAGTGTGGTTTACCAATAAAAGAAAATGGGCACAATAGTCAGTGAATGATAAAATGTAGTCACAAAATATTTGCTTGTTACAGCTGCTGTTTGTATGGCAAACATGCAGTAGGTCCATTTGCAAGTTCAAATATGTAAAACATTCATATTAAGTCAAATTATGGATACAAAACAGGTATATTAAGGAAAATTCATAAACATACATACCATTTTTCATTCAGACCTTTTTTGGGATGGAGGGACAGATAAGGAAAAGTCAAACCTGACCCTTTGGGGCTTGGCTGGACTTGCTTTCCCAATTTCTCCTCATTAACTCCTAATAAGAGATTTTGTGTGGTTTCTCCCTGTCTTTCTGGTGAAGAATATGTGAAAAGACATATGAACCAGATTAGACTGAGTATTGATTCAGTCTAACATCATGTATTGATTGATGTCTCCAGAGCACATGGGTGTGCAACAGGGTGGTTGATGTATAGCAATGGCATTAACACAGTCAATACAGCATTGTCTACCAGTGATAGTCAGTTGTCTATCCTTTCTAATTTACCTTTGGATTACACAGGATTGAAAATACATTTTCAGGCTGCATTTAGCTATCAGCCAAGCAAAGTAGACACATATACTGGCCGATCTCCCACAGCTAAAACTACCATTGTCTACTCTTTGATTAAACTTTTCTCCACAGCAATAGGAAGAAATAATAGCATGAATAACATAACTGACATTTCCACTAATTATGAGTAGAAATCACTCCAAGTGAAATGGAAAACTTTCTGAATTTATGAAAGAAAAAAGAAGGCTGGGTATAAAAAAAATAAATTACAGCTACTCAATATAAAGTTTGTTCCATGATAGCACTTGGAATAATAAAAAACAGTCTGGCTGCTTCAGATCTTCTATAGGGAAAGCACAGCACAGGTTGTCAAAAAAAATGATGCCATCAAAGAATTCTAGTTGTACTGAAATCCTTTTGGAAATAAAAAGAGCATGTACGAAGGATCCAAGGATGCAATTTCCTATAGTTTTCAGCAGGGACCTTTCCAATAAAATGTCACATGAAAGAAAACACTGTCCTTTTTACTTCTGTTAAATCTTTTTCCTGTTCAGAAACAGAGAACTCAAGAATTTGAAGGGATACCAAGGGACAACAAGACAGCAGTTTCATTCTAATGTGAATTTTTTTAAGGTTGCAAAGGTTCATACTGCTAGAGCTGTATTCTGATAGGGCCTATAACACATTGGATTTGAAAGCAAAAAAGTGCTTTAGAGAGCACAGAACTACACACAGAACAATTGTATGCAACTCTTTAAAACACCAGTATCGACTTCTGGTTTGAGCCTCTTCGGTGACAGACCAAAATCCACAACTGTGCGTAGTTTCGATCTATGCTCGCTGCTGGAGCACCCCGAGCCGTCTGGTTTTGGGGCTAAGCCACCCCGTAGAGGTGGTGAAGAGGGAGGATACTGCCAGCAGGGTCAAGGAGAGTCGCATCTCTCCTCTCCAGCTGCATCTCTCCTCTCCAGCTGGCCATTACTCCCTTTCCCGAAGGCGGTTGCAGCAGTGGTCAGAAATGGCCACCTCAAAGAAGAACTCGGCCAGAAAAGAATGTGCAGGAGGAAGATAAGAAGTGAAAGTTTTGGCTGACTCGGTAGAACTGAAAAAGCAACAACATAAGGTACCCTAGAATTTGAACTATAAAGAATAACATTGCTCCCAAAGTAGATTTTGAAGCGGCGAATGAGAGAGGGAAGAGAAAGGATTTGGTTTTTTTTCTTTCCTTCCCCATATTGACAACTAAGAGATTTAAGTAAGAAACTGAAAAAATCCACTTTGACATTAACAGGCATTTAAGATGAAAATAAAATGTCAAAGGGATAATAAAGACTTCTGGATTTTCAAAAACTTTTAAAAGAAGGAAAGGAGAGAAACGGAAAAAAAAATAAAAGGGTGGGATCTGGAAAAATGGAGGAGACCACCTGGAAGTAAAAGGAATTAACAGTAAAACTTTAACAAGATTCCTAAAAGATACATTCCAACTGAAACTTTGTAATAAGATAATAGAACCACAGGAAGAGAAAGTGGAAAAAAGAAGCAAGAAGAAACAGCTTTGGATTATTTGGATTACTTGGTGATTTTTGGATTTTTGGTTATTGGCTCAAAGGACTAAAATCAATTGGGTGGTTGTTTAAAAGTTTTTAAAAAGGAAGAATTGAAAATGGAACTTAAAAAACCTAAAGAAGATGCACAGGATGGAAGAAGGTTTTTTGGCTTCGTATTTCAATTTTTAGAAATGGAGATCCTGAACTATGAGAAACAACAAGAAATGCCTGTAGAACAAGAAGGGCAGAACAAAAAAGAAGCCATCTTCAATGACCAAGTAATTCTATTTGGAGGAAAAAAAGGAAAGGGGGGAAAGAGAGTGAAAAATTTAAGATTTGAAAAAACAACAACAAAAAAGAATAGTTTGAAAAATAATTACAATATTAGGAAGAAACAGAAAGAGGATTACAGAAGAGAGAATTAGAATTAGAGAGACAAGGGGTCAAAAAGGGAAGGGAGAAGAAGAGGGGAAGAGGGAAAGGAAAAGAAGTGATAAAGGACAGAAACAGGATACAGAGAAACAGGAAAACATACAAGGATTAAAGGTATAAGTCTATTTAGAAAACATAGAGATAATGGATGAAAACTTAATTGAAAGAGGGATTCTGCAAGGGTACATAAGATAGTATTGTTATATTAGAAATAGAAATGAACTTAGAAAATATGGAACAAGTGTGATTAAAATGATAGATAAAATACTCATTGTAATGTAATGTAATGTTTGTTAATAAATAAATGAAATAGAGAATGAGAGAATGAAATTAGGAAAGGATGGGAACATTTTAATTATTATTAATGAGTTATAAAAATTTAAGTGAAGAGGAATATGAAAGAAATATGAAAAAAATATGCAAATATTATAAGTGTTCCTAAGGAAGTATGATATCTCATTGAAAAGAAATGTTAAAAATTATAACTAACATTAATGATAGAGCTGAACTGGAATAGAATAAGTATTTTATTTATTATCGTTATATATATATTTTCTCTTTAAGAACTTAGTGTGTATTTTAAGAATGTACCAAGCAGAATTCGACTGGAAGTTATGTGTTATATTGAATGTTATAATTGTAAAGGCATAAATTGAAGTTTAAATAAGAATTGAATGGACAAAAATTAAAAGATATAAAGGTGTCATACTCCAATCAGTAACTACAGGGGAAATTTTTTTTAATGAGAAAAGAAAATATGAAATTGAAACAAGACAAACAAAAGTATAAATATAATGATTAGAAAGATATTGAAACTTAGAAATATATATATATATATATATATATATATATATATATATATATATATATATATATATATATATATAACTAAGGGAAGGGAAAAATTATTGAGAAAATGTTAAAATAGTGATAAGATATGGAATAGAACACAAAGATATGGAATAGAACACAAAGATGAATATGAAATTGATTTTGTGTCTATATGGAGAAGTGATAACCCAGGACCATGCTATTCTCAAAAAAAGATATTTTATTTGTATTAAAACCCAAATAAAACTTTTACAAAAAAACCTCACTAGTATCAAAGATGCAGATGCTTTAAAGCATGGGTGTCAAACTCATGATTCCATGGTATCACATGATGTATTGTGACTTTTTCCCCCTTTGCTAAACTGGGGTTAGGGGTGGCTAGCGCATGATGCATCCAGCCCATGGGCCACAAGTTTGACACCCCTGCTTTAAAGAGATGCAGACAGGTGCTTTGAGATATTCCTGTTTGCTTCAGAACACATTTTGGCTTTCAAGGGCAATGTACCACACATCTTAATATACTTAAACTAAACTAAACACTGAACTAAACTAAATTTGCATAAAGTCAAACCCCTAGCCCCTAGGGGAATAATACCCTGATACTATATATATCAGAACTTCGTAGCTGACAACTTTTTAACCACATGCAGACTTCTCAGCTCTTTCTTTGTAACTTCCAATTCTTCCACAAATCCTGAGAGTGCATTTTTCTGCAAGCGCAGGATCCAGTTATTTCATTGGTTGCAACATTCATCAACTGAGCAGGTTTTTGTTGAAGCCTGATGTCATGGGTTCAGGGAGAAACACTGGTTCAAAGTCACCCAGCTGGCTTTCATACATCAAGTGGAGCTAGAACTCACAGGCTCCTGTTTTCTAGCCTACTGCTTTAACCACTAGACCAAACTGGGTTTATCTACATAACTGTATTTATATCTACATCTCTTCATCATTTATATCTATATCCAGTAGTTTATTTGGTCAATAACCAGAAAAACAAAATACCAAAGTAAACTCATCTAGATGAGATAGCAAACTAGCGCAACAAAGATAAAATAACACATAAAATGTGATATGCACTGCCACAGTAGTGCATTAATTACCTATGCAAGTGTAAATCTAACATACTACAGACTATGAAGTACAATATATGTCATCTAAATACAAGATAGTGTGTGTTTCATGTATGTTGAATGACAAGCAAATCCTACAACTAACTATATTTCATGTGAAGGTATGAACTGTCACTCCACTGCTGTCACATGAAATGATAAATTGTCCTTCGCTGAAGGCCTTCAAAGTGAAATTGGGTGGTAATCTGTCAGAGATGTTCTAATGCAGTGTTTATCAACCCTGACATCTTGAAGACATGTGGACTTCAACTCCCGGAATTTTCCAACCACTTGGCTGGGAATTCTGGGAGTTGGTTCACACATCTTCAAGTTTCCAAAGTTAACAGACATTGTTCTAGTGTAATCTGCACTTAGAAAGGAATTACACTACATGACCCATAAAGTGACTTCTAATGTTGTGATTACATACGAGGTGGATATGTCACATTATTTTATAACCATTTTTGAACTTTAGAATTGTACTTGATATCAGAATTATATTAAATGATAGTTTCTTTTCTGGTGTTTAAAATGCAAATGAGCAAGTATGACTTTTTATATTGCAATATTTCTTTTTCTAGCCACACTGCTGTTGGGAAGCAGGATTATAGCTCTGTGGAAAATAGACTTCTTGTATTTTGTTAATTTATAGTCAGACTCAAAGGAGATAGTCTTCTGCTATATTGTCAGTTATATTGTTGTTGTCAGCTCATGCAAAATATTATGCTATTTAACTGCTGCTAAGCCTATTTTGAGCCTGAAAGGACTCATAATTCCCATTCAATGACAATACTGGCATTTTGCTGTCTTCTTTAATCCAGGCTTTGAAGCCATTATCTTGCAATGCAAACTTAAAACACCCACAAAAAAACCATATTCTTTTAGCATGGAAATCTCCTGGATTATAGAGGAAACAGTTTTTAACTGCATGAATAGGATTAGGTATCCATCATTCTTGTCCTAAACAATTTAATCAACCTAGTAAAATTCAGCAATAAACAATTTATTTTATTTTATAAAATCAAAACAATACCAGCAATGAGTATTAACTAGAAGAACTGATGCATTAATGGTTGCACTCTGATTATCATCAATATCAGTATCATAATCTTTTAATCTATTATCATTTGGGAATGAATATGTTTCACCACCAAATATTGAGCACCAATAGTATTTGTATAGATGCCCTTTTAGGAACCCCAACCTCCTCTTTTTTTGTATCTGACCATTCCTGATATCCCTTCCCAGTCAAATCAACTACATGTTGCTTTCTTATTTCAAAAAATCATCCAGTTTTGGGACAGAATCAAACTCCATTACAGATTTTCTTTTCAAGTAGTGTGTCAAACAAAGAGAAATGTCAATTTCATATTGAAATATATAATATTATATACAACTAATATTTCTGAGTAAAAGTGAATCATAAAATATGTAGCTTTCAGGAAAAGGGAACTTTAGAAAGCACATATTCAAGAAAATTCAGTACAAAAAAGATACTTTACTAGAATGGTTACTACTATGTGTACCAGGGGAAATTATGTGAATTTTGTTTTATTGCTTAAAAAAAATGGTACAAATTTGATGGAATAAAGGAATACCTGAATGAAACCTCATTACATTCTCATAGATAACATTGTGACTGATATGCACATCTATGGTCATCCAGCTTTCCTTTCCCAGGACCATTAGAAAAAGAAAACATTAAGGCTTTTCCAGTTTTTCAGCTTTTCCTAACTTTTATCCATTACTTGAACAACATAGTAATAGTATAAAACAGTATATTCATCAAGAACATTTGAAATTGCCTTTCATATGAAACCAAGATGCTCTCTGACTCAAAGTGTAAGGGATTAGCAGTAAGTGTGCCAGTTGTACTGTAGATATATTCACCATGATTATTTCATGATGCACCCTTCCTTAAGGGGAAGCTTTTGTAAACATTTCACTAAAATATTCCTTGATCAAAATGGCATGTTCAAACTACCCAACAAAGCAGATTTTGTTGGTAAATTAGTAAATTTATTTAGTCAATTTTTATATACAGTATTCTAAATGTCCAATATGACACTAGAAGAACTTTTGTGACTACTCACCTATTGCCTTTAGGGTTGACCTTTCTAACTTGCTATATATTTTTACATTACTTTCTTTAAAAGATTCCCATCAATTTATGACACCCTAAAAGGGTAAGCTGTATATGACTTTCATGAATAAAACTAGTATGACTTCCTTCATTATGAGTAATTGTGTTTACTATTTTTATCCCATTTTTTATCTTCTCCATATAAGCAAAATCAGACCACTTTGAAAGTTCTCCTAGTGTTCTTGCATTTTCCAGGCAGAGCAGGATTTTTCCAGATCCTCAGATCTTCATGTCAAATATGGAGGGAGGGCACTGAATTTAGGAAAAGCATATTGGAAAGAAATGCCAGTTCCTGGCAACTCTTAGAGAGCAGGGGTGAAGCTGGTGCAGAAATACCTGGAACCCAGTTGGCTTCTGTACTAATGAAACAAAGCTTTTGTCTCCAAGGAAACACTTCCTCCCACCTCTTCCTGCATGGGATCCAAGCTTCCTGGCTTTACAACTTCTATTTTTGTGTAATACTGGAATTCAACATACCATCCACAAGTTTTCTTAAAACCATGAACCTATTCAGAACAGTTAGACAGATGAGAGAGAGAAATGCGAAGACAGAAATGGAGATGGATACAGACAGATTGATCTTTGTCCATGACGATTTATCACTAACAAGGTCATTCAGCTCTTGCAACGGTGCCCCCATTGCCACTGTAACTGAGTCTATTTACCTTGCTGCTGATCACCCACTTCTCTTTTCTTTACTCATTTATCAGTGTTAGACTTTTCTTCAAAGAGCATAATGTGTCCAAAGTATATAATTTGGGTATAGTCCTTTTCGGGAGTTTTCTCCAACACCAACACTCAAAAGTGCCAATATTCTTCCTATCTTGGAACCTGGCACCTGAATATCTTTTCCAATGTCTCCATTTTATCCTCATTGTCATTGGTAAAGTTGGTTGTTGTCTTTGTTGTAATTAATTTGGTTTACTTTATATTTTATTTTAATCCTCCCAATGTAGAAAAGTTTAGCAGAAGGTCTGTAAATTTGTATCTCTTTCACTTGTCTAAAAGAGATACTTTGCATGTTTCTTATTGGTTGGACCGGTGTCTTCTGGGTTCTCTCCCTCAGTCACGTGTTCACCATGGGAGCCCCAGGAGCACTACTCAAAAAGCCAGTGCTAGCACATTGCGTTCAATGTGCATTCCATATTATGTGCCTGCTTGCTGTCTTGTAATCCCTTCCTCTCCTGTGAATGTTAATACGAACATTAATTCCTTGCTTGCTAATTATCCCAGCATTGAGGTCAGCATTCCAAAAGGCTGGGAAATGAGGAAAAGGGAAAGCACGGTCATTTCCCACTTAGCATCCAAGTTGCCAGTCCCAATTGTGGTCATTAAATGAAAACCCACATATTATTCCAAGCGAGTAATGTAATAAAAGCATCAATATCAGAGCCAGAAATCCAAATAAAAGAATAATTGGTACCCCACCTTCCCTCTGGCCTTTTGGAAAAGCTCATAAACATGAACAAAGCAATTCCTGCCACAGCCATAATATTTGGTAATTACAGGCTGTGGTGCAATTCTGCAGAACTCATCCTCTTTCACATTCTCAGCACGTGAGCTTGCAGAATCTATTTGTAAGAGTGAAATCAAGGAAGATAAATGCCTGACTTTGTTCCACCAGGTCACATTCCATGCAGATATTCAACCTCCTAAAAACCACATCCCTAGATGTGGAATGGAAGCAATTAGCAGATTCTAAGCATCTTTAACCCTTCTGTGTTTAACAAATGGTCTTCTAACAACAATTGGTTGATTTACTTCTTTTTCTGCCATACATTTACCTTCAGCAGAAACACTACGTGCATATTAATTTAGCTTAAATTTATTCATAACAATATCAGCCATTCCTGGAAATAATTTCTTTTACATTTCTTCTCACAGCTACCTCACAAACACTCTCTCTTCCCCCTGGTTTGACTCCCGCACAAATACAGCACTTGCTACCTTTGGTTTTTGATAAAAGTATGATAATAGTTGCTAATAATGCATATTAAATTATATTAAACCAAAAGAGTAGCAAAAGCATTTAGATGCCACAGTCCTTTCTTTTGCTGATATAAAGCTTAATAAAGCTCCATAAAAAGATTTACAAATTCTTTATTTGCTTAACAATGTAGCAATCTTACCCAGCTTTCACTACATAACAGGCAAGTTATGATTTGAATTGTAAAGTATCTTCTGATATCTATTTCATTAAGGAATATGTACTGATAATCAGCAGAGGGCTGAAATAGGCCTTCAGGAAAAAAAAATTCAGTAGTCTTTGCCATTAATTACACTGAATATTACTATCATTTAGGAATATTGATTAAAAAAAATCCACTCCAGAAATATTACTTCATTTGTGTTTGTGCTTTTGATAGAATTCAAGAGATCCTTAAATCAATTGATTGTTCCTTGTTTCCTGCGTCCACCCAGCTCACATATATTCTTTTGTGATATATTTGGCAATGTTGTAGCAATGGTAAGGCAGACTTTTTTGAAGGAGGGGTTGGAAAAACATGAATAACAATACCTTCTAAGGCTTCAATATGATACAATTGCTTTTTCATAATTGGCACTGATAATGTAAAAAGTGTTTGTTTAATCTAGGCCAAAACAATATTAGCAAATAAGATGTAATTTAACTTCTGGGAATAAGACTCAGAAAACTGATATCACTTGGAAATTAGAATCTCTTCACCTTCCACTTCAGATAGGAAGACATCTGGGCATTTAAATGTAAAACAAACAAATGTTAAATGATATAATGCACAATACATATTCATGATGGATAGCTTCTCAGAAACACTTTTTAATTGTGTATCATTAAAAAAAAAAGTCTGATTGGATGCTTTTAGGTCAGGATAGTCTAAGTGTAAAAAGCTAAGAAGAAAATCTGTATCAATAGATTATATTTCAAATTTTATAAAGAAGAGGTATTCTCATCTCATCTGAAATTACTCTGCATTGTAAATCTGATAGTAGTTTACACTAGTAGGTTTACATTCCAGTTGAACATCTTATGATATATAGTCATGTATTGGCATTCTTTTTTTTTTCCAAAAGTGTTACACAAATGAACCAGAACTTGCTAAAAATAAGGAAAATAGAAGGAATCAATAAAATACTGCTGATTGTGAAGAAATTGGTGAAAGTCAATATTCTGTGGCTATTCTGTCTCAGTATTTTTCCATAAGACAAATCCTGCTCAGCACGTATACCTCTCAGAGCAAAGTTCACTAAGCTGACAGGAAAAGAACTGACAGGAAGAAGCTAAAGTTGATAAGATTAGTTTCACTGAGGTCTGTGTCAGATAAAAGATGTGTATTCGGTAAAACATGTTTATCAGTCAGAAAGTTCGTTACTTGTATCACGTAGCCTGGACTCAAAGATAAAGTTTGTAACTTCTTTGTCTTTCTGTAATCCCTCACCCCCCTTCTTTGATTCAGCACAATAAAAGAGGACAGCGTAGAGCAAGCTAGCAGCCTGAACAATCCATCTGTCTCAGGCTCAGCTGGGACAATTCCATCTGCCCCAGGCGATGCGCTGCCTCACCTAAAGAAATATTCGTCTTGTGTTCTTTTTTCTTTTCGCTTTTGCAATCACTTTTAAACTCACCCTGGATAGGGTCCTGCTTTTGCCAAACTTCGCCCTTGCGAGGGCTTCTCTGTATCTCACTCTTGCGAGGGTCCCGTTCTGAGAGGAATTCAGCAATCAACCAGAAGATCGAAACAACAGACCGGTCGCTCAACGCGACAGCTGGGGGCTCGTCCGGGATCCCTTGATTCATCCGGGATCTCTTCGACTTTCTGGTTCCAAGGTGTGACTTCTGGCTAGAGGTGCATCGCCTTCACTCCCATTGCTACGCACCTGGCATAGGTTTCGTATGAATCGTAAGTAATGGGCTCCTCACTTTCTCAAGTTTCGTCAGGGCACAGGGACGAACTTTATAGTCTAGTGAAGAAGGCTAATTCCTTTCAGAAAATTAATGGTACAACTGTGTACCCAATTTCGAAGAAATCTTTAAATAAATTTATAATTTATAAAATTATAAATTTTTATAAATTTTTAAATTATAAATTTTTATAAATTATAAAATTGAGGCACACTGTCCAGCCTATCCATCTGCTGGAACTCTTAGCCATTCTCAATGGGAAAAATTAGGAAAATATTTACATGAAATTCCCAGAGCTCCCATGGATATACTTATCTCTTGGAGAGCAATAATGGCTGCTTTAACAATTGTTTATCCTTCTTTTAGTCTTCCTGAAACATCTTTTTCTCCTGTTTCCTCTGATTCCCCTTCTTCTCATTCAAAAACTTCTACAATTTCTTCCTTACCACCTCCATATCCTGACACTTCTTCCCCTCCTCCCCCTCCTCCCTACAACCCACCTCACATTCCTGATGTTAACCCTATCAACTCCACTGATTCTCCTGCCTCCTTGCCTGTTCGTAATACCTTTCAGAAGGCACTGATTAAAGGATTCTTTTCTCTGACATCTTCTCAACTTGCTGCTTGGCACAATGACTATCGCTTAGCAGTTCAATCTGTTGCAACAGCTGGCCTTCCTCAAGCTGTTACCCTGGACCATCTTCTTTGTCAGGGAGCCATCCTGTACTCCACAGGATGAGATTCAGATGGGGGCAGGGGGTTATCCCATCATGAGAAAGGTCCTTCTCAACCTTCTTTGTCTTTTAACAAAATTCTTCAAGGACCCCACAGATTTTTCATTCTTATTCTCAGTGTGTTCCATCTTAGAACAAATCATTTAACTGTCTTTTATAACTTCTCTGTTGTGTCTGTTCAACCTGTGGGGCCGTGATCTTATGTCTCAACTTAACACAAAACTCATTATTGATTAATGGAATCTTTTGCTAAAACTCTACCATGTGTCAATACTATGTAAATAATGTCTTGCTACTCTATTATTCTGCTTTTCCACAATTTCTGATGTACTTGAGAAGACAAGAGTGGGAAGCTAAGATTGTTTATTGCACGTAGATTTGATGATAAAGATGAAGGAAGGAAATGGAAGTAGGAAGGAGAGAGATGGTTTGTGGATGTGTTGTTTGGAGGAAGGAAAGAGGCTTTGACAAATTGAGAAGGATGTGTATGTCTGTGAATGCAATGAGGGAATTCTGGATGTTTGTTTGAAAGTAAACAAGAAAGTAGCAAAGAAAAAAGAAATGAGAGGCGACCCCTAGTGGGCTGCTCTTTTCAGAGAACATAGATTGATTCCACCAAAATATCAGAGAAAGGGAGGGGCAATACCAGCCCATCGCTTTTCTGAGTAAAACTCTCTGTATCTGTCTTCTCAACCCACCTTGGTTCAACTTCAGCAATATCTGGGTACCATAAACTGGGCCCGACCTTTCCTGTCTTTAACCACCTTCTCTTGCTATTCTTTCCACTCATCAACTACTGACTGCAATAATTGTTCAAATATCCAATGCAAAAAATCTTCATATCTTGGAATGGTTACATCTACCACACACTCCAAAAACATCCATTTTTACTAGAGCAGCACAAATGGCTTCTCTTATAGAAAAAGGGCGTAAGAGAACCAAAGCTCTAATGGGAATGGATATTTTTACATTGTATATTCCTTTTAAGATCACTCAATGGGAACCTCTTTTTCAGACTTCCACAACACTGCAGGATGCGTTGGAAGATTGGTGTGGCCAAGTGTCGTGCCACCTTCCCTCTGATTCACGACTGCAGGTGTTGAGGACAGTTCCTTTTGTTTTACAATCACCTTTTGTCCAACAGCCATTGAAGGAAGGCTTAACTGTCTTTACTGATGGTTCAAAAAATATTGGAGCATGTACATGGTATGAAAATGCTCAATGGCATAAACGCTTAACTACTTCACAATCATCAGCACAACAAGCTGAATTAGCTGCTTTCCTATTGGCGTTGTCTCTTTTTTCACAACAATCTTTAAATGTAATATCTGATAGTATGTATGTTACTCAGATGGTTGCTCATATTTTTGATGCATATATTTCTCTTGTTACCCCTCCCTCTCTAATGAAACTTTTTTTACAGCTTCAGACACTGCTGAAAAAGCGAGGAAACCTTTATTTGTAGCCCATATCAGAAGTCATCAGCAATTGCCTGGATTCCTAGCAGAAGGCAATCACATGGCAGATGAGGCTTGTAAAATTATGGCCTCCTCTCCCCTTCTCCAACAGCTTTCACCTGGGGAGAGTCATGATTATTTTCATCAAAACAGGAAAGCCCTGGTGCGACAATTTGGAATTACATATCAAGAAGCCACGGCAATAATTCAACAATGTCCAACATGTAGCTTGCAGGCCAAAGGTATCCCTGAAGGCGTTAATCCTAGGGGTACTCAAGCCTGTGATACATGGCAAATGGATGTCACTCATTATCCTCCCTTTGCTCCCTGGAAATACATTCATGTATCAGTAGATACTTATTCAGGGTTTATTATAGCAACATTGCAAAGAGGAGAGGCTACAAAAAATGTTATTAATCACTGTATTCGATCATTCGTAACGTTGGGATGTCCAAAAATTCTCAAAACAGATAATGGTCCTGCTTATGTCAGTTCTCCCTTTGCTGAGTTTTGTCATAAGTGGGCCATCACACATAAGTTTGGCTTACCCTTCAACAGCCAAGGGCAAGCGATTGTGGAGAGATCGCACCTAACTTTGAAACAAGCCCTTGATCGGCATTTGGGGAAAAAAGGCTCAGGCCCCCCGAACCTCCCAACGTTGCAAAATATCTTAAATGTTTGTCTGTACACTCTTAACTTTCTCAATCTTACTGGCTCTCCTCCCTCCACAGCGGCTTCTCGCCACTTCACCAAGCCAGTAGTTCCCTCTTCCCGTCCTCTTGTTTATTTCAGACAGCTTCCAGATCCTGCGTGGAAAGGTCCTGCACAGCTCATTACCTGGGGAAAAGGTTACGCTGCTGTTCAACTTCCTGATCAAGTGCTTTGGGTTCCTGCTCGCTGTGTCAGACCTTACCATGGCAAACCTGACTCTAACCCTAATCTTTCTTCTGATATCAATACTTCCTGTCTTTTCTCAATTTAAGGCATCTCCTGATGCTATTTTTGCTTTCCTTGCTGACACTGTTACCTTTATTTTTAAAGATAATCTTCTTTCTGCATGTAATTATGTTTTCCAACACAATGGTAGTTTTCTTTCTCCTACTTCTGACATAACTATTTACTATTACTATTCTCCTTGTTTAATGTTTTTAACTATACATGTTACTCCACTTACTATAGGTTCTTATTCTTGCTTAGGATTTTTCCACAATCACACCTATTTCAATCACACTGTTCTATTGCTTTCCACTTCTTCAGTGGCATCTCCTCCACTATCCTCTGCTTTACTTACGTTGTCATCTCAAGCTCATTCTGAGACAACTTTTCCTGGAGATAAACTACGCTGGCATCTTCGTTGCTGCTTTCCACCCTGTGATGTCACCAACTGCATTTGGCATCATTCATCTTCCTGGGTTCCTGATCGCTACAAACCACCTGTCGTGCGAAGACGTCACCTCATCCATGATGACATCCATCGCAAGACTACAGCTCTCATTCGAGCTCGCCATCTTGGGTATCCTGCCTTCATCACTGACAACTCCATCTCTAAGCAGTCTGCATCTCATGCTGTTCCAAGATTTGGCTATCATTGCACTCCTCGAAGCATACAATCATCTTCTACAAATGAACATCAACCTCAAACTTACACCTGGACTATCCTTGATTTTCAAGGAAAAATTTTAAACACCACCACTAATTATACTAGATGGCCATGGTTTCCTCAGCTTTTCATGGATTTTGCTGAAATGGGGACAGGAGTAGAAAAATTTGCAGACAAAAAATTGCAAGCTGATACATGGGACAAGCAAGGCTCCTGTTCTCCAGCACCTGCTGACAACTTTAGATTATATTTTTGTCCTGCTCATAGTACTGATACTTCTCATTCTGCCTGTGGTGGGGTAGTTGACAGATATTGTAAAAAATGGAGTTGTGTCCACAGGTCATATCTGGTGGGAAACACCTACCAAAAATGACTATATTCATATTACCCGTGCTCAAGCACATCTTCCCTGCTCTCAATGGCCTTGTTGTGGACAGAGAATAAATCCACTCAGAATCACTTTTACTGTACAAGGAAAGACACTTGCAAGAAAACAATGGATGGTTGGGTTCACTTGGGGAGGACGTCAGTGGGATGGTCAAGGAGATGAAGGGAATATTTTTACAATTCGTCTTTCTATATCTATGTCTCATTATGATGTTGGTCCCAATCACAATTTGAAATCAACCTTTCTACAAAAACCCAATATTCAGGTGAATCCATTAGTACAGTTGGTCAATTCTTCTTACACATTGCTAGCAACTACACTTAATGATTCATCTAAAACTGATAGTTTGAATACACTTGACAATGAAGTTAACAATACTCAAAAAACAGTTAGCTTTCTCACATCTATCATTGAATCAAAAGACCTTGTCAAAAAACCTTTGCTGGAATGGTACTCTGACCAAGAGTCAGAGGAAGAAATAGACACTAATAACTCCTTTTCTCCCAAAGAAGTTTTGTTAACTCTGCCAAGTCATGATTTGGGGGATGAGGACTTTTCCTCGTATGAGTTGGTTCTGCAAGGCACCAACAAACCGAAGGGTTTGTTGCCACCTTATGGGACTACTCAAGAGGAGAAAGGACTCTACCTAGAATCATGAGCACAAAAAATAAAGAAAAGGAGGAATTGTGGCTATTCTGTCTCAGTATTTTTCCATAAGACAAATCCTGCTCAGCACGTATACCTCTCAGAGCAAAGTTCACTAAGCTGACAGGAAAAGAACTGACAGGAAGAAGCTAAAGTTGATAAGATTAGTTTCACTGAGGTCTGTGTCAGATAAAAGATGTGTATTCGGTAAAACATGTTTATCAGTCAGAAAGTTCGTTACTTGTATCACGTAGCCTGGACTCAAAGATAAAGTTTGTAACTTCTTTGTCTTTCTGTAATCCCTCACCCCCCTTCTTTGATTCAGCACAATAAAAGAGGACAGCGTAGAGCAAGCTAGCAGCCTGAACAATCCATCTGTCTCAGGCTCAGCTGAGACAATTCCATCTGCCCCAGGCGATGCGCTGCCTCACCTAAAGAAATCTTCGTCTTGTGTTCTTTTTTCTTTTCGCTTTTGCAATCACTTTTAAACTCACCCTGGATAGGGTCCTGCTTTTGCCCAAACTTCGCCCTTGCGAGGGCTTCTCTGTATCTCACTCTTGCGAGGGTCCCGTTCTGAGAGGAATTCAGCAATCAACCAGAAGATCTAAACAACAGACCGGTCGCTCAACGCGACAATATTCAAACCAACAGTTTAAAGAAATTTAAATTAAATAATACCAGTTCTTGGGAACACTATTCCACATTCTCAATCTTTGGCTTTTCCATGTTCTAGATAGCTTCTATTCCATAGAAGGTGTCTGTTTGCATTCTTTTGCATGTACATCTACATGAAATTAGGAATCCTGATAATATACAGTATGCTGTTATGTAGAAGAAATTGCTAAGGGGCCTCTTTCATCTAAGTCATATTTCTTCAATTGTGTTAGGCATAATACAACAAAGTACTCCCCTATAGTGACACAGTACTGTCTGGATTATCATTTTTAAAAAAGCAATACAATAATTTTAAGATACTAGTTTACTTTTATTCTACTGAAATATTTAGCATAATGGAAAAGTACATATAAATATTTTTAAAAAACTTATTCAAAGACCTTGAAATAAAAGAAAGAGAGGAGATGTAATTTCTTCTCCATTTTAAAAACTGTTTTCATTATTGCTTCCAATGGGAGGAAAATGAATAAGCACATCTCAGTTTTGACATAATTACTTTGTCAGAATAAGTGGGGAAAGAGAAAGAGAGTGAGGGCCACTCTTATTTTATTTGTTTGTGTGTGTGTGTGTGTGTGTGTGTGTGTGTGTGTGTGTGTGTGTGTTTGTTTATTTATTTAGTCAAGCGATTATTAGATAACAGGTATAAGTATAAACATGGTTATGAATACATGAAATGGATATGAATAAGAAAAAAAAGAAACAATAGGACAGGGACGGTAGGCACGTTGGTGCACTTATGCACGCCCCCTACAGACCTCTTAGGAAAGGGGTGAGGTCAATAGTAGACAGTCTAACCTTAAAGTTTTGGGGGTTTGGGGAAGAAACCACAGTCAGGTAGAGTATTCCAGACCTTGCTGAAGTCGTATTTCCTGCAATCAAGTTTGGTGCAGTTAACCTTGAGTTTGTATCTATTGTATGCTCTTGTATTGTTATGGTTGAAGCTGAAGTATTCATTGACAGGTAAGACATTGCAATGTCTTTTATGTACTATACTTAGATCAAACTGAAGGCGGCGTAGTTCTAGGTTTTCTAGGTCTAAAATTTCAAGTCTGGTGGCATAAGGTATTCTGCTACGAATAGAGGAGTGGAGAACTCTTCTTGTGAAATATAATAGGACTCTTGCAAAGTGAAAGCCTCTTTTAGTGTATCATGCAATATATGTGACATATCTCCTTGTGATGTTGTCTGACTTCACCATTTAAATATCAGAGACGCTCTACCTGGAGTTATCCAGAATAATACTTTTTTTAAAAAAATCTGTCCTCACCATCTCTGCTTCAGAATCATAACAAAAATTCAAATGATGAAAAGTCTGTCTGTCTGTCTGTCTGTCTGTCTGTCTAAGGAATTTTAATTTTAATCTTGGCAATAGTTCATCTTAACACAGAATAACTAATTTTGACAGGGAATTAATTCATTCATGCATAATCACGATCAAAATCCAAGTTAAAAGAAAAAGGCACACAAATAGCTAGCTATACAGCAGTACATTCATCTGATGTTGATCTGGGTTGATAAAGACCATAAAAGATATAAACATGGCTCAACTGCAGCTTTAGGATAGTTTGGGGTAATGGCATTTTCTTCTTTCAGGAAGCAGAGTTTCTGGGTTTATTTCCCAAAGGATGATTTGAGGCAGCAGCCTTTGTTTTCTCTCTCTCTCTGGAAAAGTCTGCAGAAAGTATGGCAGAGTTTCAGACAGACTGGCATGAACCTAATGCTAATCCTTCCAAATCTAACCTAAAATTAAATTGGGCATATGTTGACCTCAGAATCTGAAATTTAAGGCAAGTGGGCATGCACAGAGAACCAGTTTAAATGAATTTCTCTTTCTCATGAGACTGCTGCAGTCTTAAAGGTCATTTCATGCAAACACTAACCTGCTTTATTCCTGAGTCACCCTTTTTCTGAAAAGAATTCTCTAAAAATTGTTTCAACAAGAGAAAACAATAAAGAATAATATACAAGGAGGAGGGATTGGAGGGTTTAGCAGAATGCAAGGGAGTTAAAAAGAAAAATGAAAGCCATGAAAAGAATCCATACAACAGATAGATTTTATCACTCACACGCAATAGGAAGCTGCATCTAATGTATAAAAATTGCAGATAACAAGAAGCCTGGGAAGCTGGTTGACATTTGTGACAGAAATCTGCCCTGCAGTCTAGTTTGAAAAGAAAGGATTGCTTGCTGAGCTTTCTTCATTACTTGGGTATCTGGTGTCTGTGGTATGTGCGTTAAATAGGGAAAGATTAGCCTGTTTTCATTCTATATCATTTTTCACACGTGTTCAGTCCATTGTTTAGTACATCCTTTTAACTTGTTTCTCTATTGGCCTGCATTTTAAAATCAAACAAAATGTTATTTATATAAATTTATATAAATGTGCATTTGGTATACATTTTATCATACTCAATAAACTATGCTGCTGATATGAGAAAATGTGTATGGCAAAATTTAAAAAGGGAAGAAATAAATACATAATCATTCCAATCAGGCGGTGTGAATCAAATTTATCCAATTACAAAATACAGACTGAACAAAATTCAGCAGTCTCTCTTGCTGTGTGGGGTAGTTAGTAAAACTTAATTGCTTGTGCATACAAAACAATGAAGTTATTTATACTTTAGTTAGCATATTCCTTCTGTTCTTTCCTGCTTAACCCTTTATTTATTTGACTGATTTTTATACTGCCTTTATTATTGTTTATAAATAATTCAAGGCGACAAACATATTCTCTTCCTCCTATTTTTCCCCCCACAAAAATAATGTCGGATGAGTTGGGCTGAAAGAGAATGGCCCAAACTCACATAGCTGTTTTTGCATATCTAAAACGGGACTGGTTCCTAGGCCAACACTTTAACCATAGAGTAAATTGACTCTCAGTGATATTTAGTTCTACTTCCAGGGCAGTGCCTGTTAATTGGATGACCCAATACCTACCCAAAGTGACTCCCTTGATCTGAATGGATCACTGCTGAAGCCCCCCATTTGACTCCTCCAGGCCTCTTGCAGGAATCTGCCGTCCTCTAACTGATTATTGTGCAGATTTTGATTGTGCTGCTGGCCAAAGTAGACATGATCATAATATTTAAACTTGAGTGCTGGCCCAGTTCCACATAATAAAGTGAAGAAGTCTATCTTTAGCATAAACGAGTTACAGAATTTGCTGTATATTTCAGTGGAAGCACACATGTTGGAAATTGACAGCTGGTGCTTGAATCCCATATCTCTTAGATTGATGGCTTCAAAATTCAGGATACTCTTTTTAGCTGATTAGTAGAATGCTTGTCTGCCTGCCTTACCTGACATGTGTCTGTCTACTTCGTTCACCTAATCTATTGGATCTGTTTTTCCTCCTTCACTTCTACTTTCACCTCTAAGAGTTCAGACATTCCATTTTATTGTTGTAACATATTCTGATTTTAGTAACCGTGGAGAGGAATGAAAACTACAAGCAAAAAACCCTATCCAATACATCCATGAATATTTTTCTAAAATTCTCTACTACTTTAAAAGATATGTGGATGCAAATTGGCTTTTTTCAGAGTACTAGATTTTTTTTCCTCTCCCTGTTTGACACTCCTGTAATAAATGCTGACATTTGGGGATGTGCAAAATATGACACAGAGCTATGGCTACATATTTTGTCGGTGTGCGCTCACTCTAAAACCCACTAAATTCAATGGGCCTTAAGTACTGTAGATAAGTAAAGGATTGTAATTGCATTGTAATTTTTAATCTTCAGATTTGTCCAGAGATGCAACTTGTCAGTTTGTATTAGATTTTACAAAAATCCAAACAATGGAGCCTTACTAACATTCTACTCTTTGTTCTTCCATCTGCCTGTTTACAAAAACACTGACATTTCAGAATTGAAATGGCTTTAAAAGTATAAGGACACTTCTTAAGACAATAGAAACATGAAACTTGTTTTGTTAAAAAAAAAAATCCTATAGTGATATGCAAATTATGGTGGCAGCTCTCATTCCCCCCTCTACCACCATCTCTCTCTTTTAAGATATCAATAAACAGCTTGCACAGAGTGTAAAAAAAAAAGTACCTGCCTATTGCTTGCTAAAATAAAAGAAAGGCTCTAGCTCTAGGCAGCAAGAGCCAATTTAATTGTGTCTTCAAGCTGCAGAGGGGAAGGGGTCACTGACAAATTATCGTTGCCTTTCAACAGTTCTTCCAAAATTATTTGCTTGATTATCAACAGGAAGGATGGCTGGATGGATAGATGGATGGAAGGAAGGAAGGAAGGAAGGAAGGAAGGAAGGAAGGAAGGAAGGAAGGAAGGAAGGAAGGAAGGAAGGAAGAAAGAAAGGAAGGAAAAATTTTCAGTATTGAATATTTAATGGGAATATGTATCATTTTATTCAGTTGTGATAATTTTATCCAGTACCATACTTAAGACAAATCTTGTGTTATTTATAATACTTTTACTGCCATACAAATAGTGTCCGTTGCTTACCCAATTAGTAATAGAAATTGGATGAACTATAGATACAGTAAATCAAAGGTTGGTCCTAAGTAATAACATCTTCTGATTTATTTGAGCCCAAGAGGAATTAAAATGTAGTAGACCTTTTTGGACACAAGAATTGTCAAAGGATGTTTCTATTGTGAACCATTTCATGTTTCTATTGTGAACCATTCAGACAATGTTATGTTAGATAACATTTTTATGAGAAAATGTTATTTCATATTTCTATCAGAGGCTCTAGTCTAAAACAGTTTTTAAAGCTGAGCAAGCAAGTTCCTGGTTCATCTGTTACCGCATGGAAGAGGACAACATAATTATAATAGAATAGAATAGAATAGAATAGAATAGAATAGAATAGAATAGAATAGAATAGAATAGAATGGAATGGAATGGAATGGAATGGAATGGAATGGAATGGAATGGAGTGGAGTGGAGTGGAGTGGAGTGGAGTGGAGTGGAGTGGAGTGGAGTGGAGTGGAGTGGAACGGAACGGAACAGAACAGAACAGAACAGAACAGAACAGAACAGAACAGAACAGAATAGAATAGAATAGAATAGAATAGAATAGAATAACAGAGTTGGAAGGGACCTTGAAGGTCTTCTAGTCCAACCCCCTGCCTAGGCAGAAAACTCTACATCACTTCAGACAAATGGTTGTCCAACATCTTTTTAAAAACTTCCAGTATTGGAGCATTCACAACTTCTGGAGGCAAGCTGTTCCACTGATTAATTGTTCTAACTGTCAGGAAATTTCTCCTTAGTTCTAAGTTGCTTCTATCCTTGATTAGTTTCCACCCATTGCTTCTTGTCCTACCCTCAGGTGCTTTGGAGAATAGCTTGATTCCCTCTTCTCATGCAGCTCCTGAGATATTGAAACACTGCCATCATGTCTCCCCTAGTCTTTCTTTTCATTAGACTAGACATACCCAGTTCCTGCAACCATTCTTCATATGTTTTAGCCTCCAGTACCCTAATCATCTTTCTTGCTCTTCTCTGCACTCTTTCTAGAGTCTCAACATCTTTTTTACATTGTGGCGACCAAAATTGAATGTAGTATTCCAAGTGTGGCCTTACCAAGGCATTATAAAGTGGTATAAACACTTCACGTGATCTTGATTCTATCCCTCTCTTTATGCAGCCTAGAACTGTGTTGGCTTTTTTGGCAGGTGCTGCACACTGCTTGTCTAAGCATTGTCTAAGCATTGTCTAATAGTCTAAGCATTCATACGACAGGCATCATTCCCAACTTCCTCTATTTTTTAAACAGTATTTTTTTAAAAAGTAATCTCTGTTTTAGAGATTTTCTGAATGTGAGAGGGCGTTTGAATTTAGCACAACTCTCAACATGATATCTGATTTTATTTTATCAAGAGTCCTGGGGCACAAAGAAAGCTGTATCTGAATTCAGATTAATATGATTAACCTTTCTTTAAGGTATAGAATGTATGGAAATTTAGTAGGGCCAATGTAACATGAGGACACAGGGCAAGTATAGCCAATTTGTAATCTACATATGACCCCAGAACCCACCTACAGACTGCAGAGCATTCCCATACTGCATCATTAATATCCAGTAGAAAATTGGCAAATTATTTAATGCTGACCTTTTTGAATGCTTCTAACTCTCTAACTCTTTCTTCACATTTACTGATACTGTTCAGTACTGTAGAGGATAGACTCAATTCCAATCTATAGCTGTGTATTTTATCCAGGGAAACATTAATTGTTGAAGGAATTAAATATAACCATGCATAAATATTGTATTTTACTTCAAAGGAAAACCAGTTTTTAAAATTGTCTTTTTTTTTAAAAAAAAAAAAAAGTAAGATATTCTTAATGTCATTGACAATATGATAATTATAACATATAGTGATATATTGACTTTTCTAAGAGGGTTACTTTTAAGTTATAGTCATGATCCTTTTAAGTAAACATGACACTGTATATTGATATATATTTGGTTTGGAAGTATTACTGTTTTGGACAGGAAAGCTGTGCAGAGAGTGGTCAGGATGGCAAAAGAGATTATTTGAAGTTCACTTCCTTCTATCCAGGACATAGCATAGAAGCGCTGCTTGACCAGGTTTGGTAGTATTGTCAGGGATGCCACACATCTTCTCCATGACCAATTTTCTTTGTTACCTTCTGGGAGGAGGCTTTGTGATATCTGAAGCAGAACAATTAGATTCTGTAATAGCTTTGTATCATATAGTATCAACCTTGTTAACTCTCAAGACTCTTTTTTTCCGCTATGTATTCAAAATGAGCTGTGATTCATATAAATATCTATATATACACGTGTGTGTGTATGCATATATATGTATATATACAGCAAATGTATATGTATGTGTATGTATTTGTTGTATGGGTAGAATTTCATTTTAAGCGCATATATATATTTATTTCTAATATAATTAATTTGCTTCATTTTCTTTAACCTACTGTATTTTTATAAAGAGGATGCATATTTCATTACACTTGTCCATATAAAGTCTATGTTTATAAGCAATCCACTCATAGATGGCAAGAGTAATCAGGTCTTCAATCCAGTGAGTGAGTGGAGCCATATATTTGTCTTTCCAATGCTGTGGTTTATTGGCTATACCCAGTTTCCCTGAAAATACAAACTACCCTGAAAGTAAGTCCTAGCTTGATTTTTACACGTGTGCCCAATATAAGACCTCCCCTCCCCAAATAAGCCCTAATTAACATCCCACCCACTCCAGAGTAAAAATTAAGCTAGGGTGGGGGTGGGAGGTGGAGCTGCCCTACTACTTACCTTCGGACAGTTGTAGCCAGGCCTTACACACCCCAACCCCTGCCTTGCTGACCCATTTCTTCTGTAGCCTGCAAGACTGGCAAGGCTTTCCTGAAGGCCTCTGTTACTGATAGCAAAGCTCTGGATCGATCCAGAGCTCTGTTATTGGCTGCAGTAGCCTTCAGGAAAGCCTTGTTGGCTGCAGAAGAAGAAGTCCCTGAAGGCCTCTGACAGTGAAAAGGAGGCCGGGAGTGATGCATGCAAGTGAGGTTAGTCAGTGGATGACATCCCCCGAAAATAAGACCTGCTGCCTTTTTTGGTGGGAAAAAATATAAGACAGGGTCTTATTTTCAGGGAAACACTGTAGTAAAAGCATGGGAATCATTTTACTTTATCTAGTTGTCCAATTCCATGTAGCAGGTATTGAAGAGAGTTTATTTATTTATTTATCATATTTAGATGGCTGTTGTTCTCACAAAAATACTCTAGTATCAGTGTACAAAAAACATAAAAAATAATAATTAAAAAATATAAACAGTTAAAATAAAAAATACAAAAATTTAAAATATGTGAAGTTTAGCTTTTGTCACACATTCATATTTATATAGTTCACTATTTTCTCCCAGAACTTAGTAGATATTTGACATTGTAAAAAATTTATCCTTATTGTCCTCAACAATATCCTTATTATCCAATAGAATCCTAACTTATTTCTTTTCTATACAAATGTAGTGGAATCCAATAAATTCTAAACACTTGTTGTTGCTCCTGTTGTATGGGTCATAGTTTTAAGGTCCATTGACACTCTTGCTATAGAAGGTAAGACACTGTCTCATTGTGTAGGCATTATAGAAACTGCCAGAATCTCCAATGACTTTCCTTGTGGGAAGCCAGCAAAGAATATTGGATATTATTACAGTGTGTCTATGGTTTGCTGCTATTTCATAATCATGAGTCAGACATCAAGCACTCAGATTATAGTCACATGACCACAGGAATGCTGCAATCTCCAGAATTCTGGTAACCAGTTGTAAGTGTCTTTCATTAGCACTGTCATAACTTTGAACAATTGCTGAATGAATGGTCATAGTCCAAGAACCGCATATAATAAATAATTGACACCTATCACCTTCCTTATGAAGTAGAAGGATGCTATTTCAAAAAAAAATTCAAACTTTCTGTCACTTGCAAAGGAAATGAAAGTCATATAGCAAGGTTCAATATACTTAAAGCAAATATTTCACTTCAAGAAGGCTGACATATTTTTTCTGTTAACTTTAAGGTATATTATCAGTTCTAAAAGACATTATGATTTTTTTCATCAATCAATTTCCACTTGGAGAAAACTCTCTGCTTTTAAATTAGTATTGGTTTGCACATTAGTTTTTCCATTTACATAGCTTCCCACTCAATATGCAACCCAGGGCAGTACAGATAATTAAAAGCAACAAACAGTGACCAATGAAACATAATACATAATAAAACATTTTGTTATCATAGGCAGCTCAAACAACCAGAAGCAATCGATTAAGACACATCACAAAATCTCCTGACTCAATGCTTGGCAGAAAAGCCAGATCTTTGGAGCATCCAGAAGCCAGCCAGAAGTCAAGGGCATCTGGATGGGTTGTTGCACAAAGACACATCTGCTTAGGTAATGGAATTTGGTGGGGGTGCCAATCCTGTCAGATCTTATTGGACATGCAGAGATCATCAGAAACAAATCCATTCTGTGCCATACAGTACCTTACAGGTAATAGCCAACACTTTGAATTGCATCCTGGAGCTGACTGACAATCAGTGTATTTCACAAAGTAATGGTGTTACATGGATATACTGATGTATATCTATAACTACAAGTGCAACTGCATTTTGAACTAGGTGTAGGTTGTGAGTGGTCTTCAAGGAAAATCCCATGAAAATTGGATTACAGTCTTTCAGAGAAGAGATGATCAAAGCATGAGTGAGCATGAGTATGGCCTTTTAATTCATTGGCATAGTTGGATGGATAGATAGATTTGTACACAGGGTCTCCAACAGGGGTGGGATTCAAATTTTTAACAACTGGTTCTGTGGGCATGGCTTAGTTGGTAGGTGTGGCTTCGTGGTCATGTGACTAGTTGGCCGTGGCCAACTCAATGTCACTCACATTGAAGGGTGCTTCTCCTCGCCTGGCTTTTCGTGACTGTGGGGATGCTGCAACGGTCATAAGTGTAAAACATGGTCAATGAACTAAATGAACTGTTGTAAGTCAAGGATTACCTGTACAAAAATACAAAAAGCTTCTTTGCTTGCAAAAAGCTGCCCTAAATACCAATCATTAAATTAAAAATACCTGCAAGCCGGATTTACAAATCAGGCAGGGTGCCAGAACACCCTGAGGAATTAAAATAGTTAAAATGCAATGATAACTATCAGCAGCCAACTCTTACTCATAAAATGAAACCTAGAGGTCATTTAAGCTCTCCAGAAAGAGCACACCCAGGAAAAGCAATCCTTAGAACCATTTGCACCACTTAAAGATACCAGCTGGTCTCACTCACCTCACAAGATATCCTAAGGAAATCATCCAGATTTAAGGAAAGGTCACATGCCCTCCAGAAAGGCAGTAAAAAAATCACTGCCAAGCTTGCATCCTGCCTCTTGGAAGTACACCCCATAAGAACAAGTGCCAGATACCACTAAAGCAGTGAAGGAAGACCTCCCCCTCCCCAGATAGAAAAAGAAACCATGAGGCAGGAAAAAATTCAAACACAATACAAATAATTAAATCACAACAGTAGCTGTTGCTTGTTAAACCAATTACCAGAACAAATAGACACAGGAATTAGCCAGATTTCTCAACCCAGTTTATTTTCAGGAACAGAGATTAACTTTTTTCCTTCCAAACAAAGCTGAATAGGGAAAATTATCCCATCAATAAGCACAGGATTAAACATCACCAAGGACAGAATTAAACTTTACCAAAAACCAATTTTAGACCAAAACTCAGAAAGGGTTTGTAAACTCACATTTGAATGTCAATCTTTCTAGCTAGCCAAGAAGCCTTGCTGAATGTCACTCATCTTGGTTCATCATTAAAAGCTCCTTTTGGGTTATTCAATTATTTCTTCAAAGTGCTGATTATTACATGTGACTGGAAGTATATCCAGGGGAGTATCTCCTCCCAACAGCAATGTAAAAAGCTTAAAATAACCCTTCCCCTTTAAGATAGTTTTAAAAAAAAACCTCCTTCAGAGACAGTAAGTCTAGGCATACTGCCAAGAATGTAGTAAGGGTGGAAAAAAACAAAAGGATATTTCTTCTAACTACTGGTTCTCTGAACTGCTTAGAAAGTTAACGGGTTCTATAGAATCAGTCAGAACCGGTAGAATCCCATCCCAGGTCTCCAAGCCATAGCTGTTATCTGCTTTTGAAAGAATGAGCTGCAAAGTTGTGTACCATGTCTATCTGGAAATGCAAAAATAAGAAAACCCCATATCCGGACAGCTGCCAAAATTCATAGACACCCATTTTGCTTAGAATTCCTGGCTTTATTTTACAGTTCCCCACAGCTTCCTGAAACTAATTTTTTTAAAAAACCTCAAGAGCTTTTGCTTCATAAGCTACAGGTTGAGATACAGAACTCGGTATCATCAGCATGCCAAACATGCCATGACCTAATGACCTCAGTGTTAAACAAGATCCAGAGAGATATCCAATTCTCAAAGCAAGGGCAAAGAGCTAAACCTCTGCCTCTATCAATGCCCACTGGAATTGGTCATGGAGAGGGGAAAACCACTCTATTACTGTGCATCACACTCCCAGTTGCCACAGCCAGTCCAGAAGGACATCATGACTAATAGCACTGAAGACAACTAATAACTTAAAATGTTAGTATGAGAAATCTTTGCAAAATGTGTTTGATTAGATAACACTCAGATCCCTTAGATCTTAAAGATATTTTATAAGCACTAATCCATTTTATATATCAAGCTGTTTTTATCCTTTGATTTTAAGCTATCCTATTTCCTTTATTTGCTTATAGAAAATGGCAATTAAGGCCAAACTGTATATTACATTTAGTGTTTGTTATATTCTCTTTAACTAATTATAAATTCATGGAGAGACATTGCTATTAGGTTTATAGTGCATAGAAAAGGGAGATTTTCTGTTCTATCCTAGCAACAATTGGAATGAAAAAGAATACAAGCTTTAAAAAAATGTCACATTGATGTCAGTGAGAATTCTTTTTGCGGCAGTCAAACTATAGGTTAATTGTTATTAGCTATTAGATCTGATCTCTGAAGGAGCACTTCCCTTTGTTGAGCAAAGTGTGTCTCAATGTACATTCATGAGGTAAAGCAGAGCTGGTTTACCTGTGTTGCTTTAGCTCATGTGTCACATATGATCCTTGACATCAAAACAGCATGTCTTCATTGCCTTCATGAAGAACTTCACTGCTTAGGGAGATGGTCTATGAGAAAACGCTTCTCCTTAAGATAGATTCAAGGCCATTTGCACATGTCTAATAGTAATGTTTTTGAACTCTGAGCTAATGGCAAAGACACAATGCGGACTGGATGAGAGGGCTTTAATCTTTTTCTTGGCCCAAATACAGATCAGAAGGCCTATAAACTATATCATCAAAATATGATTTATTTCATGTAGGTTGCTTGAAATAGTGATTTCATGTTACACATGGAAGCCTAACTTCTGCACTAATCCATAACTGGCTTTTACTTATACATTGCATATAAAGTATAGCTCTTACCAAAAAAAAGGCTGAAAAATTATTTGAAGTGGTGATGGATCCTGGCAAAATATAATAAAGATGACAAGAGGAATTCATTTTTTTTCCAAATTGATTTTCAGCTTCCTGGCATTAGAATCCCACAAAACACAATGATTAAAGAAGATTATTCAAGCTGAAACACAATGGTATCTCAGGGTTCCAAGCAACATAGAAAACCCTCATTTGAGCAAAATTCAGGCATTATTTACAATGGTGCCATTCTAGTTCTTCCAGTTATATTAATGCACATTGTGTTAGTGACTTCTAGATTTCATATTGATGGTTCGTTGTAGCTGCTGAACAGCACTTCATCAAAGATACCTGTAACCAAATATATGTATGTATGTATGTATGTATGTATGTATGTATGTATGTATGTACTGTATATTCTGGAAGAGTTCATATATATCACACACACCAAAGAATACACCAAAATTGCTGGCATCTGCTTAAATCCAAGACTTGCAGAGTCTACTGATTATGTCCCTCTCTATCATACCATCCCTGATCTCTTCCTGTCCCAGGAATGGCTCCCTGGAATTTTTTCTCTATATATTATTTGATTATCATTTGAAATACAGCACTCTAAATATTTGTGGCATTGCTCATTGGAATTAAGCCGTCTTATTAACTCTGTTGTAATGATTTCTGATTAAATTATGGCTTTATTTGGCTCCTGATTTTCGAAATAAGTTTGACAAGATAAAGAGTTTGTGACTTGCAAGAGCAGCTCTGCTTTCAATCACTTCCAGAGGCAGCACTGATAAGGCAATTGGTAACCTTCTGAGGTCCAGCAAAAGTCCCGTTTATCAATTTTAGACTGGAGGGTGAACATGCAACTCTTCAATATTTATTTTCAAGAAAGAGAACAAAAAAATCATTCTTTCCACAAAAGATTTTCAAGTTCTGTTCACAAAGCCAGTTTCTTCTATGTTATTTTTCAGTTGCCTTAGCTTAGAGAATGCATCAATATGATTCCTACAACTACTACAATGAAATTATTCTATTGGCATCATTGGCAAAATATATTTGAGGTATCCAAGGAGGAGCAAGTTTTTGAATTCAATGGCTGGGCAATAGTACCCCACTTCTGAAGTTGAACCAGGAATTCATCCATGATCCCATCTTGATGAGGTACTTCATTTTGTAGATGTGTATCACTGCATTTTAGTTGATTCCGAACAAAGCCACTCTTTCCAGGTTGCAGCTCAGAAAATAGAAGCGGGATCCACTTACCTTTCACTTTCACTTTTTGTTGAAACCTCAACAAAAAGAAATAACTCTTTTCAGAATCTATGGGGCTCTAACAAGCAGCATAACCCTAAAGAGGAAAGCTGCCAACAAAAAGACTTTTGTTAGGATTAAATATTATCTGTCATTAATTTACGACAATTAATTAAGGTAACCTCAGTTACTCATTGATATGCATACAATAAATTTATCTTATAGTGTATCATGCTATGTACAGTTACACTATCATCTAAATGAGTATCTAGTCTGATAGCCTTACTCAGTTTAGAGCAGGTAAACTGGTTAGCAACAGTCTCCCAGTCTCACTTTTCAGAATCTTAAGTCCAGGTAGAATGAAACAAAGATTCCAGTTCCCAACCAGCAGCTGAGGTAGTATGTTATTGAAAGATGCTATTACCATCAGAAGCTGCTGAAAGATCTAGAGCTTCATTTCACACCACCTCCTTCTCTTGCATAAGTTGTCCATTGGAAAAACCAATGATGGTTTTATCCATGTCAAATTAAATAGGTTCGGATCATCATATGAAGTAAATAGACAGATTCAAAGAAAAAGAGTTGCTAAAACACATTCTGATTACTGATCAACTACTATCCCTTATTTCTGGATTGTTAGCCCAGACTATGAGTCTACTGTAATATGTTGAGGTGCCAAATGAGCTGCACAACAAACCACCAAAGAAGGACTGAATCCAAAAGGGAGAAGGCTCTATTTAAGATTAATCAATGGAATCAAAGCATCTTTCCCTACACCCTTTTGATGCTCACAACCTTTCTCCCTCCTTTGCCTGCATGCATCCAGTTTTATTTTCCTCTTGCAACATATACTCCTCCAAGCTTTCCCTCAGTCTTTCTCTGCTCCTTTTAGTTAAACTATGCCAAGCTGTAGACAGATGACAACCATTTTTATGCTAGAAATGCAAGACTTTCATATTGGCTGACAGAGTGCATCAGTTGATTATATCTCTAAAATATTGCTTGCTAAGGAAACTAAAAAATGGGTACAGATGGGCTCATTTAGATAGAGTTTCATTTGTGTGTTATAATATTTAATATTGCTAACTACTGAGAAATAAACCTGCCTGTTTATGATGACACATGCTTAATTTTAATCACTTAACATTTTCAGAGATTCTATGTACATTAATTATAATATTTAAGTAAATAAACATCCATTTAACTGCTGTTTGAATGTCTCAAAAGAATAGTTTGCTTTAAAATTTTGCTAAAAAAGAGAGAACCATGCATTGAGTACACAATAATGACACAATGCTATCTCAGTTTAAGTGCCATAAAGCAAGAAAATGCAAACAGAGCAATTCCTGCTTTCTCAAGAGAATGCAAAAGCTGTAGATTGACATTATGCCGAAATTATAATATATAGGGCCTAACAATGGTGGCTAGAGCCAATTGCATAAAATTGTTTTCAGTTCATATCTCTGAAAAGTATGCATGCTTTTCAACATATTAATATACTCAAATAATTAATTTCAAATGGGATCCTGTCATTGTGTGCATGTTACCACTAGGCAAGCTCTTTATCAATACTGGCTTATTGGTTGTTGAAAGAATCTTTTTCATTTCTCAACTGGAATAATGGCACATAGAAATTACCTTGGGAGTCAGGAGAAAGAGGCATAGATTAGATGATGGTCAGAAAAGTGGCAGCTGTGTCCACAGAAAGAAAGAAGAGTACAGCAAATATCTTAGAACGGAACATCCCTAGTTTCTTGGACTGAAAAGGCAAGAGGGGAGATATGTACTTTCAGAGTTGCAAGATTTGGTTAATGTAACCTTTAGACAGAGCTAGTGCTTCTGAGTGTACTTCTTGACTGGACAACCTAAAAGGCTGACAGATGGCCAAGAGATAGAAGTATATACATATTTTATCACTTGGCAATCCAACTGCACAGGTACTATGCTGGCACACAATGATAATTTGTCACTTGTTCAAAGAGAGTCATGTAGAAGTAAACAACTAATGCCCTCTAAATTCACAGATGTAGTTTCTTAATATCCAGGATATTTCTTTTCCTGAGACAAAGTGTCAAATGGAATTTCTTCATTCCATGCCCAGAAGCTAAATAAATGGATCATTAAAACAATGTTGCTAACAGGGTGGTGATGTACAGGGTAAAATCTTATTCCTACAACAAGTGGAAAGAAATTATATTCCTATTCAGAGGGGGAAATGAGTATGCATCATTTGATGATCAGACGGAAGCAACTTTCCAATTAGGCTTTGAATATGCAGTTATTGTGTCTCTTTCATATAATTAGAGGTAGAAGGGATCAGAATCAGATTTAGGCACAAGATAAATAAGTTTTATTTTAGGATCCCAAAGTCTGAAGGAAACTCTTAGCATTTGAGATTTTGCTTTGATTTATTGAAGTATTCTTACAACTTCACTCTGCTGAACATCTAAATCCTGCCGTATGCCTCAGGATATTTACCCTTATAGTAGGGTGTTTTTTTTTTTACTATTATCCTTCTAATCTTTCCTTATTACCTTCCACTATTGGTATCTTATGATTATACTACTTTGTTATTCATTGTTTGTGTATACATTTAGAATTTATGCAGCAGAGACAAATTCATAGTGAGTCCAATAACACTTGGCTCATAAAGAATATTGTTTGTATATTGTATTGTATTTAAGGTCTTACTAAATGAAGCCCCCCTGTTTGGATCTCATTAACCCCATTCATTGTTTAAGATATGTACTTTTTGTTTAAAGAATGCCTTTCTCTACCCAACCATAGGTTTGTTATGCATCATAGATTCATTCTTGCCATATTCAGTTGTTAAAACAGCCTTATTCTTTTTTTAACTTTTACAAACAGACCCATACAATGTTCCATCATTTAGGTCGGTGTCCCTCAACCTCAGCAACTTGAAGATGTATGGACTTTCATTTGCAGAATTCCCTCCAGCATGTTAGTGTGTGAATTCTAGGAGTAGAAGTCCATGTATCTTCACATTGCTAAGGTTGAAAAACACTGGTTTAGTATGTCTAAATCTGGTCATTTGATGGGTTCCAGGAATCATTAGGTTATATAACTGTTATCTCCTGCTTCTCTCATTCACTTTCTCTTCTCTTTCTTTTAAGAACCATAATCATTCAGAGGGGGATGAACAGAAAAATATCTTACTTCTTTACACACACGACTGGGAAAATGTGTGCCTGAGGTACAGTGGTTCAAAAGCAAAGAATATACTCTATGTAACCCTCTTTTTTCTTACAGTATTTACCAAGTATTTTCAAGACTTAGTTACAACTAATAAACAGGGAAACTCAACTGCTTTGATTGACTCAGTTATATAACTGATTTGTTATGAACTTGGGTGGACTTGATGCCTGGGCTGTTGGGTTGATAATAATTGGATTTAAAAACCAATTGCCAACCATAGTCACGTGCAATATATTAATTTTCAATCCATACATAAGAGGTGAGCAATAAGAATAAGGACAAGTCTCTATGTTCAGTTACTTTGAGTCCAGGAAAAAGAAGACGATCAAAATGCACTGCTTCCCTCAAAAAAGTTCTGAATTCTCAGTTATAATTTGCTTTAGGATCTCCTGATTCATGGTGAATTCAGAAATAAACATGTACTACATTTTTGCTTTTTCTTGGAAGAAGAATCATACTGGCTTGCCATTGCTGCCTTCTGGGACTATTTTAGATTATCCAGTTTAGCCAAGTAATTCGAAGTTGTCTCCCATCCAGATATTAACCAAATTTAACTCTAATTATGTTTTTAAGTTAATTGCCAAATAGAGCTTTCCATCCACTGTGGACAATGTGTCGTAGAGTATAGAACTAATCAAATAAAATACAGGGCAATTACTTCTGTAGCAATGGAATTTTTGAAGTCACTCTGGGTATGTTTTGATAGAGTAGCCAGACAAGATCTCATCTTCCTTTTACATCACTTGTAGTATATAGAACGATTGAAGTTAGGAAGAATTCAGCGGTATTTTCTTCTTTATATCTGTCTCTATACCTGCAGCAATCAATTAAAGAATCACCATTCTTCTCTTTCTCCTCACTGAACAATTGACATTTGTAGTGGAAAACTTTTGAAATGCCTTTTACAATTATTTTAGTACTTCCACTCATATTACATTGAACTCCAGAGTGTTAAATTATTTCCATTTTGCTGTGTTTGTGAAATTTAAAAAGTAAAAAGGTACTACTTCGAGTAAATTGCATTAAAATCAATGGCTACAGATGTAAGAATGATATAACTGAGTTGCTTTTGCTGACTAAAGACCTTTCCTCTTTTCTGATTACATCAGTTTAGCCTTGAATCTGAATAACACTTCCATGTTCATGATTAGAAAGGGAGAAAGTTCCTCATTGTCATATTAAACTTTAGTTTTTTGTTTACTCTGGAATATAGTAACCACTTTATGTCTTATGTGGGATTTTGCTTGCAGCTTAGAGTAGTGATGTGGAATTTTTACATATGTTAGTGTCATTATTTTAGAGCTCTATTTGGACTTTTTGCTGACAATTGGATTGGAAAAAACATTACTATAATGAAGTTATTGAGTTATGGAATGAAAAGTTTAAATTTGTTAATTAAGAGGCTGTGAAGAGGTTATTTTGTTGCAATGCATTATTGCTAGAAGAACTACAACAGCAGAAAACTCCAATACCATCTAATATTTTACCAGGTAAAAGACAGACTTCTATCTCTATCATGATGGTGGAGATACCCCATATCCTATAATTTCTGCCTGGAAAATATTGGTTGATTGACCAAAACATTGGTTGATTGTTTGGTTATGACATATAATATGTTAATTTTTTCTTTCAATTAGCACAATTTGCATGCTGTCTATTCATATGAACTTTTGTCTACTTGAGTACCTTTTGTTATTGCCAATGCATTTCTTGGGAGTCAACGCACTTCCTAGGCACTTTCAGTTAAATCAGATGAAAATGTCATGAAATAGTTTCTCCTATGAACCATTTTCAAGTGATGCAAGCAAAAAATATAAGATGTGGAGAAATACATAATAGTATGTAATCTGAGAAATAAAGAGTATCAGACAGATGGAGACAGCAATACAGCAACATTAACCATCTCATAATTATTAAGTAAAGCACACTCAGAATAAAATAAAAAAAAACCTAAAGTCTCTTTCATGTCTGAAGATAACCTTTCATATATCAGAGAACAGTTTTTTACAAGGAGTACCGCAAACACAAATTGAATCTTCTTACATCCAGTAGATAGCATTAGATGAGATGGGAACAGTAAGACCAACTATATGTTTAGAAGAAAATAAAACTGCTTAAACAATGCAACAAAGCTGGACAGAAGAAAATGGAATTTGCTTAATTTTTAATTAACAAAATAAACTTCACTGGCCAAAGAGAATTTGTTTCCAGTACAGCTTTTCCCAATCATGTTTACTGTTAAAACATAGGTTTTGATGAATTGTTTAAAGGAGTATAGGCTGCCTTGAAGCATCTGTTTGCACATATTTATAGGATATACACCATAGTGTGAAATGGTCTTTAAATCTTTTGTTCTGACTCTCAGAAAACATTTCTATGAATGCAATACTGGTTTTAATCATTAAGCAGACGCTGTAAGCCATATGCTCCAGGTGCCAAGCAATTTTGTGGAGATCCTTCTCAAGGGGAAAGGCTTGGAACTAATTATAATAAAGAGAACATCAAGTCTAATTGTTCAGTTGAAGTTGGATTGCATAATTTCCACTCATTCTCTAATGAATAATACATAATACATTTATATAATAATACATTTAAATGGAAACTACACAAGGAAACTTGGGGGGGGGGTAACGTACAAGTATTTTGAAAATTGTACATTGACTACTTGCTGCTCTTTTAAAAGAAAGCAACTTACCTTTGTGTCTGCTCTACACAATATCCTAAGGAGCAGGACAGACATTATTATTGTTGGGTTTCCTGTCTCTTACATAATATGCCACATGATGGTGTTCTGAGGTTATCCAAGCCTTCCCCAATCTCTAGATCTGCCATAACCTGAATTTCCAGTTTCATCATCTTGGCAAGGAATTCTGTTTCGTTGGGCTCTCAATCTTTCTAACTGGACCAAGTTGAACAGGGGATGATTTTTTTACTCTAGTTTCTGAGGGTTATAAGAACACATCCAGGGAAAAGCTAAAATCATAAAAGGAGCCAGAAATATTTGGCCTTTTTGTTTGGCTTCCTGTTTTAAGGGGGGGGGTTATTTTTTTTAAATGAAGAGAAGAGAGAGATATTAAGTTTTGTGGTGGGTTAATATAAATATTTTAGCCCCTTACCAAGAAATTAGGCTTAATCTGTACTGAATTTCAATGATGTGATATGGGATCTTTTGGAAGTCCCCAAAAACCTAGGAAAAATAAAGAGAGAAAGAGTGCATTTCAGGGTTTACCAATTCCTGAAGTTAAAGAAATGCTAGATGTCACAGAGGAGAAAGTTGCATCAAACATATATGTGGCTTAGACCCTTTATTACATTGGGTCACTCAAAGGAACTGCTGTCTGAAATTATTGTTGTGAACAGATAAAATGTTGAAGGGAACCATTCAGAGGCCATAGTGAGATGGATTTGCAGTGACAGAAGTATATTGGGGCTTTATGCTGCTAGGCCTGCTAGGCAGAGCAGGTTATTGAAGAATACATAGTTGAGATAAACATTTTGTGTATAATAATATATTCATTAAAATGTACTCTCATAAACAGGCTCCAATTATGGAATATTTTATTTAAGTAGGGAAAGTCAAAAGTTGGTTAAAGAACAATAACTTAGCAATCTCACTTTCTAACTGCTTTCTGAAATTGCCTATGAAGCATCTTAAAACAGAGAGTTTCAGAATGACACAAGCTTAACAACTTAAAGAATTTGAAATAAATAACAAAAGCTAAATAAGATTTTAATCTAAGAAAATTACAAATTGACTAAGGATCCAAATAAATTTGTAATATTGAAACTTTTACAATAAGATTTTGTAATTAATCATAAAAAACAAACAGCTTCTCATGGGAAATAGATCTGTTTTGATTTTTGTAACAAAAATAAATAATTTATTTTTAAAAAAATTGACCTTAGTAAAAGACTAAATATTTTAGGCAGAGGAGGGAAAATAGAAGCCTACTATTTGTGTTAATAAATTGGAGCCTACAAAAATAACACAAAATGCTATCACATTGAAAATATTACAATAGCCTTTTCAAGAATGGAGACAGAAATTAGTAGCCCCAATATCAAGCATTGTCAATCATGATTGTTGCCTCTATAGATAGACAATGTCCAAAACATGTTATTGCACAAATATATGGGACAAATATACAGCAGATGGTACAAAAAGTGGATTTACAAATATCATACCAAAAGAATGATTTGGAAAAGGATGTCTCATATGATATACCAAAAAAAAAAAAAAACCTGGCTGATGTTTAAAAACTCAAAAAGAAAGACAAATGTTAAACCAAGAAAATGGCCCAAATTCTCATTAGATTTATAAATGTGATTTCTTAAAGACATGAAGAACTCTGTGGAGTGGGATAAAGAAAAGTAAAAATAAATCAAATTCTATAATAATATTTGAATGAACTAAAGATTAAAGCTGTTAGGAATATAAAATTAGTTTATTTGATCAAGATTAGAACAAGATATATTGTTACTTTGGCAACCCTTTATGGACTTTTGCTGATACCAGGATCGAAAAGATGATGACATTTTTTTTATTGCTTATTGCCATTGAGCTAGAACCAATTAACTACATTTCCTACAGAAATATCACTTTGAACAGTGTCTTTCAAACAATGCAACCATGTCTTGGAATTCAATAACCACACTGACTGAAACCTACCTGTATTTGTTTTCTGTATAACACTTCTCGCCCTGAATAGAATCAGGATTGATAGAGCTATATATGTTTTATGAACCTATGCACATGTTTAAAATAATAAAATGCACAACTGTAACTATATGTATGTCCAACCAGCTGTTCCATGATTATCAAGTTGCGTAGTAAGAGAAGGAAATGTTGAAATTATTGAAGCAAGTAACACGATCCACTTGGTGACAATTTGGTGCTGGTACTGGTCCTCTTTTGTTCATTCAGTGGTCTTTTGGCCACCTTTCTTGATACAGCTCTGAGTTTATAATAAGTTTAAGCCTCAGTTCATTACATGGTTGATTCAGGCAGCAGGGCTGTCTATGAGTACTTTAATAAACAGCTGTTTTTCAGTGTACAAGTCAATCATTTTCCCTCCATCAATTCATAGAAGGCACACATGTGCAAAGCAAAAGTATTTGGATTTGTTGAATCCATGTAAGTAAATTCTGTGTTTTGAGAGCTTGGTTGTTAGACCTCTGATTTTAGGGGCCGTGATGGCACAGCAGTTAGAATGCAGTATTGCAGACAAATTCTGATTGCCAGCAGTTCAGCAGTTTGAAACCAGCTCAACCTTGACTCAACCTTCCATCCTTTCTGAGGTAAGTAAAATGAAGACCCAGATTGTTGAGGCCAATAGGCTGACTCTGTAAACTCCTTAGAGAGGGCTGTAAAGCATTGTGAAGCAGTATATATAAGTCTAAGTGCTATTGCTACTGCTATTTTACCCACACTTCACATGGCAAGAAATTCATATTATGTTATCATGGTCATTAAAATTATTTCTATATAAGTAAAGCTATGTATGTGAAATATGATGTATTTATCTGAGTTCAGTAAAATGAGAGAAAAGTGTCTCTGAATTTTAAACTTGTGCAATGTCTCAGGGGGATTATTTGTTTTGACAATGATTCAAGTGAGGCATTATTCTGAAGTTGTTTTCCAAAGCAAGCACACATGTGCTTCTGAAAATTACATGGCTTTTTGTTGTTTTTAGCTTTTTGTATAATTTTAATTTTGTATTTTTTATATATTAAATTTTTGGGTATCCCATCTTCCTTATGCTGGTCTACTACTATACATTAATACCTGGCCATATTGCTTTGGTTTGTCTGATTTCTGAGGCCTCCTCTAGCAATTACAATTTTCAGCTCCTGAAGGCACAGACTTATTGGGATCACTAGAACAGGTTTCTATGTGCCCTTTGCAAGGCATGTGTAGAAACCCTTTTTATTTAATAAAAGTGCTAAATGAAATTTCATAGTGCATCAATATTCACTGCATCCATGACACCGAATCCTTCATCAATGCAAATTATAGCTCTTTTGCATATCCCTACTAAAGGTGAAAGTCAATATTCTAGATTTAGAAACTAAAGGTGTAGCTGTTTGACGCATCTCAATTGTGTTGGAGTTCAACTAATAGATTTGTCAGCCTAACTTTCAAAGAATCAACTGAGAATTAATACAGAATTATTATTCTTTTTTCTTTCTATTTGTAATTTTCTGATTGATGTTTCTCGCCCAAATGAAATCTTCCACTTTCATTTAAAATGTTTAAAGATATCTTCACAAGTATAATAAAAATATTCAAGGTGATGAAAGACCAGGAATATGATGATGTTCTTGTAATTATTGCAGAGCTTGCAGGTACAAACCATCTGGCAGAACTGTTAATAGCAGCCTGTTCTATGAGTGTGTTAAGTTTGTGAAAAGCTTTCAGAGGCAGCTCTCATTTATATTCCCAGCTATCTTTGCAAAGGTCAGACTCATCAATAAACAAAGGCAAAGGATCTATATGTTTATTCACACATTGGCCGCATTAGAAAAGCCATTTTGAAATGTTTAAGCAATTAACAAGGCTTTTGCACTTTGATATTCTGAACCATTACAATTTTTAGATAATACGAAGATGAAAATCTAATGGCATTTTTTTTATACATGTTCCAAAAGCCCAATTCATGTGAGTTAAAACAATTTAGAATTTATCTTTGTCTACATCCACTTGAAGGAGGAAATGTATATGCCAACAAGCCTGTACAGTTCTCTCTGGGTATTTTTGTATATATCTAGACAATCCATGACCTATTTTGTCATCGTTTCAGAGTTATTTCCTTACTTAAACAGAATTACCTTCTGTCCTCGTCCCTCTTCCCTAATATGCCTAAAATAATGTTAAATATTGTTAAATTTTACTATTATTATACATAAAAACTGTCAAAATTCTATGGAAAAGTTTCATATTTTTGAACTGTCATCATTCTTCCTCCTCCAATTTTCTCCAGAAGTAACTTTCTGAGGGTGCTGAAAGTTGTGCTTTGCATTCCTCTGTGTGTGTGTTTGTGTGTTGACCTCTTTGCACAGTGGGTGTGGCCCAATACCAAGCTCACACAGAGCTAGTAGAAATGGCGTAAGTAACCATTGAAGCACAACATGCAAAAAGTCTGAAGTGTTTATTAAAACCAGATGATCTATAGTTTATTTCCTTGTAGAACCTTGTGTTTTTCCTTCAGACAAAGAAATGAAAAGCAATTTTCACAGCTAAAAATTACCTTTCCACAGAGGCTCAGCTGCAATTCTGTTATCTTTATTTTTCCTGGAGGCACAGACTTCCTTTTTTTTATGAAGATGAAGGGGAGAAAATCACTATAAGACCATTTTTACCTTCTATCACATTGTGTTTCATTTTGATGCATGTGAAGTCACTGAATCCCTGTTGATTACCTAGTCCTCTTCACAGAAGCTCATTAGTTTTCTCTTGAGTGTATTGACTATTCTCTGGTATTTATGGCAATCATTTAGACACCCAGGACAGCTTTGCCCCATATATCCACACTATCAAATAATCCTTGTATTTGTTTGAGTAAAACATTTGTAATCATGACTGATGCTTGTTTAACAGCCCTAGAAACTTAAGTACTCCATGACTTCATAGACTGAACAATTCTATGGTACACTTAGAAATGATAAGAATATAGGGGTAGTTGGTTATTACTATTATTATTATTATTATTATTATTATTATTATTATTATTATTATTATTATTATTATTATTATTATTATTATTATTATTATACTCATCTACTTTCACCAATCTTCTGAAGTTTATATTTGTTATTATCCATCCTTTTTTAAAAAAGTGAAAACCATTTTGTGGTTTTTTAAAAAAAAGATATATAAATATCAACTATGGTACCTTTATTTTATGGTCCTCTGCTGCCTCCCCCATTAAATTTTTATCTTACAGGATTCCTTTGAACAAGGCATGCTGCACAGGAGATACATATGAAGGCTGCTAGTGTCCTCTGATGCAGGCATCAGAAAGGACAGTCATATGTCTGTCCCAGTACATTTATGCTGAGAATAATTGCTCTAAATGGCATGTTAGAAAATAGTGGACAGATTTCAAAACCTAGTGTCCCCATGTCCCCACCTGCAAGACAATCTGTCATTAAGGCCAAAGACATTTCTAAATATGTTGAGCTAACATGTCTCCAAATGAACAGAGATGACAATTAAATTTGGTGTTCCTATTGTTTTATCTGGGCTTGTTCAGCAAGATTGATTTTTTTTACAATATAGGAATTACTATATGTTAGGAGCTATAATTTCTCAAGGCCACAACCAACAGACATCTTCACAATTTCCAAAATTGAAAAACACAAGGCAAGATGTTAATTGAACTATGGAAAAATAAGAAAAAGAGTCATTATATTTAAATTAGTACCTGAAGGATTCATATTTGATGGAGTGAAGACAGTCAATTGCTTAATATAGTATCATCCTAGTGAACAATAAAGTTTCTTATCTAGCTATGGTGGATCAGGTATTTTGGTTATTTTCACTGAGTTTTGAATCATGGACTTGAAAGTTGTTAGTGTATAGGAATCTGGAAAAAAAAACCTAAATATCTATGCATAGTTTGCCCACTATGTGCTACACCATAATTTAGAACTATATTTGGTAAAATAACATATGGGGGGAAAATATATATTCTGATTGAGAAAGAAGTTCCCTGAGGATGGGCTCTAGCACAATTCCAAAAGTTTGGAAGACTAAACCTCTGGTCCTGGTGACCAATCCAGATTGGATCCTGCAGGGGAAAAATATTTGCAGAGACTACAGAGCTTGTGGATTCTCAAACAGTAGGTGTCATGATCATTTACTTTGTATTTGTATTTACATAGCCTTCTGATAATAAATATTTTAGCAGTAATGTAACTGCTAAAGCTGGATGCTATCCAAAAGACGCCACGGTTTCTTTCCTTGCACAGAACTGTAAATATTTTGCTATTAATATTGATGGAAATGTAAACCAAACTGAAAATGCAAGGTAATTCTAATTTGCATTTGTTGTATCTTGATTTGTCATTAGAGAAAAAATTCCTCAGCACTCGGCCCAAGGTAGAAGCTCTGTAACTTGATCAAAAGCTGGATAAGATGGGAATATATAAACACCATTGAAAATGACACTTGCATTTTAACTAGACCAATTTAATATAAACCTATTTATTGAAGTTCCTTTTCAGAAAGGAATGTGCAATAAGCTGAGAAAATGAGGAAAAATGAATTAATTATTGTTATTAAGCTAAGATGATGTAGACTTCAGAATTTGGTCTCCCAAGATTCTTCAAATAACAAGAACATCGTGTATTCTATTTGTTGTTATTTATTTATTTATTTCCATTTATATGGCCACCTACCTTAGACAAGTGGCTCTGGGTAGCTCATAACAATTAAAACTGGCAGAAAATACATACAGGAGATTACAAAATAAATATGCCATCTTGAACCAAGATTAAAATCAATCACCATCAATACAACCACTTCATGGTCCCCAATTGATACTCCAACCCCGTACCCAGGAGCAAATCCATATCTCCAGGGTTTTGTGAAAGGCCAACAGGGTTGGGGCCATTCTGATCTCTGAGAGATGTTGATATATGGGGCAGGCACCACAACAGAAAAGTCTCATTTCCTGACTCCTACTCTTTAAGGGATAAGACCTGTAACATGATTCTTCTGAGAAATCTGATAAGATGGGGAAGGAGGGAGATACTTCAGATGAAATCAGTTTTCCTATTCTAAAACAGCTGGTTTTTATTATATTTGAGGCCTGTGTCCATGTGTTCACTGGACTTTCTGAGCAGGTTCAGTTAATTGCTGGACCAAACAGTCTATTTTTATCATTACACAAAAATCGGCATGACTTCAGATGTAATCAAAATAAACTTGTTTCAATACAGCTCATAGAGAACAAGTAGATCTTCCACATCAAAATGGGATGTTAATTCTATCTTTAGTGTTCATTCACCCTGGGTAACAGATGAGACAAATCTCTGTGTTTTGTATTATTTTAGCTGTCATGGCTTTCAAATATGAACAACGCAGTGTAATATGTACATATATACACAGTAAAATGTTTAGGGAGGCTTATAAACCAATTTGCCCCTTAATTATTTTGCTAAGCTATTTTTCTATTTAAAGCTACAGTGGAAATATTGTAATGAAATCTGTTGCATATTCTTTCCATCCTGTTTTTTCTTTTTCTTTTTTCTTTTTTTGGCTCTGAATTTACTTCACCCTATGCTGAATACCTTTATGTGTTTCCCTATGTAATAATTCAGAAGAATTAGTAGATATTTTAATTAGGTTTTACTAAAGATATAAGAAAAGCCAAGCTGGTGTAGCAGTTAAGGCACCAGGCTAGAATCTGGGAGACCATGAATTTAGACATGCCTTAGGCATGAAGATAGCTGAGTGACCTTAGCTCAGTCAGTCTCTCTCAGCTCTAGGAAGCAAACCACTTACCAAAGTCTTCCCAAAAAAACAGGGCAGATTGTCCAGGTAGTCACCAGCAGTTAGTATTGACTCCAAGACATTATACACATACCTACATACATATAGTCAAATTACAGATCCAGGTACTGTCCTAAAGTAAATTTTAAAAAATGTGGTGTCAAGGAGAGATCATTGCCTGAAATACAATTATATATCCCTTGATTGCTTGCAACAAAATCTATTGCCTTTGTTATTTGTTGTTTCTGGGTTTTTTAATTATATCCTTCTCAACATGCCAGATGTTCCTTGATGGTTTAAGTCTCAGTTTCACAAGCATTCAGATTCTATTTGGCAAAAATATGTATACACTTTAACAATAGCAATAGCACTTAGACTTATATACTACTTTATAGTACTTTACAGCCCTCTCTAAGTGGTTTTTCAGAGTCAGCATATTGCCCCTGGCAATCTGAATCCTCACTTTACCCACCTCGGAGGATGGAAGGCTGAGTCAACCTTGAGCCTGGTGGGATTTGAACTGCCAAATTGCAGTTGAGAAGTGACCTGCAGTACAGTGCTCTAATCACTGCACCACCAAGATTCTTACCTATTTTATTTCAAATTATTTCCCCAAGTTTTGTCTACTATTCAGATAAAGCATTTCAACATATTCCTGCTAAAATGGCAGCTATTCAGAGAGACTTAACAAGTAATTAATCAGAAATTGCAATTTGCTCATAAAATCCTTGGGATAAGTTTTCACCTTTTCTTTAAAGTATTGTCATAACTTTGCATTGCAGTATTCATTTGGTCTACTGCGGTTTACCCAGTATTACACTCTTCTGAAGGATTGAATCTTCAGTTCCCAGATGCAGCTATACCTTGTGTTTTTTTCGTAGGGTTCACTAGACCCAGACTTTGCAGCACCATCTGTCACACTTTTTGAAAGCCTGAGCTAAAATTTTATTTTTATTAAATTTGATAAACTAAATATCTTCACTGGATACATTTTTATTTTAATTGTCCATACAATTCCTTGCTCAGTTTAATTTATATTTACATTTACTTTACTTTATAGAATTTAAATGTAAACAGATTGCTTGAGTTTTTAACTTAGGTTTTTCTTTTTCTTATTCATCACATAAAAATTGTGACTTTGTAGATTGGGTAAGTGTTAATTGATTCCCACAGTTTCTTCCATGTTCAGTTTGAGTCTTAGTTGAAGATACAAAATGATGACCACTGCTGAGAATGGTAGGAAATCAAAACAAAATTGAAAATAGAACACTAATAACACTTACAATATTGAAGTCTACCCATGAGAAATAGCTGGTTCCTTTTTCTTTTTCTCTAGGGAAAAAATGACATGAATTGGCCTCCCTGTGCTCCTTCTTTGCCTATAAATAGAATAGAGAAATTAGAGATCCATTCTTCAAACCCTTTATTGATATTTTGAATAACAAGGTCTTCATTTATATTACTTAATAAGAAATGGTAATGTTAGGAAGCTTCTTTATACTTGTTGAGTAATTAGCATGTAATTTATGAATCTTATGTATCCTTGTTTTATTATACAGTAGAATCAAAAACCACTGAAGCAAATATGGAAAGATGCATAATAACTCCAATATGAAAGTGTAATTTGTAATTATTCTATTCATTCCTAAAGTGAATTGGAACGTTTATGTTCCATCAGTAAGCTTAAGTCAGCATATGTAAGGAGAAATGTAAGATATTGCACATGCTTCTTACATCCAAGAATAGAATATCAAGAAGGCCATGCCCGGTAACTCAATAAAATGTTAATTCAAATATAAACAAAAGCCAGTTTCTTATGCAGTAGTTCAGGAGTAAAACAAAGGATTCTAATTTAAAAAGTTAGGCCTGAAGTCCAACAAATTGCTAACTAATCGTTATATGGAATGCATTGTTGTTGCTCTAAAATATTAGGATTCTTTGACTTTGCATCTGTTTATGCATTTCTGCTGATGAATCACTGTAAATAACATGAATAGAAATTTTTCATAATTTAATATCATCCTCTGATATACAAATATTACCATATGTGTTTGCTTCTTAGTGTTCACTCTGTGGAACATTCTTTCCTTTCCTTTGTCTTATATTCAGCTTTTCTACTATACAACCTGTAAAAGACAAATGATTATTGTTCTTTCATTTCGTTCCCAGTTTGGCTGTCTATGGACATGGTAAAATTATAAAGGGAGCGTTTGAGTATAGCTTTAGTACCAAAGTAATACCAACCTTCTCAACATAGCATTCCTTTGAATACATCATATTCTATCACATATAAGCAGGCCAACACACTGCAGCTGTTTCTGAAGTTAACAAGTTAATAAATAGGTCTGTGTTCAAATGTATACAGGTAGTCCTTAACTTATGACCCCCAACTGAACCCAAAATTTCAGTTGCTAAGCAAGATAGTGAGTTTTGCCTTTATTGCCACAATGGTTAAATGAATAACTGCAGTTGTTAAGTTGTTAAATTAAATTATCATGGCTGTTAAATGAATATGGTTTCCCCATTGATTTTGCTTGTCAGAGAGTTGGAAAAGGTGATCACATGACCTTGGGGCACCACAATCATTATAAATACATGCCAGTTGCCAAGCAACCAAATATTGATCATGTGACCATGGGGAAGCTGGAACAGTTGTTTGCGTTAAAAAGTCACTTTTTTCAGTGCTGTTGTAACTTTGAACGACACTAAATAAATAGGCTCTTAGATTGGCTCTTAAATAATCAGATGCAGAATATAAACATTTACTAAATGCCATTTCTGGCATAGGTCTTCAGATCATAACTGCATTGGTAAGCCATGTGAAGTCCATAATTTATCTATTGCCAAGAGTGGCCTCTTGCTATTTCCTGGGTGATACAGTAATAAATATGCATTGGAATTTGGGGTTTGAAGCCATATGCTATATTAAAATATACCAGGCAGCTTATAATTAGAGACAAATGGAAGAGAGGCATAATCCAATTTATTTGGTCATATTTATTGATGATGGTGATAATATTGAGGTTCGGGAGAGAGATAGAGTTCTTACACAACAAATAGGAAGACTGCAATTCTAAATCTGCAGAAATTGGTTTGGGAAGGAGGGAGGGAGGAAGGGAGGAAGGGAGGGAGGGAGGAAAGAAGGAAGGCTAAATCTACTCACAGTTCCCTTGGGACAAAAATCTGGTGGTTTATCATATGCAAGACGTTTTGTAATACAGCTGCCCCAAATATTAATGTCAGCTGTTTATAATTAATGATGCCACTTGCAAACTTAGTTGTGTTTATTGGAGAGTGAATTGTCCTAAAGGTATATGCACAATAGCATATGGTAATAGATAAGTTTTAGTATGCTCCTGTTTAATTTTGCACTGGCGCTTGTTGATATCTGTGGTGTGACATGTTACAGGGTGCTAAAGTACAACCAGAGAAACCTTAGGCAATGCTACAGCAGAGTTATAGGATGTGAAGCTGCCCTTAGCTATATCTGTCCTGCTTAATCTTGTTATGAAATTGTCTCATAAATATGCTAAACGTGACTGGGTGGGGGGGCAGGAAAAAAAAGAGGAGTAGAGCAGAGTTGCAGAATTATTTACAATTATTTACAATATTTACAATTTAAATATTGTCACCCCAATGCATATTAAAATTAATGACTTCTAGCCAAAGCCAAGGAATAAGAAATAATCCTTTTTTTAACAAAATGGGAGCAAAATATATCCTGAAGTCTTTAGGCTTGTATTAGTGCTACTATACAAACTATGTGGTTTTATTGCTGGCTAAAATGCAGACATCTAGAAAAAGTTGGCCTCATTAAAACCATTTTGCACAGAAACTACAGTATATGCAATATTTTTTATATACATTGATGTTCTTTGCATTCTCTTTTTAAATAGTAATTTTATTAAAGATTATGATTACAACAGAAAAAAACTAACACAAATTGAAAAAACATTAAAAGATGAAAAAGAAAAGAAGATGCAGAAAATAAAGGGGGAAATGCAAAATAGAGAAATAAGGGAAAAATCAAAAGAAAAAGAAAATAAATACATGAAGAAATGATTTCCCCCTTCATCACCAATATAAACAATTTTATAACACCACTTTTTTAAAAAACACAACAAATGAACTCTTCTTCCCTCCTATCTTGTATCTGTAAGCAAATCCTTTAAGCCTTCTAATTTCAGTCCTGATCTCAGGAAAAGTCCACTAAGAGTTACCAAAGATTACAATACAGTAGTCCTCAACTTACAATCATTCCTTTAGCAACTGTTCAAAGATGCAACAGCAATGAAAAGAAATGACTTATGACTTGACTACACACTTTGAATTGTCACAGCATCAACATGTGTTCAAAATTTGGGTGTTTGGCAACCAACAGATATTTGCAATGGTTGTAGCCTCCTATAAAACCTCTAGTTTAGTCTGTTTGTAACATTCTCAAATTAAAGTTTTAATCACCCTGTTGCTGTTTACTAAAAAAAATAAAGTTCTTAAACTAATAGTTAAAACTTATTTCACTAAGGATTGAAGGAAGCTCATCTGGAGCTGTGAAATCAGTTGACCCAAAGGTTTCTAATAGCTAAAAAGCAGCTAACAAGCAATTTTGAAAATTAGCCGGGTTAAGTGTTGCCTAGTTTGGTTAATGAAACATCTGCAAGAAACAACCAGGCTCAGAGACCACCAAGGATGCCTCATTTCAACCCTTTACTGGATTTTGAAAAGTGATTAGGGAAAAAAAAAGAATGCAAACTTAGCATCCTTTCAAATGCCCTGATTATATATTTTTTTTAAAAAGATATGTGCCAGCCTTCAGACAAAAGGATAAGTCAGTGAAATAAATTTTGGTATGGTAGAAAGAAAGAAATCTATATTCCTTTATTATTTTATGCATAGATGAAGGTAAAACTAAATAGTTATATAGATATACATCTGCCTCACATATATTTATTTGAGTTTGAATCTCAATGGGATTACCTATTGGAGAGTATTCACATTGACCAGTGGATGCTAATATTTTTTTTCTGAGGATAGAAGAGACATTCAAAATATGCATATTCATTAAAGAGCTTGGAGTGTTTGTCCAAAGAATATGCAGATTTGCTGAAATGTCCCTGAAGAATGTAAATTTTGCAATCACAATGCAAAGAATCCCATCACACATTTTTAAAGGAACTGAGTTTTAAGATCTATCAAAAATGGATTCCTCCATGGCATGGGCAATTGCATTGAATCAAATTAGCTAGCATCTGTCTTCCTCTAGTTTAAATCACACCATCCACTCATACAGTCAACTTGTTCATAAGAAGTGCATCTTTTTTTTAACATAAATCATTCAAAATCAGGAACCAACAAATCAAAGTTTTGAAGGACTGCTTTGCTTCAATAGTGCTTTAAGTGAAGCACCTCTTCACACATACTTTGTGAAGCAAGGCAAATTCCAGTTTCTAAAAAATAAAAAGAAGTTGCTGAGTTGCTTCCCTTTACAACACTTAAGGGGCTTTCTCTGGTACTTCCAGCTTCTGGAAGTGCGAGAAAAGATCCCAAAGCAATATGAAGCACCTCAGACCAAATACTTTTGCCTTCACTGTACAAAATACTCACTGTACAAACTGTGGTGGCCTCACATAGGCTTAGCAGCATGTAGATTTTAAAAGAGCCAACATGGTGGATGTTTATGTTCTAAAATCCTGTATTGGATAACTGTACACCAGGAATAATGACATATGGGAAATAAGAATTCCATTTCTGGTTTCTGGAGGACATTACACTAACAACTCTATACTTCAATGAGAGTTGCATATCATAATGGCATACAGGAAAAGTTGCAAATGAAAACAAATATAAAGTGGTTCATATTCCACAAGGCCTGCTGGGATAATTAGATCTGAAAGATAGTTGAGATATGCACAGGCTTACTGGTGCATGTAAACATGCCAACAGAAACAGAATATGCTAAGTTTTCTTAAATTATTCTTTTAAACTTATTCTATTTCCAACATGTGGAGAGGAGGAGATTAGATTAGCGGAGAGGAGAAGAGAGGAGAAGAAAGGAGAGGAGAAAAGAAGAGAGGAGAGTTGAAGAGAGGAGAGGAGAAGAAAGGGGAGAAAATCCATTTGTCTCTTTGCTTCCTTCCTTCCACTATGAACCTGAAATAAATCTGAATAAATTCACTTTTACTTTTGATATGCAATCCCAGATCAGGTCATTATTACAGTTATTCTGTATGGGAAGAGAATATATTTGATTTTGGGGAAAAAACAGTTTCATTCACAGAAAACCTTGACTCGAATGACTCCTGCTTTTGGAAACTGAAATGAATGAAACTAGTGAAGAACAACTTACTATAGGATGATAGTCCAAACTTTAGAATTTGATTTGGTTTGTGATAAAACACTCCAGTAATCTTTTTCTTGAAAAGATACCAAAGGACAGAAAAAACCTCGAAGTGCTCAGTAAGTCATAAAATAGCAACTGACTCAAATGTGACAGATTATAAAAATGAAAGATTGTATGGTATGAAGAATCTGTTGCAGCTTGAATTCTGTGATATAATAAACTGGTGCTGAATCTTTTACTATCCATCGGTACTATCTGTCACTGGTTTCATATCTGTGAGATTCAAGCGTGGAAAGTTGACACTGGAGTAGGAAGACAAGGGTTTATAACAGTTTATTCATTTATTTCTTTAAAAAAAACATATATGTTGACTTTAATAGTAAATGGATCAATCAGAAAGTCATTATAAACTACATTTTATTCACAGAGAATAAATGAAAAATTAAATCTAAATATGTTAATGCAAGACAATTTTCAAGACAAAAACATTGAGCTAGGAAAAATGTAGAACTGACTGTGCTTATTTTGTCCAGATTTTCTTTTCTGACATAAACCTGAAGTCACAAGAGATATCTTCCGCAGGAGATTTACTGATTCAGACACTACTCAAATTACAGCTTAACCAGAGAAGGCTTTCATTTCCTGTATCTTATGATGGTGGTGCTCTTTACCTTTTTAAAAAGGAACATGATTTGGCCACCTAAATCAACCCACTGCTTTATTTGACACATAAGCATGGCCATTGAATTGGTGCAGCTCCAAATTTTAATTGGTGCTGGCAGTCCAATCCTAGTGATCTTTTCAAGTTCCAATAATTTTATCCTGGCCACTTGGATTCCTAAATAGAAGTGTCATTGTACCCGAAAGCCTCTTCCATGGTTCTAAAGTACTTGGGAATCCACACAAGTAAAGCGAGTACATCTTCAGTCTTTGATGTCTTTGATGGAAGGCTTCAGTGATGACAGCAATGATATAAAATGGGGATAATAAAGACTATAACACCATTCTGTTTACTCTCATTATTAATTTGCAGATGAACATCTAACAGGACTATAATAATTATATTGAACATATTATTTGTCTGCCTCTGCAAGATAAGATCCTGTCTTTTCTGTTAACTGTAGAAGAAAAGTGACAAAGATGACAAAACCATCTGCTAAACATTGCAAATTCCCTCTGGTCTGTTATAAAAGTACTCCATCAACAACACTATTGCTATGTTTTTCCATAGCTAAATATTTTATATATCAACTGTTAGAATATTCAATTTTTTAATAATTAAAAAAAATGCCTGAATGCAATTAAAATTCCTGATCCAAGTTGAGAATCAATTGTTCTAGAAAAGTAAGCATCTAAAAGTAATAAATAGAAAAAGACTTTGAGATACTAACAGCTGTGCAGGAAAATGCATAGAGGATGATTTGATCATTGAGATTTAGATGTTACAACATGAAATAGGAAGCAAAAAGAGCTTGTGTGTTGTGAGGAAAGGAAGCTTGGATAAACCACTGAGCCAACCTGAAACACTTCCCGTCCCCATTTTCCCAACCAAAATTCAGTACAGCTCATGTTTTTTCCCCAAAAGACCCCCCCCCCCAAAAAGATAGAGAGGAGATATTCTTCTTCCTCGGATCATTGAATGCCACTTTGCACAGTCAGCTGCATTTCCAGGGTGCAGCCCGCAGCTTGCATATATTTGTTGATGTTTTGCCACCTCTGTTTTGGATGCCCACAAGGTCGCTGGCCATTGACTTCCAGTTGGTAGGCAGTCTTGGCAAGGGTAGAAGGTGCTGATGTCAGGACATGTCCATACCAGTGAAGGCAGCCTTCTCTATAGTTGGTGCCACACCAAAATGTTGTCGAATGGTGTCATTTGTGATGTTGTCAAGAAGGGAAATGCCTGATATCCAATGGAGCATTTGCATTTCCATGGCATGGAGATAGCTTTTGGTCCCTGTTGTTGCTGTCCAGCATTCAGTGCCATACAGTGCAATAGGGTGGATAGTTGTCTTGTAAATCTTAGATTTAAGACGGGTTGGCATTTGTCTGTCACATAGCACATCAGTGAGTTCTCGAAGAAACTTGAGAGGAGATGGGATCTTTCACACTTCACTCACAAGCATCCATGGCAGCATTGCAGCTGTCTGGCAAATTGAGCCATACCATGCCATTTTTGGATACATCTCTACATCCATACCCCACCAAGCCTTTGTCACCTTTGAAAAGTAACAAATATTATAGCCGGGCAAAAGGGCTCTCGGCCAACCACAACTTGCAATAAGCAGCATATCCTGGTAGGATTCCTACTTTGAGCTTGGCTTGAGAGCCCAGCTGGAATACTCAAAAGTAACATTGCCTAAGAGCAGAACTTGGGGTTAGGCCTGGAGGAGAGCTTGGAGCTTAGCCTGGAGCATGGCATCAGCCCAAAAAGGAGAAACTACATTTCCAATTAGTAAAATATTTTTGGAGGTATATTTTGGATTATATGCCATTTTACAGACTTTGATGTGTTGATGTGGCTATATCAATTTGAAAGGCTTAGGAAAATGGAATTAATCCAGAGCAACATCCTACTGTTAGGAAAGATTTATATCCTAATAAAGTCTGCTCTGCTATAGTGTCTCCAAACCTTGGAAAACAAAGAACTCTCACATGTGTGTGGTTGTACATGTGTTTTGTGAATATGTGAAGATGAGCCATAAGACTTGTCTGCTTAAATCCAAGGGCAGGTAAAAATAACCTTCAAATTCTTTGAAATGTAAAATACTGCATGTTCATATAGAATATGTGTCTAGAGACAGAGAAAGGTCAGCAGAAAGAAGACTGATATCATTGCTATTTTATGCCAGGTTTTTTTTAATGCATAGCTTTTGTGATATGGGCAGAACCAATGTTTTGCTGAGATTCTGTTTTCTTGTTGGTTTTACCATTCTCCCTCAAATTCACTTTAAAAAAGTAGTAAATCTTCATGACTGATGTGTTGGCCTTTTGCTTTAGTTAAAAAAGAGTCAAGATGAAAGTATATGAAAGTGCTCTGTTTTTCATGGTATAACTGTCTCATCAGAAACCTGCTGATTCCTGATCTTCCCACATTTGACTTAAATTCCATTTTGATGGAACTCTTTTTGATATCTTTGTTCTTATCAAGAAGATGATCAGCCATGGAGGCTGTAAAGCAAGAAAAAGATAGGCAGAGGCAAAAACATAATAAGTTCTACTAGATAGATTGAAAGTATTGCCCTTCCTATAAGCTTATCCAAAATAAATTCTAAAGCACTGCAAAGGGGGGAAAATGAGAACTAAAATTGTTTTGATAGAGAAGAAATTGGAGACAGATTTCAGCAAAGAAATTAGTAGAGACAGACGACCCTCTTTGCCTGCATTTCTCTTTAACTGTTGTTGGTAAATAGAGATCAGGTTTGATATTTGTAGCAAAGTGTTAATACAGGTCTCTCTCTCTCTCTCTCTCTCTCCCCTCCCTCCCTCCCCCCTCCTTCCCTCCCTCCCTCCCTCTCCTTCTCTCTCTCCATCCCTCTCTCCCTCTCTCCCCCTCCCCTCTCTCTTAAAATCTTCTCAAGTGCACTTTCATTATTAGAGGTTATTAAACCTCCCATGAAAAAATATATGAGAAATTGTGTGGGATGCAATTGTTAGGAAACAATTCATCATGCTTGATACATTCTTCAAAAAGAAACTCTGGCTGTCTCTAATCTTATAGCTGAATATATTTTTTCCGATTTCTGCACTCTGCTAAAAAGCACCTAAATTAGTACTAATAAGGAAAATTTTCTAATTTACCCATGGATAAGATACATGGTCTCAAGTTTCTAAGGAGTGGGAATCACCATTAGCCATGCATAACTACTTTCTTTTTTTCCTAAGGGTTTTTCTTGTTTTGTTTAGATTGTTTTTCTATAGCAGCATTTGTGTTAGCAGCTGGGTTATTGCTTTGCATTAAACTAAGGCATTATGGAAGAGAGAAGGTTTTTTCCCCTATGAGCATGAAAAACACAACAATTATGATTAGCACTGAGGGAAGTCTGCCCAGTTCTAGGGTAACCATGTGAATCATTGAATTATGACGCTTTCTGTACTGAAGCAAAGTTCTCTCGCTCTGCAGTTCCAGTGACAAAGCCATAATCACTTTGAGCCATACTGTCTTAACTGCACTGGAACAGAACTGAGAAATCCCAATAGATACATTATGCTTTCCCGCACTACAGATAGTACTTTGGCACATAATTTGCAGGTACAACCATTCATTAGAAACTAGACTATCATATTTGAGAAAACAGTCTTATAATTGCTGACATATAGAAATAAAACAGAGATGAGACCTCTCCACCTGTTTTTGTGAAATACAGTAAAGTTGGAAAGTCCAAACTGCTCATATACTATATCTCCAATATATGGCTAAGAGGGAACACACAGAGAGACAGTTAAACACAGCTTTACAGTTATTTTTACACACATTTGAAGTCGCCAGCAGATAATGTCTAGAACAGCTTCAGCTCCAGTTTTTAAAAAAGCACAAGGTCCTATAAAATATACCCTGTATTAACCTTCCATAAGAAATATTGCTCAGATGAATTTTAAATCAAGTTACAAACAATAACTAGCTTATGCATCATATTAAATGTTTATGTGCAATAATCTGCAAGCCTAAAGATTATGTTCAATAATGGTGCTTCATGTGCTCCTGTCAAATGATACAAATTGTATCATCATGACTGATGAATATTTTTCTCATGGTGGCTCCTGTGTTCTTAATGGTCTTTTTGAAGTCTTCACAATTTTTATTTTAAAATAATAGACTTGTAATAACAGATGCGTGCTTCTAATAATCTAAATTGCACACTTGAGGAAGGGAGAGTTCTATCATTAAAATATCCTCTTTTTTAAAAAAAATGTTCTGTATTATTCTTTTTGTTAAATTAAATCAGACTGAAGCTTGAAGAGTTCTTAGACTTAGACACAACTATGTCATTTTCCTGAAGACAACAATGAAAGTGGCTTGTTTCTGCTTTCTTCAACTTCCCACTGTTTCTTGCAGAATTGCCTGGGATAGTCTGAACCCCTTAAAAGCTTTGAAACCTTTAAAAGATTGGTCAGTTGTTGGTTCTGCAGAGACACTTTCTATTGTAATTACTACATTTTAATTATGTAGTCTAATATTGGTTTCTATTTTTATGCTGTGTGGGCTTCTTGGAGCAAATTAATAGATGGGTAACCACAGAAATTGCTAAGCGTATAAAACACAACTCCCTTTTCTTTAATGGAAAAATTTTCCATGCTACAGATAATGTTAAATTATTATTCCTAAATGTTACATCTGAAACAGTCAACGTGAATAAACGCAACTAAAACAGTTTCCTGGAATCCAGGGACATGGCCTGGTGACAATAGCATAGCCAAAAAGATATCTCTAAAACAAATGGAGCAACCCAAAGTTTACAAAGATAAAAGGAGAGAAAAGGTGGAGGCAGAAAAATGGGGGGGGGGGGGAGTTCATTTGACATTAAAATGTAATAATAAAAAATAGGTTATCCCATGTTTACAATTCTATTTAAAGTTTAAAATATCGTTTATACAGTATTCACCACAGGATAAATCCCTATTTTACAATATAAGATTCCAAATATCCCTAGGATATTCAAACTTAATTATATAAATCCTACCATAAAACAATAATCAATAGTCTATTTAGATATGCAATTATTAAATCAATCATGGAAACTGTTTGTTGCTGTGAATTGTAAGCTGCTTCATTCTTTCTTCAAAAAACAATAGCAATGGGGTACCTCCATTTCAGCATTTATTTTCAATTGTTATGATAACTCTAGTATAAAAATGGAGATTCTTCCAGCAACCTTGAAACCATAAAGTAAATCCTCTTTAGTCTGTCTGCCACTCCTGTAATTGAGCAAAGTTTTCCATACTGTTATTCTGAGATAAGGAGCAGTAAAATAACAGTGAAGGTCTTCTGTGTGGCTATCAGACCCTCTATGGAACTCTTCTCATTTTTTCCCTCCCAAAAATCTGCCAATTAATTAATAAAAGCTTCCTAGTATTATTCTCCTGCTTAGGTCAAATTTATTCATTTTGCTTAAGTATAGTTCTTGATCAGATCAGAATTTTGGGTCCGTAAACCCTGTATTTATTGTTCAAAACTGGGCAAAGTTATTCCATATTAAACAAATATCCTGAATATGAGTATGTGTTTACTTATTGTATTTGTAAAATACAGGTTTGTATATAAACTAATAATCAAAAGGTTTACCACAATTATTCACTTACAGAAGAACTCCATGCACTAAGCCGTTGGCATGGAAGGGTCCTTGAAAATAGGAAGGTTTTATTGATATTTCTAAGAACAAGATCAAGAAATGAAAATATCTTCTGACTCTTTGAAAAGGGTAACGTATTCCATAATATGGACCTGTTGCAAACAAGGCCCATCACCTCACACTTTAAAGAACCATGGCAATATCCTTTAAGGAAATATTCAGAATATTCAGATACAAGGTAGAAGTATTTTTCAGAAGGTTATTATATTAGCAAAAGACCAAGGTTAATTCGTCTCAGCTCCCACAGGGTATAAGAAGAAGCTAGAACACAAACAGGCTAGCAAAGTTCTGTTACTATAGTTTATCTCAATAAAGCATAGTTCTGGTCTTCTTGTACAGCTTTTTCCTAGTCTGGTCCATCTTACAGGATTGGTACATACATTCCACAAACCTTATAAGGAGAAGTAACTCTCATCAGGCCTCCTCTAAATATTGGAACTGACTGAGTTCAATTTGTGACAATTTACATAAACATTAATTTCATATTAAATGTGCAAAGTAAGTATCAGAGAGATCCATATTTTTTCAGCAACAGCATCACAAGCAGATGCCAGAAGTGACTTTTGTAGAAACTTAGAGTTGCTTGGGTAAGCACTTCCGGAGAAGATACTATATGGGCATTTCTTTAAGGTTAAGCCAATAATTAAAGACTAGTTTGTAAAGGTCTCACATCCATAAATAGGTATCAATTTTCGATAATAGCTAATAGCTCTGAAAATCTATTCTCTTCTCATAGCCAAACAGGCCATGGAAAGCAAAGACAAATTTTCAGCAGAAGTTCTATTTCAAGGGCAATGTTAAACATCACTGAAAGTACAAGCTTTTTGGATATTAATCCTGAAAAGTCCAAAACAGAACAACACATGCTAAGATACATAAGGAAAAAGGAAGACAGGTTATTCCTATACTGCTCCTTGTGAAAGAAAAAAAAATCAATCACCAGAAACTAATATCCTTATTTTAAACTAGACCAAAAATACCCGATTGACTCTTCCATTGCCATTTCAGCCCTTATGTGAAGAAATTTATCCATCCATAACTAGACTAAAAAAAACAGACACCCCAAAAGCCTAAAATTGCTTTCATTAGAAAGGCTATAATAACAGGATCTGTTCCCCCCTCCCACTTTTATCTTTTTGAGAAAAAAGGAATAGTTTTTTGTAAAGGTTTCTCCTTTTATGAGTTTAAGCTATATTTATCTGTTTGTTGCCTAGATAATGGATCTTCCATTTCTCCATTAAATTCATCCTCTATACTTTCTACAGATACAAAATCTCTTGATCTATCATACCAAGGATATAGAGAGATTTTGTTTCACTTTTTTACTTTTGTATGTACCACCTATGCTCTATGAATAAGTTACAGAAATTATCTTTGATTCCAACTAGGGCTAGAAAAACGGGCAGAAATCCTGAAGGTTCACTTTCAGTCACTGTTAAAAGTGATGACTATAGTAAGCCGAATGAATCAGTAGTCTCCCAGTACAAAGGCAGCTTCCTGTGATTCCTATAAGTGAAGCCAATAGATTTTATTTATTTATTTGATTTGCCAATTGTTTACAAGATAATAAGTATAAGTGTATACATAGTTGTGAATACATGAAATGGGTACATATAAGAAAAATAAAAGAAGAATAAGAGAAACAATAGGACAGGGACGGTAGGCACGTTGGTGCGCTTATGCACGCCCCCTACAGACCTCTTAGGAAAGGGGTGAGGTCAATAGTAGACAGTCTAAGGTTAAAGTTTTTGGGGTTTGGGGAAGAAACTACAGAGTCAGGTAGAGTATTCCAGACATTGACCACTCTGTTGCTGAAGTTGTATTTCCTGCAATCAAGTTTGGTGCGGTTAACCTTGAGTTTGTATCTATTGTGTGCTCTTGTGTTGTTATGGTTGAAGCTGAAGTATTCATTGACAGGTAGGACATTGCAATGTATGATTTTATATACCATGCTTAAATCAGACCGAAGACGGCGTAATTCAAGGTTTTCTAGTTCTAGAATTTCAAGTCTGGTGGCATAAGGTATTCTACAACGAGTAGAGGAGTGGAGAACTCTTCTTGTGAAATATTTCTGGACTTTCTCAATTGTGCTAATATCAGATATGTAGTGTGGGTTCCAGACTGATGAACTGTATTTGAGTATTGGTCTAGCAAATGTTTTGTATGCTCTGGTTAGTAGTGTGATATTACCAGAGAAAAAGCTACGTAGGATTAGGTTAACAACTCTTAATGCCTTTTTGGCTATGTAGTTGCAGTGGGCTCTAGCACTTAGATCATTAGAGGTGAGTATTCCAAGGTCCTTTACAGAGCTTGGGTCATCAACAAGATCTTGACTATTCAGCTTGTATTTTATTTTCTGATTTTTTTTGCCAATATGTAAGACAGAGCATTTATTTGTTGAGATTTGAAGTTGCCATTTGTTTGACCATTCTGATACATAGTCAAGATCTTTTTGTAGAGTAGCAGTATTGTCTGTGGTATTGAACAGCTTTATATCATCAGCGAAAAGAACGCAATTGCTCTTAATATGATCACAGAGGTCATTTATGTAGAGTATGAAGAGAGTTGGTCCTAGAACACTGCCTTGGGGGACACCACTATTGACAGGTACAGAATTTGATAGGATGTAATAAAGATGTAATAAATCGATTGAACCTCAAAAACAAACCACAACCAGTCTTGGAAAAGGCAGCAGGTTCTACTCTCCATTTTATGAACAGAAACAATCAGAGCCAAGTGTTAAAGTGAAATAACATAAAATGTGGACAATCCCAAAACCTATAAATATAAACTACAAATCCAAGCATAGCATGGAAACAGTACTAGTAAGTTATGCTGTTTAGATACCAGATCAGAAATGCAACTTCAGCCTCCTACTATTTCTTACTAATCTAAACTTCCTGTTGAAACAAAGTTATCAAGCCAACTAGCCTCAAGAATATTTTAAAAAGAAAAAGAAAGAAGGAAAACTAACCAACAACATTAACAATTGGAAAAGATCTTGCAGTGTTTCAAGGAATTCTTGATCTTTTCTTATCAAAAGGGAATTTTTCGACTAATTTTTTTCCACAAAATTATCTTCAATATAAGTTTTCACAAAAAGCCAACATTTTTGTGAGAAGAATCACGAAAGTTGAAAATTAGTCAATTAAAATTATAATACAGTAAATGAAATGGGCATTTCAAAAGAAAGTTTTGCAGGCATTAACATCAATCAAAATAATAGATATTTGGATATGTGGGGAGGAAATGACACAGTTTTAATAAAAATTAAAAGGAAGCTTAAAGAAAATAAAATGTTTTATGGTGCTTAACTTTTACTTTATTTACAGTCAAAGCAGAAGTAGAAAGTAAATGCTTTTATGATAGAGAAGCTTTAAAGTACAGGACTGTGACAAAGACATTGAAGTAGATGAAAGGAAATTACATTCTCAGCTTAATAATTCAACATATCCTTGCAAAGCATGATATCTAGATCAAAACATATATTTTATTTAGAAAAATACTGCAGGAAAAAAAGCAGCAGACAGAGGCTATGTAGAATAAATACAGAACTCCAGAGCACATTCTAATGACTGCATCATTCAAACATTGCTTTCCAATTTTTAATAAAGTTGTTTAGAAGATATTCCTTTTCTTAGACTGATAGTAGTGCTGTTGGAGCTTGCCAATTATAGTTCAGTCCAGCTCATGCCTTTAGAAGGAGGCAATGCAGCTCCTGCAGAGAATATCCTCTTGCAAATAATCTGATGCCTATCATATCATGAGGCCTTAATGATCATTGATGGCAGACAAATGATAAAAGTTGTAGCTATTTTTTTTTGTTCTCATTCATCTTTGTCCAGAACAACAAGTGGGACTCCTGTGTGTTCCATCTGTGGATCACTATGCTCATCTACTGGAAACAAAGAGTTAGGTAATTTCTTAAACAAGAACTGGCTTCTTGGAGCTGAGATTTTGGCTAAAAATAACTTACTTTTATTGCAAAGTGGATAGCCTATAATAAGGGATGAGACAGAAGGAGAATTAAAACCTAATAAAGGTAGTCCTAACTAAATAATCAAAATATAAATAAATAAGGCTTCATTTCTTCTCTGGACATTCATCTGGGAATGGCATTTTCCTTTGCAATAAACCAGGAATTCCAAGATGACCCGGTTTTCATATTTCAAAGAGTTTTTTAACAAACTTGAATTGTCGAATAAGTAGGTGAGAAGTTCAACCAAACACCCAAATCAACTTAAAGTTGCTCAAGTCCAAGAACTGTACCTCTGAGTACAATAACCCTTTCCTTATCCATAATGACATTTTAGAAGAGCTACTTTAATGGTTTCTGAAATTGATGATCTCCCTATTTGAGTAGCGCATTGGGCCATTTTTGGAACATATTATTCTGCTGTCATTGAATGCCTGAATATTTTTCAGTATGCTTGATGCCTGTTGTCTAATACCATATAGTGCCATTATCCCAAATCCTATCTATCTTTTCAATGGGAAAGACTTCTTCCATTAGACTGACACTATACTGGATTCAGACCCTGTTTTAAAAACTGAATCCTAATGAAAGCATGTCAGTTATACCAAGAATAGAAAACCTACAACCACTGCTATCACCTATTCTCCTCCTCCTCCTTTTCCCTCTCTTCCTGTGGTCCCCAAACCATCCCTCTATCTATGCCATAAAATTTTGCCACCTTCCCCCAAACCCCCATTTTGAAAAATGAAGCATATGAGCATTATTGCATCAGCCCTAAAACAGGCTAAACTCATTTTGAACTCAAGGGGAAAGTATCCAGCCCTTTCGCTAGAAAAACCAATGCTTATGTGATACTATGAATTTAACCCATAGTTGTTTAATTAGATGTGTTGCTGAAATGTTTGTCTATGCCTGTATGTCTGTGATTATTTTTCCTCAGGAATTACCTGAAGTGGGACATGACCTTTTCTCCACATTGCTTGCTAAGGATGATAAGATTTAGACAGCTGTGCAAAAAGAAATAATCAGCCACTGCCACTTTTGTTTTGTTGTTGTTGTTTTGAATGAAACACAAACTAAGGATACCATAGAACAAGCAGTGGGAGTTGAAATCTGTAAATTAACATTTTAAAATGCTTTCATTTTCTGGAACTCTATCAATGGTCCACTTTGTTTTCTCAAATAGTGTTATTTGTGAATTATCTTAAATATTCAAAGCATTGTAGCTTCCAGTTAGTTCGGAGGAAGTGTTACATCCCAAGTGATATTTTACTGATTTAAAAATATTTCAATAGCTATTATAATATTGAAGATATATGAAAATGTTAACTTCATAGGAAAACACCAGTTATAAAAAGCCATCAGCAAAATACATGATTAGTCTCTTTCTGTTCCTTTCTCTGGTTTCTGTATTTGTTTTGCATATATGAAACAACTATCAGTTGCAAGAGGGAATTTTTCTCCGACACACATCAGATTAAGTTCTTAGATCTGAGAATCTTAGCAACAGAACAAATATTCAATAACAGCAGCAAAAACAAAAAAGCAGTGCAATTTTATGTATTCAAATACAGCATTTGCCAAACTACAATAGATTAATAAAGCCAAATATAATATACAAACTTGCATAAACCTATAAAATGTGTTACAAACCTGGTACAAATCTATTTCTGTACTCTGCAATATGGTAGATTCATATATCATTATGATTTCATATAACCTTTAAACAGTATTATAAATCTTTTTTTAATACTGTTGGGATTTTTAAAAAAAATATAATTATGCCCATAAGGCAATACCAGATTTTCAGTGCTATTTATGGCTTCAGGGACCATTAATTGCTCATAGAATATATAGCATAAGAGACTCTCATCATCTGAGATGTAAATCATCCACAAAAGTATCTTAAAAGTTAGCAACATATCTTGTAAGCTGAATATTGTTGGTACTCATTGCATGCACCCACATAAAACAAACACCTTTGCAGAAGACTCTAATGTTGGAAAAGGGGGAAAGAAAAAGGAGAACAACCAGCACCAAGATAGGTGGGATTAGTTACACTGGTGGAAGACTTGAAATACCAGGTTAGGGCGAATGGTCATGGATAAAAATCTATTGAGATTCAACACCAACTTGATAGTACATAATCAATCAATTACACACATAATGGGTATACATTCAAATTTGTTCTACATAAATCCATAGCACGTTGAATAGTTATGAGCCAGTATACTATGGACTTTTTTATGATGAACTTCTGCAGAGAGATGAAAACTTATGTCTGGAAGTTAAAAAAAGGGGGGGGGAGATCTGCCCTTATAGGATTATGTCATTATAGTATACTTTGTTTTCGGTCTATTCTGTTTTTAATTTCTATTTCTACTGTACAAGTAAATAAATAATTTGTTCCACTGAATGGTCATACTTTTATTCATTTTAACATAACTGTGAGGAGATATTCCTGTCTTTCTATTCACTTTTTTTACTTATTGATTGTCTCTTTTGAATGGTATGTTGTTTAGGTCTATGCCTAATTATGTTGTTGATGGTTAATTTGTCAGAGTGCAGTGCTTCCAGGAATTCTCTAGAGTTTTTGGACTTGACTTGGTCTAGGATGCTCACAATTTCCCAGTTGAAATTGTGGATAAGTTTGTCCATGTGTTGTGAAATTAAGCAGATTTCATCCTGTCTTCTGATTGCTAGTTTGTGTTCATGGATATGCTCTGCTAGTCTTTGCCTGTTTGTTCTAGATAGTAGCTGTTACAGTCCTTATACTATATGTTGTAAATGACTCCTATTTTTTCTTCTTTTGGGAATGCTGGTCTTTTGGTTTACTTAGGATGTTTTGGAATGTTTTAATTTGTTGTATTTTATAATGATGCCATGTAGTTGTAATAGTTTGTTGGCTTCTGAGATGTTTTTGATGAATGACCATGTTATCTTTTTCACAGCTTGTGTTGGTTGTGCTATGATGGGTTGAACGGCCAGGAACATTGATAAAGTTGCATGGATATCTATTTTGTTGGAAGTTGTATAAATTATTAGTTTCCTTTTTCTGATATTCAAAATTGTATGGTGTGTTTGTACTCATCTAAGTAGTGTTCTTTCATAGCTTCTCTAGTGGGAGGTTGGGTTGTTATTTGGTAGTGAAGCAGTTGGTGTGGATGGTTTTTTCAAAAGATTTGTATTTCTATTTTGCCATCACTGTTTCTGCCAATGAGGATCCTGGCATGTTGTAATTTTTTTCTTCCCTTTTAAATTGTATTCCTTTAATGATGCTGTTGATGGTTTCATGTGTGTGTGCTTCTTTTTTATTATGACAAAGGTGTCATATATAAACTGGATCCATATTTTGGGTTGTATGCATGGGAGTGCTATTGATTCCAGGTATTGCATTATGGCCTTTGTTATGAGTCTTGAAAGCAGTGATCCCATGAGTGTTCCTTTGATTTGTTGATATATTTATCCATTAAATTGAAAATATGTGGTTAGGCAGAGTTGATAAATCCATGATTCTGGGTGTTCAATCTTGGTGTATTTGGTAAGGTCAGGTAATTTGGGTAATGAAACATCAGCAAGACTAAGGCCAGAGAGTGCCAAGGCCCCTCATTTCAACACTGAGCTACAATTATTATTCTCTATTGGAATCTTGAATTTGATAAACATCAGGTACATTTTATGTAGGACTTTTCTGTACTATAGAATTCCCTGGGTTCAGTTCACATAATTTAACAGTAATTTGTTTCTCCTGATGCTTGTTCCTTTCTTTTACTCATATAACTAAGGATGGATTAAAAAACATTTTCTATTTTGGTAATTGCTTTCATTATAAAACTATTCTTGCTGTTAGTTTTTCCTAATATTGAGTGAGCCTGAAAGTAGGCCACATTAGGAAACACATATCACAAGGATACTGGAACTCTGTTTTATTGTTATAGATATAATAACAGAATTGTGAAAACTTTCCAAGGTTTCTTTCTGTCCATTCTCATACTATACAGAATCAAGGCATTATTATTTTTAGTATCTTTCTCAGAACTAAGTCTTTGTTTGCTTTCATTTTTACTCTCAGTTCTATTAATGCATCTTCATTCCTTCATCAATATTGTCTCAGCATTCTTCTATATTATTTATTCAGTTGAAATCTGATTTCATATAATTGCTTGTAATCTAAAAATGCCAGTAAAACTTTCCCCAAAATTATTCCATTGTTATAAAACAGTTCAGAGGCATTTGGAATCAAAAGAAGAATAAAAAAAGAATAAAAATTATTGTGTTCAGGCCCTGACTTCATCTAAGTAATTGCAAAAATAATATTTATTTATTTTTATTTATTTATTTGATTTGCCAATTGTTTACAAGATAATAAGTATAAGTGTATACATAGTTGTGAATACATGAAATGGGTACATATAAGAAAAATAAAAGAATAAGAGAAACAATAGGACAGGGACGGTAGGCACGATGGTGCGCTTATGCACGCCCCCTACAGACCTCTTAGGAAAGGGGTGAGGTCAATAGTAGACAGTCTAAGGTTAAAGTTTTTGGGGTTTGGGGAAGAGACTACAGAGTCGGGTAGAGTATTCCAGACATTGACCACTCTATTGCTGAAGTCGTATTTCCTGCAATCAAGTTTGGTGCGGTTTACTTTGAGTTTGTATCTATTGTGTGCTCTTGTGTTGTTATGGTTGAAGCTGAAGTATTCATTGACAGGTAGGACATTGCAATGTATGATTTTATATACCATGCTTAAGTCAGACCGAAGACGGCGTAATTCAAGGTTTTCTAGTTTTAGAATTTCAAGTCTGGTGGCATAAGGTATTCTACAACGAGTAGAAGAGTGGAGAACTCTTCTTGTGAAATATTTCTGGACTTTCTCAATTGTGCTAATATCAGATACGTAATGAGGGTTCCAGACTGATGAACTGTATTCGAGTATTGGTCTAGCAAATGTTTTGTATGCTCTGGTTAGTAGTGTGATATTACCAGAGAAAAAACTACGTAGGATTAGGTTAACAACTCTTAATGCCTTTTTGGCTATGTAGTTGCAGTGGGCTCTAGCACTTAGATCATTAGAGGTGAGTATTCCAAGGTCCTTTACAGAGCTTGGGTCATCAACAAGATCTTGACTATTCAGCTTGTATTTTATTTTCTGATTTTTTTTGCCAATATGTAAGACAGAGCATTTATTTGTTGAGATTTGAAGTTGCCATTTGTTTGACCATTCTGATACATAGTCAAGATCTTTTTGTAGGGTAGCAGTATTGTCTGTGGTATTGAACAGCTTTACATCATCAGCGAAGAGAACGCAATTGCTCTTAATATGATCACAGAGGTCGTTTATGTAGAGTATGAAGAGAGTTGGTCCTAGAACACTGCCCTGGGGGACACCACTATTGACAGGTACTGGATTTGATAGGACGCTCCCGATTTTGACCATTTGTTGTCTGTTTGACAGGAATGCTTCTATCCAGTTATTCAGTTGTCCAGAGATACCATAGGATTTTATTTTTAGGAGTAGTTTGTCATGTACCACTGAATCAAAGGCTTTACAGAAGTCTATGTAGATTGCATCTATTGCTTTGCCCTGGTCGAGTTGTGTCGTCCATATGTTTTTGCAGTATAAGAGTTGCAGATTACAGGATAGTTTTTTTCTGAAACCAAATTGTTTATTGGAGAGTAGGTTGTTTGTCTCTAAGTGGAGGATGATGGATTGGTTAATAATTGATTCCATGACTTTACAGGTGACGCAGCATAAGGAGATTGGCCTGTAATTTTCAACTAGGCTTGGGTCTCCCTTTTTGAAGATGGGGATGACTGTGGCTTGTGACCATAGGTTAGGCAAGGAGCTGGTCCTGAAAGATTTTTCAAAGATTATGCTTAGAGGTTTGGCTATGGCAGTGGATAGCTTTCTTAAGAAGTAGGCACATATTCCATCCGGTCCAATAGATAGAGATGGTTTTAGATTGCGTAGTGATTTTTCGACATTGTCTTCTGTGAAATGGATATGTATTAGATCATTGTTGTTATCTGTGGTACGGCTAGGAAATACTGGGCATGATCCATTGCTGTTTACAAATACTGAGCCGAAGAATGTGTTAAAGATGTTGGCTTTAATGGTGTCGTCGTTGCAGTCTTTACCATCAGGTCCTATCAAGGGAGGGGAGGGATGGACCTTGAGTCTTTTAGTTTGTTGTTTACAAAATTGTAAAAAAGCACGGGTGGAATTGGTGCTTAGAAGGTTTTCCTCTTGTTTAATGTGATAATTGGTGCATTCGGTCTTTATCTGGTGGCATAAATTTTTGAATCGGTTTTTGAAATTGGCAACGTGACCAGATTTGTTTTTCCGCCAGAGTGATCTCTTTTTGGATTGAAGTTTCCTTATTGATATGGGTAATCTGCTTTTTTGTTTTGTTTTGGGAGTTGTTGTTGGAACATATAGTTTGATGACTCTTTTGACTTCAAGTAAAAATATGTTGTAATGGTCTTCAACGGTATTGCATCCAGTGAATAGAGATTGCCAATCAAGGGATGAGAGATCGTTGTCTATAAGATCATAGTTGCCTTTTTGAAGTTACAATAGGGGATTACATCATTGTGGTGATTTTTGTGTGGACGTATGTTGAGACAAAAGTCAATCATATTGTGGTCACTACTGGAAAAGGGTTCTTTAGTTTGTATTCCGTAAATTAAGTTCAAACTGTTGCAGAAGATGAGATCGAGGCAGTTGTTTAGTCTAGTGTTGTTGATTACTAGTTGTTCCAGTCCCAGATTTGTAATAGCATTGTAGAAGGTTGTGTGTATGATTTCAGTTGTACAATCAGTTAGGGTCCAGTCAATATGAGGTAGATTGAAATCACCAAGAAGGATAAAAGGGTATGGGCAGGATGCAGCCCATGTTAGTAATGTATTTAGCTTGTTTACATGTTCGATGTCATAATCAGGTGCTCTGTAACATAGTAAGAATCGAATTGTGATATTTGAGGATAGTTCACAGATGATGGTTTCAGGAAGGGCAAGCTCCTGGGTAACTTAGATATTTTTTAGATGTAAGGATTTTTTATAGAATATAGCAACACCACCTCCTCGACGATTTTCACGATCTGATCGGTAAACATGATAGTCTCTTACTGTGGTAATGGAGTCAGGGAGAGATGCATTGAGCCATGTTTCACAGACAAATATAATGTCGAAGTTAGCCATATTTAGGAGGAAGAGAAATTCAGGTATTTTATTCACGAGGCTTCTTGCATTGAGTAGTTTGCATTTAAGGCCGGCAGTAGTTGGAATTGAGGTAGTTGGGGCGTGCGTGCCTAGTCTTGGGTGATGGTGGATGGGTTGAGGTAGGGTTGTGGTTGAGGGTAAAAGCTGAGTATTGGGTTGCGTGGCTTACTTTTGATACAGTCAGCATGGTAGTCAATGTACAGGTCCTTCTCTCCATTGTCTAGACGGTTTTTGAGTTCGATGCGGAGTACACGGGAGCGGGCACGTTGCTGTATGGTTAGGTCAGGGCGGCAACGGAGGTTCTTATGGTTGGTGTTGGTTTTGGCAAGTGAGTTTATAGTATAAATGAATTTACATTTGCTTGATTCATTTTTGCAAATGACCCTGCACAAGCGTGGGGCCACAGAGCCGTGTCTATTTTTGAGCTCTCGGTCGATGCGGGAAATGTCAAGTATTTCATCAGCGGAGATGGTTGATGCTTGATAATCTCTGATGATGTTTCAGACAGTTGTGATGTCATCATTGACATTGATGTCTTCTAGACCAAATAAGATGGCGTTTGGACGTTTCCGTTCACGCTCAACGGCTTCTCTGATGAGGATTGGGATATCAATATTTGTCTGGGTTGTGTTTATTTGTGGATTGGGTTTTGGATTGGATTGTGGTTGTTTGGTAGAGATGTGGTTTGTAGCTATTGGATGTTCAGGTTTTTGCGTTGTGTCTTTTTTTTCAAGGTTGGATATTCTTTCTTTTACGGCGTCCAGGGATGCTACTATGATGTTGAGGGATGTTTTAATGGTTTCGATGGTAGGGGATGTTTCAATGGTTTCGATGGTATCAACTCTTTCAGACAGATCCAGTTTGGGTCTGCATGATTTGCAGAAATATGGAAACTCATTGGATGATTTTAGGTATTGAATCATCTGCTCAGGTAATCCCAAGCAGTCATGATGAATGTATTTTTTACACAGAGAACATTTGATGGAGTTTTCATTATCCTTTAGATTTTTGTAGCATTTAAGGCATGTGCAGGAGTCTTGTGGTTCATTGGTGGGGATCATCTTCTCTTTAGGCTGTGGTTTGACGTAGGATTTTCTTTTTGGCATGATAGGATTGTTAAAATAGTACGTTGATTGAATTAATTAAAGGAACAATTTTGGGTAATCTATATAGCCAATATTACATCAAACAATCAATTGCAGTAATCTCTCAAGTCAGATAATATTCCTGAGCAACAATCAGCCTGATCAATTAATTATTCTAATCACTAATCAATTAATTACACTAATCATTAATCACACTGTTCATTTAAATTCACTAAATCAATGATTTTGCTATTCAATTAAATTACATGAATTTTGATCTTTTAAACTAGTCAGTAATCACACTATTTGCACTAAACACTCTAATCACACTAATCAATTAAAAACAATAAATCAGTTAAACCATTAATAAAATATTTTATAGAAATTGATTATCTAATCGTTGATATAAGTGATGAGGTAGAAAAGTTGTAAGATTTGAGGTAATGAGGTAGTATTAAGAGTCTGCAAGGAACGGGTTAATTGTTTAACTGGCAGCTGAATGGGAGGAATTTATCGCTGTTTGAATAGCAGATCACTATTACTCTGTGAACAGGAAGTTGTAACACAAAGTTCCAAGGGTTTTTATCTGAGTGAAGGAAAGATTGAACAGCTCACAGGAAACTATTTGTTTTTGTTTTCCCTTGATGAATGAGATTTCTGGGCCCCTCCTAGTTAACTGAATACTCTTTCAAAGTTTGTTGCTTTTAAGAGAGAGAGGCACGTCTTGCACTGGTAAATTCAAACAGTTTATATTTTTACTGTGTAGACTCAGATTTGTATTGAGCATTCACTCCTGGCTTTAATATACCTCTGCTTCTATCACTCTTGGAGTCCGGATTAGCAATTTGGCGAGGAGAAAAGAGGGAAGAGGGAAATGGGGGCGGCAGGGTAGCAGCGGCAGCGGCAGCGGTGTCACCTCCGACTTTTTCCCTCCCTCGCTGCTCGTCGTCGGTTAAACCAAAAAGTTCCAAACCAAGGGCTGGATAGCAAAACAGAGCTGTTGGTTCTTGCTGGGACTGGTCTTCCTAGGTTTGGGAATTATAGATTATGTTCTTAAATAAATAGCTAGACAATTGCTATGATGGAACAAATGTTAGCAATATATTATTCTACAAGCCACTCTTAGGCCCTATAAACTTCTTTCTTAAACAGATGGTGCCTCTTGTATAGGAGTCTGTATTTAAAAATACAGGTTCTAATCAGCCTCTCAATGAAATCACTGCTTCACCATCATCCATCTTTTCCTCTTCAGACAATGAATCTTTCAGAGGCTCTACCTGTCTTCAAGTATCAGAACAGCTGTCTTCATGTATCTGAAGATCTGTCATGTAGAAGATAAGGTAGAATTGTGCTGCCAGAAGACAGTACAAGAAGCAATGGACTTAAATTGCAAAGAAATAGATTTCAGTTGGATATCATGAAAAAAATCTTAACAGGAAAATCTGTTCACAATGAAAGGTTCCATGTGAGGTGGCAAATACTTGTTCACTGGAGTTATTTAAGCAGAAATGTTATAGCTATTATCAGGAATCTTGCAGTAGCAGATTCTTCACTGAACTAAGGATTAGATTAGATATTCTCCAAATTCCTTCCCAATCCTTATTCCATTATTGCATCTTTTGAACTTGAAGACAATATAGAATAGGTCACAGTCTTCTCTGTGACATTTCTTTAATTGCTGAAAGAGTGCCAGCCCTTTTTCCAAAACTAAAACTTATTATCTTTCTTGACCCTATTCCAATTTTTCTAAAACTTTCATAAAATATGGTGTCCAATTACATATACCCAGGATTGAAAACAATAAGTCTACAGATCATTTCAGGCACTATTTCATGTGGAACACTAATCTATTGTTGCTTAGGTTATCTGACCTTCCTAGCCCTCTGCTAACAATGTTTTAATGTTGTCTGCAGCAGGAGAATCTTTTGTTTGTTTCTTATTGTAACTTTAAGTTGCTTCTGAACAATAATGTTCAGAAGTGGCTCAAGTAGACACTTCCTTGATTCATTGGAGTATAAAGTTGTGGGGTGATACAGTATAATCAGATTTACAAGATTTTGTTATTATAACCAATAATACTGTACTTCCTGTAGAGTTGCTTTTCTGGTCTAGCCTACCTAATGGGGATTGACATCTTCTACGCTCTTAGTTATGATCACTGATATCATCTGCAAATCTAATAATTATTCAGTTCATTATGTCACCTATTCTTAAAAAAGAATGAGGCTCAGAGCCAAATCTAGCTATCCAAATTGATACTTTTTAATGATTGACCCAGTTTAATGAAGAACCACTGATGAACTTGCTTTGATTACTATTGTGAAGTTGTTTGTGGATTTATCTAATATTCATTTGTTTTTAGATCCTCCCATATTGTATTGTTTTATCCAGGAGTGGGATTCAATTTTTTTTAACAACCAATTCTGTGGGTGTGGTTTAGTTGGTGGGTGTGGCTTGGTGGTCATGTGACTGGGTGGGCATGGCCAACTCACCATCACTCATGTCAAGGGGCACTTCTCCTCACCTGGCCTCTCATGACAGTGGGGATGCTGCAATGGTCATAAGTGTGAAAAATGGTCATAAGTCACTTTTTTCAGTGCCATTGTAACTTTGAATGGTCACTAAATGAATTGTTGTAACTCAAGGATTACCTGTACAAAAATACAGAAAGCTTCTTTGCTTGCAAAAAGCTGCCCTAAATACCAATCATTAGATTAAAAAATACCTGCAAGCAAGAGTTACAAATCAGGCAGGGTGCCAGAGCAACTTGAGGAATGAAAATAGTTAAAAAGCAGAGATAACTATCAAGCAGCCAACTCTTGCTCATAAAGTGAAACCTAGAGGTCATTTAAGCTCTCCAGAAAGAGCACACCCAGGAAAAGCAATCCTTAGAACCATTTGCACCACTTAAAGATACCAGCTGATCTCACTCACCTCACAAGATATCCTAAGGAAATCATCCAGATTTAAGGAAAGGTCACATGCCCCACAGAAAGGCAGTAAAAAAAATCTGTGCCAAGCTTGCATCTTGCCTTTTGGAAGTGCACCCCAAAAGGAAATTGCCAGATACCACTAAAGCAATGAAGGAAGACCCCCTCCCCAGATAGAAAAAGAAACCATGAGGCAGGAAAAAATTCAAATACAATACAAATAATTAAATCACAAGAGTAGCTGTTGCTTGTGGAAGCTGAATAGGGAAAATTATCCCATCAATAAACACAGGATTAAATGTCACCAAGCACAGAATTAACCTTTACCAAAAACTAGTTTTAGACCAAAACTCAGAAAGGGTATGTAAATTCACATTTGAATGTCAATCTTTCTAGCTAGCCAAGAAGCCTTGCTGAATGTCACTCATCTTGGTTCCCTGTCATTAAAAGCTTCTTTCTGTTGATGATGTAATTTTTTTTAATCATTTACCCTTTTTTCCTTTTTGTTTTTCTTCCCTTCCCTAAAGTGTGTGTGTGTTGTTTGTATATTTTAACTGAAAAAATTAATAAAGTTTATTTTTTAAAAAAGCTTCTTTCTGACAGCTCTGCTTCATTATTCAATTATTTCTTCAAAGTGCTTATTGTCCAGGGAAGTATTTCCTCCCAATAGCTGTAAAAATCTTAAAACAACCCTTCCCCTTTAAGAAAGCCAAGCATCAGAAGCTCCGGAGACAGGAAGTCTAGGCGTACTGGCAAGTATATAATAAGGGTGGAAAAAAACAAAAGGAGATTGCTTCTAACTACCGGTTCTCTGAACTGTTTAGAAAGTTAACAAGGGGTTCTATAGAACTGGTCAAAACGGTAGAATCCCACTCTTGGTTTTATCTCCAACTCACTATCTGCTACAGATTTTAGTAAATATCAGTCTTGACTCATTAAACAGCTCTGTATATGTCCAATTGAGCATGCCAGTTGCAAATTTTTGAATACTAAATATGAATGCATTTTTAGCTTCCTCAAGTTCTTATTGTTCCAATTCAGGTTCCTATCACTGACACTTTGTGATTTAAAAAAATACACAGATAAAATCTATTTATGTATTTACTTATTTAATTTTTATGCCAGCCATCTCCCCTATAAGGTGTATATATTTTCATATGCATTTCTCCATAATTTGTCATTATTTGTGCAGTATAGTGCATTTTTATAGTATAAGCATTTTTAAATGTGTATTGCATTATACCATTTATAAAAAATGTGTATATCAGTGGTGGGATTCCATTTTTTTTACTACTGGTTCTGTGGACATGCTTGGTGGGTGTGGGAGGGGAAGGATACTGTAAAATCTCCAGTCAGAAGTGGTATTTGCCAGTTCTCTGAACTACTCACAATTTCCGCTACCAGTTCTTCAGAACTGGTCAGAATCTGCTGAATACCACCTCTGGTGAGTATAATATATAATATAAAGTATAATATAAAGGCATTCTACTTATACAAAAATTCAGCAAGTTTGAATTTAGTGAGTTCATATCAAAATATGAATAGGTTTTTTCCTCTTTCCAGTTAGTAGACACATGTGATCTGTATCACAGTGGCAAGCTAATTACTAGTTATGCTTGGAATGAATGAGTCTGATAACATATTTATCAAATGCAGTGTCTAAAGTTGAAGGGATGCTTGTAAATTTGCTATCCTACCCAAGGCGCTTCACAAACATCCAAATTATTATGTCTTATTCAATTTTGCCCTTTTTCTTTACAAATTGATATGTATCCTTATACTATGTTATAATCTTTTGAAATATTTATAACAAATAATTTTCAGGTCTATGACTAAAAATTCCAAAACAGATTCATCCAGCTATATTTATTTTTGATAAAAGTTCCATCTGTGATTCATATAAAAATAGAAAATCCTAATACAAATGAAGCTGATTATTTCTCTCTTTTATATGTCAGGTCATCACTACTTATACTCCAGACCTCCAGATAAGCTTGTTTATTCCCATTATAGGTTATTCTTTTCATTATTCCTAGCGCACAGAGGGCATTCAGTAGAAGGAAGAAATAGCTTAAATTTTAATGAGCTAGTAAGATGCGTTAGCCCTCTGGCAAAAATATGTGAAGAAATATGCACATTCTTCCCAGAAGCAATAATGCTGGGAAGCTTGTTCACACAGAAAAAAGAAAGGAAAAGTGAGAAAGTGGGAGTCAACGGACCACTTAATTTAAATGGCCAAATGATGTATAGTGATTTACTAGTATATATTTTTCAGGAAACTAACTACTTCTGAAACGGCCACTCCTACCATTAGAGAAAGTGCAGTACAGTTGTTGCCTCAGGCAGTCGAATTAATAAAACTGTATGTGTCTGACTTCTTCTGAGCTGTCATGGCATCTTGCTGTATTCAGGGGCAGTAAATTTTGAAGTGTGGTAGCAGTGGTAAAATGAGATTCAATTACTATTGGCTAAGTTTTGCACATAGATGTAAGCGAAAGGCAAGGTTCTTTGTTCTCCTTTGTTTCAAGCAGTAAAATCTCATTCGTCTGGTACATTTCTACCTATACCTAAAATTGTTCTCAGAGAACTTTTCCTGTATTTCTTCTCAACCTAAGATATAGTGACAGGCCCTTCAAGTTTATTTACCCCCACCTCAGAATTGCCTTCCCATAAGATATTCCAGGCACAAACTTTGCCTTTCTGGTGCTAGGCTTGTTATTTTGTCTTCCTATATATATATAAATATTTTGATATAGTAATAGTTTAAATTTACAAAACTTTTTAGAGTTTTAATTTTAAAACCTGTTTGAGAGCCACTTTGGTGTAGTAGTTAAGGCACAAGGCTAGAAGCCAGGAGACTGTGAGTTATAGTTTAGACATGAAAACAGCTGGGTGACTTTCAGCCTGTCACTAAGTCACATGGTTGTTGCTGTGGAGAAAGTAGAAAGAGAAAGGAATATTGTGTGTATTTGTCACTTTGGGTTATTTATAAAAATAATAAAGACATGACATGAATACATTTTATATGTAATTTGAGCATTTATCTAGTATGTTTTAATTATTATTTTAGATTCAATACGTTAATAATATGTTTTTAAAGGATTGGCAGTTTCTGTACAAGAGGTTCAGTTTCTAGCGAGATAGGATAAAAATGCAATCAGTCAAAATAATTTTGAAGGGCAGGAGACAAATACTCAAAGTAAATAGAACAAAACCCCAACTCATAGTATAATCAGTTTGCCTTCCCAGTTTCTCCTCTGTCTCCAGGAAAACTGAATATGTTTGATTTGAATACTTACATGATTTACAAGTCAGTCCTATGGTCTTGATTGGATATGTTTCCAACTGAGTATGAATTCAATTGCAGCTTTGTTCAACTTCTTATATGCATTCTGTATTATCTATTTCTAATTTGCTAAGATTCTAAACTTGTTAGGTTTTTTTTTCACCTCTATGAATGAACTAACAGCCATGAATTATAAGACCATACATAGTCTATCATCTACTCTGACTTTTTCAGTCCAAAGCAGCTTTCTTCAGCCTAGCTTTCTCTCATAAATCCTAATCCAAAATATTTGGGATACTACATCAGGGAAGAATAATCTAAAATGCAAATGATATCCTGCATATTTAAAACAGTATGTAAATTCACACACATGTTTTTCACATGTTTTATTTTTACATTGACAGCAAGGCCCAAATAATCAATTTGAATGAGCACTTGATAGATTTATCTAGTAAAAGTAATAATTTGTGTTTGGAACTCTGTTTTTTTTATAATAAAACAAATAAATAAATAAATAAAAATTGATTTAATAATCAATAAACTAAACTAACTATAAAATGTATCACTTTGTTTCATATTTGAAAACATATTTTGTCTTAGATTTGACATAAATGATGCATAAAAATTAGAAATGTCACATAGGAAAGCCCTACCAAAGAAATGGAAGTTCCAGGGAATGGAAAGATGCTGCTATTGACATGGGTCTACTCTACAAGAACTGCAACCTATAGCAGCCCATATACATATAAATGTCCCATGCCATAGTATAGTATAGTAAACATGCCATAGTATAATAAACATTTTATTTCTATCATGAAAACATTTATTTATCAATTTAAGAGTTTGTTAGTTGTTTATACAATTTTAGGCCACATGCCTCCATAATTCTGTGCAACTTACCCTTAAAAATAAAATCATCCCAAGCCTACTTACTAATCTTACATAGTATTTTAGCAAGTACAGTTCAGCTTCCTAGGTTGCTGCAGAGAGAAGAAAACTTAACTTCCTGTTTATCATTTCACAAAAGGCTTTCATTCAGCATTGATATTTGTAATGGTAGCCTTCATCTTTATGGGAGGTCTTTTTTATTTTCTGACAGAGGGTGGTAGCAATTGTTCTGTCAGAGAACCATGTTGAGTTCTCCAGCTTTCACCAATAAAAGTTAGCCACATTAGGAGATCATTTTGTTTTTCTATCACTGAATTCATGCTGGTATCCTGAATTTGATACTTATGACCATCCATGTGGATACTTTCAGGAACATCCAAGTATTTCCAAGAATACTTCTCCTCTCTATGTGGGACCCATAAATATTCTTTGGGAGAAAAAAAATGGAGTAATTATGAACACTTTATTCGTGGGTAGACAAGCCTCTCTCCATTACCAAGGACAAAGTCAATTGTGTGACTAGGATGGTCTGCTGATAAAGTTCCTTGTGGTTGACTGCACCCAATATAGCAGCTATTTTTGGAAACAATCAATTATATGCTACCAAATTCTAGATATGCCCACTGCCCCACAAAATGGGGGGGGGCTGGGGAATGACTTAATGTGTTCTCCAATGAATTCCCAAGCCAGTCTTCCAAATACATTACTCTCTAGCAGCATTTTCAGATTACAGATAATAAAATTAAAGTGAAAGCTTAGTTATTTAATTTCACCAACTGACTTGCTTATTATTTATTTATTTAGTAGCCTGTTCGACATTTCTCCAGAAACTATACCAAACTACCAGTCAGCAAAACTCAATAGGTATTAACAGTGCTATAAAGTGCTTGTTTGATTCTAATTAATTTTGTGTTTGTTTGTTTTTTTTCGTTTCTGCTTACCTAGGATTTTCATAGGCCAGTACATGTCACACATCCAAGGTAAATCAGACAGGAAACATAACTAGATGAATTAATTTTACTCTATTATAAGCTACATTAAAAGAATCTCCTCATTTGTAACTTCCCGATCAATTAGGGCAAGCCCTTCCTAAGTTTCTTTCTCTGACAGTAAGCCATTGTGAGGTCTCTTGTTCCTAGGCAGAATTTCTTCCCTTCCTCCCATAAGGTCAATCTTGAGTATACCATTACAGTGCAAAAGATTTGTTTATATTCCATCCATTGCATGCAAAAACTTGTGGTTAAGAAGTCAATGATATACAGAATTTCTTATTTTGATTGACAAGAGTTTCAATGAAAGTCTTATAATTAGTTCCCTAGTACCTTGTCATGGCTGGTCTCCCTCATATACACAAACAGGTATTGTTAACTATGCTCAGTTTTGTGAATAATAATCTAAAAAGAGAGGACTACACACCTTTTTCATCAATTGGATTTATTGTGCAAAAATATAAAACATAACTTTTTTTATAATAAAGCAATTAAAGCCATACCATCTTCATGTTTTAGCTTAATTTCTATTTCATAGCATAATATTTTAAAGCAGGCAGAAATAAATGTTTGACAATGACATAAAAATAGATTTTTATGTAATTTATTTTTTTAATTCTGGGATAAAGAAGCAAGAATCTTGAATGTCCTACTTAAATAAGCCTAACGAAAAGTTATGCTATTTCTAGCAAAGAAAAGGATAAAAAAGAGCTGCTGTTATTTAAAACAACAAAAATAATAATGACATTCAAAAAGGATAAAAGTTATATACATTACAAAGAAATGCCTGGCCCTGAGAAAGGTCAAGCAATAGATAAAGAGTACTTATCATGGACATATAAAATACCAATCTATTAAGACAAAAGTGCTAATTAAAATATTCATTTAAAACAAAATAAAAGTAAAGTGATGTTGATGAGAGTTCATGGGGGATTTAGGATCATTAATAGCATTGCAAACCAAGCAAAGAAATGAATGAGCTCCGTGTATGCAGTAGTGTAGTCCATATTACCTTATTTATGATTTCTTCATTTACTTAATTACAGAAACCAACCTTCTCTTTATTATTTTCTGTCAGAAAATAATCACCTGTTTCAGGAGTAGTCATCCCAAAAATATTGAATTAAAACAACATCAATTCCTCACAGCTGAGATTTCTGACACCTGGATTCCAGAACATGTGGACATAAAACAAACTACTTCCATTATTAAAAATAATCTCAAGAACTCTTAGGGAAGAGCTTTCCTGACTCTATTCCTCCCAACCAAATTATCTACATTTCACTGTCTCTTGTTCCTCTGGAATGCACCCCTTCCTCTTGGGAATCCAGGCTACATTCCACCACATGAAAATTATGCAAAGAATTAAATTGCAAATAAATCTATCTTCAAACTTTGTTTCATATCTGCTCATGGGCAGCAATTTTTTAGAAGCTCCAATGCTAGATACAAGAATAAATAGCTCTCTTAATAACATATTAGAATTAGAATTAGAATTCTTTTATTGGCCAAGTGTGATTGGACACACAAGGAATTTGTCTTGGTGCAAATGCTCTCAGTGTACATAAAAGAAAAGATACATTCGTCAAGAGTTTAGAATCATAAGGTACAACACTTAATAATAGTCATAGGGTACAATAAGCAATGAAAACATACTAGGAAACAGTCAATATATATAATTCATAAGGATACAAGTTACAGTCATACAGTTACAAGTAGGAGGGGATTGGTGATGAGAAGAGTAATAGTAATAGTAATGCAGACTTTGTAAATAGTTAAACAGTGTTGAGGGAATTATTTATTTAGCAGAGTGATGGCATTCAGGAAAAAAACTGTTCTTGTGTCTAGTTGTTCTGGTGTGCAGTGCTCTATAGCATCGTTTTGAGGGAAGGAGCTGAAACAGTTTATGTCCGGGATGTGAGGGGTCTGTAAATATTTTCATAGCCCTCTTTTTCACTCATGCAGTATACAGGTCCTCAATTGAAGGCAGGTTGGTAGTAATTGTTTTTTCTGCAGTCCAAATTATCCTCTGATGTCTGTGTCTGTCCTGTTGGGTTGCAGAACCAAACCAGACAGTTATAGAGGTGCAGATGATAGACTCAATAATTCCTCTGTAGAACTGTATCAGCAGCTCCTTGGGCAGTTTGAGCTTTCTGAGTTGGTGCAGAAAAGAACATTCTTTATTGTGTGTTTTTGGGTGACGTTTTTGATGCTAGGTGTCCATTTTAGGTCATGTGATATAATAGAACCTAGAAATGTGAAGGACTCTACTGTTGATACTATGTTGTTTAGCATTGTAAGAGGTGGTAGTATGGGAGGGTTTCTTCTAAAATCTACCACCATTTCTACGGTTTTGAGTGTGTTCAGTCCAGATTGTTCCAGTTACACCACGAAGCAAGCTGTACAACCTCCTATCTTATGCAGATTCGTCATTGTCTCGAATGAAACCAATCACTTTTGTGTCATCTGCAAACTTCAGTATTTTAACAGATGGGTCATTTGAGATGTAGTCACAGTAAAAAGAAAAGTGGAGAAAGCACATAGCCTTGGGGGGGTGGGGCTGTGCTAATTGTACAGGTATCCAGTGTGATTCTGCCTAGCTTCACCTGTTGTTCCTGTCTTTTAGGAAGCTTGTGATCCACTTACAAGTGTGTTTAGGTAATGCTAGCTGGTTTAATTTAGTTAGAAGAATGTCTGGAATGATGGTATTGAATGCAGAACTGAAGTCTACAAAGAGGACCATTGCCTAAGTATTTGGAGATTCAAGGTGTTGTAGGATGTAGTGCAGAGCCATATTAACAGCACCATCTGTTAAGTATGAAGCATGGGCATAGAAACGGAGACGAAACTGCTTCTTGTGAACTTCAGCTCTTTATTTAAAGCATGATAACAGAGACAAAAAAACCCCGGATAGCAGCCGCCCTTTTATAGAGTGACTGCTATCCGGATGACCAATGGATGTTGTTATCGGGTCTGAACCTCGTCCAATGGGACTCGGCCTGCCAACAGCCAGTCAGATTGCTCGGAATTAACCAATCATAACTTGCCATTATAAGGGCCAATAGGAAGTGCAGGATTACGATCCTGCTATGCAAATGAATCTTTATTAATTACATTTCTTTAGTTCACAACACCCCTCCCCCCTGGGTTCCGTTTGACGGCCATGGTGATGTAATCTCGCAGGTATGCAGGTTGTTTTACCTGCCTAGTTGATTTCCGCTGTTCCACCGGTTTTTGTTTAAAGTTTGGTTCCGGTGGAACGCAAGGCTCGTTTCCGCCCGGGGTTGCTTCCGCGATGCTATCAGAGTCCCTTAAGTCCATTCCTGGATCGGGCGGGCCTGTTTCCGCTATGGTGTTCCTCTGCGAGGAGGATGGCCCCAATCCCGGACTTTCTTCAGGTGGCGCGAGTACTCGGTTTAGCGGCCACCTGTCCTCGATTACGTCATCGTCTACATGGCCCTCATCCCCCTCGGCACTCCCTCCCCCCTGAGTTTGGAAGTCCGGAGGGTCGCGGATATTTGGTTGTAAACGAGATCAAAGTTGGTCTATGTGGCGTTTCCATATCTTGCCGTCTGTCGTCTTAAGGCGGTAAGATCTAGGGCCAGTGAGGTAGACTACGGTGGCAGGGACCCACAACGGTTCGCCGGAAAAGTTTTTAGCATATACCAAGTCGCCTACCTTGAATTGGCGATACGTTCTGCTGGATCCGCAAGGTTTCTCTGGCGCATAAGATGGGTGTAATCGGTCGAGGTGGGAGCGAAGCTTCTGCCCCATTAAAAGTTAGGCTGGAGTCTTGTTGGTGACACTGTGGGGGGTAATGTGTTCTAGTAAGAGTATTTTGTTCAATCTAGCGTCGATGTCCCCCGGATCCATTTTTTGGAGTGTCCTTTTAAGGAATTGAACCATCCGTTCCACTCTACCGTTTGCCGCAGGGTGAGCCAGCGAAGTTAAGGCATGGCGGATGCCTCGGTCCGCCAAGTATTGTTCAAAGGTGAGAGCAGTAAATTGGGGTCCGTTGTCGGAAACTAGAACGTCCGGGAAACCGTGTGTTGCAAATAATTTATCGAGTTTTTTAATAATGGAGTCAGTAGTCGTGCTTTTCATCTTGTGGATTTCGAGCCAGTTAGAGTAAGCATCCACGGTTAGGAGAAAAGTGTGTCCCTTCATAGGTCCCGTGAAATCAATGTGGATGCGGGACCACGGGCCTTGAGGCGTTTCCCATTCAGTGGGGGTTGCTCTCGGTGGGGCATTGCTGACCTCTTGGCAGTTTCTACACGTGGTTACCCAGGCTTCAATTTGTTTATCGATGCCTGGCCACCACGCGTAGCTTCGAGCGAGAGCCTTCATGCGGACGATGCCCGGATGTCCTTCGTGGAGGGTTTGCAACACGAGTCGCTGTAGTCTCTCTGGCACGACGACTCTATCTCCCCATAGGATGCAGCCCTTCTGGGAGAATAGTTCCATTTGGCGGTTTTTGAACGGTGCAAAAGTGGCGGGAGTTTCTTCGACTGGCCAGCCGCGTTCGACCCAACTGAGAACTTTTGCGAGGATAGCGTCCCGTTTTGTGTCGGCAGCGATATCCCTTGCTGTTAGTGGCGGCGAGTTGAGGGTTTCAATTTGCAGCGTATTGAGGGTCGGAGCTGGGTCGCTGACGGTTTCTGGAAGTGGGGAACGGCTCAAAGCGTCAGTGTGGGGAATGGCTTTCCCTGGGCGATGCTCTGGTACGTAGTTGTAGGCTGCTAGGAATTCTGACCAGCGAGTCATTCTAGGTGATAATATATGCGGCGTTGGTTTATCACCTGCTAAAATGCCAAGTAAGGCTTGTGGTCTGTGACTAGAGTAAAGGGCCGCCCGTAGACATATTCGTGAAATCGTTTCACGGCCGATACAATAGCAAGAGCCTCTTTGTCAAGTTGGCTATAGTTTCGTTCAGCCTTTGATAACGTGCGGGAAAAGTAAGCAATAGGAGCCTCATTCCCATTCTCAACCCCAAATGGTGATGCGTCGGAAGTAATATTTAATGGCAAAGTCTCGTTGTACTGCATTAGCACAGCGTCGGAAGTTAATAAGTCTTTAACCTTTCTAAAAGAATGTTCTTCTCTGTTACCCCAAACCCAAATAGCTTTCTTGTCGAGAAGTCGATGTAAGGGTTCAGCTACAGTTGCCTTGTGAGGCAAGAAGATGTTATAAAAATTGATGAGTCCCAAGAAGGCCTGGAGATCAGCCTTATTTTTAGGTCTTGGGGCGTTTTTAATTGCTTTGAGTTTGGTCTCGATGGGGTGGATTCCTTGTTTATCGAGGAGATACCCAAGAAACTCCACCCACTCAGTACACAGTTGACACTTATTTTTTTTCACCTTGAGGCCGGCGTCTTTGAATCTATGTAGAACTAGTTTGAGACGTCGTTCGAGCTCTTCTTTATTAGGGGCCGCAATTAAAACATCATCAAAATACGGCACAACCCCCTTTATGCCTTGCAAAAGTCTCTCCATTAGACTCTGAAATATCCCGGGAGCTACACTCACTCCGAACTGGAGTCTGTTGCATTTAAAGGCACCTCGATGTGTAACGATAGTCTGTGCCTCTGCGGTTTCCGTATCAACGGGTAGTTGTTGATACGCTTGCACTAAGTCTAACTTTGCGAAGATCTTCCCGCCCCCCAGGGAGTGGAGAAGATGTTGAACCACCGGCACCAGATAAGCGCTCTGTTGGAGTGCGTGGTTCAGGGTGGCGCGGTAGTCTCCACAAATTCTGATCGACCCATCCGGTTTGATGGGGGTTACGATTGGCATCTCCCATCGGGCATGGTCAATAGGCTCCAACACCCCTTGGGCTATTAACTTATCAAGTTGCTCGTCGATCTTGGGTTTAAGGGCGAATGGTACCGGACGAGGCTTAAAGCGGATAGGGGCTATTTCTGGGTTGAGGTTAAATGATATAGGGGTCCCTTTGTACTTGCCTAAGTTGTCCGAAAAGACGTCCTGGAATTCCTGGACGATGCCTTCTTCCCAGTCGTTGCTCTGGGCATGGTGAATGCCGGCTAACTCAATCCCTAGTGGGGTGAACCATTGTAGGCCTAGCAAACTGGGCCGGTTGCCATCGACAACAGTCAATGGGAGTGCTGCACTATGATTTTTGAAAGTTACTCGGACTTGAGTCAAGCCAGCTACTGGAATCATGTTCCCCTGGTAATCCCTGAGGACGATCCTCTGGGTGCTGAGGTCCTGACGGCGGATGGTCGGGATGAGTTGTTTGAGGGTCTTCCAGGAGACCATCGAGAGGGACGATCCCGAATCGACTTCCATCTGGCAAGGTTGGTTTTCTATGGCGACTCTCACTCGGATTTTCTGAGCGTCTAGTAGCGAAGCGTGGCCGATGGTTGTTGTTTGGTGTGCCTCTTCCCATTTTGCTTGAAGAGCCGGTGCTCTGTTTCTGTAGGAGTGGTTGTTTTCTTGGTTACCCAAGCGATGCCGGTTTACAAGAACGTTTCTTGCGGGTTGTCGGAGGGTGTTCTCCCTTCGGCTTGGGTTGGACTCTCTCTTGCTTCTGCAGGCCCATGCGATGTGGCCTCTCTTCCCACAGGCGTGGCAGAGTGCGTAGCGGAATTTGCAGTTGCTTCTCCTATGGTTGGCTCCACAACTTTGGCAGAGTGCGTAGCGGAATTTGCATTTGTGCGGAGTCCTTAGAATTCGTGGACTCTGATTGTCCCGAATCCTGATGACTTCTTCTTCATCACTCTTCAGTTTACGATTCTTGGTTGCCAGAAACTTCTCTAAGCCTGGTGAAGTGTCACGGGTGAGTTGACGAGGCGGTGCGTGGTTGCGGTGCCTTCGAGCAGCCGACTTCCTGGTTTCTTCTGCTGCAGTAGCATAGGTGACGGCCTTTGGAAAGCTGATGTTGTCTTTCTCCATAGGCCTTCTATGCCCGTGTTGTGCATCTAATCCCGGAACTGGGCAGCTATGGCTTTTCTGTTGTTCCCTCTGGTAACACTCGCATCTTTGGGCCAGTGTTGATGCTGTGGATGCATAATGAGCCTGAAGGAGGGGTGCGAGGGTGTCCCAACCCATTTCTGTTACTTCAGCCGGTTTTGCGATTGCTTTAGCCACCCGGAATACGGCAGGCCCGCAGTACGTCAAAAACACCGCTCTTTTCTTGCTGGTGGACACGTCCTCTAAATTGTTGGTTTCCAAGAATATCTGGAAACGTTCCATATACGACTCCCAGTCTTCTTTGTCTGGGTCAAAAGGAGCGGGTGGTATAGCGCCGCCTGACATCCTGTCGATGTAGGTGCGCTCTCAGCCACGTGCTTCGGTTGGTGCTCTGTAGGGTTTAGCCAGCTCTATTGTCTCCGTATCCCATCCTCGTCGCCAGTGTTAAGTATGAAGCATGGGCGTAGAAACGGAGACGAAACTGCTTCTTGTGAACTTCAGCTCTTTATTTAAAGCATGATAACAGAGACAAAAAAAAACCCGGATAGCGGCCACCCTTTTATAGAGTGACTGCTATCCAGATGACCAATGGATGTTGTTATCGGGTCTGAACCTCGTCCAATGGGACTCGGCCCGCCAACAGCCAGTCAGATTGCTCGGAATTAACCAATCATAACTTGCCATTATAAGGGCCAATAGGAAGTGCAGGATTACGATCCTGCTATGCAAATGAATCTTTATTAATTACATTTCTTTAGTTCACAACACCATCTATTGATCTATTTGTTTGGTATGCAAACTGCATGGGATCTAACAGCGGATCGTGATGGTTTTCAGGTGGGACAGCACGAGCAACTATCAAGGTTGACTCAGACTTCCAGCCTTCTGAGGTTGGTAAAATGAGGACCCAGATTGTTGAGGGCAGTATGCTGATTCTGTAAAACTGCTTGGAGAGGGCTGTAAAGTACTATGAAGTGGTATATAAGTCTAAGTGGTATTGCTCTATGAAGTACCAGGATCTGTTTGTGCTAGTGGATTTATGCTAGTGCTGTTTTTTTCTTATCTAGTCATTAGTCAATTTCTGTCCTGGTTTACATAACTTATTTAATCTTGTGAATCTGAGTTCATTACGACATACTCTTCCCAAATCAAACATCAAAATAAATGAACACAAATTCTAGAAATATGAATAACTCCAATAATGTTAGAGTTATACTGTGACTATACATGGTCGTAATGACTGATAGCCTTAATAAGTTTATACTACCTGAATTTGCATAATTCTTCTTTAAAACTGCCTAGTTTTTCACTATATCTTATAGTATATTGAACATTAAAGCTTATGAATATCCCCAATAGATAATATCAAGAGATAACAAGCAGTATTTCATGTGTAGCTATATCTAGATAGTCTAAATTGTCTAATGTCATACTGTACAGAAACCTACACAAAAAAAAGGAAAGAGAGTTATTTGCCATTTTTGTTGGTTGATCCTGCTGATTATCTTTGCAGTTGGCACAGTTGAAAGGTGAGAGCACATGTGGGAAATTATGTTGCTCTAGGATCAAGTCAGAGAAAAGATACAATTAAAAAGACAAGCATGTGGCAGCCAGAATAATTCAGAGTGTGGAAAATTAAATGCCTGTTAACAGTTCCCTGACAGGCATTAACAATAAGCATGAATTAAATAATTACAGATTTGCTATTAAAGTTATTCACAGAAAATGTATTATGACATCCCTAAAGTAATCTATGTTTAGACAGATTTTCTTCTTTCCACTTAATATTTGTGATTCACTTTGTCATAAACACATTTCTGATTATGAGAGAGACTATGATTTCTGTTTGTCACTTTAAGTTCAGTAAGAGTGTTTTTTGAAAGGTATGCTTAGAATTTCACTCTTAGAGATATTTGTTCATGTTTGTAATTTATTCACATAGAGATGTTTTCCCCAATTCACCAAATAATCGAGTTAACACTCCATATTAAACACAGAATGGAGGCAATAATTGAGTAAGTGGTGCTGTTAAATAACTAAATTGCCATAAAATATCCCTAAGTATCTCTTGCACTGAAATTAAGATTTATGTTAATATATTTTAATCACTTGAAGGTTAATTTTAAACTTATTGTCAGTGATAAATATTTCTTACTTGTAAACATTAAATAGCAAAAGACCCATAGCTTGCTGTAACCTGCTTTAATAAAAAAAGATCATTGTAGTGTCTCCAACATGCTTTAAGTGATTTTTTTTTTCTAACACAGACTTTTTGAATATGTAAAGCACTCATAATTTTATCATTTCTTCTCACAATGTATGCTAGACTGAACTCTAGCATGAACGTGAAAAAACAGTATGTTAATGCCATGGCTGCATGCAGTGGTATTGCTCCCTATTCCTATGATTTCTCCATCTTTAATTAGAAAGGCAATAGAAGTTTTATTACCTACTTCCACAAAATGCTGACAAAATGATACCTATTCATTTTGCATAGGTATTCCTACTGGATGGCAAATACCTTGAAAAAGAAGTTCTCTTAATTCTGATTCAAAATATGGTAATAATTAACAGATCAAAGACATTTTTTAGAAAATGAATGTACAATGTCATAAAGGCCAGAAGTGTTCATTGATCATTATTAAGTTACAAGTTCTTCCTTGGCCAGGAAATTCTGACATCACATTTGTCATTTGTTCTAAATTTAGAATTTTAATTAGTAGATCACCAGACTCATTAAATCAGCTTCAGCAAAAATATTATTTTCAGAAATAATAGCTAGGTTAAAATAATCAACACTGCCTATTTCTTAAACTGCTAAGGAGAAAACATTATGCTAAACAAAGAGGACAAGGAGAAAAAGCAGAAAAACAAGATTTGACACAATGGCAGCTTTTTATATTCTTAGAACTGTCATTTGAATTTCATTCCCTTGAATATATTCCTTTCACCAAATACATATTTTAAGACAGCCTTTTCACTTTCTAATTCATATTAAAAGTGGTTTTTTACTGACTTTGAAAAACTGCATATTATGATATGCTTATTATTACACTTTTTTCTTTTTTAACATTGAACATTGCTGATTAGATATTTGTATCTTTAGAGAGATTCTAGGCAGCAGGGATAGTTAGATTTTTAAAATAAAAGAGACAACATCAAGACTTTTAGGTAAAGCATTCAAAATGTAGTAATATTCACATTTGTGATCCGTGAACTATGTCACATTAAGAAATTTATAGGAAGCCACTCTGGCAAACCAGTGAAGCAAATCTTGGACAGATGGTTTCTTATGAATGTGAAGCATTTAATTCACTTCTCATATCTCTAAAAGAGATTTTCTAGCAGTCATGATGGATTAAAATAGCTCTAGTGCTATACTGTTCTGAAACTGGATAATTATCTTCATAATATATCTGCTAGAATTCTCACCACATTCTTTTCAATGTTTAAAAGAATTCTTACTTTCAACCTACAAGGTTAAAGCATTGCAATAAAATATGGTGGCAATGAAAATATGCCCCAATTATGTCTCTGTGATAGTAAAATAATGAAATGGACAAAAGTTGCTCCTATGATTGTGTCAGTGTTGTTGCCTATTATAATTGCTTCAAGCCAAAAGGATTGAATATAAAAGGTGCTCATATCATGCAGAGAATCTAAATAATTTACATTAGAGTCTTTAACACATTTCAGGCCCTGTTGTCAGTACTTGATGGAACACTTCAGACATAATAAGCCTTGGCTTTATTATATACCTTAATTGTATACTTGACAATTAGTGCACCAGAAGCTCAAGACATGTTCTAAGAAGGTCAGAATTTTGACATGGAAAGTGCCTTGTTGAAAAGGTCAGCTGATTATTTTTGAATTTAATGATATGTATTGCTGGGAGTAGAATGTACCTAGCTACCAGTGTCTAATTAAAACTAATAGCAGCTTTGTAAGACCAGATCATTTGTAAATATAGAGCTACTTTTATCCTTAGGAAACCCTTTGACTTGCAGAAAAAGAAAACAAAGATGATGGAGAGAAAAAGTGAACAGTTGTCTTGATGAGAAAGCATCATCCAAGAACTTATCATCTCATCACTAGGAAGCACAATAGATGACAAAATGAGTTTGGATGAAAAATATCAATTTCTGTAATAAGACAGCGGTATTTTAATTGCTATAACCACTCAGTGATTAGACTAAATGCACCACATCTTTCATCTGGCTCCATAAAACATAATTTGGAAATGACTGTTTGAACCTTCCTTTCAGCAGTCCCTCTGAGTGATTTTAAAAAATACATAATTCTGGTGCTTTAAAATTAGGCACAGATCAGTGAATCCAAAACATATTCATTTTTCAGTTACTGTGTGTGTGATCTAGTCGGTAAGTCAAGAAAGGATTTTTCCAGTTATACAGTTATACTTGAAATAAAACCCAGCTGTGCTAGTTTGGCTTCATAAACTTGTTTTCCTCCTTTCAAAACTCTTCATAGAAAAAGGGCAAACAATGCTATCAGACAGATAGACTCTTTCTTTTCTTTTACTGCTATGAAATATTGATTTATTTACTGCTCACATTTCCTTTTGGGTTTGTTTTTTTGCTGGTCTTTTAAAAATTAATACTAGAATCAACAGTACAGTGGTCACAATTGGGACCAGACTTCTGGTTATAAGTCATTATAATTGCAACTGGAGGCATCCACATGAATAGATCCAATTTTACATTTTTTATGATGGCCATTAAGCAAATCTCTGTGATCATTAAGCAAGTGCTGCAGTTGTAGTGTAAACCCGTTCTGCCAAATGGACTTTTTTTTTGTCCCCCAATTATGGCCATGTGACCATGCGGTAATCTGTCGTAAAGGTGATCTGCTTGCCCAATGCCTGAAATGCAGTCACATTACCACATGGAGGGGGGGAAATGACATTTTATAATGGCTTTACAAGCCATAAAGTACCCCATCATAATTCTAAATGGTCGTTAAGCAGCACAGCAGTTCATAAGTTGAGGACCACTTATAATACACAAGGATTTGGAACCACAGAGTCATCCACAAGGCTGCCATATCTAGTGAGCTTCACAAGGCCAAATGATCACTTGATGACTGTAAAATGAGGTAGAACATGCCTCTTATAGTTGCCTACATTTTGACAGATATGGCATCCCTACTAAATTAGGCTTTCAGATCAAACTCTTTAAAGTTTTTTTTCCTATGCATAGCTGAACAGTCTTCTCTCCATTTCTCTTTTTAGTGTTTTATCATCTTTATTTTTTACTTTTCATTCCTATTTTACATATTCTAAGTTGTATCTTTTGGAGAATATTTACTTAATGTTGTGTAATACAATGGAGTATTTTTCCCCTTTCTCTCTTTCTTTCTTTGTTATCTCTGTTTTGTACTAGTTTGTATTAGTTTTATCTTTTCTTTAAAACTTTGAATAAAATTTATTTTTTAAAATGCAATAAGAGAGCCAAAGCCTTATAGATATTCAAAAGGTAGCCTATTAAATACTATTTTTCCTTTTTTCAAAAATAAGAACTGATGCGTTATTGTTGTTTCTTCCTTCTAAAGAAAACTTCAAAGTGTGTGTATGTTTAGGTGTGTGTATAATTGCCCTAAATGGAGTAGTAAGAGAAAGATGAAAAGACGGTAAAGAAAGTAAGCAAGGAAACGCTGTCCTTTTGATGAGAAAAATGCATTATATATTAACAGTATATTGGTAAGAATGGTTTTATGAATTTAAAAGTTATAATTTTGAAAAATATATAATACCCAGTTATGACATCAGAGCTAAATAGGAACAAAGATTCTACATATGCCATCTCTCAAACTTACCCACGGTTATAGTACAGAAAACCTATAATGTTCTGCCTTAAGCTTCAAATGCTTCTTTGGCTGATTCAACCTTCGAACAAGATGGAGATGATTATATCCAAGATATGGTTCCTCTTTCCATATTTGTTTACAAAAAAATCAAAAGATGTATATAATTTTTATCTTTTTTCTTCTGAATCTTTCTGCACAAAGTGAAATGATGGGATTCAATGTTCCTTTAGGTAGAACACTGGAAATAGAATTATGCTAATTGGTACAGTCTAATATTCGGTATAAACTGACTTTATTTTTTTGGAAGCACCCCTTGGTTTGATAATAAAATAATTTTTCATCTTTCTTTAAGTAAAATTTTACTAGAAATTTAAATAAAGAATAAACACTAAGAAGAACTTATATAGAAAGAAAGGGGGGGGGAGAAAGAAAAGAAAAGAAATTGAAAAGAAAAAAGGATTCTAAAAAAGCATTTTCCAATTTTGTTTTACAGCAGTTTTACATATAATTATAAATTTACTTTATGGTTATTTACATTTTGTCTATAATCTATTATTTTTATCTTTTTCATAAGCATATGGCACTTCTTTTTTTCCCTGTTTTCCACAAAAAGTCAATAAGGAGTTTCTAATCATCTTAGGTAATGTCCCATTTCTAATTCAAACAGTAATTGTGCCCTTTTTCTAATTCAAGTTCCATCATGCTCACTATCCATTCCTCCATTATGAATACACTTTTCATCTTAACATTTAATGTGCCAAATAAAAGAGAGAAAGAGATGGAGAGAAACAGAGAGATGGGTTGGATAAGTCAAGTTGAGTTGACAGAATTCTGAAATAATTATGGATCTTCACTCCTAATTTTTCTATTTTGCTATAGTGCCTGGCATCACCACCTTCTTTAGAGAATACTAAATTTTTCCCTTTATCCATGTTTTATTTTTTATGCTTGTATATTGAATCAAAATATTGCACCTGCCAGAAGATGTCAAGTATTAGCATAGCATGAAAATCAAGCCTTCACTTCAAACAAGAAAGAAAAAAGATTTTCCACATTCCTCTGACAACACATATTGCTTAGATATTTATTCAACTAAGTGTATTTTTTACTTCTGACTTAGTTCCTTCATTATGTTTTTTTTAATTACAAACAAACATTCCAATTATTGTTCACTTTTTACTTGGCACATAAAGTAAATGATTAAGATTAAAGATTCAACAAAAAGGGACTTAAGTGAATCATTTAATATACTGAATGTTGAATAAGATAGAGTAAACAAAGCCAAGAAAAGGAAAATAAATTGTAACTTTTTAAATTAATCTAAAGATGCATCCTGCTAAAATGCACTGTTTTTATCATAAGCAATTGTGATATTCTGTAAACATCCTACAGTGAGTAAACCAAAAGATTAGCAGCCCCAGAAGAAAAAACAGGAGTCATCTACAACATACAAGGACTGTAACAGCCATGATGTAGGACAAATAGGCAGAAGACTAGCAGAACACGACCAGCAATCAGAAGATATGATGAAAACTCCTTAATTTCACAACACATGAACACATGTTACAATATTTTCAACTGGGAAACTATGAGCATCCTACACCAAAATCACAAGAGAATTCCTGAAAGCCTGGCACTCAGACAATTAGCCATCAAAAGGCAGATAGAGATAAACAACATCTACATTCTATTCAAAAGAGACAATCAAAAAGCCAAAAAGGAAACAAAAAGACCAAAATGCTTTGCCAGCAATCAAAACCAGAGGTGGTATTCAGCAGGTTCTAACCAGTTCTGGAGAACTGGTAGAGGAAATTTTGAGTAGTTCAGAGAACCAGCAAATACCACCTCTGACAGGACATTTTACAGTATCCTTCCCCTGCTATGCCCAGCAAGCCACACTGACAGAACCAATAGTAAAAAAAAATTGAAACCCACTACTGATCAACACCCACATAAACAGAAATTAACACCAAGATTAATACAAGAAATAAACAATAATCCAATCAAGGAACTATGAAACAAGCTAACAATAAAAAACAGTCTAATCAAGGAACCACTAAAAACACTCTCACCAATACTGACAGGGCAAGCCACGAAAGAGAAAAAAAACCCAGTCCCTTCTAGCATTGAATTCTTCAGAGCAAGTTCAGTAAGAAATGCCAACTCTAAAACAAAATGGGTTATTGCTTCAATTCTTGTTGTTCTGAACCCTTCATCAGCAGTTTGAGTAACCAAAAGATGTTTCTATGCATGTTGTTCATTCCAAGCTTACTTCCAATTCTTCCAATCAGTTACTGAAACTACTAGCAAGGTTTTGGGAGGACAAAAGATTCTCTTCTGCAAAGAGAATCATATCACCTCGCTGTTGCAAAACATCTACTCAAGGTAAAGCACAGACAGTCAACTGCTAGATAATAGGATCCCTCAAACCTTTCATTCCAAGAATTCCTTGCTTTATAAGCTTGTTGTTTTCAAAACAAAGGTACAATAAGCAATATTCCTCTAAGTATGAACCATATATAAAGTTTTGTTTTGATTAAACAGTATTGCATATCCTGGCTGAGATTCCAATGCTAATATCTGCTTCTCCTTCTCTTTAATAAAATTGCATGCAGTAAGATGAAAAAATGGCATGTTCTTCCTTCTGGGAGGTCTTGACATGCTAGTAAGGAATGCAACCATGGTGATGAAGAAGAAATAGAGACAGTCAAATGAATTGCAATCTTGCCTGATACCTGGCTTTCCAATAGTCCTGCTCTCCATCAAATCTTCCCAAAGTCTATAGATAAATTTTAAGATTCCATCATAACCTAAAACAAACCATTTTTTGAATGACCTTGCTAAGCACTTTCCATATAAAACATTAAAATATTACGGTTAGGTGTTTTGTGCTTTATAGGTATAGAAGTAATGCTAAAATGCTGCTGATTCTCAGTCATGTGCAAATCCAATCTCGCAGCCCATGGGATGCATAGATCTGGTCCACAGGGCCACCCTGGAAACAGCAAAGGACTGGCCCGCAGTGCCTCTGCCAGTGAAAATGGAGCTCGGGAGGCCTGCAGGTGATCCTCACGAGTTCCGTTTTTTTCTGGGAGATGGTTGCAGGAGACCATTGCAGCCAAAAACAGAACTCGGGAGTCCATTTTCACTGGCAGAGCACTCAGGCCACCATAGACTCCCCTGACATGAATGACATCAAGCTGGCCAAGCCCACCCTGGCCATGCTCCCCACTACCTCTGAGGTCAAACACAACTCTGATGTGGTCCTCAATGAAATCGAGTTTGACACCTCTGATCTAGAACCATCCATAATAGCAAGCTACACAAATGGTGTCTGCCTGGACTCATTGTTTAAGTGGGGTCTTATATCTACCCGTCAGTGTGACTGTGGTGCTCCTCGACAAAATATCCATCACATTGTGTCCAAATGTCCATCAAGAGCTTACACCAGCCCAATGTCTGATTTTTTTCAACATAGACCACCTTGTCCTTGAATGGCTGGATGGAGTGCACTTTAACATTTGAGCTACTATAAGTCCATGTATTTGTCATATGCTAAATAAATAAATAAACTACACAAATTATATCACCAAGAATTATGCTGATATGTCAAGAAGTTTCAAGAGGTATTGGTAGGAAAGAATGGGCCCTAGATGCCCCTCTCAACACGATAGATAAGACTCAAGTACAATACAGGTTGTTGATTTGGTTGCTATGCATATATGTAAAGATTCAGGTGTTATATAGTAGATGACATTGTGTGCTGTCTTAAACACTCTAAATAGGCAGTTTAGCCATTCCTATCAGTAATCATGATTCTGTGGTCATCCCCTTTAGAATAATCACATCAAGAGTCTCTGTGACTTATCTGGAGAGTTCTTAAACAGATTTGTTTCTCTGCTAACAGTTTCTTTCCAAGGGCAAAGGTCAGGAGCTATGAAATTACTTTTTTTTAAGTTACCACTCTTTGCAGTAAAATGGCTGTGTCTGCACAGTATTAATTTTGTGGCTGGCTGTGAATTGGTGCCCTAAAATAATGGACTAAAAGTTCATTCCTAGCTTCATTTTATGAATGTATTATTGTCACATCATGTAATTACAATCATTCACAGTGTGAACATGGGTCTGAATAGTAAATTGTCCTGAAAACAGACTTCTCTTGTGAATTTATGAATTTTTGCAAGCTTACCTCTCATAATGATTAATATTGTATCACTATTCACTTGCAGTTCATTCAGCAGTGCAACCACCATATCTTCAGCCCCCAGAAGTGAAAAAAGCATCTAATGTACAGTTGGAAATAAAATCTTATGACAACCTAATTAATGGATATTGTTCCTTTTAGAATGAAGATGCAGAAAACTATAAAAAATTGCTGTAAGATTCAGCCTCCAATACTATTAAAGCTGAAGCAAAAACATGTTCTGAAAAGTAAATCATGTCCTTTCATTTTCAGTTTTTCTCACTTACCTCAGTAATAGTTTTTAATAATAAGAAAACCAATGTCTATAGATAAAGGTCATATTCACTGATGATTTCTAATTCAATCTTCTATAGATTTATAAAGAATAAATACCAATTACATTTGCTGTTTTACTCACAGCGCAGTATAAGCATGCATTTTTTAATCAGAAAAAAATTCATCGTGTAATGAACAACTCTAAGTGTTTGTTGTGAAAAGGATGAAGCAATTGATCATTTGATCAGTGGCTGAAGCAAAATTTAACAAACTGATTCTAAGCAGCATCAAAATTTGTCATTGGAAGCTTTGCCAATTAAGATCTAGATTGAAATATAGCAAGAACTGGAACAATCAAGTTGAGAAGATTTTGGAAAATAAGCAGATTAAGATTTTATGGGACTTTAAGATCAAAACAGAGAGACATCTCGTATAGAACATGCCTGATATACAATCTTTGAAAAGAAGAAAGTTTGTCTGGTTCATTGATGTTGCTAGTTTCTTAGTTTCCCAGGTAAATCAGACAAGGAATATGACTAGATGGGCTAATTCTACTTTCTGTAAGGCTGTATTATTAGAATTTTGCAAGTATGAATATACCAATCTTCCACTTCCACTTTTAACAACTTGATCAATAAGAGCAGACTTTCCAAAGTTTCTTCCTCTGACCATAAAGCCACTGCCCTTCTGTCTGATTAATTCCTAGGAAACATCTCTTACCCTCATCCCTCAAGAACTTTGTCACATACCATTATACCACTGGGTGATACTAGGATTGAAGAAAAGCTATAAAAAAAATAAAATATTGGCACTTCCAAATTGAAGTTGAACATTTATGGAAAAAGAAATCCACTGTTATACTAATCATGACCATAACCCTTAGATCAATATCACTGTCTTGAAATTTTGAATTTATCAAACCTAAACACCCTAATTTTACCAAAGGAAAAGAAGTCTTGCTTGGAACTGCCTGTATCCTCAGATGAAAATTTAATCATTCTTTAATCATTCTTGACTAGGACTTGAATTATTAAATCTTCAGCAGTCTTGAACTATGAATTCAATTATATCTTACCAAGATAATAATGCTAATATAATAATATCAATGATAATAATAATATCATATTTATTATAAAATGTATAATGCTAGAATAATATTATAATAATAAGAACTACTATCCAAAGGAGACATGGTAAGGCAAAGTATTACATGGCTAGTACACTAAAAAAAAATAGCAAGCAAAGACCTGGCAATGGCTAAGAGTAGGACAATTGAAGAAAGAGACAGAAGGCCTAATTGTGGTTGCACAAGACCAAGCCTTAAGAAGAAATGCATACAAAGCCAGAATCTAGAAGATAGCAACAGATAGTCAAGTGCTGTCTCTGCAAAGAAGTTGAAGAAAAAGTGGATGACTTAGTTTGAAGATTACACAGACTGACCACAAACAATGGAATAGCAAAGTAACAACAATGGTCCATGGAAATATCTGTAAGAAATGCCATTTGCTTGTGAGCAAGAACTGGTGCGACTACAAATAGGCAAAATAACAGAAGATAAAAACCTAAAAAGTGTCCTAAAATTTCAGAATTCAAATAAATAAGCAGCTGCCGTTTAACATCCCAGATTTAACATTTGTTGGTAAGAAAGGTTTTTAAAAAGTCTAGATAGCGGATGTGTTTTTACCTGGAATAGCAGAACAGAAGGAAAAGAACTGGAGAAAATCACAAAATGAAAGACTTGCAAAATAGAAGTAGGATGTTTGTGGCAAAAAAAACCAAGGATGGTACCAGTAGCAACAGGTGCCTTGGGTACAATCCCAAAACATCTGGAGTTTCACTTGAACATCATTGACATTGATAACATTACTATCAGTCAATGGCAAAAAGCAATTTTACTTGAACCAACTTTCATCCTGTGGTGATAACTTTAACAACAACATCTGTCTAGTCAAAATCCTTGGGAAGGATTTAATAAATGGATAAAATGCCACTTCCAGTCTAAATATCTGGCTTACTGTGCGACCATCCATAATAATTGTTTTTAATACTTAGTGATATAATCCTGCTCTGTCTCAATAAACTAATCTCTGATATTTTCTATTTTTCTTCATTCATATCATATCCTTCTGGTGAGGGGGGACCATGAATCTGTACAAGGTACAACAAAGACATCTCTCTAACACTTACAATTTTGCAACCTTCAAAGAAGCACTGCATTAAAAGAAAATATATTTTTAGTCTGAACATACTTTGAAGCTATTTTCATATAGAAACCAAGATAACCAACTTCATTAAAATTAATAGGTTCAGAATACGTTCTATTTAATATAGAATTTGCCCTTGTCCTAAATAAAGTTATTGGGATGCAGCAAAAAAAAAGCCACTTGTAAATTGATGTTCCAAGAATTAGGACTTAATTGTTTTTCTAAATCAGAGAAGAAATAATGAAATGGTTTAGTTACTAGAAAGAGTGGACACAAATATTGTAGGAGAGTCAACTTCAAAGCTTAACTGTTAGTTGTTTGTTGTGTGAAAAAGTAGGACTTCTAAAAGAAATCTTCTCTGGCCCCATAATTTATCTCTGAGAATTGGGAAAAGTGAAAAAGTAGGGAACAATGAATATAATGCTGTGTGTGTGTGTGTGTGTGTGTGTGTGTGTGTGTGTGTGTGATAGAAAGATTGAGATTAAAGTATGTTGCAGCGAGTTTTCAGGGACATGTGACACATGTGAAAAGGAAGTGAGTTTTCATTTGACAGTCATGGTCATCACCTTGACATTGTTGACAAACACATAGACACATACAGATGCCTGTGTCATTTTCATTCACATGGTATGCCTCCAGGATGAGGCGAGCATACTTGACTTCTCCTTTCTGATATACTATCATACCGAAGTTTACCCCTTTATTTCATTAATAGATCAGAAAGTATTGGAGTCTTATTTTTTAAAAAGATCAGATGTAAGGAAAAGTGAAACTGATAGATTTGTCTTTCACCATTTTAGGGTGATCAGCTCTATTCTTGGTACAAAATGTTGGGTGACATAGGAAGATGACTAAGGAAGCACTGTCCTCTGTTATGCATATGCCAAGAAGCTGCAAAACTAAAGATGCTTGATGGCACATAATGAAATCAAACTACATAATGAAATCAAACTATATAGGACGATTCGGTAGCCACGTTCTCCATCCCTTGAAAAAATTGATGAGCTCCAAGGACGGTAATCCCTTCCTCATGATCTAAAAGCCCTTAAATAAGAGTGGAGGGGGTACGCCATTTTAACTAGGACGAGCCCCGCAGACAAAGAAGACTCCTAATACTACCTCATCACCTCAAAACTTACAACTTTTCTACCTCATCACCTATATCAACGATTAGATAATCAATTTCTATAAAATATTTTATTAATGGTTTAATTGATTTATTGTTTTTAACTGATTAGTGTGATTAGAGTGTTTAGTACAAATAGTATGATTACTGACTAGTTTAAAAGACCAAAATTCATGCAATTTAATTGAATAGTAAAATCTTTGATTTAGTGGATTTAAATGAACAGTGTGAGTAATGATTAGTGTAAATAATTGACTAGTGATTAGAGTAATTAATTGACCAGGCTGATTGTTGCTTAGGAATATTATCTGACTTGAGAGATTACTACAATAGATTGTTTGATATTGTTTGATGTAATATTGACTATATAGATTACCCTAAATTGTTCATTTAATTAATTCAATCAACGTACTATTTTACCAATATTACCATGCCAAAAAGAAAATCCTACCTCAAACCACAACTCAATGAGAAGACAATCCCCACCAATGAACTACAAGACTCCTGCACCAATGAACTTTAAGACTCCTGCACATGCCTTAAATGCTGCAAAAATCTAAAAGATAATAAATACTCCATCAAATGTTCTCTGTGTAAAAAAATACACCCACCATGACTGCTTGGGATTACCTGAGCAAATGATTCGATACCTAGAATCATCCAATGAGTTTCCATATTTCTGCAAATTATGCATATCCAAACTAGATCTGTCTAAAAGAGATGATACCGCAAAACCATCAAAACATCCCCAAACATTGAAACCATTGAAACATCCTCAACCATCGAAACCATTAAAACATCCCTCAACACCATATTAGCATCCCTGGACGCCGTAAAAGAAAGAATAACCAACCTTGAAAAAAAAGACACAACACAAAAACCTGAACATCAAATAGCCACAAACCACATCTCCACCCAACAACCACAATCCAATCCAAAACCCAATCCACAAATAAACGCAACCCAGACAAATATTGATATCCCAATCCTCATCAGAGAAGCTGTTGAGCGTGAACGGAAACGTCCAAACGCCATCTTATTTGGACTAGAAGACAGCATTGTCAATGATGACATCACAACTGTCCAAACATCATCAGAGATTACCAAGCATCAACCATCTCCGGTGATGAAATACTTGACATTTCCGCATTGACCGAGAGCTCAAAAATAGAGACGGCTCTGTGGCTCCCACGCTTGTGCAGGATCATTTGCAAAAATGAATCAAGCAAACGTAAACTCATTTACACTATAAACTCACTTGCCAAAACCAACACCAACCACAAAAACCTCCGTTGCCGCCCTGACTTAACCATACAGCAACGTGCCCGCTCCCGTGCACTCCGCATCGAACTCAAAACCCGTCTAGACAATGGAGAGAAGGACCTGTACATTGACTACCATGCTGACTGTATCAAAAGTAAGACACGTAACCCAATACCCAACTTTTACCCTCAACCACCACCCTACCTCAACCACCTACCACCACCCACCATCACCCAAAACTACCCACCACCCACCATCACCCAAGACTAGGCACGCACGCCCCAACTACCTCAATCCCAACTGCTGCCGGACTTAAATGCAAACTACTCAATGCAAGAAGCCTCGTGAATAAAATACCTGAATTTCTCATCCTCTTAAATATGGCTAACTTCGACATTATATTTGTCTGTGAAACATGGCTCAATGCATCTCTCCTGACTCCATTACCACAGTAAGAGACTATCATGTTTACCGATCAGATCGTGAAAATCGTCGAGAGGTGGTGTTGCTATATTCTATAAAAATCCTTACATCTAAAAAATATCCAAGTAACCCAGGAGCTTGCCCTTCCTGAAACTATCATCTGTGAACTATCCTTAAATATCACAATTCGATTCTTACTATGTTACAGAGCACCTGATTATGACATCGAACATGTAAACAAGCTAAATACACTACTAACATGGGCTACATCCTGCCCATACCCTTTTATCTTTCTTGGAGATTTCAATCTACCTCATATTGACTGGACCCTAAATAATTGTACAACTGAAATCATACACAAAACCTTCTACAATGCTATTACAAATCTAGGTCTTGAACAACTAGTAACCAACAACACTAGACTGAACAACTGCCTCGATCTCATCTTCTGCAATAGTTTGAATTTAATTTACCGAATACAAACCAAAGAACCCTTTTCCAGTAGTGACCACAATATGATTGACTTTTGCCTCAACATACGTCCACACAAAAATCACCACAATGATGTCATCCCTAATTGTAACTTCAAAAAAGGCAACTATGATCTTATAGATAACGATCTCTCATCCCTCGATTGGCAATCTCTATTCACTGGATGCAATACTGTTGAAGACCATTACAACATATTTTTACTTGAAGTCAAAAGAGTCATCAAACTATATGTTCCAACAACAACTCCAAAACAAAACAAAAAAGCAGATTACCCATATCAATAAGGAAACTTCAATCCAAAAAGAGATCACTCTGGCGGAAAAACAAATCTGGTCACGTTGCTAATTTCAAAAACCGATACAAAAATTTATGCCACCAGATAAAGACCGAATGCACCAATTACCACATTAAACAAGAGGAAAACCTTCTAAGCACCAATTCCACCCGTGCTTTTTACAATTTTGTAAACAACAAACTAAAGACTCAAGGTCCATCCCTCCCTTGATAGGACCTGATGGTAAAGACTGCAGCGACGACACCATTAAAGCCAACATCTTTAACACATTCTTCGCTCAGTGTTTGTAAACAGTAATGGATCATGCCCAATGTTTCCTAGCCGTACCACAGATAACAATAATGATCTAATACATATCGATTTTACAGTAGACAACGTTGAAAAGCACTACGCAACCTAAAACAATCTCTATCTATTGGACCGGATGGAATATGTGCCTACTTCTTAAGAAAGATATCCACTGCCATAGCCAAACCTCTAAGCATAATCTTTGAAAAATCTTTCAGAACCAGCTCCTTGCCCAACCTATGGTTACAAGCCACAGTCATCCCCATCTTCAAAAAGGAGACCCAAGCCTAGTTGAAAATTACAGACCAATCTCCTTATGCTGCGTCACCTGTAAAGTCATGGAATCAATTATTAACCAATCCATCATCCTCCATTTAGAGACAAACAACCTACTCTCCAATAAACAATTTGGTTTCAGAAAAAAACTATCCTGTAATCTGCAACTCTTACACTGCAAAAACATATGGACTACACAACTCGACCAGGGCAAAGCAATAGACGCAATCTACATAGACTTCTGCAAAGCCTTTGATTCAGTGGTACACGACAAACTACTCCTAAAAATAAAATCTTATGGTATCTCTGGACAACTGAATAACTGGATAGAAGCATTCCTGTCAAACAGACAACAAATGGTCAAAATTGGGAACGCCCTATCAAATCCAGTACCTGTCAATAGTGGTGTTCCCCAAGGCAGTGTTCTAGGACCAACTCTCTTCATAATCTACATAAACGACCTTTGTGATCATATCAAGAGCAATTGCGTTCTCTTCGCTGATGATGTAAAGCTGTTCAATACCACAGACAATACTACTACCCTACAAAAGATCTAGACTATGTATCTGAATGGTCTAACATATGGCAACTTCAAATCTCAACAAATAAATGCTCTGTCTTACATATTGGTAAAAAAATCAGAAAATAAAATACAAGCTGAATAGTCAAGATCTTGTTGATGACCCAAGCTCTGTAAAGGACCTGGGAATACTCACCTCTAATGATCTAAGTGCTAGAGCCCACTGCAACTACATAGCCAAAAAGGCATTAAGAGTTGTTAACCTAATCCTACGTTGCTTTTTCTCTGGTAATATCTCATTACTAACCAGAGCATACAAAACATTTGCTAGACCAATACTCGAATACAGTTCATCAGTCTGGAATCCTTATCACGTATGTGATATTAACACAATTGAGAAAGTCCAGAAGTATTTCACAAGAAGAGTTCTCCACTCTTCTACCCGTTGTAGAATACCTTATGCCACCAGACTCGAAATTCTAAAACTAGAAAACCTCGAATTACGCCGTCTTGGGTCCGACTTAAGCATGGTATATAAAATCATACATTGCAATATCCTACCTGTCAATGAATACTTCAGCTTTAACCATAACAACACAAGAGCACACAACAGATACAAACTCAAAGTAAACCGCACCAAACTTGATTGCAGGAAATACGACTTCAGCAATAGAGTGGTCAATGTCTGGAATACTCTACCCGACTCTGTAGTCTCTTCCCAAACCCCAAAAACTTTAACCTTAGACTGTCTACTATTGACCTCACCCCTTTCCTAAGAGGTCTGTAGGGGCGTGCATAAGCGCACCAACGTGCCTACCGTCCCTGTCCTATTGTTTCTCTTATTCTTTTTATTTTCTTATATGTACCCATTTCATATATTCACAACTATGTATACACTTGTACTTATTATCTTGTAAACAATTGACAAATCAAATAAATAAATAAATAAATAAATAAACCCTAACCCTCACAAAAATCATCATAATGACGGGATCCCCAATTATAACTTTAAAAAAGCCAACTATGATCTTACAGACAACGATCACTCATCTCTTGATTGGCAAATTCTATTCACTGGATGCAATACTGCGAAGACCATTACAACATTTAGTTTAGTTTAGTTTATTGTCATTGCACCTTGTACAATGAAATCAAACACCATCTTCAGTGCACATCATGACCATGAAAATAAACACAAAGACACATACTTCACCCTCCACACATTGAACAAAAACCCCCAACACTGCACCAATACTGCACTATACAGCAGAATTCAAAAGAGCTACTGCCCTGGGATAAAAGCTGTTTTTCAGCCTATTTGTCCTTGTTTTTATTATTCTGTGTCATCTGCCAGATGGTAATAGTTCAAAAAAAGGGTTCCCAGGATGAGATGGATCTTTGAGAATGTTTTGAACTTTCTTAAGGCAACGGGAGCTATAAAGCTCTTCCAAAGAGGAGAGAGGGCAACCAATGATCTTCTGGGCAATGACATTAACCCTCTGGAGTGCTTTCTTATCTGCCACTGTGCAATTGGCAAACCATGCAAAGGTGCAGTATTATTAAAAACATATTTTTACTTGAACTCAAAAGAGTCATCAAATTATATGTACGAATAACAACTCCCAAAGCTAGAAAAAACAAATTACCTATAACAATAAGCTCCAATCCCCCAAAAATCCCTTTGGCGGGAAAACAAATCTGGCCATGTTGCCAAGTTTAAAAGTCGATAAAAAAAATTATGCCACCAGATAAAGACTGAATGCACCAATTATCACATTAAACAAGAGGAAAAGCTACGCACAAATTCTACCCATGCTTTCTATAATTTTGTAAACAACAAAATTGTTTACAAAAGACACAAGGTCCCTCCCATCCATAAAAGGACCTAATGTTAAAGACTGTAATGATGAAACATTAAAGTCAACCTCTTTAACACATTCTTCGGCTCAGTCTTTGTAAACAACAGTGGATTGTGCCCAATATTTCCTAGTCAAACCACAGACAACTACAATGATCTAATACATATCAATTTTACAGAAGATAATGTTGAAAAAGCATTACATAATCTAAAACCATCTCTTTCTATCGGACGGACTATGTGCCTACTTCTTTAAAAAGCTATCCACTGCCAGAGCCAAACCTCTAAGCATAATCTTTGAAAAATCTTTCAGGACCAGCTCCTTGCCAAACCTATGGTCACTAGCCACGGTCATCCCCATCTTCAAAAAAGGAGACCCCAGCCTAGTTGAAAATTACAGACCAATCTCTTTATGCTGCATCCCCTGTAAAGTCATGGAATCGGTTATGAACCAATCCATTATCCTCCACTTAGAGACAAACAACCTACTCTCTAACAAACAATTTGGTTTCAGAAAAAAACTATCCAGTAATCTGCAATTCCTACACTGCAAAAATATATGGACTACACAACTCAATCAGGGCAAAGCAATAGATGCTATATACATGGACTTCTGTAAAGCCTTTGATTCAGTAGTACATGACAAACTATTTCTAAAACTAAAATCTTATGGTATCTCCAGACACTTGCATAACTGGATAGCTGCAACAAATGGTCAAAATAGGAAGAGCTCTATCAAATCCTGTACCTGTCAACAGTGCTATCCCCCAAGACAATGGCCTAGGACCAACTCTCTTTATACTCCACATAAATGGCCTCTGTGATCATATCAACACCAGTGACAATACTGCTACCCTTCAAAAAGACCTCGACTCTGTGTCAGAATGGTCAAACAAATGGCAACTTCAAATCTCAACAAACAAATGCTCTGTCTTACATATTGGTAAAATAAATCAGAAAATAAAATACAAGCTGAATAGTCAAGACCTTGTTGATGACCCACACTATGTCAAGGACCTTGGAGTGCTCATCTCTAATTATCTAAGTGCTAGAGCCCACTGTAACTACAGTGCCAAAAAGGCATTAAGAGTTGTTAACCTAATCCTACATAGCTTTCTCTCTGGTACTATCACACTACTAACTACAGCATACAAAACATTTGCTAGACCAATACTTGAATACAGCTCATCAGTCTGGAACCCGCACTACATATCAGATATTAATACAGTCGAGAAAATTCAGAAATATTTCACAAGAAGAGTTCTCCACTCCTCTACTCGTAACATAATACCTTATGTCACCAGACTTGAAATTTTAGACCTAGACAACCTAGAACTATGCCACCTTCGGTCCAACCTAAGTGTAGTAAATAAAATTATCTATTGCAGTCCTACCTGTCAATGAATACTTCAGCTTCAACCACAACAATACAAGAGCACACAATAGATACAAACTCAAGGTCAACTGCACCAAACTTGATTGCAGGAAATACGACTTCAGCAACAGAGTGGTCAATGTCTGGAATACACTACCTGACTCTCTGGTTTTTTTCCCAAACCCCAAAAACTTTAACCTTAGTTTGTCTACTATTGACCTCACTCCTTTCCTAAGAGGTCTGTAGGGGACGTGCATAAGCACTCCAACGTGCCTACCTTCCCTGTCCTGATGTTTCTTTTTATTTGTATCAATTTCATGTATTCATAACCATATTTATACTTATATCTGTTATGTAATACTTGCTTAATAAAATAAATAAATAAAATATATAGGCTTCCATAAAACTTTCATGAATAAACAAAAAAAAAAAAAAGAATCAGAAGAAAGCAAAAGTAAACATGCATCCCACTACTGTGAGAAAACTGAAGTATAGTAGAATAAATATGGGCTGAGGGCACAGCTACTGACATAATCTAGTATTAGGAGACAATGATCGCATTATCATTTGAAGCCAGTATGCATGAGCATTTTTCTCATACAAGGAATACAAGGAACTAACTCCTGCAATAAATCACATTTTCTCATTGTAACAAGTCTAATATGTATGAGGTCAAATGCATCCTAGCAGACTACACAAAATGCTTTTCCATCTCAAGAGGCACAAGTGCTATATTATTCACTGAGTTTAATCCATCTTTCTCCGTTTCTGAATTTTAAAAATTTAAATGCAATGCTTGACACATAGCACTGTGTAGCCATGAAAGCAGAGCTGTGTTTGTAATCCAATTGTTAGATTCCCTGGAATAACTCAAGTTGAATTTAGTCAATAATTTTAGGCTTCCGCTAGCCTGCTGTTTTTTGTGATGTATTGATCCAGATGTGGATCAAATCTTCCATCTTCCCTTAGCTTGGCTACATATTTTTCAATATGTATTTTAGTCTACCAGCTAAATTTATCTTATACAAACATGCCAAGCCAAATATGCCAAAACATGTTGTATGTTCCTGTTATGTTACTCATAAAAATGTGGAGCCTAACAGGGAGAAAATGGTGCCCCCAATTCCAAATCACATATCTGATTAAATATTCAGGTATCCAACCCTAATTTTTAAGTGCTCAGCATTTAATGACTCCTAAATGGACATATGTTATACTTTTTCTCACATTTATACAAACAAATTATTTCCATTCTGTGTGTGAAGTCATTAAAAGCAGGTAAATGGAATGCTAAACCAGCTGCCTATCTTTGTATACAATGAAATTCCCCACCACTGTTAGGTATAACATTGATACCAAATATGGTTTGGGTGAATAAATATATAAAACTTAGATATCATGGTTTAAGTGCTTATCACTTTAAGCACAATGTTGCAGGCAATTAGCCGATTAAGGGTGCGGTTAGAAGTTACAATATAAGGAAGCATTAGAAGCTGGAAATCTTACTGTGACTAACTGTGAATACTGTTTGTACTGTGCCTGTGACCGAGATGATCCTGTCTGCTACTGTTTGCTGATTTACTGCGGAATTCAACTGTTCTACTGTTTGAGCGTCTTGCTGAATATCCAGCGTTTGTTTCTCTGGAGAGAGGCACCGGAGGAGGAGAAGATATCTTTATCGGCTGATAAAGATATTGTAAGGACTCTTAACTTGGACTGTAATAGTGAGTCTTACTGGATGGAAATATAGTGAATGACAAATGGACTGAATGACAATGCTTTAAACTCTAAATGGATTAAAAACTATTTAAACTACAAACAGTGTGTTCAGTGTGTGTATACTCTGGGGCCCTTCCACTCTCGTTTGGCTGCCTGGCTTGACTACTGCTGCAATACTCTGCTAGGGGTTAATCCCCAAACACTAACATTGGTTATGGGCCCAGCAGCATAGTCTAACTAACCAGGATATAGCAGAGAGAGTTGGTGTGAGTTGCACATTACTGTAAAAACAAACTGTTTTAATTAGTTTAAAATAGTCAAAATATCTGAAGAGTAATGGCACAAGTAAATTTGTCACAACTGTCCATGATATCCAGGCTGGATGGAACAAACTATGTTTCATGGTCAATGAAATGTAGTTTACTTCTACGCAGAGAAGGTTTGTGGGACATTATAGCAAACCCACCAGATGTGAGTAGCTGGGATCCTGCTGATGATGATGATAATGAAAAGTTACAAGACTTTAAACTGAAAAATGAGCAGGCTTTATGCATCATAGGACTGACTCTCTGTGATCAGCAGCTTGTCCATATTCGTGGAGAAGAAAATGCTGCAAGCTGCTGGGAGAACCTCAGGAAGATTTATGTTCGGGACAGTGTAGGAGCACATATAAATCTTACACGGAAGCTTTTTCGAACGCATCTTCAGAGGAATGGAGATATGTTAGTTCATTTAAACTGTATGAAGAGCATTTTTCAAGAATTGCATGAAAAAGAGCTTATATTTAATGAACTGCAACAAGTCTACATCATATTATCTTCATTAGATCAAAGCTATGATGACTATGTGACTTCGTTAGAGGTATTGCCAAAAGAAAGCCTCTCATTAACCGACATAACAGGCAGACTATTAGAAGAAACCAGAAGAAGGCGTGAGCGTGACGAGCTGAGAGAAGATAAGAAAGAAGAGAAATTATCTTCAAAGCTTGAAAGAAACCAGCTTAGCAAAATACAGCACATGGAAGAAAAAAATTTATTTTCAACAGCATACACAATAAAAAAATGTTTTAATTGTGGAGGAAGAAGACATTTGGCAAGTTTCTGCAAAAAGGGAAAAAGCCAGAATGTAAAAAAGCCAAAGAAAGCATTTGAACTAGCCATGTTTAGCAACTCTGATGTGAAGAATGATCTATGGGTGGTTGACAGTGGCGCATCCCACTGCATCACAAGAGATAAGACAAAATTTATAAAAATGTCTACAAGCTCTCAACATATATCTCTTGCTAATGGCTGGAATCTGAAAGCGAAAGGTGAAGGTCTTGCACATTGTCCGTGCATAAACCAGGATATAAAAATGTTGTATGTACCGCAACTAAAGTTTAATTTGCTTTCAGTAAGGGTATTAGATAAATTAGGTTATGTAATTACTTTTAAGGATAATAATTGCATAATTGAAAAAGATAACAAAAGGGTAACTGCAGATTTAAATGGAACATTATATGTCTTAGATAATAGTAAGAAAGGGGAGGCACAGACTGTATTCAATAATATAAAGCCTCATAATGAATGTATCCATTTATTGCATAGGCGTTTGGGGCATGTAAATTTTAAAATGCTAAAATGTACAGTTGAGTTATCTGAAGGAATAAGGCTAAAACCTTGTGATAAATATTTGCGTTGTAATGTTTGCTGTGAAGATAAGAGCAAAGTATTGCCTGCAAATAGGCTAAATGGTTTCAAAACAAAAGAACCTTTAGAAGTAGTATTTGCAGACATAATAGGTCCAAAGAAACCCAGTATGGGGGGTGCTAGATATATACTGAGCATAATGGACCATTATTCTAGATATGGGTTTTGCTATTTAATGAAAAGCAAAACTGAAACATATCAACATTTTTTCAATTGGCTTAAGTTTGCTGAAAGAAAGTCTAAACGGCAACTGACAACCCTGGTGACAGATAATGGTACGGAATTTATTAATAACAAATTCCAGAACAGACTTAAGGTAGCTGGAATAGAGCATAAGAAGTCTGCTCCATACAGGCCAGAACATAACGCTTTTATTGAAAGAAGAGGCCAAACACTACAGGCAATGTTTAGAACAATGTTAAATGATTCTGGGTTACCTGATTATTTGTGGGGGGAGGCTACAATGTGTGCTAATAACATATTGAACAACGTTGTTAACACAACAACAGGTGAAATACCATTCACCAGGTGGCATGGCAGGAAACCTGACCTAAGTTACCTGCACACATTTGGTGCACCAGCATGGGTGCATATTCCTGCACAACTCAGAAAAAAAGGGCAACATAGAGCTAAACGATTTTTCTTCGTTGGTTATCAGGCAAACCATAGGGCATATAGATTTTGGGAGAAAGGCACATCTAAAGTGTTATGTAGTGCTAGTGCCCAATTTCTAGAACATGAAGGATGGGAGAAATTAGAACAGGATGCCAATAAAGATGTAATTATTGAATCCTATAGAAATCCCATTAGTTATCCCTGTAACTTTAAAAATAAAGTAAAGAGACAAATACAGGATGAAATAGTGCCCATAAAGGAAGAAACAGATTCAATAGCTGAACAGGATGAGGAAGATGAACAGGTAGTAGTTCAACAAAGTCCTCCTGTAAGCCCTGTAATTCCCAGAAGAACTACACGTGTATCTAGACCGCCTGATAGGTACCAGGCTAACACAGTGTGCCAGATTAATCAAGTTCCTAATTCTGTAGAAGAAATAAAAAGTATCCTACTAAGGAAAAAGAAAGTTGGTATGCAGCAATGAATAAGGAACTGAATTCATTAAGAGATATATGAAAGTGTATGAGAATGCCAAATTACCTGTAGGTAAGAAGTCCATTGGCTGCAAATGGATATTTAAGGTAAAAACAGATAAAGATGGTAATTTAATCCATAAGGCAAGGTTAGTAGCCCAAGGTTTTAGGCAGAATGCCAATGACTACGATGAGGTGTTTGCACCTAGTCTTAAGGCAGCAACCTTGAGGGCAGCTTTAGTGTGGGCAGCTAGTAAAAACTATATAGTTAACCATCTAGATGTGGAAACTGCTTACTTGCACACCCCATTAAAACATACTATTATATGAAAAAACCTGTTGGTATTAAAAGTGAAAATAAGAATAATAATGATTGTTGGTTGTTAAAGAAAAGCCTCTATGGTCTTAAACAATCAGGCTATGAATGGAACCAGTATATTGTAAAGGAACTAAACAATATAGGATTTAAAGCCGATCCATGTCTGTTTAAGAGGGAGACAAATGGGAAAGTATCATTATTATTGTTGTTCACTAATGATATTGCATTGATAACTGAAACTAATGATGAAGCAAATAAAATAATAGCATCATTAGGAAAGAGAATAAAGATCAAGCAATTAGGGGAGATAAAGAAATATCTCGGTTTAAATATAAAGAAAACACGGAAAGGTTTTAAGATATCTCAGGAAGATAAGATAAGCAAATTGCTAAAAGATTATAAGATGGAGCTTTGTAAGCCGGCTAAGACTCCAATGAGTCAGGAGTTTAGCAACACTGATGAACAAAGCCCGGAGTTTGATAAGGTGATTTATCAATCTTTAATTGGTAGTTTGACTTATATAAGTAATTGGTCTAGACCAGATATTTCGTACTGTGTGAATCAGTTGGCTAGATTCAATTCTGCACCGTGTGAAAGACACTGGATTGCAGCTAAGAGGATATTAAGATATCTTAAAAAGGCAATGAATTATTCATTGTATTTAGAGCCAAAAGGTGATTTAATTCTGAGTGCATATGCAGATGCTAGTTTTGCATCAGAAAGAGACACTAGAAAGTCGACTTCAGGAACAGCCATAATGCTGGGTAAGACATTAATAGGCTGGAAGTCAATAAGACAACAGCATATAAGTTTGTCTACTATGGAGGCAGAATTCTCCTGTTTATCTCTGTTATGTACAGAATTAATAATGTATAAACAAATGTTAATTGATATAGGTATAACTGTGGATTATCCTATAATTATACATGAAGATAATCAGGCAGCAATTCAAATGGCCACAAATATTGCAGTAAAAACAAGGAGCAAACATACAGATCTAAGATACCTAAACGTGAGACAATCTGTAAGAAGTAAGATGATTCAGCTAGAGTACTGTATGTCGGAGGACAATTTAGCTGATAATTTTACTAAAGCCCAAGGTGCCAGTAAGCACCAGGAGAGTTGTGAAAACTATGGGATTAGATTGTAAGGTATTATATATTTATTTCACCCAAAAGGGGAGTATGTTAGGTATAACATTGATACCAAATATGGTTTGGGTGAATAAATATATAAAACTTAGATATCATGGTTTAAGTGCTTATCACTTTAAGCACAATGTTGCAGGCAATTAGCCGATTAAGGGTGCGGTTAGAAGTTACAATATAAGGAAGCATTAGAAGCTGGAAATCTTACTGTGACTAACTGTGAATACTGTTTGTACTGTGCCTGTGACCGAGATGATCCTGTCTGCTACTGTTTGCTGATTTACTGCGGAATTCAACTGTTCTACTGTTTGAGCGTCTTGCTGAATATCCAGCATTTGTTTCTCTGGAGAGAGGCACCGGAGGAGGAGAAGATATCTTTATCGGCTGATAAAGATATTGTAAGGACTCTTAACTTGGACTGTAATAGTGAGTCTTACTGGATGGAAATATATGACAAATGGACTGAATGACAATGCTTTAAACTCTAAATGGATTAAAAACTATTTAAACTACAAACAGTGTTTGTGTTCAGTGTGTGTATACTCTGGGGCCCTTCCACTCTCGTTTGGCTGCCTGGCTTGACTACTGCTGCAATACTCTGCTAGGGGTTAATCCCCAAACACTAACAACCACATCCCACCAGTGGTTATTGGAATGCCTTGTTTCAGCTAGAAGTGGACACAAAAGAAGTCAGTAATGTATATCCAAAGGGCAGGTTGATGGATCCCTATTCATTCTTTTTCAGACTATCAAAGGGTCCTATTTGCTCTGTCCATCTATTCAAAAGTGGTAAGAAACAGTTTTTATTTACAATTTATCAAATTGGCTTTGGGGGCTGTGTTCAATGCACAGTTTTCTCACATTCTAGCATGCTGTAGAGATATGTTTTCAGAGCCATTAGAATATCAGAGTCCTTGTCCAAAGGATTACAGCCTTACTCAAAAGTCTGACTCTGATATATCTCCATTCTATGATGAATAATGTTTATTTTCAGAATAAAAAATTTATGAATGGATTTTGAGATGTGAAAACATCAACCTCTTTCTTCATAAGGATAGAAAAACACTGAATTAACATTAAATAACAATCCATTCAGATTATTCATTCTGCGCAGTATATTCACCAAAAAAATTAATCAAACATGTGTATTTTAATATATTTCATGACTTCTTGTTGGTTTTGAGTAATAGCAAAATATCCTCAGATCTCAGTGAGGAACTGTCTTGAGATAAAGACCAAAATATTACCTTATTGGTTTAATTAAAAGCAAGCATATCTGCATGTTTCACTGCCTTTGTTTAGAAATCAGCAGGATACATTTTAATAAATTCTGTAATTATAATCAAGGATCTACTAGACTGTTACATGCTAAGTATGTTATTTAAAAAAATAACTAGAAATGAGAGGCATAATGATGTCAAGTTAAAGAACAGTGCCTATTGCATATTTTCCTGTCTCTGTAAAGTTCCAGGAAAGACTATAGCCTTTGTACACAGAAGAGTCTCATTTTTCCATTTCTGTTTTTTAATAGATTTTTTAAAACTGCCAGTAATCCTAGAAAAATCTTACCTTTCAGAGATATAAAGGAGATCTATCAGAAATTAATATAGCAAGGACTAACAAAATAAACAAAATACAATAGCATTCTTTTTACTCTGTATAAACATGTTTAACAATACACTCTAAACATTGTGAGAAGTGCATCTAGAAAATAACATTTTTGAAAACTGCATTAAAAAAGAGAAATTATAGTTAGAGGCTTCTTTTTAAAAAACATTAAACCATGAAAATTTATTTCAGAGAAGTATCAGGGATTTATGTAACAAAACACAATCAAGAAAATTTGCATTTAAAAATTGTTTCTTGGCAAATAATAGTTTGTTCTTCAGGCAAAATTGCATACAATAGTTCCATAGATTAGAGAAAGTGAAAATAAGAAAGGATATGTCTTTATGGATTTAAAATTAAATGGGACTTTAAGTTAAAACTAAAATATAAATATAAATATTAAAATATACAGCAACAGTGAAAACTACTCAGTTTATGCTGAACTGCTTTTATTGAATATATTCCTCATTTTTTTATTCTTTTATATCAGGACATATATTACAATAATATTAACATTTATAGGTTTACTTAGTTGAACTATTCTCATGGTATTAAGAAAAGGAGATCACTTCTGGTTCGGGTTTCTTTGGTGACGGACCAAAATCCGCGATTGTGCACGGTTTTGATCCGTGCTTGCCACTGGAGCGCCCTGAGCCACCCAGATTCAGGGCTGAAGCCACCCCGTAGAGGTGGTGAAGAAGGGGGAGCCGTCAGTGGGGTTGAGGAGAGCCGCATGTCCCCTCCTCGGCTGGCCATTACTCCTTTCCCAAAGGCAGTTGCAGTGGTTGTCAGAAATGGCCACCTCAAAGAAGAACCCAACCGGACAAGATTGTGCAGGAGGAAGTTTAAAAGAGAAAGTTTGACTGACTGGGTTGAATGGAGAACATCTATTTAAGGTACCTGAAACCTGAATTTTAAAGACTAATACTATTCCTAAAAAAGATCTTAAGCGGCGAAAGAAAAGGGAAAGGAAACAGAATTGGCTTTTTTTCCTCTCACATTGACAGTTTTAACTGACTTGGAATGTTAAGAAGAAGAGATTCAAATAAGAAATTGATACTACATTAATAGGCATTAATAGGCTATTTCTACATTAATAGGCTATTTCTAGCTGAAAATAAAGCGTCAAAGGGATAAAGATTCTTGGGTAATTTAAAAATTTTATTTAAAAAAAAAGAAAGCAGAGAAGGGAAAAAGGAAACAAGAGGGTGGACTCTGGAAAATGGAGGAGACCACCTGGAATATAAAAAAATTGATAGTGGAATTTTAACAAGGCTTGCAAAAGGTACATTGTAGCGAAACTTTGTTACATGATAACAAAACCCCTGGAAAGAGGAAGTGAGAAAAGAAGCAAGAAACAGTTTTGGATTATTGGATGATTCCTGGAATTTTGAATGGATGATCCTAATGAAACAAAATAAAATCAATTGAGGGTTGTTTAAAATTTTTTTAAATGGCATCACTCCTAGAAGAGTTAAAAATGAGACTTAAAGAACAAAAAGAAGCACAAGATGGAAGAGGATCTTTTGGCTTCGTATTTCAATTTTTAGAAATGGAGATTTTGAACTATGAAAAACAACAAGAAACGCTGGCAGAACAAGAAGGGCGGGATAAAGAAGAAGCCATCTTTAATGACCAAGCAACTTTAAACAGAGTAAAAAAGGGAAAGGGGGGAAAGGGAGTGAAAAACTTAAGCATTGAAGCAACAACCAAAAAAAAAGTGAGTAATTTGAAAAGCAATCATAATATCAGGAAGAAGCAGAAGGGAGGATCACAGAAGGGAGAATCAGATAGAAAAGGGAATAAAAAGGGGAGGGAGAAGAAGAGAGGGAAGAGAGAAAGGAAAAGAAGCTACAAAGGACAGAAACAAGATATAAAGGTACAGGAAAAGCATACAAGAATTAAAGGTATGAACCTATTTAAAAGACACAGAGACAATGGTTAAAATTTAACTTAAGGAGAGGATTCTGCAAGGGTGCATGGGATAAAATATGTTATTATATTAGAAATAGAAAAGGGTTAGAAAATATGTTTAGATGATAGAAAAAAAATGTATTGATGTGTAATGGAATATTTGTTTGTAAAGAGAATAAGGCTCTCAATAATTTAAAAAGAAAGTTAAAAAACCTGAAAAGAAACATGGAAGATTTTTATCAGTTGACAAGATGAATATGAATAAGAATAATAATTTTATTGACTACTGTTAATAACTATTGTTTTGTTTTTTATTTAAAGACAGTAATAAGTAAAATATGAAATATAGATGATTAAAGTGAAAGACAACTGATATTACTAGGTAATGTTTGTTAAAAGAAATAGAAATGTAAAAGATTGTTATTAATATTAATGGCAAAGCTGTACTTGAATAGAATAATTATTCCATTTACTATTGTTATACGTATATACACAGACATATATACCTCAGAAAACAGACATATATACATATATACTTTTTTCTTTTAAGAATTTAGTGTGTATTTTTAAGGGAATGTACCAAGCAGAATTCAATTGAAAATAGGTATGTGTTATAACTGTAAAGGTGTAACTTAAATTTTTAAACAAGATTTGAAAAAAATATACAAAGGTGTTATACTCTAGTCTAGTAATTACAGGGGAAAATATGTTTTATGAGAAAAGATAATATGAAACTGTAAACAGGACAGACGAATGTATAAAAACATTGATTAGAAAGATTTTAAAAATTAGAAAAAGATAGTAATTGAATTAAGAAAGGAATGAGATAATTTAAAATAAGACTATAGCAAGTAAAGAAAGGGAATAGCTATTGAAAAAATTGTGAAAATAGTTATAAGATATGGTTTAGAATGTGTAAGATAAATATGTATTGAGTTTATGTCTGTGTGGAGAAGTGATAACCCGGGGTCACGCTGTTCTCAAAAAAAGATATTTTATTTGTATTTATATGTTTTGTGAAAACTTAAATAAAACTTTTATTAAAAAAAAAGAAAAGGAGATCAAGGAGATCTAAGGGAGAAGTTGTATGCTTTTTTTCTGCCAACCTTTTCTACCAAGGTTATGCAACATGATTTGAGTCATTATGCTGTAACCTTGATTCTTTATTAGCAACTTTTAGCTGGCTGCTTTCATATTTGCATTTATTCATCAAAATGCAACTATGAAAAATGCAATTCCATAATATGGAAATATTTATCACACATTTGGTAAACATCTTCCCCAATTATGATCTCGGTATCAAAAGGGATTTAATACTAGGATGTACTCTTAAAAAGGCCTCCTGAAATCTAGGTATAATCTACTTGATTCATTATAGATAAGGAACTCCAAAGACAGTACTGGCAATATAATGGGATTATGTTTAGCTTTATTGACCTGATTGATAGCTTTGTCCTTAAAGGCAAGCTTTCAAATGATATATCTGGTGAGCTCACTTATGGATTAGGGCAGGGGTCTTCAAATTTGACAGCTTTAAGCAGAGGTGGGATTCAAATTTTTAACAATCAGTTCTGTGGGCGTGGCTTAGGTGGTGGGCATGGCTTGGTGGTCATGTTATTGGCTGGGTGTGGCCAACTCAATATCACTCACATCGAGGCACGCATCTCCTCGCCTGGCCTCTCATGACTGTGGGGATGCTGCAATAGTTATAAGGGTGAAAAATGGTCATAAGTCACTTTTTTCAGTGCCATTGTAACTTTGAATGATCATTCCACACAAGCAAAGTACCAGCAAAGGAGGGGGGGAAAACTCCAGAGACGTTCCTGGGACAGGAAGTCCACTCCTGCCAAGAATGTAATAAGGGTTAACGGAGAGGCAGTTTCTGTAAGCAACACCAGAATGTTTCCTTCCTGCCTTCCTTAAGGGTTAGGCCAGTAATTTCTTCTAACAACCAGTTCTCCAAACTGCTTAGAATGTTAACAACCAATTCTAGCAAATAGGTGAGAACTGGTAGAATCCCACCCCTGGCTTTAAGGCTTGTGGACTTCAACTCCCAGAATTCCTCCTCCAGTCATGTTAGCTCAGGAATTCTGGGAGTTGAAGTCTACAAACCTTAAACTTGCCAAGTTTAAAGACCCTTGGATTAGGGTAAACATCAAATGTTTCATTTTGTTGTTTCATGACACCTTCTTAAAGCAATGAATTATATAACAATGAATAATCATCTAGATCAGTGTTTCTCAATCCTGGCAACTTTAAGATTTCTGGGATTTCAACTCTCGGAATTCCCTAGCCACCATAGCAGATTGGAGAATTTTGTGAGTTGATTCCACCTATCTTAATGTTGCCAATGTTGAGAAATACCGATATAGATAATAACTAGCCTATGATGTTGCTTTTGAAATCCTGTGAAAATCTGCTTCTGCAAAACAACAGCCAATGTTTGAGATCCTCTGGTTCTCACTCCAACACCCCAACATCCTTTTATATTTTTTTGTGGTCCTGGATATTGGTCCAACCCTCTGGAATAAGGTTTTTTAATTGGTGTTTGTTTACATAAAATTTCTCTGACAAGCTTTCAATATTCTGTTATGTTATTCTACTAGCAATAACATTCTTTCCAGAAATCCATGGGTTTCTTGTATTCTGAGTTTACCAGCCTTGCAGAGCTAGGTAACTTTGGCAAACAATATGGAAAATCTTGAAGCCACCCAACCAAGAAGTATTTTGTCCAGTGCTGGGAGAAAAACTAAGAAAGGGCCCACCTTTGTTGAAGTAAATCATGTCATCTCCACAGCATAAATCACTTTATTGAATGAATCTAAGTAATGTCATACAGACACAGAAAATGTGAAGATCCCAAAAGCAGTTTAGTTACAAAAATCTTGAAGGCATTTATGTGGATTTTTGAGAGCATCTCTATCCATTTATATGAAATTTTTTCTCAATTTTCAGGCAATAAAATAATTATAAACAAGTATTTCTATACATAGCTATTAAATAGCAACTTTTGAAGCAAATCTGATTTCTTGTTAAGCAACTTTAAATTATGTGCTGAAATAAGTTTTAATCAGGCAGGGGGTGTTTATTTCCTTGTACTGAAAAATTCTGATCTATTTGTTTTATAATTTCATTTACTTATTTTTCCTATTTTATCATTGCTATATGTCCTGACCACTATTTTTACAGGACCTTGGGGTATAAGTGTAAGAGATGGATGTAAAAATACATTCCTATTAAGTGAACAGCTAAGGATCATGCTGGTGAAATATTAATAAACCTTGCTAAAGAGAATCAGACTTGGATGTGGCCATTTTAAATTGATGTACTATATTCTACTTGATCATACAGTATATTGGCTGCTATTATGGGCATCTCATTTTAAGAAAGAAGGAAAGAGATTAGAACAGCCACAAAAAAGGCAATAATTAGAGAGGAAATTAGTCTTGGGAGGAGAGTTTAAGAAAATAGGTTTGTTTATCCTGAAGAAGAAAAGTTTGGGAAAAGATCAGATAGCTACATAGAAGAACAGCCAAACCAATACCAAGAAATTTTTCTAACTGGATGGGTTCTAGAAGACCCAGACAGCCATCTGTCAGAATGCTTTAAAATAAGTTTCTACACTGAGTAGGGAGGTGGACAATAACCTAAAGTATTACTTTTTAACCTTAGCAACGTTAAGATACATAGACTTCACAGATCTTTAAATTGTCAAGGTTGAGAAACAATGTCCTAAACAGTCATTTTTAACTCTATGATGTATGAAATTTCAGAAGAAAAGTAAGGAATCTCTTGAATCCTACATTATGAGGATGCTCATTTTACTATATTCCAGTTTTCATTTAATAGCTTTACAACAAATAACAATACCTGTGATGACCTGGGGTGTGGCACATAAGCAACACAGTCAAATAATCAGTAGGAGTCCCTTTATTAGCTCCAACTTTGCCCCCAATGTCCTGGTTACCTTCAGGCTGGAGAAAAACTCTCCCAGTCTTTGACTGCAGAGAATCAAATCCAAAGTATGGTCAACAAAAACTGTAACTATAAGTTCAATCAAGGCAAAATTTATGCCACCAGATAAAGACTGAATGCACCAATTAGCACATTAAACAAGAGGAAAACCTTCTATACACCAATTCTACCTGTGCTTTTTACAATTTTGTAAACAGCAAACTAAAAGAGTCAAGGTCTATCCCACCCCTGAAAGGACCTAATGGTAAAGACTGCAACAATGACACCATTAAAGCCAACCTCTTTAACACATTCTTTGGGTCAGTATTTGTAAACAGCAATGGATCATGCCCAGTATTTCCTAGTCGAGCCACAGACAACCAGAATGATCTAATAATACATATTGATCTTACAGAAGACAATATTGAAAAAGCACTACATAATCTAAAACCATCTCTATCTATTGGACTGGACAGAATATGTGCCTACTTCTTTAAAAAGCTATCCACTGCCAGAGCCGAACCTCTAAGGATAGTTTTTGAAAAATCTTTCAGGACCAGCTCCTTGCCAAACCTATGGTCATTAGCCACGGTCATCCCCATCTTCAAAAAGGGAGACCCCAGCCTAGTTGAAAATTACACACCAATCTCTTTATGCTGCGTCCCCTGTAAAGTCATGGAATCGGTTATTAACCAATCCATTATCCTCCACTTAGAGACAAACAACCTACTCTCTAATAAACAATTTGGTTTCAGAAAAAAACTATCCTGTAATCTGCAACTCTTACACTGCAAAAACATATGGACTACACAACTCGATCAGGGCAAAGCAATAGACACAATCTACATAGACTTCTCTAAAGCCTTTGATTCAGTGGTACATGACAAACTACTACTAAAACTAAAATCTTATGGTATCTCTGGACACCTGCATAACTGGATAGCTGCTTTCCTGTCAAACAGACAACAAATGGTCAAAATTGGGAGCATCATATCAAATTTTGTACCTGTCAACAGTGGTGTCCCCCAAGGCAGTGTTCTAGGACCAACTCTTTTCATACTCTACATAAATGACCTCTGTGATCATATTAAGAGCAACTACATTCTCTTCGCTGATGATGTAAAGCTATTCAACACCACAGACAATACTGCTACCCTTCAAAAAGACCTCAACTATGTATTGGAATGGTCAAACAAATGGCAATGTCAAATCTCAACAAATAAATGCTGTGACTTACATATTGGCAAAAACATCAGAAAATAAAATACAAGATGAATAGTCAAGACCTTGTTGATGATCCAAACTCTGTCAAGGACTTTGGAATACTCATCTCTAATGATCTAAGTGCTAGGGCCCACTGTAACTACATAGCCAAAAATGCACTAAGAGTTGTTAACCTAATCTTACGTAGCTTTTTCTCTAGTAATATCACACTACTAACTAGAGCATACAAAACATTTGCTAGACCAATACTTGAATACAGCTCATCAGTATGGAACCCGCATTATGTATCTGATATTAATACAGTTGAGAAAGTCCACAAATATTTCACAAGAGGAGTTCTCCACTCCTCTACTCATTGCAGAATACCTTATGCCACCAGACTTGACATTCTAGACCTAGAAAACCTAGAACTATGCCGCCTTCGGTCCAATCTAAGTATAATATATAAAATCATACATTGCAATGCCCTACCTGTCAATGAATACTTCAGCTTCAACCATAACAATACAAAGCACACAATAGATACAAACTCAAGGTAAACTGCACCAAACTTGAATGCAGGAAACACGACTTCAGCAACAGAGTGGTCAATGTCTGGAATACTGTACCGGACACTGTGGTTTCTTCTCCAAATCCCAAAAACTTTAACCTGAGACTGTCTACTATTGACCTCACCCCTTTCCTAAGAGGTCTGTAGGGGGCGTGCATAAGTGCACCAATGTGCCTACTGTCCCTGTCCTATTGTTTCTTTTTATTTTTCTTATATGTATCCATTTCATGTATTCATAACTATGGTTATACTTATACCTGTTATCTTATAATCGCTTGACGAAATAAATAAATAAATAAATAATAAAAAGAGATAATTAGTTCAGCAGGGCAGGAACAAGATTTCCAGATGTGAAGGCACGGCAATAACTCAACACAGTTGGAAAGATGCCAGGAACACAGATAATGTAAGCAATGTCAACACAATATAAACTCACATTTGCTCCCAGCAGACGCCACATTCAGCATGCATCTCTTTTAAACTCCCTACCCAGGTGTGGCTAATGAAAGGAATCAGGGTCCTTTCCTCCCCTGTAAGGCACACAACCCACATTGCTCTCATCTCCATTCCTCCCTTTATACCCTAGGATGAAGAGGGGTGAGCCTGGGTCTTCCTCTGAACTCCCTCTCCCTTGTTCTATCTCTCTCCTACTCTGTCCAGTCAGACTTTGCCCTTCCCCAGTTTCCTCCACAGCCTATGGAGCCATACTCCCACTCCCTTCAACTGTTCATCTTACTCCTCAGATTCAGACTCGGACAGTGGCATGACAATACCAGTTCAAAAAAAGAATACAGAGGTGCCTTTCCAAACTACATCATCATCATCATCATTGTTTGGGAATCCTCCTGGCTTTCTGGAGATTCAGAAAGGCACTTCCAAAACTGATTAAAACAATGGTACGTTTGCTGAGTTGGCAATCCAGGAATAGAAAAGCAAAATTTGATATCCTTTTAGAAATAATGAAAAATGTGCTGAAAGAAAATAGGTTTGATTCAGAAGAAAGCCACAGATAATCTAGCATACATGAATGATAATTTTCACATTCCAGCCTAAAGTAAAGGTCAATTCGCTTGCAGTTAAAAGTGGTGAGATCACCCGACATTTAATTTGACTGCTTGCCTAAGTGAGCCAGCTATATATGAATGGAGTTATTTTTCCTTTGTCACATAGGCTTTATATGTGTGTGTGTGTATATATATATATATATATACGTACTGCTTCTGTTACTTAATGAGAAACTGAAGACCATACAAAGTGTGTGTGTGTGTGTGTGTGTGTGTGTGTGTGTGTGTGTGTGTATATGTATATATATATATATATATATATATATATATATATATATATATATATATATATATATATATATATATGGATCTTTGGTTATTCGGGTTTTCTCCCGTAAGTTTCAAAGTATCTAGGCAACGTTTCCGAGGTCCCACTCGCCATCTTCAGGCTGGTGCTTTAAAATTTTGTTAAAAATTGCAAGCACTGGCACTAAGCCGAAAGCACCAGCCTGAAGATGGCGAGTGGGACCTCGCCAAACGCTGCTCAGATACTTTGAATCTTACGCGGAGAAAACCCGAATAACCAAAGATCCACATACAAATACCACAGAACCTCAGAAAACATATATATATATATATATATATATATATATATATATATATATATATATATATATATATATATATATATATATATATATATATATATATATATGGATCTTTGGTTATTCGGGTTTTCTCCTGTGTAAGATTGGAAGTATCTAGGCAACGTTTCGATGAAGTCTCATTCATCATCTTCAGGCTTGTGTCTTCCACTCTGTGCTTCTCAGAGTGATGTGAGCTTGCAACTGCTTCTTCCTTTTAACTGCTAGTGTGGGTGTGACTTAATTGGGTAGGGGCTTGGCTGTGTTCTGATTGGGTGGGGGTGTGTTCTCATTGGTAGGGGGATTGGCTGTGTTCTGATTGGTTGGGGGGTTGGCTGTGTTCTGATTGGCTGGAGGTGTGTTCTGTTCAGGTGGGGGCTTGGTTGTGCTCAGGTTAGTCTTAGTTGCTGGGGGATTTGAGCTGGTAAGCTGTGATCTTGCTGTTTGGCTTCGAGTTCGTGGTCATGCTGCATCTTCATGGTGGGGGTCAGTTCGCTTCATGTATGGCTCGGAGGGGTTTGAAGTGGGTAGTGATGCAGCTGCAGTGCGGCTTCTGGTCCGTGGTCGTGTCTCATCTTCTGTGTGGGTGTGAGTCTGCTTTTTACGTTATTTCTGCACAAACAGAAAAATATCCACCATCCTAAGAAACCCTAAAGACAAAATCGAGTTAGAAAACCAAGGAGTATATGAAATCCCGTGCACCGCCTGCCCCACCACATATATTGGACAAACTAACAGAAGAATAAGTGCACGCATTGAAGAACATAAGAACTCAATCAAAAAAGAAGAACCGACCTCTTACCTGGTCCAACACCTCAAAGCCACAGGACATGAGATTGACTTTAAAAATACCAGAACTATCGCCAAAACCGAACACTCCAACAACAGAATAATCAGAGAAGCCATAGAGATAGAAAAACGCCCACACAGCATGAATAAAAGAGATGACACCTCCCGCCTACCAGCCATTTGGAAACCCACCCTCATGAACAGACGAGTACCTAACATGAAGAATGGCACCAGACTCACACCCACCAGAGCCACACAAGATGCCACCACCACACTTCCACGTAAAAAGCAGACTCACACCCACACAGAAGATGAGACACGACCACAGACCAGAAGCCGCACTGCAGATGCATCACTACCCACTTCAAACCCCTCCGAGCCATACATGAAGCGAACTGACCCCCACCATGAAGATGCAGCACGACCACGAACTCGAAGCCAAACAGCAAGATCACAGCTCACCAGCTCAAATCCCCCAGCAACTAAGACTAACCTGAGCACAACCAAGCCCCCACCTGAACAGAACACACCTCCAGCCAATCAGAACACAGCCAACCCCCAACCAATCAGAACACAGCCAACCCCTACCAATGAGAACACACCCCACCCAATCAGAACACAGCCAAGCCCCCACCCAATCAAGTCACACCCCCACTAGCAGTTAAAAGGAAGAAGCAGCTGCAAGCTCACATCACTCTGAGAAGCACAGAGTGGAAGACACAAGCCTGAAGATGATGAATGAGACTTCATCGAAACGTTGCCTAGATACTTCCAATCTTACGCGGGAGAAAACCCGAATAACCAAAGATCCATATATATGAGCCATTGAATTGCCATCTCAAAATTTACAGCTGAGTTCTTTATATTCCTCTTCATTTCCTGCTTACTTCACTTTTAGGCAAATAGAAAAAAAGGAGGGCTTTTATCTGTTGCATATTTCTTACAATATGTATGATATTAGGCACAGATTGTAATGGAGAGAAAATAGCAAGGTCTTTCATTTTCAATAACTACAAAATGCAATTAGAGAAACTTCAGAGAGAATCTTGAAAAAACATTCTGTTGAGGGAAATTATAGGAAAATTATCCATCCTTATTGTAATTTTACAGATGCTGGCAGACGCTATTCAATGTTTCTATTAGGACTATCTGTGAAATTTCCACCCATAGAATCACACATATATCAAATGCTACAGATTGACTCTCATTGAACTCTCATAAAACAGCTTGATTTTAGATTAGTATCTGGAATAAACTGGTCAGTGGTGGGCGGTGGGGTACATGATCCATCAGAAGATTCTCCAGCCTGTCTTAGCCAATTCCAGATAAATACATTTCACACTCTTCACTTCTCATATTTTAAAGTAGGATGACTTGCTTGACAATTGAATTCAAGACATGGAATCAGAGAATGTACATAACATTGAAGAAGTGACTATGGAATTAAAAAAACACAATGAAGTTACAAATATTTCTTGATTATCACCTAACTCAATAATTGCAAGAATATCATCCTTCATAGAATGGCCAAGTGTGATTGGATGCACAAAGAATTTGTCTTTGATGCATACGCTCTCACTGTACATAAAAATACATTTATCAAGAATCATAAGTTACATAAAGATACATTAAAATACATTCATCAAGAATAATAAAATACATCACTTGGTTATAGTCAGAGGATACTAAATAAGCAATCAACTCATACTAGGAAACTAAATAAAACAAATCATAAAGATACAAGCAACAAGGTTATAGTCATAAATGGGAGGAGATAGGTAATAGGAAAGACGAGAATAATAATAATATAGTTTAAGTAAATAGTTTGACAATATTGTGGGATTAACCATATTGTTCTCACTATAAAATGTACGTTAGCTTTAGAGGAAGAAAACAAGAAAAAAAATCTTCCTCTACCTCCCAGCATCCATTTGGTATCCATCTGGCTAATGTCCTTACAGCAAACAGCAAACAGCCTGGTCAACTTCAACATGTTATCATAGACCCAGCTCCACTCCATTTCACCCACCACTGGTGAACTGAGCTGAGCTGTTACTGCCGCCAGGAAACGCTGGAGCCTTTGCTGCCAAGCAGCAGATTGGCAGTTGGACCAGCCTCCTGCAATACCACTGATCGGCTGTTCTAGGTGACAGGCTAGCCACTGCCACCGCCTACCACCATCTGTTTGCCACAGCCCATTTGCCACCATCGTTCACCGCTCTGCCGATCACTGTCATATGTTTGCCGCCATGCGTTAGCCGCTGATTATCACTGCCTGTTCACTGCCACCTATCAGCAGTGAACAGGCAGCAGCAAATGGATGGCAGCGATTGGGTGATGGTAAACAGGTGGTGGCAAACGCCCGGTGGCAAACAGCCAGTGGTGATTGGCGGCAGTGGTGAATGGACAGCAGCAAATAGGTGGCACTAGGCAGTGGCGGTGATGGCAATCCCCTCCACCTAGAACAGCTGATTGGTGGTATTCCGGGAGTCCAATCCAACTGCCAATCAGCTGCTCAGCTGCTAAGGGTCCAGCATTTCCCGGCAGCGCATCAACCACCCTCCCCTGCCGCAATATTCACTCTATAAGATGCACAGGCATTTCCACCCACTTTGGGGGGGAAATGTGTCTTTTAGCGTGAAAAATACAGTAGTTGTTTAGCAGAGTGATGGCATTCAGGAAAAAAATGTCCTTGTGTCTAGTAGTTCTGGTGTGCAGTGCCTTATAGCATTGTTTTGAAGGTAGCAGTTGAAACAATTTATGTCCAGGATGTGAGAGGTCTGTAGATAGTTTCATAGCCTTCTTTTTGACTTGTGCAGTATACAGGTCTTCAATGGAAGGCAGGTTGGTAGCAATTGTTTTTTCTGCAGTTCTCATTATCCATTAAGTCTATCTGTCTTATTTGGTTGCCAAGAAACTTTCTTCTCATTTGAAATAAGTTATAAATTATCTTACATCAAAATAAATAGGAAATGATAGAACAAAATATGGAAACTTTCACATTTTTCACTACTCAAAAATTTTGTGCACAGCCATAATTACAAAAGGAATAATTTCCCAGTGGATTTCAATGAAATAAAAACACAAGGAAATCATTTGAAAAAAATATAACTGATACTTAACTTGTGTTATGAGGGAACATGCATCATCCATAATGGTGCAGTAGTTAGACTGCAGTACTTCAGGCTACTTCTGCTGACTGCCGGCTGACTGCAATTTTGCAGTTCGAAACTCACCAAGCTCAAGGTTGATTCAGCCTTCTATCCTTCCGAGGCCAGTAAAATGAGGACCCAGATTGTTGGGGACAATATGCTGACTCTGTAGCTGCTTAGAGAAGACTGTAAAGCACTGTGAAGCAGTATATAAGTCTAAGTGCTATTGCTATTTGCCTTGCAATTGAAAATGCTTTTTTTAGGATTGTGATTTCATTGTAATTCAAGGTTCCTTTATAATATATATAAAGGTACTAAACACTTTGGGAACATTCAAAGAACTGCCTCACTGCTGTAGACTTAATTGCTACAGTATAATTATCAGAAGAAGCCCTATTGCTTCTAGTAGCTCCTTCGAGGCAGCTTTTTTTGTAGTGGTATCTTTACTCTAGAAAGGTCTTTCATCTTTTAAAGGCCATGATGAGTTTTTCAGAAATAGACTGGGCAACCATTGACTGGGATAAGATCTCCTGCAGGAGATCTTGAGCAGGGGGTTGGAATAGAAGACAGATAAGATCCTTTGAGTCTAGGTTCTGTGTTGTTTAATGTACTGCTGGCACATCTTCTAGATATTTCCAAAGTCACATTTTCTCATATGGGTTTCAAAAGTAGGTTTTCTTTCTTTCTTTCTTTCTTTCTTTCTTTCTTTCTTTCTTTCTTTCTTTCTTTCTTTCTTTCTTTCTTTCTTTCTTTCTTTCTTTCTTCATCGCTCCTTTTTACTATATGTGTTTTACATTGTTTTTAAGTTACAAAATCTAAAAAGTACAAGAATAACAAACTACTTTCATGCTTTTATATAAGATGTCTCATAAATATTAATACTAGCCCACTGCTTTTGTTCTTGTTTCAAACATGATATTTCATGTTGTTCCCAGAGAAAAACTTCCTATAATATTAAAAGCTTAACATATTTTAAATAGTGTTCTTCTTAGTATCTTTGGTCTAAAAATAATTTATTTTGAACAAAAATGATAAAACTGTGTGCAATGGACATGTTAAATGCCAAGGATTTAATCTCTCATAAAAAATATACGGTCCCTGTCCTTACAGAAAAGAGAAATGGATAGACTTTTTTCCATTATTCTGTTCATTTTTGTTGTTATTCAGAATCCATTAAGAAAGAATCTTTTACAATTTTGTCTAGATTAACCTTTACAATCTTTTTGATTGCCTATACTAATAAGACAACTCTTTATAACGTTACTTATATCCAATAATGGGCTCAAGTAATGGTATTCCAAAAATGACTCTTCTACAGTATGTATAAATACACATAATTAGCTTTTGAGAAGCACTTTTCTCTTTTAATTTTCTTATTGAGAGCATTTTATAATTGAGTCAGACACCCTCTGTTGTGCCTGAATACAGCTTCAATTGAAAGCCTCCTTCAGTCCTGTTCAGCTTCAGTGTTGACCATTAGAGAAAGATGGATGGCAGCAGTTCTCAAATATACTTTGACCATGTTGTCTGATGAGATATTTTGTATGCCTGAGCAATTCAAAACTCCTGGCATTGGATAAAGTTCTTCTTTGATATGAGTCCTGACCAAGTCAGCCTGTGGGATGCTGCTGCTGATTTTGGTGGTGTGTCCCTCAGGCAACTAACTGAGTGATAGTGTTTTGGGAACTGCATTGCTAATTGTAAATGATTGTTAGAAGTGGAGGATGGCATGTGTAAAAATCATGTGGGTTGGAAGATGCGGGAGACTTCTGGATGCATAAAGAGTGGAGACTCTAGAGTTCTGGTTTTACAGTCTTTATTATTGCCACTATGGCTGTTTATAGAAGCCTCAGAAGCACCAGCAACTGCTCAGGTTATTTCCCGGGACTGGTGCTGTTGGACAGATCAATGTCATTATGATCACATGGTTTAAGTTACTGCAATAGGGAGTGGCTGGTTAAAGACTGAATTGATGAGATTCTACCATCTGAGTCATGAGGTCTGGTGGCTTTGGATTTCCATGTTGGGAAATCTCTGTGGGGTTTTTTTACTATTAGATGGGTATTTTCCAGTCTTATAGTTGGCAGACACCAGGATACCCATTTTCTAAAAATTTTATTCAGCTTATTCTACACATATTTGGGCCATGTTACTATTGATGGGAGACAGTGAGAGACTTGCTGCAAGACTGCTGACTTTTACTTGCTTAGTTGGGAAATTTTTAGGAATGAGTTGGTAAACAAAGGGTTTGAGTGAATGTGAATTATTTGTGAATAGTCATGGGAATGTTTGAGGTAGAGACACCATTTTGAATAGTCAAGAAAAGGAGTCCTGTTCAATCCCCACATGAATAGAATCCCAATAGTAATGGATTAAGATAATCTGGTGAGCTTTATTGATGAAAAGACATCTCAACATTTTAAATCTAATGGTAAATCCTTACTCCAAGATTATAATTTCATCATGTGAGCCAGGTGGCTGGATTGTTAGAAATATTAAATCCTGGAAGCAGCAGACCTGGTTTGCTTTTACCAAAACCTGGTTCAATGAGAGTGGCAATGTTGCCTTATTCAAAATGTACCAACTGGGTACAGGAACATTCAGCAAGCTCAATGCCAAGGTCAGTGGGAGAAGGACAAAATCATAAGGAACACTTTACTTTGATCAGGGAGTCTGCTACTAAGACAGTGAGCTGTGGTGCCTGTATATTACACTGAGTTAGAGAGAAAAGCTTAGGGCTGCTACTAGTATGGTAGTTTACATTCTAAGTCTGATGTTCATCATTTCAAACACATTCTTTGTAATTTGAAAATGAAACATTATTTTGTTTTTGATACGATGGTCCATTTACTGAAAGTTTAAATTAGCATTCTCTCAACTGATTGAAGTAAGTCTTTTTTCAATCAATTTCTATTTAAATTTTATTTATTGTATGAATGTTTCATTCATGCAAAAAAATAAGTCCAACCTAGAATTGTTAAGTCTAGTAATGTGGGAAATCTGTGATTCTCCAATGAGAGAGAAAGATTATGTAAACATTCCTTCATATTTCTTTGCAATATATGCATTGTTTCAGATACTTTTTTGTTGCTGCTATTATTTCTCAATTAAAAAAACAGTCTCTTAAAGAAGTTGACATCAGAAAATACAAGCTGAACAGTATAGCTTAATATATTCTACCCAGGCAGGCTAATAATTGAACTCAGCTAATAATTATTTTTCCAGATTTCCTGGGAAGGGCTATGGATTGTTGTTAATATCTCTTACATGTGAAGTTCAGCTCTAAGATCTTTTCCAGAGTTGGATGATCACTGCCAAACACATCACCAGGGAAAAGCCCCAAGCTTCAGATATTAACAATAACATTTAAGGTGAATTGATATTAGCAGGTTTTGAACTCTAAATATTCCTGTGTCAAAAAGTTTCACTTATTTGTTTTGATGCCACAGTGTGGTTTGTATTTTGAATTATACCCATTTAAAGTTATGTTTGTGTTGATTCTTTGTATTATATGTTTAAGTATATATGGTGAGTTGCTATACATACAGTTTGAAAGAAAAGTAGGGAAAAGAAAAGTGGTAAAACAGATTATTGTAAGGCTTTGGAGAAAGAGTTTTTCCCTGAATACTAATAAAACAATGATTTTCCAATGTAGTTTTCAAGAGAGGAAATCCAACATTTTCCTTTATTCATTAATTATTTCTATGCAAAGATAAACTTTGTGCTTTCGCGAATGATATTTAGATTTCAGTTCAAAAGATACTTGATCAATCTCCCCTTCTAAGATTGGAAAAAGTCTCAGTTTTCTCCTATGAAATTTCTGAGGTTAAAGAATTCTGTTTTTCAAAGGAATAGGAGGAATAGGAAGTGTAGTGAAGATAAATAAAGCACATATGGAGAAGCTTTAAATTGGAAGGGTTCCATCACACATAAAAAAAGGCTGTCCAATTATTTAAAAAATCTAATAAGTTATTTCTGATTATAATACCAGGAGGTATTTTTGTTTACTTTTTATGTATAAAAACATAAAGCAATGTTTCCCCTTCTTTGTTTGTTCTGCCAGCTGATTTCCAGATGTTTTATTCTTGGGCATTTCAATTTAAGCATAGTAAAGTTTATGATAAGAAGCGGGTGTTCCCTTCCTTGCCAGATTTTCTCTTGAACTGAGCTTCTTTAGCCCAGTGTTCAGATAGGAGAATATCCAACACACTAGAAATCATAGACTCCTTTGTCATTCATCCAATCTACATGCTTTGGAAACTGGACCATACCCAATCCTTTCCACGCCCAAGCAGGCAAACTTCTGCTTTCAGTACATCTTCTGCAGGTTCACATTTAAGCACGCTGCTCTGAAGCCTCTCCTCACTCTGAGCCCTAGAATAAGCTGAAGCAAAGAGGTTACATGGCAATAGGTTACAGTAGCTTCAAGAAAAGGCAAGTCTGGCTTTGTTATATCTATAGCAGAACAGCTGTTAGACAGGATGCCAAAGGCTAATTGTCTTTTGTAAACTAGAGGAGACTGATTTGGGCAAAACAATTTGTTTTATTAATGATTTTAATGGATCTTGTTGGATGCAAGAAATACAAGATCAGCAATTTGCATAAGTGAAATGAGAAGTTGATTCCCAAGACAGGATTTCACAAAGGCGGTTTTTGAAAAGCTCTGCCAATTGTTTCCTGTCTTTATTAAAGCCTTTATTAAAGCCTTCAAATGTTTTATGGAAGTCTCACTTATTGTTTGGTCTGCTTTAATGTGTAAATCTATGGAATCCACTTATGGTCATGCTTTTACTTTATATGATTCTACTGAAATATAATGCCCAGAACAGAAAAGCAAAGCAAGTAAAAATATAGCATTAGAAGAACAGTCTAAAATTAATTCTCTCTTCACAGCTTCTATTGTATGTATGGAGAAACATTACAAAAAAAAATCTCACATTGTAATTTAAAATAAATAGAAACTGTTGACAAATTTGCCTGATTAGGGTATGGATAATTCTTTGTTGAAGGGGAGAGAAGAGTAAAATGGAACTGGAAAAGGAAAAGAAAAAGAAATTGACTTACTTGAGTTCATAAAATCTTATCCCAACTTTCTTTAACATGAATCCCTCCAGATGTGTGAAGCTCCAACTCTTCTCATGACTGATCAGCTATGGTTCCACATTGCTCAGATTAGTGGGTGAGTTGGAAATTTATTATGACATTTTGTGACAGATGCCACTGGTAGTTTATTCTACAACAACCAAATAATTAATCTGAGCTGAAAATAATTTATTGATAGTACAAACAGCCAACTGCTAACAATAAAGTTATGTATGCTAACTCTAAACCAAAGGTCTAAAGCAGTGGTCCCCAACCTTTGTGGCTTGAGGGGGAGGGGAACTAGTCTGTGCAAGTGGCAGGCCAGCACATCCATGCACACACATGCAGCCCTTGTGCAAGTAGTGGGCTGGCATGTGCACACATAGCTCAATTTGCAGAAGTGGTGGACTGGCATGCACACACATGAATCCCCACCATCCCACCACTCATACAAGTTGAGCTGTATGCATGCTCTGGCCAACCACTCACGTGCTCCATTTCTGAATATGCCATGGCTCAGTAGTGGGCTATGGTTCAGGGATTGGGTCCTTCTGGTCTAAAGGATGGTAAGAAAAAAGAGGTCATAGTCAAAATGCCACCAAAAGAATTAATCTCCAAGAAAATCATCCAGGTAGATTAGTGAAGCCATAGCAGATCAACTGATCCTCCCTGATTCTATGAAGACATATCCAGCTTCTGGGGATCACCCCAAAAAAAGAGATGAAGTCAGTACATATATTTGGACTAAAAATTGCACCTTAATATAAGCTATTATTTTCACTCAAATATTCTTCCATTGTTCAAGCATGATATTATATCCAAAGTTCTTTGCCCATTGAATCATGCTACCAGTATGCTTTATATGGTCATTCTCCAAGTTCAATTTCAATAACAATTTATAAATCTAAATAAACATAAATATGTTCATCACTATCACACTTTAGGATTTCCAATTCATTTTTCACAAAATCAAATCTATTGCTCTTTTTGTCTAGTTTCAATTGTAAATCTTTCAATTGTAAATATGTAAACCAATGGCAAACACATTATTCTGATTCCAACATTTATTTTAACCTTATCATATAATATCATACCATAAATAGCCATGCCATCCAAATCTTAATTCATGGCGCTCAACCTTGAGTAATCACTCACTTTGGAGAGTCACCCAGGAAAAAGTGCTTTCTGAAACCAACTGTCAATGAACAAAAAATCATGCTATGTTGGAAAAATCTATTGATTGATTATGTGCACCCAAGTTGTTGCCAATGTCTAGAAACTACATAGATTTTCTGCATGACAATTTGACAGCAAAGAATTAGAAATTTTATATTATCTCTTAGTTACAATCTAGTGGTAGCCCACATTTTTGCAGCGTTGATGCAGCAAAAACTACATTTTATGAGTGACTAAAATCAAATCTCCACTATCATTACATTATTAAAGCCGAGGGAACATACTTCATAACTATTATGAATCTTCAAGACCCTAAAGAAAAATAAAAGATGTCTAGTGAGAAGAAATTTGCAGAGTCATCCGAATAAAGGTGCAATATTATGCCCACTCAACTGGAAATAAGTTCAATGGCCTTCAGCAGAACATAGTGCACTTCTATATCACTTACCTTTCCATTCAGCAATCTCTCACAAGCAGTTTGAAACCATCCATGCTTACCTACATTTTTACAAGCTCAATTTGTTAAGAACACACACTAACCAACATGTTCCCTGTAGAAATAGATGAGTAGGAGAATGTGAAAAAAGGTACCAAGTGTTCTGAACTGCTGCTTGTAGAACAAAAGTCTTTCATCATTACTCCAAAAAATCAGGAAAGAAAATATGTTGCTATTACTCCCTCCTTAAATCCCTATATTTTGCTCATAGTATTCATTTATCAACTTACATACGCAGTAATCCTAAGCAACTACTTTGGAGCCAGCACCAGATTTGGTAGAGAGATTTCAGCATAATTTAGAACAAGATTTCTAATGTGAGCATAAATATAAACCTATGAAGTCCTTGGTGCTCCTGAGCATGGTTTGCTTGCATACATTTCACTACCCAACTGGGAACATCATCAGTACTAGGGAATTTGAAGTTTATACTGTTTATATACAGTAGCCCTTGCCTTGCATTGTTGCTGTGGGTATGCTTTTTTCTTTGGTAATTCCTTGATTAGGGATTTTTTTTCTGTTTATTTATCTAGTCTCAATCCCTTCTTATCAGAGTGTTGGCTGCTGGAGAGAATCAGTTTTAGTTCTTTCATTTTCCTCTTAGCTTTTTGTTTTCTCTTTTGAGTGGTGTATAAATGTGGCTTAACCCTATGTTTCTTCTGAGGATTGTTTTGCCTGAGTGACAAGTTTCTAGGAATTCCCTAGTGGTATTGGATTTAGCTTGGTCTAGGATGCTCACAGTTTTCCAGTTGAAACTGTGGTTGGGTCTGTCCATGTGTGGTGAAATTGAAGACTTTTTAGGATTTCTTCTGACTGCTTCTTGATATCCATAGATGCACTTTGCTAGTCTCCTGCTGTCTGCCTTACATAGTATCTGTTGCAGTGCTTGCACTGCATATTGTAGATGAGTACTGTTTCTTCTACTAGGACTACTGGGTCTTTTGGCTTTCTTTGGAGGCTTTGGTGGGTTTGTGTGCTACAATAATACCCTGTGATTGTAAAATACACTGCTCAAAAAAACATAAAGGGAACACCTAAACAACACAATGTAACTCCAAGTCAATCACACTTCTGTGAAATCAAACTGTCCACTTAGGTAGCAACACTGATTGACAATGCTGTTGTGCAAATGGAATAGACAACAGGTGGAAAGCATAGGCAGTTAGCAAGACATCCCCAATAAAGGAGTGGTTCTGCAGGTGGTGATCATAGACCACTTCTCAGTTCCTATGCTTTCTGGCTGATGGTTTGGTCACTTTTGAATGCTGGCGGTGCTTTCACTCTAGTGGTAGCATGAGACGGAGTCTACAACCCACACAAGTGGCTCAGGTAGTGCAGCTCATCCAGGATGGCACATCAATGCCAGCTGTGGCAAGAAGGTTTGCGTAGTGTCCAGAGCATGGAGGCTCTACCAGGAGACAGGCCAGTACAGCAGGAAACATGATGAGGCCGTAGGAGGGCAACAACCCAGCATCAGGACCGCTACCTCCACCTTTGTGCAAGAAGGGACAGGAGGAGCACTGCCAGAGCACTGCAAAATGACCTCCAGCAGGCCACAAATGTGCATGTGGCTGCTCGAACGGTCAGAAACAGACTCCATGAGGGTGGTATGAGGGCCTGACATCCACAGGTGGGGGTTGTGCTTACAGCCCAACACCGTGCAGGACATTTGGCATTTGCCAGAGAACACCGAGATTGGCAAATTCGCTACGGGCACCCTGTGCTCTTCATGGATGAAAGCAGGTTCACACCGAGCACATGTGACAGATGTGACAGGGTCTTGAGATGCCATGGAGAACGTTCTGCTGCCTGCAACATCCTCCAGCATGACCGGTCTGGCAGTGGGTCAGTAATGGTGTGGGGTGGCATTTCTTTAGGGGGCTGCACAGCCCTCCATGTGCTCACCAGAGGTAGCCTGACTGCCATTAGGTACCGAGATGAGATCCTCAGACCCCTTGTGAGACCATATGCTGGTGCAGTTGGCCCTGGATTCCTCCTAATGCACAACAATGCTAGACCTCATGTGGCTGGAGTGTGTCAGCAGTTCCTGAAAGACGAAGGCATTGATGCTATGGACTGGCCCACCCATTCCAATTGAGCACATCTGGGACATCATGTCTCGCTCCATCCACCCACACCACATTGCACCATAGACTGTCCAGGAGTTGGGGGATGCCTTAGTCCAGGTGTGGGAGGAGATCCCTCAGGATACCATCCGCCATCTCATCAGGAGCATGCCCAGGCATTTTAGGGAAGTCATATAGGCACATGGAGGCCACACACACTACTGAGCCTCATTTTGACTTGTTTTAAGGACATTACATCAAAGTTGGATCAGCCTGTAGTGTTTTGTTTTGTTTTTCACTTTAATTTTGAGTGCAACTCCAAATCCAGACCTCCATGGGTTGCTAAATTTGATTTCCATTGATAATTTTTGTGTGATTTTGGTGTCAGCACATTCAACTATGTAATGAACAAAGTATTTAATAAGAATATTTTATTCATTCAGATCTAGGATGTCTTATTTTTGTGTTCCCTTTATTTTTTTTGAGCAGTGTATTTTTTAATGTATGGCAGTGTTGTCATTTTCATAGCAATGATAGTTGTGTTGTAGCGAGTTGAATGTTCAGGCACTTTTTGATAAAGTTGTAGGGGTAACCATTTTGTTGGAAGATGTTATATAAGCAATCCGCTTCCCTTTTTTGTTCTGCATTTGTGCTTGCCTGAGTAATGTTCCTCCACAGCTCTTCTTGTAGGAGGTTGGGTTGTTACTTTAGTAATGGAACACTTGGTTAGTGTGGATGGTTTTTTGATAAACTTGTCTTTCTAATTTTATACTATACCCTTTGCTAATGAGGATATCCAGGAAGGGTAGTCTGTTTCTTCTTCTTCTTCTTTTCTTCTTCCTTTGTGAATTTTATTCCTTTGAAAATATTGTTCATTGTTCCATATGAGTTCTCTAATTGTTGACTATATACTGAATCCATACTTTAAATTGTGTTCGTAGAAGTGCTATAGTTCTAAATGCTGCATTAAGGTCTCTACTATAAGTCCTGAGAGAGCTGTTCCCATGGTATTCCTCTGATCTGTTGTTCATTTGACCATCAATTAAAAATAAATAGTCAGATAGAGATTGATGAGGTCCAATGGTTATGGGTATTTTGGTATATTTGATTAGGTCAGGTTTGTGCTGTGTAATATTGTTGCCATGGTTTCTTTGACTAGTTCTATGTATATGGATTTAAAGAACGTGATTATAACATAATCTTATTTTCTTCTATTGTTAAATCTTTATTGAAAGCACTGTAGTGGCCATTTGATAGTATATTCATTTTTCTCTGCATTTCCAATCATTTTGTAAGTTCTTTGCCAATGTTGTATGTTGGGTTAATGATACAGTTGGTTAATGATACAGTTGGATGAAGAAGCATGTCAGAATTGTGTGTTTTGGGATGTCCATAGAGATGTGGATAGATGGGTCCACTGTTTGTCAACCACTGCTGTTCTTGGTTTATGTTTTGATCTTTCTTGATTAGGTTGTAAGGTTGTCTAGTTTCTGTATTTGGTTGGTGACCACTGAGATATAGATGTCTTTGTCTTCCAGTGACTTTTTGTATGTATTGTGGTTTGGCCTTTGTCTGCCAAATTCTTCTGGTCTGATTGTTTGCCTCATATTTTCTTGGGTCTCTGTAGCAAGTCCTGTAGTTTTAAATGCTACTCCCAAAGCTGCCAAGAATTCTAAATGATTAGCATCATCTATGTTATAGTTGAGGCCTTTCTGGGAGAAAATATGTTGTGTGGTGGATAATGGGAAGCTGAATATATTGACTATCCATTTGGGTTTAATTACTCCTTTGTTTGAACAATTTGGTTTGGAGATTTGTTTTCCTTTTTTAGCTTGTCTTAGAGATGTAGTCTTGAATATGGCTGTCAGCATTTTTTGTGTCTTCTGAGGTCATAGTTTCTTCCAATTTTTCCTTGAGGTTATGCTAGGATTTGTTTAGTTTGATAGTTGTTTAATCAGACAAATACAGGCAGAGCAAACTACTGCATATAAACAGAGAGAAAACCCTATTCCTTGTATTGAAAATGTTACCTAGTCAGGTGAAAAAATTTCTGCAAGAAAACCAGAAAGCTCAGAGAGGCACCAAGAACTCCAAAGTTCAACACTGAGCTTCATATAGTTTCTTCTATCTATATAAATCAACCAAATCATAATGTGTTTTTTTTACATTCCTCAATAGTTCTAGAAAATGTTCATGGGGGTGGGATTATCTCTGTTATTAATATAAAAGTTTCAGTAGAAAGGAAATATTTGAAGACAAGTGTGCAAAGCATCAGCAATAATAATTAGTGACAGAAAAATCTATAAATTCAGCCAAGTCTGTTCATTAAAAGCAAGAAAAGAATACCAATTTCTTATTATATTCATTGCTGAAGTCATTTAGACAAGATCAAAGCCTGAAGAAAGAAAAACCTATATTAAAGGCTTTACTGACAGCAATTCATTAAAAAACATAAATTAGCACTCCAGTTCACCTCCTCTATTTTATATACACTATTGATTTTCATCGGATAATAAAGAAAAAACTCACTGTCTCATAAAAATCAATTGTCAGAGATTATTCATATGTTTCATATGATCACACTTAATTGTTGCTAAATAAGGGCAGCTTCTTATGCTACCTTGAATCTATCAATTTCCAACTATAAGAGATCATAGCAGACATACTAGGTGGATTACTACAGACATACTACTAGGATTTACAACAGTATCCTAATTCAGATATCACACATTCTGAGATTTTACATTTTAAGGATATTAAGGAGGTAGAGACAAATACTGTATCCCGCCTCTCTTAATTACCTGACATATATGTGGAAACTATTTGTAACAAAACATCAGCAAATGTTTTCAGTCATCCAGGTAGAGTTGTCTGGATAACTGAAGCACGGCAATTGTACTTATTTTTTTTGTTGGGTTGAGAAGTTTTGCTGCTTATCCTAGCAGCTTCCTCAATCAGGTTCATTGAGATATTGCTGCACATTTTGAGGAAGAAACCCTGAGTCTGGTACAAGAGGTTGGTGCAGGAGGAAAACATTCCAATGACTCTCTACCAGTTTGATCTAGCTGAGGAAGCTGCTTAGATGAGCAGCAAAACATTTCAAACCAATAAGAAAATAGCTCCACTTTCCAGCAACCAGGCCATGCAAACAAGCGAATTCCCATCTGCAATACGGAAGCAGCACATAAAACCATGGCCTTTCTAGTCTGTGGAAAAACTTTTCTCCACAAAAGAGATCACTGGTGCCCAAAAGGTTGAGGGCCACTGCCCTGGAGCATTTGATCCAGGAGAGAAGGAGGGAGGGAGGGAGGGAGGGAGGGACAACAAGTCTATCTTTCAGCCTCTATCCCCCTCCCCCGCCCTCTCATTTTGTAAGCATTTTTGTTATGTTAAAGAAATAAAATCATTTTATTTTATATACCATTCATTCAAACTGTAAGAAACTAATTAAATGGATTGAGACATGGAACTTCTGCAGACTTTTAATTCTTCTACCAGATATTCATTTTAGGTGATAGTGAAAGATTTATGCTGGAACTTTAAACTGAAAAATATTTGTATAATAGCACAGAAAAAAAACACCTAAATCAACCAATAGGGAATATACTATTTCATATCTATCAGCTCAGAACAACAGATGAGATCTAATAAATATAACCAATAGACAGCAGGGACAGATAAAGAATCACAAAGAGAATAAAAGCATTGCAGCAATTCAATCTCTACCTCCCACTCCAGCACAATACAACTCCAGTAATATTAAGTCTTGTCTACTGTTTCTTTTCAACAAGGAGATTTTTCTTGGATTGAAGCTATAGTAATTTCTTGTAATGGATAGTGTTTAACTAAAGTGTGCTTTGTCTGACTGATAGGAAAGTTTTGAATAATATTCTTTCTCACTGATTGAAATATATGCATACAAACAGTATGTACATACCAATCATACAATTTCCTTTTAAGATGTACAGTATTATTAAAAGCACAGAAAAACAGCAAGCACTATATGCTAAAGGCATGCTATGACAAAAGTAAGGGTAAATATAGATAAATTTAATTAACTCCAAGATAATTTCTATACTTTTTATAACTTTCTGTTTTTAAAACTCAACCTTATTTTTAATACACCCATATTTTGTTCCTTATTCATTCATTTATTTTAAAAGACTTATATAGCTGCTCATTTTGTAACAAAAACTCAAAGTGATAGACAGCCAACAAACAACAGAAACCCCCAAACCGTAAAACAAAAATCAATAACAATTTAAGTTATCTTGGGGTTTCACTTACCAATATATCCACCTGCCATCTTGTTGACCCCAACATTTACAGGTGCTCTTCAATTTACAATCACAATTGGAATCAGAATTTTCATTGTAATTTATTGGGGTCAAGTCAAGTGGGGCCCAATTTTATGACATTTTACAGGGGTCATTAAGTGAATCACCACAGTCATTGAATGAATTATGTGATTGTTAAGTGAATCTAGCTTCCCCAATGGGTTTTTTTCTATAAATTGGCAAAACAACCTTGCAAATTGTGAACTCAGGATTCTGCAACCAATTATAAATATTACCTGGTTGCCAAGGACCCACATTAGAATCACATGACCAGGGGATGGTGTGATGGTCATAAGTGTGAGTACAGGTTTATAGACTACCTATATAATAAGAACTAAACCTTCAAGGCTTTACAGAAGGCAAATAGTTGATAACTTCTGTATCTTAATAAGAAAGATTATTTACTAAAATAATATTTGATTTTTTTTTTACTTTCTGAAAATATAAATTTTCTATGCCAATTTTGTTGTTGTTATTATTGCTCTTGTAACACAAGCTGAGCAGCTGTTCAAAACCTTTCATTCTATACATCTGTTAGGCATAAGAAAGAGGACCTTTTTCTGACAGAAAGCCTATGTACAGATAAATATTTAAACATGGAGATAAATATTTAAATTTACTTCCATACTTTTAATGGAAAAATTGCTTTTTTAATTTAAAACAAGATGTATATTCTAGTTTCACTCATTTATAAACTATTAATGTTTTAATTTGCATTCTCATCAGAAGAACAGGAGACAAATTACTACTTTTTTCCAGACTTTGAAATGTTCCTTAATTAAGTACTGCTTATCATTGCATTACGTGTTATCTAAGTTGGAGGTACAAAACCAGTGGCAGTGACTCAGGTCCTCATGTCTTACTTAATACAATTTGGTGGTATGGATAAGAAAATAAACAATTTACATTTGGTCCTATTTTTCTCAACCTTGGCAACTTTGAAACATGCAAACTCTGTCTCTCATGGCTAGGGAATTCTAGGAGTTGAAGTCCACATGTCTTAAAGTTGTCAAGGTTGAGAAACACTACTCTATTCTCGCTTTGTCCCAAGCAGTATTTCTTAAAAGAATGGCCCTAAGACCAAATGTGTTATGCTTTGGAGGAAACACCACTTGAAGCATCCATACTTCAAGAAAAATGGAAACTACATTTTACCTTCCATCATCTGATCTAGAACAGCGGTCACCAACTGGTGAGCTGTGGCTCATTGATGGGCTGTGAGAAAATTTTGGTGGGCCGCAGAGAAATCTCACCGCCAGAGCACCCCCCCCAAAGCAATTAATCCAGGTTGCACAGAAACACAAGACTGTGCCACCCACATGGTCCACGGGAACCCTCCCCGCCCATTCACTCCTTACCTGGCAAACTTGCCTACTATATTGCTATTTTTCCTTTTTCTGACCATCATTTGTTCTGCTGTGCTGGGAGATTTAGATTAGCTAGGAAGCAGGAAATGGTTGGATTTCTTGCTTTCTAGCTAGTCGTTAGATCTTCGGCTCTGCTTTTAAGCACAGCCGAACCTCCCTTAGGACTGAAGGTTCTATTATTCAGTACAGACTCACAGCAAGTAAATTTGAGAGACTGAGCTAGCCGATGGCAGATAATAGATCACTGAATGATTCTGTGAGCAACTCAATCTGCCTGCCTGCTTTGCCTAATTTTGGGTAAAAGTTGCTCTTTTTTTATAAAAAAAAGTTCAATATTTATATAAATATTTATAATATTTACATACAACCCATGCCCAGCCAGTCACATGACCACCAAGCCACACCCACAAATTAGGCCACACCCACAGAACAGGTTAGTGGTCCCTGGGATTTGAAATTATGAGTTTGGTGGTCCCTGAGGTCCAAAAGGTTGGTGACCCTTGCTTTTGAATTCCCTGCAAGATCCCAGGGAAAATTGTAGGGGGTGCAGCCCAAGAATCAAGTTAAAGAAAGAGCAGAAATACTGTAGATAGCAAATTTTGACCACTATATCCAATAAAGCCTTGGCAGTAGCTTAAACAATAAGAATTTATAGTTAGGGTCACAATTTACAAACTATAATGTGATTTGCATGCATCCATTATTGCATAGTATGCTGTGAGAATCAGACTTTATGGATAGTTTAAAAAGCCATAGTTTAAAAAATCCTAGCTCAGTGTCATGTGTAGACAAAACCATATTTTAATATTGTATGATAGTGTTTTGAACCTTGGCCATTTTAAGATGAGTAGACTTCATCTCTCAGAGGCTGAAAGGTTGAAATGGAAAATCCTGAGTCACACTGTTATATGAACATTGCATTATTTGTTGACTAATTCTCTGGTTGCATTTAAGTACTATTGTTTATGCAAACTCATATCCCAAAATGAAACTGATAAGCCATCATTTATCTGACTTCATTCATCTATTCCTTTATTAGTTCATTCTAGTCCATGGGTGCCAAACTTGCGGTATCACATTGCCGTCATTGCCGTTTGTCCCCTTCATAGAGTTGGGGGAGGTGTGGCCTGTACATGACACATCCGGCCCATGGGCGCTAGTTTGATACCCCTGTTCTAGACTCATAGCTTTTGTTTTTAATCAGTGAATGTCCTCCAGTCATCAGCTTATTATTCTTCTCGCTACACATTTTACCACAACACTGAAATATCAGACAAATGAGGCTTGGGTTTCTATAATGGAAATTGCATATTCATAGTATCTCTAAATCGGTTGAATAGAGTGTTATTAATTAATCAATAAAATAACCTCAGTTTCATTTCTGATTTGAAATAAGAATTTTGTCTGGTTAAGGTAATAAGCTACTTGACCTCACTAAGTAGATTTGTATTGTGCCTCAGTTTTCTGCTAACTCAAAACCATGAAAGCAGATTTTCCCTTGGTGGTGTTAATTCACTTGCATTGTCAATATCACTTGGAGCTGAATGAACCTGAAACTCCTGGGATATTTCTGTAAAGGGAAAGTATCCTTCAGAAAGTTGAATTATATCTGTGGGACTCCATTACTTCTCCAACTTACCTACCAGATGGCTGCTCTGTTTTATTATGGATTATCTCTTAATTGAAACATCAAAACACTTCAAAGGAATACATAATGGTACCTATGCTCCAGAGCTATAAGCCATATGCTTAATTCTATGGTACAGTACTAATGTTTTCTGTTGCTTTCTTCTGTTACCATTGTTACATTCTGAAAAAGCTAATAAAGTAGAGGTTTTTTCAGACAAAATTCCTAGCATTTAGAAAGTTAATACTTCAACTTATTGGCAGAGCACAATATTTTTATGTAATTTTATTTTTTTTAATCAAAGAACAAACAGCATATGTTCTTCATTGTCCAGAGGCTATTGCTGCATAAAAATCACACTCATAGCAAAAACATGGGCCTTCTGTGTTTATAGTCCTACATGATGAGATGCCTTATTTTCTCTTTATTTATGAATGCAGGGAAGGTAGAGCTAGGCAATCACCTCTATTCACTTTCCACATAAAAGCTAAAAGAACTTTTTAAACCGTTTAAACTCACAAACAACCAAAGCAAAAGCAGATTAACTGAATTCAGTGCACACTATATTTGTTTGTTTTCTTGCTTGCTTTTACCCCCATCTATCTGCAGTATTGTAACCCCTAAAATGGTAAAGGAATTTGTGTCTCTTCCCTTTCCCTCACTAACATTTTCATTGGGGTTAGGATGGGACAAGAAAGGCTTCTGTGGGCCAGTACACCACAGGGTTGCGCGTTGAGTCCCTGACTCTATATTCTCTATGTGCATGACTGAATTCCCACTCATGCTAGTAATACTATTGCTAAATTTGCAGATGATACAACAGTGGTGGGACTCATCTCTGGGGTGGGGGATGAGTCTGCCTACCGAGATAAGGTGGATCGGTTGCTTTCATGGTGGGGAGACAATAACTTGGTCCTCAACACCAATAAGACCAAGTAGCTTATAGTGGATTATAGAAGGAACAGATCAGACATCCAGCCCTTGCTTATCAATGGAGACCGAGTGGAGCAAGTGGCCAGTTTTAAGTTCTGGGTGTTACCATAAAAGAGGACCTGACCTCACATTGCAGCACTGGTCAAAAGGGCCCAGCAGAGATTATACTACCTGAAACTTCTCAGAAAACAACAACTGGATGAAAAACTGCTGGTGACCTTCTACCGCTGCACCATAGAGAGCATTTTAACATACTGCACCTCTGTATGGTTTGCCAATTGCACAGTGGCAGATAGGAAAGCACTCCAGAGGGTTAACGTCATAGCCCCGAAGATTATTGCTTGCCCTCTCCCCTCTTTGGAAGAGCTTTATAGCTCCTGCTGCCTTAAGAAAGTTCAAAACATTCTCAAAGATCCATCTCATCCTGGGAACCCTTTTTTTGAACTAATACCATCTGGCAGATGGTACAGAATATTAAAAACAAGCACAAATAGGGTGAAGAACAGCTTTTATCCCAGGGCAGTAGCTCTTTTGAATTTTGCTGTATAGTGCAGTATTGGTGCAGTGTTGGGGGTTTTTCGTTCAATGTGTGGAGGGTGAAGTATGTGTGTTTGTGTTTATTTTCGTGGTCCTTATGTGCACTGAAGATGGTGTTTGATTTCATTGTACGAGGTACAATTACAATAAAGTAAACTAAACTAAACTAAACTAAAACAACAGCGCTCCCACTTTGCATGCTTAAGTCAGGGAGGGGGGACCCAATATTACTCTATATTCATTTATTGGTGCCAATTAATTAACAATAAGAGTCAGCAATAAGAGACAAATCTTTACACAAAATTAAAACCTAATTTCTTTTATTATTTCTTTTAGTCACAGTTGCTAATGCTAAATTGGATTGTTCCAATTATTCAATTGTGAGAAACAGAAAGAAGAATGTATGCCTTTCTGTGATTCTGTGTTATACATATACTCCTATTCAAATTATTGTATCTCTCTTTAATTATATTTTTGTAGATGCTTATTTGAGTGTGGAATTTTACTGCCACCCGCTGTCAATTATTCAAATGCTTATAGAATTTATGCCTTAACTAAGCAGTATATTCAAGAATATGTGGGGTGTGTCCTTTTTTTCTCTCTCACTCCTCCTTCCACAGCAAAGCAAAGAATTTTTTAGAATAACAATTAGAAACTTGGCACCTGTAATGTGTCAGAGCTGCTATGTTATAATTCAAAGAATGTGTCTGAGTCAAACCATGTCTTTCTTTTTCTTCTTTTGTATTTGCAGTAGTTGAAAAGCTATTGTCTCTGCATTTTGATGCCTCTGCTAATAAATGTGCCTGTAACCAAATATCTTTAATCAAGATTCTGTGTAAGACCTCTGTAAACTTGGGGCTCTTGTTCTTGGCTTATTCAAGAACAAGAAACCAGTGACTCCTTGAAAATCTAGCCTTAGAAATAATCAAATAATTGTTAAATCCTCTCTTCTTGCTGTTGTTTCTTTGGATTTTTATCACATGATGAAAGTGGGTTTTTTCATCTTGAGGAAAGCAACATTGTTATCTAATAGGACTTTTTGTCATGTGGATTGCTCTTGCCTATATACTGATGTTGATTTTTCATACCAAAAAGATGCATCAAACCTTAATGTTTTGTTCTACATCTTTTGTTGTTCTGTTTAATTAGAAACAGTGGACATTGGGACAGAACAGGTTTCACTGAGACTATTGTACTTCCAGGAGAGAAAAATTCTGCAAACAAGGACAGCTAATAGAAGTTTGACAGGAGAGTTCAGTGAAGGAGTTGAAAGGGTAGGTCTCTAATGAATCACCTCACTAAGTTGACAGTATATCCTTGTATTCTGTCTGGTAATAATTTGTTATATATTTCCAGCAAGAACAAGTATACAGCAATGCTAGAAGAAGAAAATGTAAGAGGATTGCAGGAACAAGCAGCCACACTTCAGTTTTATGAAGATTCATTAGAAGGCTACAACAGAGGCTGACAGAAGCAGCAGTTCTCTACAAGAGAAACATATAAAGAGCAAAGCCAGCAAAGGAGAATGATAACAAAAAATATTTTGTTGAAAACTTGGAAATCACTTTCTGGCTTGTGCTGGAGGGGGAGGCAGTGTGTTTCAGGCTCTGAGTCTCTTAGGAAGATGTGAGATTGCAGTGAACAGAAGACAAGAAGGTTAAGAACTGGGGGAATGCAAATATAACTTGAAAGAGGTCACAAATAAAATAAGTGGAAAAAAAATAACTAAACTGGGGTTGGATAAACCATTTAATTAAAAAATCAGAATGAATATTAACTCATAAAGATTATGAACCATTGTCCTTATGTTAATACTCAGAAGAAGGAAAATAAGCAAGCTGAGCTTGAATTCATATTATAGGACAGTAAAATGATGTCCTAGATATAACTGAGATCTGGTGGGATTATTCATATAATTGGAATAAGTGAACCTAAGGATACAATATTTTTGAAACAAAACCATAACCAAAAGGACTAAAAAAATAGGACTAATATTATATGTTTCAAAGTATCCACATAAGCACAGAAATGCAAGGGAAATCATTCTGCCATTATTCTTGAAAGTCTCTGAGATAGCAATTTTATCTCAGAGGCTTTCTTAAGAAGAAATAAACTTTCACCATTGTTGGCATCTGCTGCTGACCATTAATAAAGAAGAAAGCAAATTGTTGATATTTCAAAAAAAAAAATTAAGTAGTAACAGTGATTATCTTGACATCTTTGTGGGAACAATCTCGGTCAAAAATGGAAATCTCAGTAAATTCCTGGCCTTTGATGCTGACAACTTCATCGTTCCATGTATCAGAAAGATGGAGTACTGACAGGACAGTAGTACATCTTCAAAGGATCTCTTTTTCAGATTTTAACAACTGGACAATCTCATAAAGAGAAGACATTCTGCTAACACTAAGGTGGAAGCTAAATTCCCACACTAATACAGAAAATGATTCTTTAGCTGTGAAGAAGTTATCTGCAAATGTCAGATGAAATCCAGCCCTGTGTTGTAAGTCAAAGTATAGCATATAGAAATGGAGGTAGCTATTTCTTTCCTCACTTCACTTTTGATGCTGTCTCCTCCATACACAGATTTCCTATTATTACGATGAAGGGTGCTCCACAAATCATTGTCATGTGAGCCCATTTTTGCATACAGATAGTCATGAGCAATTAAGGTACAGGGACTAAGGCAAAGACTAAAAAGTAAACTTGTGACAAAAGCTAAGGCAAATATAAGATTAGAAAAAAGCTAACCTCAATCCCTGATCTATCCAGGTATTATAGTATCAATAACAAGAGTAGATGTGTTAGAACTGCAAAGTGCATTGAGAAACACCTCCCCCAAAAAACCATTATTATTAGCAATAATTAGGTACTCTTTCTATGAACATGTCAAAAAGCCACTTCCAGAATGTTAGTATGCACACAGGGATACCCCATCATGTGTCCTCTACTAAAGTTAGCTATTTTGTTCAATATCCCCTGTACGATGTAGCAATGCCACTCCCTGCCTGAATGTGTCCTATGTGTTGCTGCCAATTCTGCCATCTTAGTTTTAAGCCATGTGATCCTAGATTAAGGGTGTCAAACTCGTGGCATCACATTGTTGTCACATGATGTATCACGACTTTTTCCCCCTTCGTGGAACCAGGAATGGGCATGGCCAGCATGTGACACATCCGGCCCACGGGCCACGAGTTTGACACCCCTGTCTTAGATAGTCCACCATAATATTCCCTTCCTGAATGATGCAGTGAAGACCTATCAACTTCGTTACCACATAATCACTTTCTCCTGTTGTGATGAGATGTGTGGTGAATAGCTTTATGCAGAGTTTACTATGCATTAGCCACAGGAATCAACTATCCCAGAGGTTTTGTAAAAGAACATGCTAACATAAATCATAGATAACAATCATATCAGATGAGGACTGATATAATTAGAAGAATTATATTTGTAAGAGATATCTCTCTTTTATTCATATAATCTTTGCTCTTCCAGCATAAGCCATATTATGTACAAATAGCTTCTTATGTTAACCATTTTCTTCCTGTGATGTTCATTTTCCCTATTTATTCTAGTTTGCTTTTTATAACTTAATAATGAAAAAACCCTGTGGGAATAGGAGTCAATAGTTAGGCACAGTTGTTTCATCTTCTCAAATTGGCCTTTATTGATTCTCACTTAGAAAGTCAGAAAAGATCACAGGTAGGTGTTTAGTGAGCTTTTCATCATCAAATCCATTAGCACTAAACTCTGGCTACTACTAATGAATCACTAGCATGGCATTATAACCAGTCAGAATGATGACAGAAGCTATACTTCAATATCATGGAGAAGATTTCCAACTCAAGTTGCACTGAAAAAGTGAAATCCCAGCCAGTTGTGTGGAGCTTCCCAGGAGCTATTCTAGGAGATTGTGCTCCAGCACTTACAGCATGACCAGTATGTGCCAAGTGAATTAAATTATTTCCCCTTCCCTTTACAAAAAGCCTTTGAATTCATCTTAAATACGTGAAAAGCCTACATTTCCCAATAAATGTCATACCTTGAATAATTTTAGTCTAATCACCTTCTAAAGATTTTGCTCTGCTTGAATAATGAAAAAAAGTGATATAAAAATGGTATGAAACTAGTATGCCCCAGGACATGTTGCATTAAGTGTAATTACATGTGCTTCAGCAGCTGCAGCAATGTGCTGTGAGAAAAACTTTTAAGGTGACATAAGTTAATTGCACAAGTTCTAACAGAAGAAAACAGAGTGGGGTGGAGAAGGAAGGGAGGAAGGAAGTTGGTTGGTCTTAATTTTTCAAGCTGGAGAATGTAAAAATCCTCTAAAAGTAGTAAATAGGGAACACATTTTATAATCAAGAAGGAATAGAGACTGTTATCTTTCTCTAGGCATAAAGTAACTTCCTTACCATGAGAGAAAACATCTCATGCACAGCAGTCTTATGATGTATCAGCATATAAAATAGGGCAACCATCTGTAAGATAAATCATGGTATTTCTTTAGTGATATTGATCAACATGGTATTACTCAGAGGGAGGGAGAAAGGAAAAGTAATCTTCAGTCTCTAGCATTAATGACAGCATCATAGATTTATAATCAGTGGGCTTCAGAAGAAATCTCAGATTCTGTTATCTTTTCCCTGTGGAATATGCAAAACTGTGAAAAAGACTTTTGCACTGACATTTCTTTAATGAATACAATGCTCTCTGCCTCAAGCAGTGTGAGGACTATAAGAAGAGAAGACAGCTTGTCTGGAGCTACTCTCTCTCTATAGCTAAGCTTTTAGATGGTATATTCTTATAACAAAAAGTTGGAAAAGAATAATTAAACTCTCAAAAATGTATCTGCAACACATGCATGTACATGCACATTTTTGGAAAAAGGGAATGTGACATGGACATATTGGTTTTAAGAAAGACAAATAAAAGTATATTTCTTTTTAACCAACTTAAATTTAATTTCTCTGAAGAGAAATTGTCCTTATTTGTAAGCAGAATATTTTTTTAAAAAGACAACACTAGTGCTTTAAAAGGTGACACTAGTTCACCTGCAAATGTTATACTTTTCTGAATAAATGTGGCTTGCTGAAAAAATGCTGAAAAAAGACATTCTGACCAGGATTACTCAAGTTAGGTTAGAAAGGTGAAAATAATGAGAGTATCTACTCAACAAAACAAATACAGATCAATCATGATGATGCAAAGGACACAAGGACCATACACAAGCCCAAGGACACAGAGTTCCCAGAAGGTCCCTGTGAAACAGGTAAATATTTTCATTGTAAATGTTTGTAGCTAGGAACCCATTGGTTAAATGATTATGTGCCATCAGGTGGTGTTAACTGTTAGCATATTTTTTTCTCCATGACAATCTGTTCCTAATCTAGTTTTTTAGGTCTTCCAATGGCACACACATTGTCACTGTAACTGAGTCCAATTTCCTTACTTATTGTCTCCTATTTCCTTCCACCTTTTCCAACATTACAGCCTTCTGTCAAGAACTTGGTTTTTGCATAATTGCTTTCTTGGCAGTCCATAATATTCTCAGGAGTTGTTTTTTCAACATCAAAGTACAAAAGTATCAATATTCTGCTTCTTCAAAGTCCAACTTTCATTTCCATAAAGCATCCCAGAAAATATAAGCTTGCATGATTTGTGTAAAGCCATATTACTTTCGAAAGATCCTGCAACATCAGAATCAAAAGCTTCCCGATTGAAGACCTTTATATGCAATATCTGATTGCCCACAGCACCAACATAATTAATACGTGAAGAGATTGTCAAAATAAAAAGTATATGTAGTATATTATATAGGTATGGAGCAGTGACCAGATAAAATATAATTCTAAATCAGAAAGAACAGCAGATGATTACTACTTTATCTTGATTAAACTTTGGATATTTAATGAATGTTAATGAAATTATAAACATAATGAATTGAACCAGCATGAAATCTACAGAAACAATCTCCTGAAATCTATATTCAATGTTCATGAAAGCAGAAATCTTTCTTTCTTGAGGGTCATCTCTGGTCAGCCATCATTGAAGTCTTGATTATTATCAAGCATATTTTCCTCTTTTGGGGGGAGGGGAAACTTCATTCAGTGATTCAAAATGAATTCACACACATATCAGGAGATGTGATTTTTTTTTTCAACCTTTTTCCCAACTTTGGGAAGGAATGAGATTGTAATTTCCTTTCTTTTCCTAACTTTTTTTTAAATATCCTACAATGTTGTTCCTTTTCTCATGGTACTGCCAACGTTTGTGCTGACCTAACACATTAATAGAAATGTATTTAGTCAAGAATCTACAAGATCCTGAATTTCATCCACATGTCCTTTTTTCATGATCAGGACTTTATTTCTATATGCATTGTTATTTACAAAGAAGGACATTATTTTTACTGATTTTCATCAGAGCTGTTTAGCCAAACACACAGTACACATGTGCATGCACACAAAAGAAAGGGAGATTTGACAGAAATCACCTTCCCCATCTTTCATTAGGTCAAAAGCCCTGTGAGAATGAAAAAATACCTTCTAAATGTAATCCATTGTCAACTTTTTATAAATATGTTACTCACATCATCTTATTAGAAAATTAATAATAACACAGCAGCAAATTTCCTTGCAGGCATTCAGGATGAGGGGGAGAGAAAATTATTCTGAAAATTCATTTCAGATTTCTCCTTTTATTGCTTATCAAGGGACATTATAGAATCTTGTTACCTCAATAGAAAAGAACAATATTTTATAAAAAGAAAATGGAAATATTTCTGTGTTGATTCATTCAGAAAAAAATCTACTGACTGCATTTAGATATTTACATACCTTTGTATGGGAAATTCTTAATAATCTGTCATTCTCAATAGGATGTACTGGTTACTTCTTCTCTAACACTAATTCAGTCTCTGCTCTGATTCTGGCTTTAATTTAACCCTGGTTTCTCATTACAAAATATATTTATAGTAACATGGATAATCTGGTTTCTTGATTAGTGTACACAGGAGCTAGTAAACACAGCTGTTCATAAAGGTACAATTCATCTCATTTCATCTTAATTGATTTTCCAAGTCCCCTTTTATTTGTATAGCTCAGCAAAGTCTTTAATTTCAAATGTTTCAAAGTGGGAGATCAGAAGATATTTGTTTGTAGTATATTGCTCAGTCATTCAATTTTTACAAGTGAAATACTAGAAATGTTAAATAGGGCATATGGCATAAAAGATATTATAAAATAATCTTCAGAATAACCAAGTAAATAGGTCCTATGCCTTTTGTTTTAAATCATTCACTGGGACTTAGAGACAAGGTTTAATTTAAACTAAGACATTCCTGGAAGATATCTGTAATTCCTTTATCCTAATTTCAAACTAAAATGGATAATTTGCAGTCATTCAGTGCAGCTCTACATGTGAGTTCTGGCTTCTAACATAAAGGAGGAGAGGGAACAATTAAAAAGTCAAGATTTTGGCTGTAGCAAAGCCCTACGCCTTTTGTTGCATTTTGTTGCATAATACATGTGGACAAGGGTGGGCTTTACTCATATGATCAGGGCCACCATCTTGATTTTTTAAAATCCCATTTACTCCACAAACCCTTCTACAACATAACTTATTAGTTTTGATCCTATTTGCTATGTGATGACAAAATATTATTTATACTCATTGCTACTAAAATATCCTGAGCCTGTTTATCTCTAATGAATACAACACTGACATTAAAATGTGACATGATGACAAACAGGTGGACAGGGTTGTAAAAATCTTGAAATATTTTTACTAAATAAGATGAGAAACCAAAGTGTGAATAACTAGAGCGAATACAGATAATCAAATAATGACCTAAGTCAGTGCTTCTTGTATGGCATATTTTCATCCATTTCTAAGTAGTGGAGAATTTTATAGAGTTATCAAATTGAGTTGTTCCAAGCTCCATAAACCAACCATGTCACAAAAATTGTGTCTGTAACCATATGTAAACTACAGCCACAAAAAAAAAAACTGCCAATAATATATTAAAGAAAATATAATTGTGATTGTTTATCTCAATTGGGTAATATTCTGGTTTCCCAGAATAGGATTTATGCAGTCAAATCACAAACCCCTAGCATACAACTTTTGAGGCAAAAATTCACCATTGTTGTCTTAGAACAGTTCTAGATTCTGCTCATAACTAACACATAACTAACTAACTTTAAAACAGGTGTGTCACAATGTAAATGTACACAATTTACTTTAGGTTTAAAACAATTTTTAAAATCACCTCAATTTCTTCCACTCTCTAGAGCAAACCCCATCCCTACTTTTGCTGTGGCTAATATACTAAAATTTTGCTTAAAATATTTTCCCTGAATTTAAGATGTCTACAAAATCTGAGAGAGAGAGATTCTCGCCATTTTGAAAGGATGCTGATGTTTTAATCAAAACAATTACAAAAAGATTGCTGGTAGAATTGTTAACACAGACTTAATGATTTTTTAACAAAGACTAAACTTTTCAGTAAAAGTGTCTGCCATGAAAATATTGGCCTTTAACAGACACAACTGCTTTTAGTAAATGTTTCCATTGCTTTTTTTCCCCTTCTATGCCCCATTCATTCCCACTGATCATCTATAAAAGCTCCCACAATTTTTTACCCAATCTTTGTCCTAAATACTGGTCAACTTATTTCTTTTTTTTTAATTTAGCCAATTGTACTCTACCAAATGACATGGCACTGCTACATATGATCCAAAACTTTAATTTATTTCAGGTTTTCTCAATTTGGTATCTTTGGTGGGCAATATTTACTGGAAATTCTGGAAGAATTTTATTTTGTTTGGTTTTCTCAAACATACACTTGCACCATAGCTATAACTCCAAAAATAGTTGGCTCGGAATTATGTAAAGCTTAATAAACCAATAATAAACCAATAGATTTAAAACTGATAGGACAGTTTAAATTATAAAATGGAATTAAAAAAAGAAAAGTGTAAATATATTTCATAAATAATTTCAATCTGATTTTTTTCTGGGAATTCTGGTACTTGCACTCCTAACACATCTGGAATGGATCAGATAACTTAGGTTATAAGTTACTAAAATAAAGTTTAGCAATTATAACAGTATTATTGTTTAGGGCTGCTTAGTGAACTTTGGAGGACCTTTGCCAAGCAATAGATTCCTTTGTAACTTATGTCAAGCATTTAAAAGGGATGGCTTATATGAGATAACATGATTCTAATGACCCATAACAACTGGAGAAAAAGTAAAAGCAGAATCTCATAGGCCACACTGAGGGAGGGAAAGATGATATGAGGATATGTTTGTAGATCTAAAAAAAAAAAAATCCCAGGATAATAGCATTTCTCCCAGTTCTCTTATTACTGACATAATAAATATAGACCAATCTGACTTTGCTTGTGCAAAAATGCCAGCATGTACATCCTAAATAAAGCCTGCTTTGTAACCTATCTCAAGAGTTACCTTAAGATGTTACAGGAAAGAGTAAGGGGACAAAGGGTTGCTAGTGAAAAAGTAGAGGCAAGGAACTAATTCCTCTCATTGACTGTTTTGGAAACAAAGTGAACATGTGAATGTAACATCCAAGGCAAGTAGAAATTAATTTAGGGGTACCATTCCTTTGTCTCCAAGTATCTATTAAAGCCAGATTATCCAACAAATGAAAAAAAAAAGAGTTTGATAATTTCCTAAACTTCATTTAACTTTCTTTTCAAGTTCTACCAACTACTGATTTCATGTAGAGATCTGTGAAAACATCCTAGTATAGATTGATCTTAATTGTGTTATCTGTGTAAATGTTCCATTTATTTTATTTGATACAATTTTGGCATATTTTGCTTTGTTTGTATTTGTGCTTGGCTTTAAACATTTACTGCTGTTGTTGTTCCATCATGCCATAGATGGAGATCTGATTCTGGGTTACAAGGTCAAAGTAGCAAGAATTAATGGGAAGAAATTAACTTAGCATAATGGTATTTACTCACATCAGCCACATAGATCAAATGATACACAATAATGCAAGATACAAAACAGAAGGATACAAATTGAAGATATCTTCAGCAGCATTATTTCTTTTTGCTATAATTATTAGAAATCTGCCAATATCCTTCTAACCAACAAATTACAATTCAGTAATTATGGATATAACAATCATTCCTAGTTATTATGAAGGCTATTATTGTTGTTATTGTTAATTTGATTTGGAGACCAGTTAACTCCTCTGAGATTCTGGGTGGCTTACAATTACAAATTCAATTTGCTTCTGTAGTATAAAGCTCTAAATCAACTATTAGAATTAATACAGCTCAAAACTATATTTCTATTGCCTGATTGCAAAACAGTTTTCAACAGTAGTTCCTCTATCCCTGTAGCTATAGTAGAAATGGCACCCACCATCACAATATATTGATTTTCTTACTTGTCAACACAAACATACACATATTCTTTTGGAACGAAAGACCAAAGGGCATAATGTGGAATGGTATATTAGATGGCAGGAGCTCAATTTTAAATAGAACTAAAACATGATTTACGGTGGTTTTATGTTTCCCTAAAGTCTATAAATGAAAGATCTGGGAACTAGCTTTACATATTAATGCTTGTGTTATAGCTTTGAGACACTGGGTAACATAGATCCATGCTGGACTTTGTTCTTGTTGCTGTTAATCTCACTCTGCAGTTGCCAAAGGGTAAGTATAGCACATGTATCATAGAAGTAATATTGAAGGCTTCTTGGTACAATTTGTAATTTTTAAAGAAAAGAAGCTTCTAAAGAGGAAAAACAGTGTTCATTCAAAAGCCTTGTGGGTATGCGCCATTCAGATAAGGGAGTCAGTGTAGGAATGAAATATGATGAGATCTCACTGGTCCAGGAGAGCATAACCTATGTGCAAGTTGTTTAACAGAGAAAATCTGTTGGGTTTTCCTTTCATAAAAATTTTAAAAAGATAAATAATCCATTGTGTGCCTGGACTTTAATCTGAGTGTTGTACCTATGTTTATCCAGTGAAATCTAATTGTTTATATCAAATACACAAGTTATTGTTCCTGGCCCATATGTGCTCCCACTCTAAAATTTAGGTGTGTAATTGTAATAATGCAATAGAATATTAAATATATTCAGAGCAACAGTACAGATCAGATCATATATTATTATAAGTGATATAACTGTTATTACAATTAAATCATTTATTCTTTATCTGCCAACAACTCTATCCTGATTTACTCCTTTATGAGTGAGCCATTAGCATGCCACTGAAATGTCAAGTGAGGCCCTCAGCCCAAAACAGATTGCTCTCCCAAAACAGTTTTTTCTTCACAATATTTATTTTATTTTATTTAGAAAGTTAAAATACAAGTTCAAAAAAATAGGAAAAAAGACATTTTACAAAACAAAACAAAAGTAGATAAAACATTTTAAAATGTGCATCACAACCCCCACCCCCCACCCCCGTTGAATATTGATAAATATATTGCAACTATCATATAATGCAAAGCAGGCCTACAATACAGAATGGAAACTAATGGTAATCTTTAAAAAAAATATATGTTAAGAGGCCCAGAAACTGCACAAAAGTTTTTCTAAAACTAACTCCCTTTTAAATTAAAAGTTTCATAAATTTTAGAAAATATTTAATTTGTCTTTACGACTTTCTTGTAGATTATCCTAAGTGATTATAAACTTTTAAAATGCTGATAGTAGTGAGATGTTTATTTGGCATCCTTGTTCGGACATTCAAAGAAATTGAAGCCTCAGAGGCCATTAAAGTGTCCAAACTAATCAAAAATCATAACAAATACTTTAACTGCATGTGTTTGAATACTATATTGTTATGCATGCAAACTCAAAACAATGTAGGAGCCAAGCTTTCCTATAGTTGTAAAAATGCAGGTAAATTCCTGAAAGATTTATTCCATTTCAAAAATCATCCATTGCTCAATAGATAAGTATACATTTATAGAATATACACTTATGTCGAAATCCAAAACTGAGGATTAACTTTGTCGTAATTGATACAACAATTATGTCCATGAAAGCTCTAATTGTATTGTGTTAGTAATATTTTTATATTATTATTTGTTTAATTAATGTATGCAACACCTGTTTGCCAACAACTGAGGGTGGTTCACAAAGTAGAACCACAGAAAATGTATCAATAAAACAATACAACAATAAAGATAAAGGAGCAAAAAGATGTCAAAACCGGACATTTCATTATTTCAAGCTAAAGCCAATAGATTATCAATTTTCTCTTCCCTGTTTCCAATAAATCTACTTCATAAATATCAACGCATACTACATCTTCAGAGCATATTATTTATGCAGTTCTGACAAAGTTAAAAGGTAACATTTCAAAATGTGATTAAAACCCACCTTTATTTTTCTTCCCTTTCTAAATGTCTCTACTCTGTTCTCATTCTTTTCTCTTTTAGCGGTATAGACTATTATGTTACCAAATAATTTTATTTCAAGGCATCCCAAATAGTTCACACATTGGTCTTTTTTTATTTGGAAAAAAGTCTATATATTTCACTTGTTTCTTTCTTTCTTTTTTTCTTTTTTCTTTTTTTTTTTTTGAAAATTTTATTTGGGTTTTCACAAAAAAAAATACAAATAAAACATCTTTTTTTGAAAATAGCATTGTCCCGGGTTACACTTCTTCATACAGACACAAACTCAATTTCATGCTCAGTTTTTATGTTCTATTCTATATCTTATTACTGTTTTACATTTTCTACATAGTTTTTCTCCTCTCTAAACTTTCTCAATTTCATTTTAATTATCTCATATCAATTCAAATCATTATATTTATACTTTTTCTGTCCTGTTTCAATTTCATATTTTCTTTTCGCATTAAACAAATTTTCTCCTGTTGTTACTAATTTGAGTATGACACCTTTATATATTTTAATTTTATCCATTCAACTCTTATTTAAGCTTCAATATATACCTTGAGGTTATAACATTCAATATAATACATAACTTCCAATCAAATTCTGCTTGGTACATTCTTTTCACCCATTATCTCTAAATAGGCCCTGTTTCTCCATATCTTGTTTCTGTCCTTTATAACTTATTTTCCTTTCCTTCTTCCCTCTCTTCTTCTCCCTCCCCTTTTTTACCCCCTTGTCTCTCTAGTTCTAATTCTCTCTTCTGTATTCCTCTCTTCTGTTGCTTTCTAATATTATACTTATTTTTCAAGTTATTATTCCTTTTCTTGGTTGTTTTTTCAAATCTTAAACTTTTCATTCTCTTTCCCCCCTTTCCTTTTTTCCCCCACATAAAATTACTTGTTTATTAAAGATGGCTTCTTATTTGTCCCAGCTATAAGTATTTTATTCATTTACAAACAAGATTATTATTTTTTTGCAAAAATTCAGGTTTCCCTTTAATTAGAGCATAAAATATATCAAAGCTTCCCAACTGTTCCCATTCTTAAGTATCCAAATTATATAATACCTCTCAATTTCCAAAATGTGTTTCCTGACTATATAATTAGAATAAAGTCCTCTAGCACAGGGATCCCCAACCTTTTCGGCGCCGCGACCCGGTTCCGACATCAGCTGGGCGCCGCGGCCCGGTACCGGCGTCAACTGGGCGCCGCCATCTTTTTTATGACCAAAAGGCGCTTCCGGTGACATCACCGGAGCGCGCTGTTCAGTCATAAAAGATGGCGGCGCGCCCTTCGCTTCTGGTGAGCTTTTCGGGTGAAATGGCTTTCTACCGGAAAAGCTCACGAGCGCTAAGCGCCGCCATCTTTTTATGACGAAACAGCGCTTCCGGTGAGCTTTTTCTACCCGGAAAAGCTCACCAGAAGCGCTTTTTACCCAAAAAAAGATGGCGGCGCCCAGCAACCAGCTATGACCCGGTGAAGGGTTGTTCCAGCGGCCCGTACGGATCCGCGGACCAGATTGGGGACCCCTGCTCTAGCAATTTCTACTGACATGAAATTGGTCAATCCACTTCAGCAAGATCTAGCTAATGCTTAGATGGAAACATACCGGAAATCCCAGGGCTGTATCTTCAATTGAAATTGAAAATTAACCACTAAAGAAGAAAAAAAGCAAATTTATTCCTTCATATTTATTAATTAATTTATCTAATTTATTTAAATTTTTAATTGCACTAATACATTTTTTCTTAGCTTTCTTCACTTTCTCTGGAATTTTTATTGCCATGCTCATCTTGGTGGTGCAGTGATTAGAATACAGTATTGCAGACAAATTCCACCCACAGCCAGGAGTTTGAGCCTGACTGGCTCAAAGTTGACTCAGCTGTCTATCCTTCCAAGGGCAGTAAAATGAGGACTCAGATTGTTGGAGCCAAATATGCTGACTCTAGTATAAACCACATAACGTGTGCTGTAAAGCACTATGGAGCTTTATATAAGTGCTATTGCTGTATTTGCTTAACAAGTATAAGAAGATATTTTATCTGTCTCCAAATCATTAGCCCTCTCCTTTTATTTACTACCTGTTTGTAATTACTATCTGATTCAGTTCTATTGTAGTTTTGTAACAAATTATTAATTTCCAAATAATGTTTATTTGCCTTTTATGCTCATCAGATGTATATCCTCACAACTTAAAATTAGATTCATGGTATCCCTACTTATTCTTAAGGATGTTTCATTTGTACTGTTTTCTTGAAAAAAAAAGTTCTTCAACCCTGGATTAGTCATTGCTTTCTGCTACATTCTAGCAGAGTATATAATTAAACTACCAATTCTAAGTAAGTGGAATAATATCCTCTAATTTAAATGTAATAATCCCTGGAGTGTGATGCAATATAAAAATGGCTACAATTTTGTTGCAGATTAGGAAAAGTTTTAGATATCTACATAAAGTCTATCCTACTATGAAATTTATATACAGTATATGGATAAAATAGATAAAATGGATATGCTTTTGTTGCAGGGTTCATAATAGTCCATGTGTCAAGCCTACCCCAGCCAGAGGGTAGGAAAGAAAGACCCTTGACTCCATTTGGTTTGAAGTGTTGGGTTATTTTACTAAAGTCAGGCTAGAACTAAATTTCCCCTGTAAAATTATACAAGTTTTTCCCCTCAAAGTCCTATGCCAGTCTAAGTATTTTGGGAACATTCAATGTTTGGAGCAATTAGCATCCCATTCCCAAGCATCTCCAATCTCTCAATGCCCTATCTATGGATTCATGGCTGTGTCTTAAATTTAGAAGCTTTATTGTGGCTAACCTTTTTGGGCTCCTGTGCAACCCCCCTCCCACACTCTTACCTGCACTGCACCTCACAGCTGATTTTTTGGCTGGTTTGAGGCCTTTTTCGGCCTTTCAGGTCAAATAATAGGCCCGTTTTGTCACTTCCAGTTTTACAAGAAGTGATGAAATGGGACTATTATTCGTCCTGAAAAGCCTTGCAGAGGCTTTTTTCAAGCCTCTGGGAGGCCAAAAAAAGGCCTCAAACCAGCCGAAAAATCAGCTGTGAGATGTGCACATGCGCAGTGAGGTAAATTTGCCTTCTACTCACGTGCCGGCACAAATGGCTCTGCGTGCCACTTGTAGCACACGTGCCATAGGTTCACCATCACGACTTTAATGCATCAATATTAAACTCCCCTCCTATTATAAAATTATCAATATTGCTTTTTTTCCTATTCATAATTTTTTACTTGAGTCTGATTAGGAACATATACAGATGCTGGAGTTGATGTTTTATTATCAAATTCCCCGTCTGTAAATATATACAGTATCTACGACTCCTTCCCCCATCTTTTAAAATCTTTTCAACCTTGAAATTTAGGCCAGTTTTAAAAAGAATGGCTACTCACTCTTGACTGCAAAAAAGTTTCATTTCATATCTGTCTTTCAACCTATTGTTATTGTATATGTTTCTTGTAACAGCAACATGAGGTTTAAATATTCTAACATAGTTAAGAATCGTTTTCCTCTTAATAGGATCTCTTTAATTATTTTCTATATGGTCTGTGGGGAGAGGTGACTTACTGAGATTCCTTCTCTCCTTGAACATCTAATAAGCACCCTATTTTAATTACAATAATTCTTTAGCCATTGTTTTACCTACATTATTGTTTGATATAGTTCTTTTCTTTTTCCCTTTTCTCTAAACCTGAAGGTTCAAAAAGAGTAAAACAGTCAATATAATTTCTGTTACTCCAGAGCTCAATGCTGCGTTCTTATCTAATCTTCCACTTGTATTGAGTCTGCTTTCCAAAGTTTCAAAGAAAAATCATAGATTCCTTCATCTCTTGTTAAACAGCTCTGCCAAGAAGCTCTGCATCTCAGTCAAACTGGTAACAATTTTTTGTTATGGCACAGAAATAATTAAAGAAAGGAAAGGAAATTTGTATCGAATCTCATTCTGCATAGGTTTTCTCTGAATGGTTTGAATGCCTTTCTTCGCAGTAATAGAGCTACACTGGTACCATGGAAAAACAATATTTTCTCATAGTCCCATTTAATCTCTAGTTCATTTGTTTTTCTTAGAATTTTGTCTGTTATATCTGAGTTCACAAATATAAGTAAAACCTCTCTAGATTTCAGTGTGTTCTTAGGAGAATAAACCCAATGAGAATGTGCAATATCTTTATCCATTAAGTTCATATCACAGCGCACTTTGTTTATTTTGGAGATAAATAGTCTAATTGTGTGCTCCGCTTTTCTCTGCCACTCCTATAATCCTTAAATTATTTCTCCTGCTACGATCCTGTAAATCTGCCAACTCAATCTTTATTTCAGAAATACTTTTCTGAGCCTTGTTGATCTCAAGAGTCTTATTTGTAGCCATATTGCGAGCATTGCTGTCTGTCTGAGCAATATCTGCTATTACCATGACATTTCTTAAATTGTTTATTCATTTACTCTGACATACCTGCCAAGTCTTTAGATACTCCCACAGCAGATTTGTCCTGTTCTGTTTTCATTTCTGTTTAAAACTGTTTTGTTAATTGTTCAATTACTTCCATATCAGATCCCTATAGCAATGCCTCCATTGCTTCTTCTTCATTGTGGGGAGGCTCTTCAACAGTGTCTTCCAAATAGGATTCAATCCCCTTTGCTTTGCACAGGATTTCTTCCCTTGACATCCTGCTTTGATTATCTCACTATTAGATAAAATATTGACTAAAGAAAACTGTATTTACAAAACCAGTTGGATCAGGAGAAGAGTGGAAAATTCAGCATGCCATCCTCATGTCTAGCCATACATCCCATAATAATATTGTAATAGTGTAATAACTTGTGTTCTATTTTTATTAGCTTATCTTTGTGAATATCCCTTATCTCCAGAAACAAGGGAAAATGTCATTGAAGATCTATTAAAACCTTGTAGAACAATGGTGCTTGGCCCCTCTACATCATGGTAAACATTGCTGGAAAATGCTAACCAGTAAGAGTTTCACAAACTATTCATAAAAGCTCAAAGGTTACCAGAAGGTAGACCTGTTCCTTTTTTCCCACTGCCTTGGCAAATTCAGATCACTTGGCTGTCTAGCTCCAGAAATTAAAATGTATTTTACTTTTCTTTCTGCTCCATTAAAAATGCATTGCAATGAATAATATAGGAGGGTTGTGTATTAAAGTAAAGTGTCTGTGCCCCCATTTATATGTTTGTTCTTCAGCACAGATCCTTTGAGGGAAATTTATTGAGGGGAGGATGGAAAAAAATGACCAGTAATTTAATTTTTTTAATAAGCATTAGTGGCAAATAAACGACAGGAGTGCTTTGCATCACTAAAGAAAAGAAATAGAAAGAAATAGAAATTTATCATAGAAAAGAATTTTAACCATACTGAGTCTTTAAGAGTACATATTAATTTACTTTTCAAAGAATGACCATAAGAGCTAAAAGCTAAAAAGCTAATCTCGAGATAAGGTGCTTCTACATTTAGTGTGTATGAATTTTTTTTTTTAAAAAAAAATTAAGTTTGTATTTTTAAATTATCTCTAATGATCTAAGTGCTAGAGCCCACTGCAATTACATAGCCAAAAAGGCATTAAGAGTTGTTAAACTAATCCTACATAGCTTTTTCTTTGGTAATACTGTACTACTTACTAGAGCATATGAAACATTTACTAGACCAATTCTCGAATACAGCTCATCAGTCTGGAACCCGCATTGCTTATCAGATATTAATACAGTTGAGAAAGTCCAGTGATATTTCACAAGAAGAATCCTCCACTTGTCTACCCACAACAGAATACTTATGCCACCAGAGTTGAAATTTTAGGCTTAGACAACCTAGAACTACTCCACCTTTGGTCCAACCTGAGCGTAGTACATAAAATTACCTATTGCAATGTCCTACCCATCAATGACTACTTCAGCTTCAACCACAACAATACAAGAGCACACAATAGATACAAACTCAAGGTAAACCGCATCAAACTCGATTGCAGGAAATACGACTTCAGCAACAGAGTGGTCAATGTCTGGAATACACCACCTGACTCTGTGGTTTCTTCCCCAAACCCCAAAAAATTTAACCTTAGAGTGTCTACTGTTGACCTCACCCCATTCCTAAGAGGTCTGTAAGGGCCATGTATAAATGCTCCAATGTGCCTACCATCTCTGTCCTAATGTTCCTTTTTATTCATATCCATTTCATGTATTCATAATCATGTTTAATGCTTATACATGTTATCTAATTCATGCTTGACAAAATAAAAAAATAAAACTTCAAAAAGATATTTTTATTTATTTCATAAATACCAAATATGGAAACAACTGGTCGTGATGTTAATTTTTAGATTAATTAAATAGATAATGTCTTTAAAAGGGAAATAATGAAGAGATGACCATGCAAGACCTCTATCCATGAAAGCGATGTCACAGCAGAAGAGTCTCAGATGTTCTTAGGACTTTAATGGATTGTACATGCTATTATTTTATATTTATACTCTTTAAGCAGTTTAAATGTTTAGTTTTATTAATTATGTACCTCAATACAAAACATTTAAAAATAACCCAGGTAAAATACAAATGGAACCAGGGGTGGGATTCTACCAGTTCTCACCTATTCTCTAGAACCGGTTGTTAACATTCTAAGCAGTTCGGAGAACCGGTTGTTAGAAGAAATTACTGGCCTAATCCTGTAAAGAAGGCAGGAAGGAAACATTCTGGTGTTGGTTACAGAAACTGCCTCTCCATTAACCCTTATTACATTCTTGGCAGGACTAGACTTCCTGTCTCAGGAACTTCTCTGGAGTTTTTTTCCCCTCCTTTGCTGGTACTTTGCTTGTGTGGAGTGACCATTCAAAGTTACAATGGCACCGAAAAAAGTGACTTATGACCATTTTTTACACTTACGACTGTTGCAGCATCCCCACAGTCATGAGGGGAGGCCATCCCGACAGTCATGAGGGGAGGCCATCCCCACAGTCATGAGGGGAGGCCAGGTGAGGAGATGCGTGCCTCGATGTGAATGATATTGAGTGGGCCACGGCCAGCCAATAATATGACCACCAAGCCACACCCACCAACTTAGCACGTCCACAGAACCAGTTGTTAAAAAAATTGAATCCCACCCTGAATGGAACCCAAGTGAATTCCACTGCATTTAAGAAAATTCATTTTGAGCAATGAGAAACAGAAACATTTCTTGCACTCTTTAAAAGACTCTGACCCTCTATTTCAATCATATTCTTCAAAGTGATCTCTGACAAATATTTTATAACAATATCAAAATAAAATAGACAGAATTAAAACTCAGCAGAACATGGCCAGGAACTTATATAAAATGCAATAACTGCAAGCTAGTAACAACAGCAGCAGCAAATTTCAATTAATGAAAAATAGGTCAATATTATGAAAGAGTAATTAAAATAGAGGGTGTTTTTTACTATAATCTGTCCAATCAGATCCTAGGCCAGTTGATAAAGGAAGGAGCTCCACAAATGAAATGACTGGCAGCCATCCATCCAATTGTGGATGCCAGCAGTATACAAAATCCACACCTGCTGATTAAAATCACAGGCAGGTTTTTGAGGAGAGATTGTATACTACCAGAAAGCTATACTAAGCCATAATAAGAAGCACCATTTTGGGACTGCTCAAAATAAACATTCAAAACAAAAGAAGATTAGCTCTTATTATTCTATTATTAAGGGTTTTTCCCCCCAAAAGCCCATACTGTTTTATAAATTATAGTATAATTAATAAACAAAATAATAATAAACACCTGCTTAATAATAGTATATATACAGACTATAATAGTAGTCTGTGGTATTGAACAGCTTTACATCATCAGCGAAGAGAACGTAGTTGCTCTTAATGTGATCACAGAGGTCATTTATGTAGAGTATGAAGAGAGCTGGTCCTAGAACACTGCCTTGGGGGACACCACTATTGACAGGTACAGAATTTGATAGGACGCTCCCAATTTTGACCATATGTTGTCTGTTTGACAGGAATGCTTCTATCCAGTTATGCAGCTCTTGTCCAGAGATACCATAAGATTTTAGTTTTAGGACTAGTTTGTCGTGTACCACTGAATCAAAGGCTTTAAGGAAGTCTATGTAGATTGTGTCTATTGTTTTGTCCTGATCGAGTTGTGTAGTCCATATGTTTTTGCAGTGTAAGAGTTGCAGATTACAGGATAGTTTTTTTCTGAAACCAAATTGTTTATTAGAGTGTAGGTTGTTTGTCTCTAAGTGGAGGATAATGGATTGGTTTATAATTGATTCCATGACTTTACAGGTGACGCAGCATAAGGAGATTGGTCTGTAATTTTCAACTAGGCTGGGGTCTCCCTTTTTGAAGATGGGTATGACTGTGGCTTGTGACCATAGGTTAGGCAAGGAGCTTAGAGGTTCTGCTATGGCAGTGGATAGCTTTTTTAAGAAGTAGGCACATATTCCATCCGGTCCAATAGATAGGGATGGTTTTAGATTGCGTAGTGCTTTTTCAACATTGTCTTCTGTAAAATTGATGTGTATTAGATCATTGTAGTTGTCTGTGGTTCAGCTAGGAAATACTGGACATGATCCATTGCTGTTTACAAATACTGAGCCAAAGAATGTGTTAAAGAGGTTGGCTTTAATGGTGTTGTCGTTGCAGTCTTTACCATTAGGTCCTATCAGGGATGGGATGGACCTTGAGTCTTTTAGTTTGTTGTTTACAAAATTGTAAAAAGTGCAGGTAGAATTGGTGCCTAGAAGGTTTTCCTCTTGTTTAATGTCATAATTGGTGCATTCAGTCTTTATCTGGTGGCATAAACTTTTGTATGGCTTTTGAAGTTGGCAACGTGACCAGATTTGTTTTTCCGCCAGAGTGATCTCTTTTTGGATTGAAGTTTCCTTATTGTTATGGGTAGTCTGTTTTTTGTTTTTTGTTTTGGGAGTTGTTATTGGTACATATAGTTTGATGACTCAAAAGAGTAAAAATGATGACTTCAAGTAAAAATACGTTGTAATGGTCTTCAACAGTATTGCATCCAGTGAATAGAAATTGCCAATCAAGGGATGAGAGATCGTTGTCTATAACAGGGATCCCCAACCTTTTCGACGCCATGCGCCCGGTTCCGACATCAGCTGGGCGCCATGCCCGGTACCGGCAAGCAACTGGGCGCCGCCATCTTTTATGACGAAACAGCGCTCGGTGACGTCACGAGCGCAGCTCCATAAAAGATGGCGGCGCTTAGCGCTGGTGAGCTTTTTCGGGTAGAAATGGCTTTCTACCCGGAAAAGCTCACCGAGCGCTGGCGCCGCCATCTTTTTATGACGAAACAGCGCTTCCGGTGAGCTTTCCAAAAAAGATGGCGGCGCCCAGCAACCAGCGGCCCGGTAAGGCTTGTTCCATGCGTTCGTACGGTCCGCTGACCGGCGTTGGGGACCCCTGGTCTATAAGATCATAGTTGCCTTTTTTAAAGTTATAATTGGGTTATTGTGTTGATTTTTGTGTGGGCATATGTTGAGACAAAAGTCAATCATGTTATGGTCACTTACATTTCTTGGTCTTTTCTAAAACCAGCTTGTAGTATCTGGCATCTCCCTTTCCATGGAGGGCTTTAATTCATATTGGATGAGCCTAAGCATTATTTTATTTGAATGTGAAATTAAGGATTTTGCAGGAGGAATATTTAACTCTGCTATATAATTATTCATAGTCATAGTAGGTTCCTAACTACCATTAGGGCAGGGAGGAGGAAAGCAATAGTTAATAGTGACTAATTCTGTTCCACATCACACAATCCATATCCACTCACATGACCTTTCTTATTCACACCTCGCACACCTGTTTCCAGCCTCTAGAATAGGGATATTAAACTCCTGGCCCGCAGGCCAGATGCATCATGTGCTGGCCACGCCCACACCCAGTTTAGTGAAGGGGGGGAAAGTCCTGATACATCACGTGACACCACTGTGACAATATGAGTTTGACATTCCTGCTCTAGATTAATGTTTCTGTTCTCAAGCCAAGCAGCCTGTCTTACAACCCTCCACCCCAGTGGCCCCCAACCTTTTTCGAACCAGGGACCGGTTTCACAATTATTTATTCTTCCACGGACCGGTACCAGAGTAACGTGAGACTCCACTGCCATCAGGATGGCTCTTCGTTCGAAGCCGCCCCCCCCCCTTCGACGAAACTAAGGCGCGAGCACCCAAACACCACTTTCCAACTGAAAAACCGGAAGCACTTTCCAACCAAAAACCCGGAAGCAACCGAAAACCCGGAAGCGCTGTCGAAACAAGATGGCGACGCCCAAGCTTTGCAGCCTTGTAAAAAATGATCCACAGACCGGTACTGGTCCGGGGACCGGTGCTCCACCCCACAGTAGTCCTTCTATTGGCTCATCAAAGCCTACAGAGCCATACACAAAAGTAATCCTATTATCCACATATAAGTAATGCTTGAGCAGGGTCCACAGGATTGTCTGAGATGCTACACATCCTCTTCATGACTTGTTTTCCTTGTTACCTTCTGGGAGGAGGCTTTGTGGTATCCAAAATAGAACTAGATTCAGTCACAGTTTTGTTCTATGTAGCATCAACCTTGTGAAACTTCAAGTTTCCTCTTTCTGCTATGTATTCAAAATGGACAGTGATTGTGTGTGTGTGTGTGTGTGTGTGTGTGTGTGTGTGTAGCATGTGCATATGTGTGTTATGTATATGGGTAGATATATACTTGATTTTGAGAGCAGGCAATAGAATTTCATTTTTAATATGAGCCACAAAAAATTAAAATAAAGGTTATCTTATCTATCCTATCTTATTCACTTGGTATATTTCGTTCTGTGCAGTCTCTCCTTAGCTCAAATTCTATTTCTTAATACAGAGGTTTCTTCCTGTCCACCTGTGGCCTGGAATTTGGTTTTGACTTTCTTGCTTTCTTCAAGCAATTGAACTCCTTAACCCAGGAGTGTCAAAGTCGTGTCATCACATTGTCATCATGTGATGTATCATGACTTTTCCCTCTTCGCTTAACCAGGGGTGGGCATGGCCAGTGCATGATGCATCCAGCCAGTGGGCCACGAGTTTGACACCCCCGTTCTAGCCTCTCTAAAATTTTGGGAGCTGAATTTAAAGGTGCTCAGGTTAAGAAATGCTGTTATAACCATACCTTACTTTGATGGTAGTTCTACAATTCTAATGCATACTTATTTCACCTACCCCCCCTTTTTTTTCACCTGTTCCTTACATCCCCATACTTCCATTTCATTTTGTCCTATTTTATAGTCTTGCCTTTGGGGAACAAAAGATTTGGCCCAGTGGTGGGATTCAAATTGTTTTACCACTGGTTCGGTGGGCATGGCTTGATGGGCATGCTTTGCGTGTGCACACATGACTTGCGCGCATGTGTGGTAAACACACGCTTTGCACACGTGCAGAGGCTTTCCTAGTGACCTTCTCCTGCACTCCCGTATTCTTCCTGTGACTTCAACAGCTGATGCGTGGCAATCTGCTGTGCCACTCAATGCAGCTGAGCTTCAAAAGCAGGAAATAAAAGTCAGTATGGAGCTGGAGTGGGTAGGTGGGCCCAGCAGCTGATCATCGGAGCAAACCGGTTCACTCCCAGATGATCTTCAAAGCTACTGGCTCGGCCAAATCCAGCTGAACCAGTAGAATATCACCCCTGATTTGGCTTTATATTAGCTAGAAATGGCAGATATATATGGCTGCTCCATTCCCAATCCTCAGAAGAGGTGGAGAAAGGAGAAGGAGAAAAACATATGATTCATTTATCTGCTTTCCCTCTTCTGCAAACCCTCTGTAACATTATCTGCCCTATTGTGGGAGGCTGAGAGAGCTAAATCTGTCTTCAGATCAAATTTAGTTAAATATAGATAAATGTTTATTAAGTCATTAATGTTTATTAAAGTCCAGACACATCTAAAATCAGATTGTTGCCCACACTGAATAAAAATCTTCAAGATACAAAAGAGGCTTTTTATTACATTAGCAGTGTTGTTTGTGTATCTTGCTCATTACTATGGTATCTGGGGTACCCTTTCTTCCCAATCTTCCAGAAACACTGAACAATGCTTTGTTGTATGTTCATTGTTTTAATTCTCCATGTTTCCTTATGGGAGTGCTGTACCATATTAAAATAGCATTTCAGTTGAAGGGCTGGTTCACATATTACTGTGGGTTAGTTTTTCACTCATGGGAGCTATTTGGTGACCAACAGCATGATTCTAGAGTTAGTCACCCAGACGCTTAGCCATAATTTCTGCCATCTCTCAATAAAAACATTTCAGAAAGTGTTCCTGGGTGAGTATAAATAACTCCTATGAATGAAAAAAAAACAGCCCCTAAGTCATGTATGAATTGACCAAAGAGTTATATTTCCTAGGAATATCTTACATATTCCCCACTCCCCTCTACGTCTTCAAACAGACTAGGCCACCCAGAATTTCTACTCCTGGGAGCCATTTGTTCCTATCAGTATTCTTAAATTCACATTACAGATTCTTCCCAGGGTTGAGCTGCAATTTCTCCTAGTCTTGTGAAATAATTTGGAGAATATTTTTTTAAAACAATTTATTTAATATCACTTAATTCTTGGAGCACAACACTGTCTACTGCATTGTTCTGATTATTTTTTCTGGCTGATTTCTATGATTTGCACATTGAAAAGGGGAGAATAACATGGTTAAAGCTCTCGGTGGGTCACTGTTAAGCAGTAAAGTAACTGAAGTCAAATCTTGGAATAAGTTCCAGGTGGTTGCATCTTTTAAGTTCAATAAAGAATGACTGCAGTGATAGGAAATTGATTGTCTCTTTTCTGGAAAAAAATAAAATATTCTGTATTATAGTCTGGTGCTAATCAACAGCACCACCTTCTGTTTGCAAAAGCTATAGAAGGCTATTTTTACTTCTTTTTCACATTAGATCATCCAATTACCGTATTTCATTATTTCTCAGTTTTTATTTGTATACCTGACTTGTTTGTGTGATGTGCAAACATGAATCTGGCCATAATAAATAATCAAAATGGCATTCGTACATTAAATATAACCATTGATTTATCCAATTACATTTTGAATGCTATGCTAATACTCACAAAATTTATCTATAGGACAAGCATAATAGAGTGATAAATAAATATCTATATCAAGATAATTTGATATTTATCTATCTATTTTAAAGAAAAGATGGTTACATTAATACAATTGCCATTAAAAACTATGCTTGTTTATTTATGACAGCCAAGATCTCCACATATAGCCTTGCATTACTAACACCTTCACTTACTATTATACAATTTATATGATGGGTTTCTTGAAATTTTAACTAATGCCATGATCAACTTGCCATGGCAAACTTTCCACAGCCAACTTGCCACAACCAACTTGTCGTGGCCAGTTTGCTTTGGGATAACTTGCCAAAGCTGACAAGAGTTACGCTAATATCAAAGAAATAGTGGAATAGAATAATTAAAGAAAGGACACAAAAGGAGAGACAGAATAAAATGTAATGGTAAATGATAAAAATTAAAATAATAAAATAATAAATAAATAAATGTTAATTTATTTTAAATAATTAAATAGAATTGTTATATTGTCCTACAGCAAGTTTTGCCATGGCGAGTTCACCAAGGCAAGTTGCCCTGCAGTGAACTGGCCATGGCAAGTTGGCCACAGTGAGTTGGTTGTGGGAAATTGTCCCATTCCAGTGTCTATCTACAGAGATACAATGCTGAGGTCAAATCATCTTTTTTTTTTTCTTTTGTCAATCAGGTGCAGAGACTACTAAATTATTTTTGAGGAAATTTGCATGATTGATATCTTGAAAGCAGCTTGGAACCATACAGCTCTTTTTGATCCATTTTATGACCAGGTGGAGGGGTTTCTTGAGGTATCGTGGTATTGTGGGTGGCTGACAGAATAGAGGGAAGATCCCCTACCCTCATGTAACCTGTTCTCTTGGTTTTTAGTTTCTTATTTGATCTTTTTAATTCTAATCATTTTGTATTATCTGTTTTATTCATTTAACATTTTGTAAGCTGCCCAGAGTGATGCAATGGTGAGATTGGTGTAATATAAATTTAGTAAGTGAATAAATAATTTTTAATCTAATTTAGGCCATCCATCCATCTATCTAAATGACTCATACTCTTGCCGTTTTAGAAGTAAACAAGGAACTCCTGTTTAGCAGGAGAAGTGGCCTATGTAGGAATGAGAAAAAAATTATTAAATTTCTGACTTCAATAAAAGTTTTTAAAGTTCAACACTGTGCTCTTAATTCACCAGGTTTAAGACAATATACATGTGCTACTGCTTGTTCATGCTAAAAGACAATGTTTAGGAATGAAATTGAGATTTATTTTAAGTGATGAACCTTTTACCTTTAAATAGGTGCATGAAACATAAAAAAATATTACAAGTCGTACCTGTAAAAAGTCTCTTTTCTACATTATTACCATCTGCTTCATAAAAGTGGCCACCATCATTTTAAATTTTGCTTTAGCTTTAACTGTACCAAACCTTAGACCCATCGTGAGTGCAGGAGGGGAATAAAGTAATCATTTCTAATAATACTTTGTTGCAATATTATGATTTTAGCAAACTCTAAATAACTTTGCTATCTGAAACAAAACTAGATAAAAGCGGTCATCCCATCACAGTCAGCCTTTTATCTCATTGGCTGCTCATTAACATCAATTTTGTACCAAATTAGCACTTCTCATTTACTGCACATTTTGTTGCCATGCTGCCAATACTTTATTTCATAGCTTCTTTGCTGTCACTACATTAAACAGAACTTGCTATGTTACTTAGAGTCTGTGTTACTCAAAATGTGCCAGCAAGCAGAAAGTAACTTTACAACATGAGGCCCAGTATCAGAAGGATAGCAACTAGGGGATTATTTTTCTCTTTTAAGTTCTTAATTGCTGGTGAAGCCAACTTGTCTTTGTTTTAGAAAGAAGTATCTGCAAGATATTTTTATGGGTGTCATATCCATGATTCTGGCATTTGTAATGCACGGGAGCTATGACAATGATTGGGAAAACTAAATACCAAGCTATTTAAACTATTTGCTTATTCGGGTTCATTTCTGTCAAGCAATAGCAATAGCACTTAGACTTATATACCACTTCACAGTGCTTTATAGCAATTTGTAGCATATTTGCCCCCAACAATCTCTTTGGGTCTTCATGGGTCCTCATTTTACCCACTTCAGAAGGATGGAAGGCTGAGTCAAATGGAAGGCTGAGTCAACCTTGAGCCTTGTAAGGTTTGAACTGCCAAATTTCAGGTAGCCGGCAGTCAGAAGTAGCTTGCAGTATTGCATTTTAACAACTGAGCCACCAAAGTCACGAAGCCATTTGTGTTCTTCATCTTGATTTTAGTGTAGTTAATTTCAAATGACTTAGATCTACAAATTCACTCAGGATTTATCTACAGAATTTTGGAGAGTCTGTACAGTCCAATTTTTGATATTGAAAGCAACATTATATCACCAGCATATAAACAAAAGAAATTTCACAATTTCCAGTTCATTGTGGAAAAGCAGGAATCTCTACTTCGTCTTTAGCAGGACTTAGCTTGAGCTATATTTTATAGCTATAATCAGGGGTGGGCTGCTGGGGATTCGCAGGGGTTTGGAAGAGCCTCTAGCTAAGATTCTGTGGGCTGGTGGGCTGGGCTGGCCCTGCCCACCTGCTCCACCCTTCCCAGGAGTCCCTATGTGGCCCACCATGGTGCAGGAGGCTGACTAGGCCATGCCCATCATGACCACACCCATCCAGTAACCGGGCAGAGAACCCTTTGCTAAAAATTTTGAAGTCCACCTGGAAGAGCATGTTGTCATCAGAAATATCTTTTTTTTCTCAGAATAATAGGTCTCATCAGCTTTCTTTACCTTAATCAGTTCTATAAGATAGAGCCCTCAATGATGAATGAATAATATCTTTGTCTTTCATATATAAAAGAAATCAGGTAATTATGCTGTAATTCATTTGAGGGTTGCAATAATGGTTGCAAAACAAATGCAAAATCTTCTGTCATGGGAAGAATTAAATTTTGCATACAGATTTGCTGGATTTAGGACAGGCTTCAGTATATTGGATCATGTTTTATATTGAAGCATTTGATTTGGAAGTTGTCTGGAAAATCTATCCAGCAGCCTTTAGGTGATATTCATTGATTCACATCCAGTGTTTGATTTAATGAGTAGATAAATGAATATGAAATGTTTTGTACAAAATATGTCCCTAATTTCTGATTCTAACATCTTGACAAGTATACCTAACAATAGAAACCAGCTCTGAATGTACATGTAAATTCATTACTTTGTACTGAAGTACTGGAGTTCTGTAAAAAATATATATATATAGTTGGGTAAACTTTATAATAATAATTTTTAAAAGGACATATTTTGAAATTGGTCACTTTTTTTTAGCAAAAGAGCAATAGAACCCATTTTGTTACAGAGAAATAATCACGAATATCAGAACAAAATTAGAATTTTACTTCTAAACATGAAAAGAAAGTCTGAAAGAAAAGATTGGTTTATTATTGATTATGTGCCATCAAGACATTACAACTCCTAGTGACTACATAGATATATTTTCTCCATTATGTTCTGTCCCTAACTTGGTCTTTCAGCTCTTCCAATAGTGCAGTTACCACCACTATATCTGAAGCCATCCATCTTTTCCATGTCTTTGCATAATATGTTCAAAGTAGGATAATTTGAGCATAATCATTTGTAGTTCAAGTGAGAACTCTGAGTTGATTGATGATCCATTTGTTTCCTTGGCTGTCCAGGGTATTTTCAAGAGTCTTCTCTCCAACACCAAAGTTCAAATGCATCAATACTCTTATTAACCTGCTTCTTGAAAGCTTCAGGTTCCATGGAGTGTCACAGGAACTACTATGATTTGCATGGTTCTAATATCTGTAGCTAAAGACACATCACATTATTAGAATATCTTTTCTATGGCCTTCATGGCTGCTGTACCAAGGGTTAATCTGTGGTATATGTCTTCACTGCTTGTTTCTTAAAGGTTAATCCTAGTAGACAGAAGCTATTTACCACTTTGGTATCTTTAATGCCAATTTTAAAACTAATTATTCTACCTGTTGTCATTAGTTTGGACTTTTTCATATTTAATTTTAGTCACACTTTTCACTGCACTTGTTAATGTTTAGTACTGGAACTGGGAGATTAAGAGTAATAGTAATAGCCTTTATTGTCATTGTACAACATATATACAACAAAATTGGTTTAGCCTCTACTGGTGCAATCCATAGCAGAAAACACAAGACAACATGGATAGTATAAAAAATAATGCCTATATTATTGGGGAGTAATAATATTATTGGGGAGCAATTGGGGGAGGAAAACTAATCATACATTTCCATATGTAAATGGAGTGATTGTGGTTGTGTTTGACAGCCCATGGGTAGAAGCTGTTTTTAAACCTGTTTGTCTGGCTGGCTGTGCTTTGATATCTTCTGCCCTATGGTAAAAGTGAAAAGAGATTCTAATCCACACTATGATTATAATTCTAAGAAATTAATGTGCAAGACAAAGAATAAATAAAAGATTGAGGCTTGTCAATTTCCATTCTGTGATTCTGAACCCTCTGACAGAAATATCCATTGAATCCAGACTCAGCATCAAAATAATGTAACATGATAAAAGCTCCACCCCTTATGTACTGAGTTGGTGGAGAACCAGGATGGTGCAATGGTTAGAATGCAGTATTGCAGGCTAATTCCACTGACTGTTGTTTACCAGCAGTTCAGCGGTTCAAATCTCACTCAGGGTTGACTCAGCCTTCCATCCTTTCAAGGTCATAAAATGAGAACCCATGAGGGGCAACGTGCTGACTCTATATACCACTTCGAAAGGGCTGTAAAGCACTGTGAAGTGGTACATAAGTCTAAATGCTATTGCTATTTACATGCAGTGTCACAATGCAGTATAAAAAGAGCAGAATTTGCATAATAATACTGTGACCTAGACATTTCCCTATCTTCCCTCCTAGATTCCTAGGCCCTTTGATGTCCTTTTAAGTGGGCAGGATACTGAAGCACTACTTAAATTAAAGGCTGGTATAATACAAAGTGACCACCCAAAGAAAATCTTACTGCAAGTTCTGCATTGATTGTTTTACTGGTTCATAAAAGGGAGGGAATACTGCAGATAATTTTGTTCCTATTCTCCCATACAGAAGCATCTACATTATTATTTCCTCAAATGTTTGCCATGATTGCAGGAAATTTTATTTTACTCATAGCTGCAACTGGCTCGGAAGGTTTATAAAGCTATTTTTGAAATAGTCCCTAAGGTAGTGGAAATGGTGGGCGCAGTTGGATTTATATATTAATAAACCTGTCACTTTCTGCATTCAATTCCCATTATTAAGGCCCTAGAATAACATTTGTAACATTGTCATTTTCCTCATACATTAACCCTTCTTCAAATGGCTGTTGCTGTCATTAGCACCTGATGGGGCTGTCTTGCCTGGCTGATGTTATTAATAAGAACATAAAGCATACTTTCTCCAAATTACCTCAGTTCCTCCATACTGCATAGTTTCTAAAACAAAGTGAGAAGGAGTCTATTTCTAAAGGGAAAAAAACAGGCAGTACAAATTCTTCCATTGCCCAGAGATTAAAGCAAAGCTTTAATAAGCAGATGGTGACTTCTGTGAATAGGCCTGCCTATAGTGATTTATTAAAGTGGTTCTTACTTTAAGTTAATACTTGATAAGCTTTGAGGCTTTGGGTCTGTGAGCATTCCTTTGTGAATTATTTGTATCAAAGGCCACATGCAGCAGATCTGGAAAGTAGACTAGGTGTATGAGTTCAGGGTGGATACAGTCTTTATAATATTAAAGTTGTAGGATATGAAAATGTCTCTACAGACAAAATTCTGCTCAAGCATTTTAACTCTGTTCAAACAGTCATGATATTCGACTGTTCTTAAAAATTTGCCCTGCTTTCACCTCCATCCTCTGCTGGTCTCATCTTTTGGCCACCTTTCTATTGGCTCTCGTATTATTACTTTTCTTATAGAGCCATCAGTTATTGTTTGCTAGATTGAAAAATCTGGATAACCACTACATGGAAGCAGACTTTTCTGCCATGCAATGGTCATCCAGATTTTTTTGCAGCAGGAAAACATAAGACAGAGTTGGGAAGTGAGGCTAAAGATGGCTGTGGCTTTATTAGTTCCCCTGAGCCTTAAAGTAAACGGATACAACTGAAAAGCTAAAAGATAACATTGAATCGGGAAGAAACTTCTAATTCAAGGAGCTTTTGTTTGTGTAAATGTAAACAAGTTCAGCTAAATTTTTCTGTCAGGATTTATGAATTCTTTCATGAGTATCCATCCGATAATTAAATGCTTTAATGTCCCTGAAGTTTTTGGACTGATATTATTGTCTGTCATTTTCATGTTCTCTGCACATGGTTAGTGATTTACTTAGTTCTTTATTCCTGTGCAGTACAGAATCTCATGACATTAGAATGTTTCCAAACAAGAGCAGGCTGTTAAACCTTGCATAGTCACTCAGCCTTCCTACGTGAATTGCTCCAAACTTACTCAGAGATTATTTTTAAAATTCTGCCTGTGATTATAGAGGTGTAATAGGATTATTTTCTCCAACAGTGATGGTTTTCACAGGAGCCTAGTTAAACTGGAATGGGAGCTTTCACACCTCTTTTTAAAAAAAAATTAATAAAGTTTAATTTACCATTAATGCCTGTTATATTATTTTGACTCCCAAGGCGGAAGGAAACAGCTTTTCCCCTGACTCAAGCTCACATTATAGCAATAGAAGATAGTGCTTCAAAAATCTATTTCATTTTTGTTCTTATTTTTTTTTTATTTGCCACTTTGGACTGTGGAATACCTTTTTATCCCATACATTAGGGTTAGGGGAAAGAGTATCCTTTCAGCAGATGAATGGGGGGTAGCAAAAGTATTACAAAGCAGATGAGGCTAAGTAAAACCCAAGTATTCCTGGGGAGGGAAAGTTGAGAGCCATAAATTCTTACTTTTCAGGCTCAGCCTTTAGCATGAGCCTCAGCGGCGCAGTGATTAGAAGGCAGTACTGCAAGCTACTTCTGCTGCAGCCAGCTGCCTGCAATTTGGTAGATCGACTCTCAGCAGGCTCAAGGTTGACTCAGCCTTCCATACTTCCAAGGTGGGTGAAATGAGGACCCAAATTGTTGGGAGCAATATGCTAACTCTGTAAACTGCTTAGAGAGGGCTGTAAAGCACTATAAAGTGGTATATAAAGTGCTATTGCTATTAAAACTACAACATTGCTCTTTCTTATTAGAGAGTTATTTTTTAATTGAGGTGTGTCTGTGTCTATGTTTGTGTGTAAAATCTTTATCATTACTATTTTCCTGTCTTTCATAATGTCCTTGCTTAGGGATTGTATCTTTCTTTCTTTTTTTAGAGTATTATAAAGGCCATCCTGACTGCACAGATAGTTAAAGTGAATACCCGTGAGGGAATAAACAAAGAGGTATTTTAAGTCAATCAAGTGAGTGAAGGTAGCAAGTACAGTGACCCCTATCAGCTCAATGTTACCAACTTGAACATAAAGGTTCAAACAATGCCCTGATTCTCTTCTTCTTTTCTTTTCCAGTTCTCATTTATTTGGATAAAAGATGAATTGCCTTTGGATTTTCATTCAAAATAGAATTTTGGTAGCCAGGGTGTATGCATGAATATTCAGTCTTTAGCACTCTAGTCACCTCACTTGCAGTCTGCAGATTCCCTGGTCATCCATCTTTGAATAAAGTCACAAGGGAAGCTCTCATAAATTCAAAAAAGACTTTGGAGTGATGGAAAAAATGTAACTGAAAACCATATCAGAAGAAGTGTCCTTGACCACCTCAATAAAAAGCACTCCCCTCCCCCCGAAAAAAGAAATTCAGTCAAAAATCTCAAGCATCTTCAATGTAAGAGAGAAAAATAGAAGTGTTTTTGAAAGGAGCAAGGGAAGAAATGTTTTAAGAAATTGCAATACTCAGAAATTGCATGATACTCATCATAAGAGGGTCCTTGTGTTGCTTGTGCCTGTTTATTCTATTTGTGCTATTTAGATTTGAAATAGTTTTGTTTTTCTTATGGCTAGCAGGCTAAAGACCTAATGATTAAGGTAGGGAGGATTGGTGAACAATGTTCACACGTTCTTGTAGTAAAGGATCATATCCTGTGCATATCCTGGTTATGTTGGGTAGCCACACCATTCTTTCCCATATCCTTCCAGCTCTACTTATATGGTATATTTGTGCTTCTAACTCTGTTGGGATTTTATCAGATATGCATCCTAAACTATATTCTATCCACATGGAATATAATTTAGGATGCATATCTTATGATGCATTTCACATCTCTGTACATTCTTTCTTCATCCTTTTTATATTGATTGCCCTTATACCTGTGTTTCTTCTTTCTTCTAACCCTCTTGAAATTACCTAGGTGGGCAATTAAACTTTCTGGCAAGGTCTTTGAATCATTATGTTCTTTCATCAGAAAAAGAATCACTTATGCTGGAAATATTTCTGGCTAATCCCATCAATTAATTTTTTAATTGCTCATAACTGGTACTATATCATTATCATGTATAACAAAGAGATGGAAGGCTATAAGTCATTTTTATATTTACCTATTAAATTTCTAGACAACCACAATTTGTAAGACTTTTGGTGGTTCACAACATAATCAATAAATTATTAAAATATCCACAGTATACAATAAAGCAAATGCTAAATATCAATAATTAATTTAAAATTAAACTAAAATTTCTTTAAAATAATCAACATTAGGATACATAAATAATCAATTAAACCACAAAAACTTCTGGAAAGAGATCTATATCAGGTCAGGATGTTGTATAACACAGGGGCCATAATGGAGAAACACTACCTCTTTATTTTTCTCATTTCATGGAAGATATATTACTAGTAGTACATGTTCTATGGACCTGCACTATGAAGTATATATTTGGGATCTGTTGAGGTAATTCCCCGTTAGGTGAATGAGCGCATACAGGGAGACGTATTTGAGAGAAGTGTTTGAATAATATACACACAGTACACAGATACACTGTACAGTAAATGTAGGTTTTTACTTCCAGAAAGGTTTAAGCAAAGTCCAAAATAGGCAGTCCAAAGTCATTCACAGGTAAATCAGTCAGTTTTTCAATCCAGGGATAATTCAATAACAAAGTCCAATGTCAAAAAAAAAACAAAAAACAGTTCAGTATCAGACTTACATCAAATCCAGAAATATCAGTCAATTAGGAAAAATGGAGCAACGGCAATACTTTCCAACAGAAGGAAACAGAGATACACTCACACTCTCTTCTGAGACTCATACTAAGACTAAAATAACCCAGATTTCTGGCTCCATCTTATGACCCTTTGAGTAACTACACCCAATTGCAGTGTTTAGCATGCTCTTAAAGAGACAGTATTAAAATGTCTATCCTGGTTTATATATTTCTAACCCAAATACCTGTTAGGTGACTTATATTCCTAACATTCTCCCCTTTTGGGTAAGACAATATATACAACCTTACATTCTAAGTCCATAACCTTCACAGCTAGCCTTATGCTTTATAGAGCCTTGGGCCTTTGTAAAATGATCTGCTATATTGTTTTCTGACATACAGTATTCTAGCTTAATCATCTTACTTTGCAAATATTGTCTCACATTTAAATATCTTAAATCTGTGTGTTTCGCTCTTGTTTTAACAGCAATATTTGAAGCCATCTGTATTGCTGATAAATGTTCCTATCAAAAATAGGACTTTGAACATCACTATGGCTAAACTCCTGGTTCATTGGTGTCTTAGCTGGCTTACAAAGTTCCATTTTAAAACTTTTTAGTAATTGGTTAATTTTATCTGCCTGTGAGATTTTATATCCTCCCCTAGTTCTATCTATCTTTAAACCAAGATATTGTTTGATTTCTCCTAACTGTTTTATCTTAAATTTCTTTTCTAATAGTGAAATTATCTCAGTAGCTTCTTGTTCAGTTTTGGTGATTAATGCTATGTCATCAGTAAATAATAGCAACAAATTACACCATTATTTTCTCTTTTAAACAAACATGGATCAGCCATGCCAGCTACAAAACCTATCTTAGTTAATTCTTTAACTATACATTGGTTCCACTCATATCCTGATTGCTTCAAACCATAAAGACTCTTTTTCAATCTCCAGCAATCATTATTATCAGTATTATCATTTTTGAGACCTAAAGGTTTCTTTAAATATATAGTGTGTCGCAACGGTGCATGCAGATATGCTGTCTCTACATCCAAATGATTTACAATATATTTCTCCTTAGCTGCCCACACTAATGCTGCTCTTAATGTAGTAGTCTTCAGACTAGGTGCAAACACCTCATCATAGTCATTTGCTGTCTGATTGAACCCTTGTGCTACTAACCTGGCTTTATGGGTAACAGTCCCATCTACACCTGTCTTCAGTTTATATATCCATTTACATCCTATGGCATGTTTACCTGGTGGTAACTTAACATTTTCGTATACCTCCAGTCTTTTTAATGATTCCAGTTCCTTATCCATTGCTTTCTGCCAAGCAGCCTGATCCTTAGCAGGATACATTTTCAATTCATTATAATTACTTGGAACTGTATTCACTTGGCATACAACACTAGCCTGATATCTATCAGGTGGTCGTGTTACTCGGGTTGAACTTCTTGGTAATACAGGGCTTACTGGTGGACTTTCCTGTGCCATCTGCTCCTGTTCTTCTATTTCTTCCTGTGCCTGTTCTACTACTTCCTCCTGTTCTTCCTCTTTAATGGCTATTTGTTGTTTACTGATATCATCTTTAGGGCCTATTTGGGTGTCAATAACAATATCATTGCTGGATTCCTGTTCCAGTTTATCCAATCCAACATGCTCAAGAAATTTTGCACTAGCACTACAATAAACATGAGCTGTGCCTTGATCCCAGAATCTAAATGATCTATGGTTGGCCTCATAACCCACAAAAAATAACTTCTTAGCTCTATGTTGCCCTTTCAGTCTTACTTGTGAGGGAATATGCACCCATGCTGGAGCTCCAAATGTGTGTAAATAACTTATATTTGGTTTTCTGCCATGCCAACGAGTGAATGGCAATTCTCCAGTTGTTGTATTAACTACATTGTTCAAAACATGATTGCTACACATTATGGCTTCACCCCACAGTGTTTCAGGTAAACCTGAATCAGATAACATAGTGTGAGCCATGGCTTGTAATGTTTGCCCTCTTCGTTCTATAAATGAGTTATGTTGTGGTCTGTAAGGTGCAGAACATTTATGCTCAACACCAGCCAATTTCAGCATTGTTTGACATAAGACATAAGAATTTATTTGTCATTACACTCGCAAGAGGGTGCAACGAAATGAGGTGCTCTTCCACAAGTAAAACTGGACAAACACCACTAAAAAAGAAAAAGAAAAAAATTAAACTAAACACAACCAACCATACAATAATCTCTATACAATTTAAAAGTGTAAATACCCCACTACTCTCAGCCATTAAACTCCACAAAAATCTTATGACCCCGCATTCAAACTCAAAACTGCACTTGGATAAAAACTGTTCTTAAATCTGGTCGTCCTTGTTCTTAATACCCTAAATCTCCTTCTCGATGGTAATAGTTCAAAGAGCTGATGTCCCAGATGAGAGGAGTCATTCAATATGTTAAGTATCTTCCTCCTACATCTATTCCTATATAGTTCTTCCAAAGAGGGGAATGAGCAGCCAATGATGTTTTGGGCCGTCTTGATCACCCTCTGAATTGCCTTTTTCTCTGCCACTGTGCAGCTCAAGAACCATACACAGAGACAGTAGGATAATATACTCTCAATTGAACTCCGATAGAAGGTAGTCAATAGACTCTCAGCCAGTTGTTGTTTCCTAAGAATCCTTAGTAAATACAACCGTTGTTGTGCCTTCTTAATTAAAGCAGCGGTGTTTGCACTCCAGGTCAGGTCATTTGCAATGATGGTCCCGAGAAACTTACATTCAACCACCTGTTCCACACGAACTCCCTCTATATACAGTGGCTGAATGTCTGCTCTTTTTTTCCTATAGTCCACTATAACCTCCTTAGTCTTCTTAATATTAAATAGAAGATTATTATTTTTGCACCAGCGGGATAGCTGTAATACCTCATCCCGATATGCAGACTCATCATCCCCAGAAATGAGTCCTACAAGCGTAGTATCGTCTTTCATTATCCTATTGTTGGGATGTTTATTTGTGCAATCAGATGAATAGATGGAGAACAGTAGTGGACTAAGGACACAACCTTGTGGAGTGCCAATGCTAAGTGTCCTGACAGTAGAAGTATAATCATTCAGTTTAACTCTTTGTGGACGATTTGTTAAAAAATCCAATATCCATAAACAAATAGAATCTGGAAAATCTAGATCTTTGAGCTTGGCTATTAATCTGTGCGGTATGATGGTATTGAAAGCAGAACTAAAGTCTGCGAACAACATTCTTACATAATTCCCCGGTGTTTCCAAATGGGATAAGGCCATGTGAAGCACAGTAATAATTGCATCCTCGGTTGATCTATTTTCTTTGTAAGCAAACTGAAGCCCATCAAAGGAATCGGGAAGGCAGGAGATAATATAATTTCGAACTAGCTGCTCAAAGCACTTCATTAAGATGGAAGTTAGTGCCACCGGCCTATAGTCGCTCGGACCATTTGTAGGCAACTTTTTAGGCAGTGGAACGATGGTGGAAGCCTTGAGACACACAGGAACCACACATTGTGTCAAGGATCGATTAAAAATTTCGGTCCATACCCCAGCTAACTGATCAGCACAATCTTTTACCACCCGACCAGGAATTGAGTCGGGCCCAGCTGACTTTCTGGAATTAACCACCTTCATTGTCTGCCTCACATCCTGCTCATTCACAATGAAGGGGAGGCTCTGCTGAGTAAATGATGGCAAAGGGACAGTTTTTTGATGGATCTCAAATCGAGCAAAAAAGTTGTTCAACTCCTCAACCACCACCACACTACAATCCGAAGAAACTTTTTTTGCTTTATAGTTCGTTAGTTGTTGAACCCCCTGCCAAACCTGCCTCATGTTATTACTGAGAAAGCAATCTTCAATTCTCCTCTTATATTCGGCCTTAGCTTGCTTAATGCCTCTCCTTAAGTTCGTTCTTGCAGCACTATAATCTAGATCATTCCCAGACTTAAAAGCCTTATTTCTTGCGTACAACAAGCGTCTAACCCTCCCGGTCATCCAAGGTTTTTGATTAGGATAAACCCGGATTCGTTTATCCACCGTGACAGTATCAATACAGTGTGCCATATACCCTAACACCGCAGCCGTGTGATCGTCGAGATCAGGATGATCAAAAACTTCCCAGTTTGTCTGTTTGAAGCAGTCCTTTAGCTGCTCCATAGCTCCCTCTGGCCAGCTTTTCACCGTCTTGACTACCGACCCTGCCTGTTTTCTCAGAGGAATATACTCCGGGGCTAAAAGCAGGGACAAGTGATCCGACTGGCCCAGATGTGGTAATTGTAATACCCTGTATCCATTTACAATATTCGTGTAGACTCTATCCAAGGTGTTCGACCCCCTAGTGGCACACCTTATATGTTGATAGAATTTAGGGAGACCACACGAAGATCCACATGATTAAAATCTCCTGCAATAATGTATACAGCATCTGGAAATTTGCTTTGCAAGTTGCCAATTTCATCACCCAGGAAGCCCAGAGCCAAATCTACATTTGCATCCGGCGGAATGTAAACAGCAAGAATAATAACAATGCTGAATTCCCGTGGAAGATAGAAGGGTCTGCATCTAACAGACAGATATTCCAGCTCCAAAGAGCAGTGACGTGTTATAACCTCTGAGTTTGTACACCAAGTCTCTCTAACAAACATACACACTCCACCTCCTCTGCACTTCCCCACATTTCTGTCTCTGTCTAGATGATGTAATAAAAAACCGTCCATCTCAATGACAATGTCCAGAATAGTGGGATTCAACCAGGTTTCGGTGATTAACAACACACAACAGCTTTTCACGAACTTGCTTGAAGAGACCTGTAACCTTAAATCATCCATCTTGTTTACCACGGATCTGGCATTAGTCAGAAAGAGACTTGGGAGCGGAAGCTGCTTCATTTGTTTTTGCAGCCTGTATAAAACACCAGCCCTGCAGCCTCTTTTCTTCCCCCTCTCCCTTCGTCTTCTTTTCCTTCTCACCCTCTCTCCCACCGGAGCCACAAACCACGGAGAGCCGGGGAGCCTTGCAATCTCTGACGGTATGTTATGTTTCCAAACAAACTTAGCTGTTATCTCTTGTTTGCTTTGTAATCCAATCTTCACAAGCTCACAATTGCTATAGAGTATGTTCACCCCGCAGGAGGTGTTCACAATACAGGATAATCCACACAAAAACATCCATAAAAAACACCAAGTCGAAGAGCACTGAGCTGCAGCATGTGAATGCGCGGCCATCTTAACTTTGGAATCTTTTGTTAACAAATTCAGTCCCATTATCAGTAACCAAAGTAATTAATTTACTTTTCATTTTTCTCTCAGCAAACCTTAGCCAGTTAAAGAAATGATGGAATGTTTCTGTTTTGTTTTTCATGAGATAGCAGAAACCGTATCGTGAGTAATGGTCCATAATACTCAAAATATAACAGGCACCTCCTAAACTTGGTTTCTTAGGACCAAACACAAACTCTAAAGGTTCTTTGGTCTTAAACCCATTTAGTCTGTTTGCAGGAGTAACCTTACTTTTCTCCTGACTACAAGCATTACAGTGTAAATACTTGCTACAGGGTTTCAATTTTACTCCCTCTGACAAATCAACGGTTTGTTTGAGCATTTTGAAATTAATGTGCCCTAAACGTCTATGTAGTAAATGTATACATTCATCATGTGGCTTAACGTTGTTATAAACTGAGTTAGCCATCTTCAACTGGTCATCATGTATCACATATAAATCATTCACTAAATTAGCAGTAACACTTTTACCCTCTTTCTCTATTATACAGTTATCTTCCCTAACGGTTACTACACAACCAAGATTAACTAAAGCCCTTACTGATAGCAAATTAAATTTCAGTTTAGGTACATATAACATAGTTAAATGTTCGTGTATACAAAAACAATATGCAGTACCTTCACCTGATGCTTTCATCTTCCATCCATTTGCCAATGATACATGTTGTTTACTCGTGGACATCTTTATAAACCTTTTTTTATCTTTAGTAATACATTGCGATGCTCCACTATCAACAACCCACAAATCATTGTTTACAGTTGAATTGCTAGACATAGCTAAACTAACATTCTTCTTAGCCTTCTGGTGTTTGCCAGTATTCTGTCCTTTTCTTTTCTTACAGAATTTAGCTATATGTCCTCTAGCCCCACAAAAAAAACATTTCCTAACAGTATAGGCAGTTGAAGATAAATCCTCTTCTTGTGGTTGTTCCTTCCTCAGTTGGTTTCTATCCAGCCGTCTTCTTGCTTCTTCTAACAATCTTCCAGTTATGTCAGTCAATGTCAGTTTATCTCTGGGCAGGACTTCCAGTGAAGATACATAATCATCATAACTTTCATCCAACGAGGAAAGAATGATGTAAACTTGATGCAGTTCTGAAAATATCAGTTCTTTTTCATGTAGCTCTCGACAAGTTCTTTTCATGAAGTTTAAATGAGCTAACATATCTCCACCTTTCAGAAGACGTGCTCTAAACAGTTTACATGTAAGATGTATGTGTGCACCTACACTGTCACGAACATAAATCTTCTTCAAATTTTCCCAACACCTAGCAGCAGACTCTTCTCCACGAATATGGACTAGCTGCTGGTCACTCAGTGTTAGTCCAATTATACAAAAAGCTCGTTCGTTGTTCTGTTTAAACTCAGCAAGCTTCTTGACATCATCCTCATTAGCTGGATCCCAAGCATTTACATCCGGTGGGTCTTGAACTACATTCCATAAATCTTCTCTGCACAGAAGTAGACTGCACTTTGTTGATGGTCAGGCTGGCTAAGAATTCTGGGAACTGGCCATAGAACAGCGAAAGCTATTTTAGACAAAGCATTCTTGGTGGAGACCATAATCAGAAGACATCATTTAACAGGCAAAATTTAAGTTTGAAGAAAATGCCCTAATAGATCAGGAAGTTGAAGTCAAGTTTGTTCTGCAAAGAACTTTACATAGTTCTCCATGCAGTTAATTAACTGCACAATAGGCCTTTGATGTTCTAAAATGTCCACAGAGTCTCCTAATTATTCTGTCTGTACATACTAAATTATGATAATGTGAGGTGTATTCATCAAGGGGTTTTTTTTTTCTGGGAAGGACAAGAAGTGATTAATGAATTTCATTCAGTGGAGTGGAAGGAGGGGAAGACCATGGCCATGTTCTTGTCAACTCCTAGTCAAATTATCTTTTTAGCTGGTGACTTCCTTAGTTGCTGGGCACAAAAATACTTGGCTTATTCCCACTTCACATACATGTATCTTTTTAATTACCTGCAGATGGTTCTTCCTAGGTCAGGACCAAACCCTTAATTAACATGCCGTTTTCCTTGCCTATGGTAAAGATGTCACCATGGGTTGAGGTATCATCAGTATGCCAATGATACTCAACTGTATATATCCACTGTAGGTGACCCAAGTGATGCTGTCACTACTCTTTCATGGTGCTTGGAGAGTCTGGGGCCTGGATGAGGGAATAATAGTCTTTGGATGAAACCAAATGTCTTGGGGTGCATAGAGCTTCAAGATCAAAGATTTTGATAGCTTTAGTTTTGGATGCGGTAGCACTACCCCATACAGTCCCAGTTTAAAATTTGGGGGTTCTCCTGCTCAAAGAGTATGTGGTAGTCATAGCCAGAAGACTCTTTGCACAGCTTTGGATTATGCACCAGTTGCAGTCTTTACTAGAACAGGAATCCCTGCACTCAGTATTCAAGCCCTGGTAATCTCACCCTTGGACTACTGCAATGCACTCTGCATGGGGCTATACTTGAAGAGCATTTGGAAGCTTCAACTGGGGCAGAACACCATTCTTTGGGGTTCATGTTACACCACTGTTCTGTGAGCTGAACTGACTGCCAGTGAGCTTCCAGGTATAACTCAAGATGTTGGCTATTACCCATAAAGCCCTGCATGTCATGGGTCTAGATTACTTGAGGAACCTCTCATCCCTATGGGACAGGCACACTCTACCCTTGCTGACAGAGAAAGTGTGCTGTGGATAGTATAGCAGTAGCATTTTAGACTTATATGCCACCCTATAGTGCTTTATTGCACTCTCTGGGTAGCTCACAAAGTCAGTATTATTTGCATATTTTCCCCAAAATCTAAGTCCTCATTTTACTGATCTCAGAAGGATGGATCTGTCAGGATCAAACTCCAGGCTATCAGCAGAGTTGTTTGCAATACTGCACTTAACCACTGTGCCATCAAGGAATTCCAGATGGCCTGACCCTTTGGAATATTTACCCCCTGAGATGAAATTGGCTCCCACCCTTCTGGCCTTATGCAATATCCTGAAGACCTGGCTGTGCTGCTGTCCCAAGGTAGGATCATCATGCTGGAGGTGGTTGATGGTCCAACAATAGATTACCTGGACAGAAACAGCCCTACATTTGGATTATTTAGGTCAAAATACAAATCATATAAAATTTGCCCAGCTGAAGCATATTTGGAAATGGACATCAACAATGGGAAGAATTAATGCTCCCCAGGAAAATGCATCCTTAGGTGGAGGTAATTCAATCCTTTAAATCCATTAAATCCATCATTTATAAATGTAAAGCTTGCTGTTCTAAATTATCCATTACAATTTATGGCACTGTTACATGGTAGATTTGGGCTAAGATACTTGATTTGGCAACTCTCTAAATGTCACTAATTCACTGCAACTCGTTAATCATTCTGTTCCTAACCCCCAAACACCATTTAGCAAAACAGAAAACATTGTGCGTGGAGTAAAGTTATGTCAGTTCTTTGCCCCAAAGTAATCTTTCTGTATTTTCTGCGGAACTCAGACAATATAATCTAGTAATAAGATTCCAGGCCTGCAAAGCAATATTGCTGAATGTTTTGATTTCTCCATTAGATTGAATTGGTTAGTACTGATCAGTACTTTTATTTTAACACATGAATGAAGAAGTTTAAAAGGAAGCCTGGAATAAAAGATTGCCCCAAATATACTTTTTAATAGAGCTTCCTTGAGGAAAAATAGTGCAATTTATTCTTTTTTGATTATGTGTGCTTTATCAAACCCTTGGCAAATTTCTAGGTAATTGACTTTTTGTTCCTGTTTAAATACCAGAGGGTATAACATAACCTGAATTATGAAACAAAACATTACATTTTATTTTTGCATCAGGATATTTTAATGAGAGGAAGAAAAGGCTTATTTAGAATGGCAATAAATATGCAGAGTTCCACAGCTAAGACAAACATTTCAATAAATAACTTAATTGAACAGTGCATATTTAGTGATTGAAATCCGATTACTTTGTAACTTAATTTGTGTACTGCTTGACTGTTCTGCTGTTTCAAGCAATTTAACATTGTTGGCAGTACATGAAGATAGAATGTTAAACAGAAACTAGTGCATGGTGATTTTTTTTTATTCATAGTAAGAATTCTAATAGTAATGACAATAGTAGTTGTTTTCAGCATGCCGTACTACATGAGATACTGTCATTATTTGAAAACTGTAAATAAGCTTAAGTATAGAGAATGGGGTCCAAGCTGAGATAGCAGACACATGTGTAGCTTTGAGTGTGCACGTGAAGCATTTGCACAAAGCTATTTGGGGAATTTATTAATATGTACCTTTTTAAGATGGATACATTGCCATTTTAGCAGAAACAGTACTATTGGCATCAAAGAGAGCATTAAATTTTGCAATGGTGGAGAGCTATAAGTCTTTAGAAAGAGGGGAAGCTGAAATAAGCACTCAGGACAACTATCAAGGTGAATGTGGACAATTGCAACATATCTATGCATCAGAAAGCAACCCAAGAATCAGGCAACAGCCACCCAGTATTTTATTTCCTAACAGTGCCCATGAGGTTTATGTCTGAATCTCTGAATCCTTGTTAGAAATATAGGTTAGGCTTCAGGTTGCTGCTTTGAAGCAAGCAGCTTCTCTTCTCATTTGAAATAATTAAAAAAAGCTAAAATGAGTAGGACAAGAAGCTTGGCACACATCAAGGCATAAACAATGGGTTACATCATTACAATATGTCATGGGCAAATTAAATATTAGAACAAAGTGGAGAAACTGTGGCTTTGCAGAAGGTGCCAATCAATCTACAATTTCCAGGATTCCTCACTAGGCTGGTTGGAACTATTAAGAAGATCAAAAGTTCCCTACCTTTATAAAGAATTCCCATTTTCTATTCTGTAATCCATGTCTTGCAAAGCTAGGTAGTACCCAGTACCTCGGTGGAGGCTGAGAGAATATGAGAGCTGTAAGATCCAGTTTCAAATCACTTCAGTGCTGAACAAAAAAATCTGCAAAAGCCTTTTACCTTGACATTTAACCTGTGTATGCTAACTAAAATCTCTGATCCCCCTTTGACTAGTTTGATGCTATGTGCTTTACCACTCTGTTTCTATCTATACAAATAGAAGAACCTATTTGTATATGAACTTGGGCTGAATTTGTTTACAGTATATATGGCTGGGGAATTATGGAAGTTGAAATCTACGTATCTTAAAGTTCCTGGGTTACGCACTGAGACAAAGAGGACAAGGGACTTCTAGAAGAAGGAAGAATTGACAAACATGGCCTCCATTCCTTTCCATCTGCAGGGGCCCTCACAGCATTTGCCTCACTTCCATGAATGGGATAACTTATTGTACACACAACATAAAATAATATAGAACAGTGATTCACGTTTATTCCTACTGCTCCAATGTCTTTTTAAGTGTCCATTTTATTTTGTTAGATTTTGAATATAAATTATACCTTGCAGCAAGTCTTCCACTCAATACTTTACAAGATTCCTTAAACTGTATAAAATATATGAATGTGAGATGAACCTAGTCCATTTTTAATTAACGTTCCCATTTTTCTATTAAAATGTTTTCACATGGGATCCATCAGAATGCTTTATCCCACATATTTTATCTATTTTATTAGAATTTTTTTTTATCCTGTTATTACTTTATAAGTCACTCAAGGCAACCAATAAACATAATAGTCCTTCCTTCTTCTATTTTCTCCACAACAATAATCCTGTGAGGTAGACTGGGCTGAGAAGTGACTAGAAATTCCATTCTCTTGGTTTCTAGGCCAGCACTTAATCACCATACCAAACTGACTATATGAGTAGCTAGTGAGTTAATAGTGAATTATGCAAACCCAAGAACTGTAGGGGAGAAATGCATGAGATTTTCTACCCTTAGTTTATCTGAGCCTGAAAATGACCTGAAATGTTTCATTTATTTATTAATAAGAGTTATATAGTCACCCCTTCAGCACATAACTCAGGTCAGAATAAATCATCCAAAATGACAATTATGAGCATATAAAAATGATGTAATCTACCAGTGGTTTTATGTGTGTGTGTGTGTGTGTGTGTGTGTGTGTGTGTATATGTATATATGTGTGTGTGTGTGTGTGTGTGTATATATGTATATATATATATATATATATATATATATATATATATATATATATATATATATATATATATATATATATATATATGTATATATATATGGTGTTCGGCTTGGTTCGGGTATTTTCCCACGTCATTGTAGTTCTTTTAAAGTTGTAGCAACGTTTCAGCATAATCTCATCTTCCATCATCAGGCTTCTGTATTGTGTCCGTCTGTGGGTCAGACTTTTACAGTGGTTTCAGATTTAAATTTGGGGCAGCCTATTGCTGTGCCAGAATGGTTTTTTCTTCATCCTGATTGGTTGGGAGTCTTGGTCTGTGTTTATTGGTCTCGGAGTTTGCTGTGTTCTGCTTGATGGGTGTCTCTGATATCTTCTGTCTGTTTTTTGGCTCTTTTTGTATCTTGATTGGCTGGCAGCATTGTGTTACTTTAATGGAGGCCTTTAGTGCAGCTTGGCTTTGGGTAAATGGATGGCTATCATTAGTTAGGAAGCTGGGTTTCATCTGGGTGCCTGGTTGGGGTGTGTTTGAGCTGGAGGTATCAGGGGGGGTCTGTTTGTGCCCAGGTGTTTGCCTGGCTTGTGGTGTGGAGATTTTTTTGTTTGTGAGTGCAGGCTTCCAAATGATTGACAGCCTGGTGGAATCATCTCTTCTGTTCATGCTTTCTGGTCTTTTTTCAATCTCTATGGCTTCTCTGATGACTCTGTGGCTAGGGTTTTCCATAGTGGCCAGGGTTTTGGTGCCATTGAAGTTGATGCTATGACCTGTAGCTTCCATGTGTTGGACTAGTGAGGAAGTGTGTTCCAGCAATAGGCTGCCCCAAATTTAAATCTGAAACCACTGTAAAAGTCTGACCCACAGACGGACACAATACAGAAGCCTGATGATGGCAGATGAGATTCTGCTGAAACGTTGCTACAACTTTAAAAGAACTACAATGACGTGGGAAAATACCCGAACCAAGCCGAACACCATACATGTAAGTACCCGCGAAAACTTAAGAAAATATATATATATATATATATATATATATATATATATATATATATATATATATATATATATATATATATATATACACACACACACACACACACACACACACACACACACACACATATGGATCTTTGGTTATTCGGGTTTTCTCCCACTGCCTAAACAACAGGGTCTAAATTGCACTGACCCTATCAGAATTTACAGGATAGGAAGAAGTGATAGGAGATGAATGATTCCGCAAATAATCTGGACTGCACCATGAGGCAATAAATAGATGAGGGGAAAATTATTTAAACATAGTTTTAAACTTCATTGAAATCCAAGATATTCAGGATCATCTGATTGTGAACCAACACTGCAAGGCATATCCTTAGAGTTACTTATACATTTGTTCTCACCATGTGATCTGCTGAGCAGATCTTCATCTTCATGAATAACAGTAACATGGATATCTCAGTTATTTGAACTTACATTTCATTCATATTATTATTTTTTGGATTGTAGTTTTTTGATACTTTTTTTGCATCTTATGTTTTATTTCTTGGTTTGTCTGAGAGATGCCCAGCATGGCTGCTGTTAGTTGAGCAGCATATGGATTATTTAAATTAAGTAGATATGTAAATAAATGGCTTCTAAACACTTGCTGAAACTATGGGGACTTAGGAAGCATGCCTGCTCTTTCTTATAGAATAGCATATCTCCAGAGACTTGGATGGCCCTTCTGCTGTCAGTGTTTCATAAAGGACCATAGTAAAGATTTGATAGCTAGGCTCCTGTGTGAACCCATTGTGATATTGTATTTTTAGTCATTCAAGGTATAATGTGCCTTTTTAAAATATTTGGTTTGTTATCTGTTATTTTAAACTGATTGTTAGCCACTCAGAGTTCTGTTTTGAATGGGCAGCTATTTAATTAATTGATTAATTAATTAATACTTTAAATGGTGTAGGTGTTCCTTTAATCTATAAAGATAAAGGTAAAGGTTCCCCTTGCACCTGCATGCCAGTAGTTTCTGGCTCTAGCGGCAGTGCTCATCTCTGTTAGAAAGCTGAAGAGCCAGCGCTGTCCGAAGACGTCTCTGTGGTCATGTGGCTGGCATGACTAAATACCAAAGGCGCACGGAACGCTGTTACCTTCCCACTAAAGTGGTCCCTATTTTTCTACTTGCATTTTTACATGCTTTTGAACTGCTAGGTTGGCAGAAGCTGGGACAACTAACAGGAGCTCACTCCATTACACAGTGCTAGGGATTCAAACCACTGACCTTCTGACCTTTCTGGTCAACAAGCTCAGCATCTTAGCCACTGATAGTCATCTCTTAATCAGTGTGAACATTCCCTTGCCTCTCTCTACTTCAAATCCCATAGTAAAACATCATGCAGCACTTTGAAGGTTTGAGAGTGTCACTTGTGGGTATATCTCTACACTTGTTTATGCATTAACTATGTATTTACTAATTAAGGTAGGTTCAAAGATACACATACATGCTCTATCAGCCCTGAAAGCAGGACCATATAATATATGACATTCTGCCACAGATTCCACTGGGAATAATGTGACATTTCAATCTTGGTGAATCCATGGTGACATGAACAACATTACAAGAACAATAAAGTTAGCATTTGAAGTTGCTATGGGAATGGTGAATGGGAGTGAATTTATTTCATTCACTTATAAAGTAACCATGGCAGCACATGCTATCCACAAAAATACTCTCTCTCCCACAGTGCTTTCTGGAATGATCATGTAAACCCGTACTATCATATTGTTGCATGATTGTGTCAGGAAACACTGCAGGAGTAACACTATATATGTGATGTGTCCCAACTTTCAGAGTTTTAATAAAGGGCAGGGGAGGGGGGATTAAAAGATGAATATATTCTAGCTATCTTGTTCAGGAAATAAATTAATCAGGCTAATTTTCTGGGAAGATTTAATTTAAAATCTATAGAGGAATCAGTCTTCAAAAGAATACTGTAGAATGGAATGGAAGGGAAGGGAAGGGAATGGAAGGGAATGGAATGGAATGGAATAGAATAGAATAGAATAGAATAGAATAGAATAGAATAGAATAGAATAGAATAGAATAGAATTATTTATTGGCCAAGTGTGATTGGATACACAAGAAATGTGTTTTGGTGGATATGGCTGGTCAGCTGTTTTCCTTAATCCACATGTTTGCTAATGATTAATACCTAATTGTTTAGTGATATGTGGAGCACAAATGTTTTGGGAAAACAGTCCTGTTTTAAGTCTAAAACCATATCTATGATTGAAAAGGTAGCATTCAGCAGCATTGAAAAAGGGCAATATGCTTGGGAAGATGGAAGGAATTGCTTTATTATGTCATGATGATCTTTAGCCTGGAAGTTTCCTAGAAAGGCCTGTTGTCTTTCAAGCAGCCTGCTGTGGGGTGAGGATGGGAGTGCTTGTCAGCAAAAAGAAAATACTGGGAAGTAATGGAGGAATTCAGGAATAACTCACCAGATAATCTGTGGGGAAACCCAGGTTTAAGAACACAATATGTTCTTTACATCCCAGCTAATTTTCTTGTTACACTATCCATCCTGGGGAAACACTTTCTGGTTTGGCAGCCCTGGAGACTATCCACAGCAAGGTTAAAGGACTGATAATGGAATGCGCCTAAATCCATAACTGAGGGGAGAATTAACTTCCTGTGTTTTTCAGCATGAATAAACTTTTCCCTCTACTGCTAAGGAATAAAGTCAGGTTTTAGTTTTGATGATAAGGTAAAGGTTCCCTTGACCATACATGATAGATGTTTCTGGCTCTAGGGGGCGGTGCTCATCTCTGTTACAAAGACAAAGAGCCAGCGCTGTCCAAAGACATCTCTGTGGTCATGTGGCCAGCATGACTAAATGCCAAAGGTGTACGGAACACTGTTACCTTCCCATCAAAGTGGTCTCTATTTTTCTACTTGCATTTTATATGCTTCTGATCTGCTAGGTTGGCAGAAGCTGGGACAAGTAATGGGAACTCATTCCGTTATGCGGTGCTAGGGATTCGAACCACCAAACTGCCAATCTTTCTGAGACATTTGCCATTATTGGAGGAAACACCAATGAGCACTCAAACTTAGATAAGCATGGAAGCATGCACAATTTTTTCTAACTTTGCTATTCTGTCAGCTCATACCAGCCAACCCTTAAACAGTGGGGCTAAAAAGAAACAGTCTGACAGTATTCAATGCTCTTTCTGCTTCTCTTCTGCTTCTCTTTCTCATTCTCTTTCTCCCTCCCTCCCTTCCTCTCTCTGCTTCCTTCTCTCCTTCTGTCAGTGTGGGTGAGCTTCAGTGGTGGGATTCAAAAAAATTTACTACCAGTTCTATGGGTATGGCTTGGTGGGTGTGGCTTGATGGGCATGGCAGGGGAAGGATACTGCAAAATCCCCATTCCCTCCCCACTCCACTAACCTGTTTTCCAGCTCCCTTCTCCTGTGCAGGGCAACAAAAAGAAGAACCAGCCGATCAGCTGAGACTCAGGAAGCAGAGAATATATGGGGGTGCGGCCAGTCAGAGGTGGTATTTGCCGATTGTCCGAACTATTCAAAATTTCCACTGCTGGTTCTCCAGAACTAGTCAGAACCTGCTGAATATGACCTCTGGTGTGCTTGTGTGAATCTTTGTGTGTAGAGATTTTTTAAAGAGCTTTTATCAGTATATATAAGGAATTTCAGTATTTTTTTTTAAAAAAAATCTACTTTAGAGTGGGTTAAGTACAACCATTACTTCTTTACAAAAGAATACATACATTGCTATGAGTTATGAGCTTCAATATTTATTTATAATATACTTTGGAGAAGTTACAGATACAAAACTAGATATACTAAGGAGTAGTGTAGAGAAAACTATGTGGAAATGAAAGTTGTATTTAAAACTACCGTATATACTCGAGTATAAGTCGACCCGAATATAAGCCGAGGCACCTAATTTTACACAAAAAAAACTGGGAAAACTTATTGACTCGAGTATAAGCCGAGGGTGGGAAATGCAGCAGCTACTGGTAAATTTCAAAAATAAAAATAATTAATTTGGGAAACGATCTCACTATCATGAAAGGTTTAATTGATTCACTAACCCAAAAGAAGAAGATGATGATGACAGCGGGAGGCAGGAGTCACTCTCTTCCCCTCCCTCGGAGGCCCCTGAGTCAGGAGTCACTACCGCCGGCGCGGCCCCAGTCCCGCCGCCTCGGGAAGGGAAAGGCAAAGCGCTTTTTGCCTTTCCTTCCCAGCTGGGGCTGTTGGGAGTCGCTGCCGCCGGAGGCCGTGACTCCACACCATTTTTTTCAGAGGAAAATCTGACTCGAGTATAAGCCGAGGGGGATTTTTTCAGCACAAAAAATGGGCTGAAAAACTAGGCTTATACTCAAGTATATACAGTACATAAGTAAATAGAAATTTGCAAAAGATAATGAATACTGATTTCCACCTACAATATGTAAAAAAATATGAAGCAGAATAGATTACAAAAGTTCTAATAACATGAGACTAATCCATATATTTCTACTTGGAAAAGTAGAGTCTCATATGGATTCTGGCAAATTTGTTGCTCGCATATTGGATATATATTCTTGGTGTACGAATGGCTACATCATTGTTTATTTTTATCTTCAAAAGGTAAATCTAGTGGGCATTTACTTTGGGGCAACACTTCTATGCTACAGTGATTTTGTGTTGGCACATACCAAGTTATGAAGTTCTAGTATAATTATGCTTTTACTAAGTATGCCATAACAAGTAAATTAATATTTTATCACAATAACTCCTAGCATTAATAATGAAATTAGTGCCACAGTAAACACAATAGAATCTGAGTAATTACTATGAGTAATATGAGCTAATAGTTAAAGCTAATAGTGTACAACCCCCAATATACCACAATTGCAGTTCAGCGGCAGCTTAAAGAGAATTTAAATCCTTTCTGAGAGTTTTAAATTAAATAAATGACTAAATAAGGGTAAATGAAAAGCTCTCTGTATGTTTTGTGGGTCTTGGTACCATAAAAGACCATTTGCGGCTTACCTTACAAAAGTAGGGCAATTACTACCAAGAAAAATAGCGGACCTTCATGCATTCTGGTTATAGTTACAAATCAAATATCCCATTCCAGGTCCATTCATGAAATCCAAAATACTTGAGCAAGCAGACTGGCTTAATTAGGCAGGATAGACAATAACTCATTAATCTTATTCAAGCATTCTCCTGGGGTCTTAACTCCTTTTTATGCCTTAGAAATAGATCATATGTTCTGTTAGTTTAAGTCTTAAAAAGGCAGTGCTCAGTGCCATGACCTTGGAAATGAGAGAGATGACAGAAACCAGACAGCCGTCTTTCCTTCCAAGTGAGAATGGAATGGTCTAAAGCAGAGGCCTCCAAACTTGGCAACTTGAAGCCCTGTGGACTTCAATTCCCAGAATTCTGGGAATTGAAGTCCACAAGGCTTCAAGTTGCCAAGTTTGGGGACCCCTGGTCTAAAGGAATACAGATATAATAAACAACGTTGTTGATGGTATGTGCTAAAATTATCTAAAAGGATTCTGCTAGTGTGAAAAGAAACAGAAAGGTTCTAATAGTTTATCAGAAGTGTAAGAGCCACTTTCTTTTATTTTTCTAAGGGTAACAAATCAAGCATAAATAACCTTCAGTTGTTTCAACTGGAGTACTGTGTCTCCCACAGTTTCTTGGCAAGTAGCTGGGTGGTCATTGGAACATGTTCCAAAAAATGTATGTATGTTGCATCTATCTTGGATCATTTTTGTTTCCTTATTTAAAGGAAAAAAATGCATTTTTTTTCACACCACCAACACACATGACAAAGATGGGGCTGTATAAATGATTTGGCCCAGGGGTGGGATTCAAATTTTTTAACAACCGGTTCTGTGGGTGTGGCTTAGTTGGTGGGTGTGGCTTGGTGGTCATGTGACTGGGTGGACATGGTTTGGTGGTCATGTTATTCACCTGGCATCTCATGACTGTGGGGATGCTACAACAGTCATAAGTGTGAAAAATGGTCATAAGTCACTTTTTTCAGTGCCATTGTAACTTTGAATGGTCACTCCACACAAGCAAAGTACCAGCAAAGGACGGGAAAAAAAACTCCAGAGACGTTCCTGAGACAGGAAGTCTAGTCCTGCCAAGAATGTAATAAGGGTTAACAGAGAGGCAGTTTCTGTAAGCAACACCAGAATGTTTCCTTCCTGTCTTCCTTACAGGATTAGGCCAGGAATTTCTTCTAACAACCAAACTGCTTAGAATGTTAACAACCGGTTCTAGCGAATCGGTGTGAACTGGCAGAATCCCACCCCTGATTTGCCCTTTATGAGCAGTCTCCTGGCGTCCTGTCCCAAAACTTCCATAGTAAATATGAAGGCTTGTTGGGGGGGGGCACTGTTCTGCTGCTTTATCGGTGCTCCTTTGAAGAGGTCTGTTTGCATTCACATGAACAAGAATACATTTCTAGTTTGCACTGATAAGTATTCATATTCAGCATAGAAAGATTTGAACTGCAGGAATGATAATGCATTTTTATGCTCTGAGCCCTTTTATTTATTTATATTTCCTATTTTAATTTCCTTTTTCTAAACTGCCCATCTTCAAAGAGGACCTCTGGGAGAGTATACAATATTGCAAATCAGAAGGGCCTAAACAAAAACTTTTTCTTGTTGGTATGGTTCCAAATAGGCTTTATATGGAAAGAAAAGTAAGTATATGCATTTCTATGCTTGGGGGGGAGAAATTATCAATGAAAGTGTGTGTGTGTGTGTGTGTGTGTGTGTGTGTGTGTGTGTGTGTGTGTGTAAAAGAGAGAGATTTGTCACCAAAATTGTCCTTTTTCCAAAAAAAAAAAGGATAAATCATCATATATCAGAAAAATATAGTCCCAAAGCAAACTTCATACAAACAACAGAGACTAACTATGCCCCTTTTGGATCTTTCTTGGATGCTGAGCAGTGGATTAAATTGTTAGTCCTCAATTTTTTTACTTCCATTTTCAGGGTTTTGTCTTTCTCTATACTGTCTCTTATTTTTCCTGTTTTATGGCCAAGTTCCAATGATTTAGTTGAAATGCTGACTTGGAACTTTCATTTGCCCATTATTATTTTTTATTTTTTTTATTTGTCAATTTCTTACAAGATAATAGGTATAAATAAAAACATAGTTATGAATACATGGATACCTATAAGAAAAATTAAAAATTAAAAAATATAAAAAAATATAAAAGAAACAATAGGACAGGGACAGTAGGCACTTTGGTGCACTTATGCACACCTCCTACAGACCTCTTAGGAAAGGGGTGAGGTCAATAGTAGACAGTCTAGGGTTAAAGTTTGGGGTTTGGGGAAGAAACCACAGAGTCAGGTAGAGTATTCCAAACATTGACCACTCTGTTGCTGAAGTCGTATTTCCTGCAATCAAGTTGGTGCGATTAACCTTGAGTTTGTATCTATTTGCTCTTGTGTTGTTATGGTTGAAGCTGAAGTATTCATTGACTGGTAGGACATTGTAATGTATGATTTTATATACTATACTTAGATCGGACTGAAGGCAGTGTAGTTCTAGATTTTCTAGGTCTAGAATTTCAAGTCTGGCGGCATAAGGTATTCTGCAATGAGTAGAGAAGTGGAGAACTTTTTTTGTGAATATTTCTGGACTTTCTCAACTGTGTTAATATCAGATATGTAATGTGGGTTCCAGACTGATGAGCTGTATTCGAGTATTGGTCTAGCAAATGTTTTGTATGCTCTAGTTAGTAGTGTAATATTACCAGAGAAAAAGCTACGTAAGATTAGTTGTTAAAACTCTTAACACCTTTTTGGCTATGTAGTTACAGTGGGCTCTAGCACTTAGGTCATTTGAGATGAGTACTCCAAGATCCTTGACAGAGTTTGGATCATCAACAAGGTCTTGACTATTCAGCTTGTATTTTATTTTCTGATTTTTTTTTGCCAATATGTAGGACATTTATTTGTTGAGATTTGAAGTTGCAATTTGCTTGACCATTTTGATACATAGTCAAGGTCTTTTTGAAGGGTAGCAGTATTGTCTGTGGTGTTGATTAGCTTTACATCATCAGCGAAGAGAACGCAGTTGCTCTTGATATGATCACAGAGGTCATTTATGTAGAGTATGAAAAGAGTTGGTCCTAGAACACTGTCTTGGGGGACACCACTGTTGACAGGTACAGAAATTGGTAGGACACTCCCAATTTTGACCATTTGTTGTCTGTTTGACAGGAATGCTTCTATCCAGTTATGCAGGTGTCCAGAGATACCATAAGATTTTAGTTTTAGTAGTAGTTTGTCATGTACCACTGAATCAAAGGCTTTACAGAAGTCGATGTAGATTGCGTCTATTGCTTTGCCCTGATTGAGTTGTGTAGTCCATATGTTTTTGCAGTGTAAGAGTTGCAGATTACAGGATAGTTTTTTCCTAAAACCAAATTGTTTATTAGAGAGTAGGTTGTTTGTTTCTAAGTGGAGAATGATGGATTGGTTAATAATTGATTCCATGACTTTACAGGTGATGCAGCATAAGGAGATTGGTCTGTAATTTTCAACTAGGCTGGGGTCTCCCTTTTGAAGATGGGGATGACCGTGGCTTGTGACCATAGTTTTGGCAAGGAGCTGGTCCTGAAAGATTTTTCAAAGATTATGCTTAGAGGTTCGGCTATTGCAGTGGGTAGCTTTTTTAAGAAGTAGGCACATATTCCGCCCGATCCAATAGATAGAGATGGTTTTAGATTGCGTAGTGCTTTTTCAACATTGTCTTCTGTAAAATCGATATGTATTAGATCATTGTAGTTGTCTGTGGTTCAACTAGGAAATACTGGGCATGATCCATTGCTGTTTACAAATACTGAGCCAAAGAATGTGTTAAAGATGTTGGCTTTAATAGTGTCGTTGTTGCAGTCTTTACCATTAGTTCCTTTCAGGGGTGGGATGGACCTTGAGTCTTTTAGTTTGTTGTTTACAAAATTGTAGAAAGCGCGGGTGGAAAGTTGTGTTGTCATGTTTTCTCTCTTCAATTTCCAATATTGTTTTTAGCAATTTGACAATGTATTTCTGTTATGTTGTTAGTAATAATATTTTAAAGCAAGAATTATTATCCAGCAATGAAAATTTTAAATTTCTTAGACAACTGCACAATATTTAAAGTTTATTTTGAAATTTAATTCACTTGCTTTGTTTTTCCAAAGTATGCTTATCAAAAATTGCCCTAATAATGTATGCAAGAGCACACTTGTCTTTGAAATTGTTCCTAGCTTTCTTGCTATGAGCTTGGGTCACACATGAATGTTTGTAGAATGGTAATTCTAATGGAATTCAATGTTCACATGAAATGAAAGGAAACTAATAAGGAAGTAAAATGCCTGTTATTTGTTCTTAATTTTTTTAAAATGTTACAACTGCTCACTGAGGTAGAAAACAACTTTGTATAGCTTAAGTAAAACAAATAGGTTGGGAATACTGAATAAATCACAAATAAACAATGGCTGAGGTTAGTTCATTTCTTGAAAATTCTACAAAGAGTTCTCACATGCAAACAATATGGAGGGATATAGATCACCATTGTTCAATTAGGAAGCAGATGCATTTGTTGTCTGGAATAACAAATTCTTGGAAGTTTCATTTGGCCACTAGTCTCTCTGCATTTAATAAAATCTGCAAACAAACCCTTTTTGCAAGACTTTAATTATTCAATTAAAATCAATAGTAGAAGTTAAATACTAACTTGGGTAGAAGGGCAAGGTCTAAATTAAATATATAAATGAGTCAGTTTTGCCGGGATATAAATAACCAACCTGAGTCTAAGGGACTTAGTTTCATACTCATTTTCCCATTCCCCTGAAAAGTTTAGAAGCTAGCTTATCCATATTACAAAAATTCCCACAGCACCAGCTTGGCATGAAGATAAGTGCTATATTTAAGCCAGCGAGCTGAACTATGACAACTACATGGTGCACCCATTTGAAACCATTTTCTAAAATTGGACTGTCAGTCAAACCAATAAAATGATGCTTTAATGGATCCTTGGATAAGGAAACCACTGAAATAGTTCTATTGGTGAATGTGAATGAAATGTTCCTCAAGTGGAAATCTAATCTATACAATGAGTAGTGAAGCAGATTTATAATCACAATATAAAGATTTGTGTAAGAAAATGTCTGATAGGGGGGTGCAAAGGCTAACACCTAGCTAACTATATCCTACCAAGAGGAGAGTCAGAGATCAAGAACTCCACATTGTGCATGTCTGGGAACAAGAAGGAACTTCTGCAGTGTGTTGCTCTTCTTTGGATTCTGCATTCCTGGGGATTTTGTGATGTATTTCTTAGTGACAGTACCAGGCTGACCTTTTTTGTGGGTTCAGAAACCAAGCTGGTCTGGTTAGTAACTTAATGGAAAACCACCAGGAATTCCAGGGCTAAAACTTGAGAAAATTACTTGAAAGACAGCATGCCATTGCCGACTCTAAACTTCATTGAGATATCCATGTAATACAGAATACAGAATTACAGAATTGGAAGGGACCCTGGAGGTGTTCTGGTCCAACCCCTCTTTTAAGCAGGAGATCCTATACTATTCCAGACAAATGGCTGTTCAGTCTCTTCTGGAAAAAACCTCCAGTGATGGAGTACCACAAGTTCTTCTTTTTGTTTAATGAAGTTTTATTGAGTTTTAACAAAGCAAATAAAACATCTTATGGTTCCAGGTTATCACATTTCCATACAGACACAATTTAATATGCATATTCATCTTATGTATTCAACTTCATATCTTATTACTCTTTTTCCAACTTCTCACTATTTCTCCCTTTACTTCTCTTAATTTTCTTTTATGGTTATCTCATTTTCTTCTTCTTGTATTTCTTTTACCTAAATTTCTATATCTTTTTATTCATTGTGCTTATACTTTCGTCTGTCTTGTTTACAATTTCATATGTTCTCTTCCAACATTCTTAAAAAGCAAAATTCCCCCTGTGATTGCCAATCGAAGTGCAACACCTTTACATTTATTGTTATTATCATATGAAATCTTATTAAACACTGAATTTGTGCATTCTAAAATTATAACATTCAAATTTCTAATATCTATTTTATATCATGTAAATCTCATCATTCAGATTCTGCTTGGTACTTCCCCTTGAAAATGTAAAAAGAAAAATTCTAAAAATATAGCAAAGGAATATATATATATATATATATATATATATATATATATATATATATATATATATATATATATATATATATATATATATATACACACACACACACACACATTAGTGTTCTGTCACAACACATTAGTAAACAAAATAGTTATTCAAAATCATTCTAGTACTGGTATGAACCTTGTAAATCTTTCACATTTCTTTTCAATATCTATCAATCTTTGAGAACAATTGAAATGTTTCCCTCCCTTCTTCATTATTACTTAACTGTTAATAAGCATACCGTTGGATAAGTCATACAGTTTTATCTTATAAATTATTTACTATTAATAAGCAAAATAATTATTCAAATTCATTCTCATAACTGGTATAAATTTCCTTATAAAACTTTCACATTTCTTTTCAATATTTTATCAATCTTTAGAAACAATTGCAATGTTTCCCTCTCTTCTTTATTATTGCATTAATTATAAATAAACATACCATTACATAACAATACAGTTTTATCTCATAGATTATTTACTTATTTCATTTCTAACTCATTACAGTATTCTACTGTCACAACACTATCTTTTGTACCTTTGCAGAATCCTCACTTTTAACTTAATTTAACCATTGTCTCTGTGTTTTCTAGCTGAGCAAATACCTTTAATCCTAGTACATTTCCCCTTTTTCTTTATTTCCTGTTTTTGTCCCTCATAAGTTTTTTCCCTTTCTAGCTTTCCCCCATTTTTCTCATCCCTTTTTTTATACCCTTCTCTCTCTAATTTTCCCTTCTGTAGTTTTCTTTTCTGCTTCTCCTTGCTGTTATACTTCTTTTTCAGACTATTTTTCTTTTTGGCTGTTCCCTTTGATCTCAAACTTTTAACTCCTTTCCCCCTTTTTCCCCTTTTTACCACACTTTGCATTATTTGATCATTGAAAATGGCTTCTTCTTTGTCCCGCCCTTCTTCTTGTTCTTGAAGCTTTTCCTTTTGCTTTTCATAGTTCAGGATCTCCATTTCAAAAAATTCAAATACGAAGCCAAAGGATCTTCCTCCCCTTTCTGCATCTTCTTTCTGTTTTTTAAGACTCATCTTCAATTCCTCCAGGAGTGATGACATTTTAAACACTTTTGAACAACCACCCGATTGACTTTAAGTAAAAACAGAAAAAGAAAGAAAAAAAACCAATGACAAAAACTTTTTTTTTCAAATCACCAAACGATCCCAGACTGTTCCTTCTTGTATCTTTCCTTTACTTTTACTTTCCATGGGTTACTGTATCTTTTAATAAGATTTCAGTTACAATGTATCCTTGGGAGTCGTTACAAAGTTTCACTGTTAATTCTCTTTATTTTTCCAGGTGGCACTCCATTTTTCCATTATTCCAAGTCCCACCCTTTCGCCTCCACTTCTTCTTTTTAGGGCTTTAAAATGACCAAGAAAAAAAATCTTTATTCTCCTTTTGACACTTAGATTTCAGCTTAAGGTTGCCGATTAGTGTCAAAATAGATTAATATAAATTTCTTTCCATACCATTTGTAATTGTCAATATAAAGGTAAAAAAGGGGTTTTTAACCTCCTTTTCTCTCTCCTTCACCACTTAAAGATCTTCTTTCAGAAGTATCCCTCTAGGTACTTTTAGATTCAGGGTACCTTGCTTAGATGTTCTCTGTTGTTTAGCCCGGTTTGTCCGGCTTTCCTCTTTGTCTTCCTCCTGCACAATCTTATCCAGTCGGGTTCTTCTTTGAGGTGGCCATTTCTGACCACCGCTGCAACCGCCTTTGGGAAAGGGAGTTTAGACCAGCCAAGGAGGAGAGATGCTAGCAATCTCCCCACTCTTTACCACCTCTACCACCTCTATATTTCACCTTTCTCCTTAAGTTCTAGGTTGGATCTGTCCTTAATAAGTTTCCATGTGTTACTTCTATCATTAGGAGTCCTGATGACATTGAAGACTTTACTATTATACTCTTAGATAAAGGTAACCATGTGTAGGGGACACTGGATGGACAAAAGCAAAATGGAATTCACCAACACTGAATCTGACTAGGTATAACCCTCAATATCAACCTGAGAGTTTCTCTCCTCCTTGTCTTGCTTTGTCTTCACTTATGCTCAACTTTATTAATTACTACTTCTTTTGTCAAATTAAAAGTTGCTAGCAACTTTTGAAGTTGCATTGGAGGTTTCAACCCAAAATTAGAGAAAACTCTGATATTAGCAGAAAGATACCATTGATAAAATCACCACAATTACTTCATTAAAAGTCGATGACAATATCAGGTCTAAGTCCCTCCCCCACCACCAAAAAAAATAATAAAAACAAAAGAGCCATTTTGAAAAGATATCAGGAGGAACAGTTCATTAAAAAAGGAGTATCCAGTATGTCCAGCTTACCGGTATATAAGTAAATGATGAAATTTCCAGTAAAGATTTTCAAAACTCTGCAATGTAACTGCAAGCATATCATAGATCAGTGATGGCTAACCTTTTTACCCCCTGTGCATGCGCCCCCCCCCGCACATGCACACGCATCCCCGTGCATCGGGGGGGCATATGTGTGGCAGAGACCTGAAGACCAGCTGGCTGGCAGGAGGTGTGCACACATGCGCAGCAGAGCTGAGCTGAGCTGGGCCAATGGCTCATGTGCTCACAGAGAGGGCCCTGTGTGCCCCCTCCAGCATGCGTGCCATAGATTCACCATCACGGTCATAGATTATCTTGAGACAGTAGAGTCTTCAGGAGGGAGGGATCAAAAAATTCAAGATGACAAAACATGATTGCATAACTGAAGCCCCACCCCTTTGTATTTGTGTACATTGTACTCATTGTACCCGAAAGCCATCACTCTGCTAAACAAATAATTCCCTCAACACTGTTCAACTATTTACAAAGTGTACTTTTACTGTTAATCTTCTCATCACTCCTTATCATCCATCCCCTCCCACTTGTGATTGTAGGACTGTAACTTTGTTGCTTGTATCTGTATGATTTATATTGACTGTTTCCTAGTATGATTTGATTGTTGATTAAACCCTATGACTATCATTAAGTGTTGTATGTTATGATTTTTGATTCTTAATGAATGTACCTTTTCTTTATGTATACTGAGAGTATTTACACCAAGACAAATTCTTGTGCGTCCAATCACACTTGGCCAATATTCTATTCTATTCTATTCTATTCTATTCTATTCTATTTCTATTCTATTCTATTCTATTCTATGCTACTCTACTCTACTCTACTCTACTCTACTCTATTCATATAAAAATGGGTGGGGTTTTAATTGCATGATCACGACAGATAGCTTGAGGTTATATTTTTTAATATTAGTGGCTTCTCTTCCCCTTTCCAACCATCAATCAATTTATGATTGATACACGGAGAATAGTATGTTCAAGTAATGCAAAACTTGAAATATTGTTTCAATGTTTCTACTTTCACAGAGGAGATTCTTGCAATGTTTCAGATGCAATTCCCACATAAAACAAATTATATTTAATAATTGAAAAAGAATGCTTAGTTCCTCTTAGTCAAAATGTACTCACGTATTAGGATAGACTGGCAACCTGAAATACTGGGGAAAGTAACTGTTTTTCTTGCTATCTATTTAGACCAGGGGTGGGTAAACATTTTGGCTCGGGGGGCACCGCCGGTCGCCCTCCTCAAGCAGCTGTCGCCCACCGGGCTTCCCTCTGCCGCGCTCGGCTCGGGGCCAGGCGCGAGCGCCCGCGAGTTAAAGAAGCCGAAAGTTGCTGGGAAGTTGCTCAGGTGCTGGGAGCAGGCTTTTAAAGTGCCGCCCAAGCAAAGTTTAAGCAGCCCGCCCGCCCGCCGGGCGGAACCCTTCCCGCTCCTCGGCGGGAAGACGCTCCAGCCTGCAAACTTTGCCTTTGCAAAGTTTAAGCCTGGAGCCCGGAAAAAAAGGGGATCAGCGGGGACTCACCTTCGAGAGGTCGCACTCGAAGGTGATTTCGAACTCCCAGCCGAGGCCTTTGCAAATTTCTTTTCTTTCCTACCCCTAGATCGCTCCGCACTGTTTTGCAGCTTTGGGGGCCACGCGGCACAGGGCAATACGCCACACCCAGCGATTTTTTTCAGGGGCGGGCCGGATTGGACAGACCAATGGCAATGATTTTTTTTCAGGGGCGGGCCGCATTGGACAGACCAACGGGCCGGATGTGGCCCCCGGCCGTAGTTTGCCCACCCCTGATTTAGACCAAAAATGAAATATTTATTATTGGTTCAAATAAACTCTTCTTGAATTGATAGTTTTATTCTATGACCACATGATGGCAGTATATTCCATAAATTGTTTTGTTAAGGGCTAAAATGTAATCAACCTTAAATGTTCTTCTGAGTTACCAAATTTTTGGAGTTCGGTTTACAATATGAATTAACTATTTAAATATGTACAAAAGTACAAAAATAGATAATTTAAATGATAAATGCTAAATTATTATCTACTTTCTTTCACTTTCTTTTTACAAACATCCTGACCAAATAAGAGATTCATCAAGGTACATCTGCAACATAGATTTATATTTCAAGAACCCTAGACTAGGGAACAAGCATATTGCTCACTTCTCCTCCTGTCTCTTCCCATTTCCCATCTCATTTAATTTAACAATTCTGATGATGTTTTTTTTTAATCTTACAAATAACATCATGCAGAAATATAACATGTTATTCCATACAGATTTTAGCTTTCAATATGCTTAAATATTTTTAAAATATTTTTTTCTTAACTGTTTCACTTTAATAGAAGCAACTTTTGGTTTCTTGGTTTTTTTAATTAATGATATATATTCTTTTAGATTCCCTAAGGGATAGGTGTTTATGGTGCCTAAAGGACGTGTGTGATTTGGGATGGTTCTTTATCAGATAGTATGGAGGGAGGGGGAGGGAGGGAGAGAGGGAGAGGGAGAGGGAGAGGGAGAGGGAGAGGGAGAGGGAGAGGGAGGGGAGAGGGAGAGAGAGAGAGAGAGAGAGAGAGAGAGAGAGAGAGAGAGAGCATCTACATTCCTTTCAAGTTTCATCAAAGTCTGTTAATGTTTACACACCTTCATGCAAATTCTTAGGCATGGAGGACTTTGAAACTATCAGTACAGATCTCATAACAAAGAGATTCAATTAACTATGTAGAGAAGCTCCTTCACAACCTTCTCCTTCTCCTCTTAAGAAAGTTGAAATATATCAAATATTTGTAGCACTTTTTCTCTTACAGCCACATCTCGACACATACCAGTCTGAAAGCAACTCTAGATTCCATGACATCAAGCAGTATCAAAAAAAAATTAAATTGATTGTAGCTTATTCATTTTATGAATCTCTTCTCGTGGACCACTCCAATGAGAGCAGGCTGTGAAAATCATAGTGTGGATCCATTTTCTCATTGCAGACCTTTGTCAATTTTTTGCTTACTTTCATCATTCTGGCTACTGCGTTTCAGATCCTGGTATAGAAACCCTTGCTTAGCAGGTTTGCAAATTTTCTTTAAACAAAAAGATTAGTAACATTAATTATTGTGTTTTCTCTATTTCCATTTAATATTTACCCCTAGAGCAAAGCAACCAAAGGCCCAGGCTGCTATGATTCTTTCTTTCTTTCTTTCTTTCTTTCTTTCTTTCTTTCTTTCTTTCTTTCTTTCTTTCTTTCTTTCTTTCTTTCTTTCTTTCTTTCTTTTTATTTCTTTCCTTCTTGTTCATTCATTCATTCATTTTGTATTGTAAGAATTGTAGAACTTGAAACAGGGAAGTAATTTGGGCTATTTGGTCTCAGTATTTTTAGCAGAAATAAAGACAATGTTAGGTCACCTGCAGACAGTTTATGAGAACTTGGGAGTAAAAATGATGATGACATGTAAATGCCCTCCCTCAATTGCTCTTGTTCTTCTTGTCTTTCTGGCTGTTGAACAGGCTACTCTGACACTAAAATTACTATCAAAAGAGGAATCTTTATTATATAGCACTTAAGGAATGAGGTCTCTGTTATTTATGGTCTAAGCTGTAATGAATGTCTATGAATATTTTAGTGGTATCACAATTACTCAGAGAATGTGCTGCAAAGAAAGAGTTGTAATCCAGGTGCCAAAACTAAAAAATATTTTGCTGGGATTAGTATCTCACTGAGGGGACAATGGAGTTATTTCCCCACACACACACACATACACACACACTTTTTCCCTTTCTTCTTTTTTGCAAGCTTAAAAATAGGAAGGTAAGTGGAAAAGAGCAGTGAAGGTAAGAAGGCAGAGAATTTAAGAAGCAAGAATATCAGAGGCAGAATACCTGAAAATCATAGCAAACTGATGGTCAACAAAATGTATTCTGAATCATTGTGTTTTGTTGTCTTTTTAAAAATATACAGTGCACATTAATATGAAAAACCAATGACACTAGAGATTATAAAAATGGTAAACTAATTCAGTTTGACATATTAAGATTTGAACTTGATTCACAGCAAGGTTTCAGTAGTCTTATAATTCTTTCCATAAAATTATTAATTCAGTTGACAGATGGATGGATGGATGGAGAGAGAGATGATAGAGATATAGATAAGATTCTCTTTCTAAGTATCACCTTTAATTAATACTGTATTTTGAATTGAATTGTGCATAATTCTATTTTAATTTACACAAGGGCCATGGGACCCTTTCATTTTCCATCACATACTGACATCTTGTGGCCAGTTATTGCTATATAAGCATAATTACCCTGATAAAATTACTCATCAGATTATAATAGGAGAAGAGCAAAATCTTTATCTCTCCAGATACCATGGAACAATGCCTTCTGTCTTTCTTCATCACTGATTTTGCTGTCTTTGCAAATAAATAGTTTAGCAGAACAACTCTGGAGTGCTCCAAGTTCCATGGCTTTCTTTTAGGATATTCTTAATTATAGGATTCAAAACACAAAGATAGGCAAAGCTGGCATTTATCTGTTTATTTATTGAATTTGTATGCCACTATCTTATGGTTCCTTTAAAACTGCTACCAAATCTTTCTACATGCAGTGAATATTCCTCCCAAAAAATATCTGTATTTATGTATTTGGAGATCTGTAAGTGAAGACTGGGAAGTTTATAAAATGTAATGTTCTGCAAAGAAAGACTTGGAAATATTTCTTATAGACAGCTGGATATGAAATAGTTTCTGAAGCAAAAACAAAAACAGCCTGAAGGGTATTGTGCCTGTTCTTCTGACTCACACAAGTACGTACACAGAGTTTCATTTTCCTGGGATAGCAAAATACTTCTGAAGAAAATTTTGGCAGTTCTTGGATGGCGCTCCCATGCTGATACTTCATAAATGTGATCCAACCCTGCCTGGAAGGGAACATTTCAGTTAGTGCACTGATTCAGCTTCCAGTAGCATTCTGTTCTCAGGTTCCCAACACAGCCTTTCAGCCACTCATTCATTGCCTTTCTCATACAGTCTATTTTGCCCAGAACTGGTGCCAGGATGTCATATTTTAATAAGCAAGTAAAGTCCAATAATGGGGTTGACCAATAAATGTTTATTAATATCATTAAAAAACAACCTCGAGAGATTTATCTGAATATTTCACCTTTAACGTGAATCCTAAATGAGAAATTCATTTTTCTCTGCAGCCTAAAGATACTTCGTCCTAAAGATTCTATGCAGCACTTTTTATATTTGGTAGCTGAATCTATAAGTATATGGATAAGCTCCATTTTAGCCCAAAGTTAAATGGATATCTTGCATCCAATCAGAAATGGGTTACATGAATGTTTCAGCTAAAAGGAAACCAATCCAGCCACAGGACCTTAAGAGCTCAGTTTTACCCACATAGCTTCCTTTCAGTAAAAGGGAAATTGCAAACTGTAATTTGAGGTACACCACAAGTGGGAAATCAATGAGGTGCCTATGTGCTCTTTCTGCCTGGCCTTTTACCAACATAAGTTCTTCACTGCTTCCTGATTACAGGAACAGATAACATTGTCCTTTTCCCATTCCTGATGGATTATGTGCCATCAAGTGAGCGTCAGTTCTTAGCAATCCCAGAGATAGATCTCCACCTCCTAGCCCATTGCAAATGTATCCTGCACCCTTGTTTTCCAACTTCAATTCAATGCTATCCAAAAAAAAATCCAAGCTGTGCTAAGCACTTCAGAAAGTCATAGTCCCAAAGGTGCTTTTTCAACAGGCAACTGGACCTTCTGGTTTTTCTTTGAAGACTTTTTCCTTCTCATCCAAGAAGCTTCTTCAGTTCTGAGAGAAGTAGCTGAAGAAGCTTCTTGGATGAGAAGTGAAAGGTCTTCAAAGAAAAACCAGAAAGTCCAATTGCTTCTTGAAAAAGCACCTTTGGGACAACCATGACCTGAACAAATGAGAATCTCCATAGGCAGAAAGTCATAGCAATTCCAGTTCTGATTAGCTGCGATGCCTGCACACACCCTTCCTTTGTTCTAGTAACCGCACATGACATTGTGCAACCTATTCATCCTGGTCTGCCAGGCTGCTATGTTCTCTACTGGTCGGCAATTGCTTTTTTTTTTTAATGTAATTTTGTAATTCATCCAACAATGGCTCATTAAATCAGTGAACTATCTTCTCCCTAGAAACTCATGGTCTATTCAACCTATCAACTATCTCCCTTTCTATTCCTCTCCAGGCTTCTTTTCCATTCTGCCCACAATACTGCAGAGCTTGTCTTCCTCCATCCTACTTTTTAACAACAATAGTAACATAGTAAATGTTCCTGCTTTCTTTGCATGAAGCCAAGTTATCTATTCTTCCTTGCTATAAAATTTCCATAGACCTACTACACACACACACACACAAATCATAGGAATGTTCCTCTGCTCCTACCTGTTCCTTTATTGACCTGATTACTGTATCATCAGAGCAATAATGGTACCACATGGAGAGAGAAAAATGTGTTGATGTTGAAGAAGATAATGTGGGAAGGAGGTTGAGATGTATGCATGTGTGCAAACATCTGAAAAGCAAAGGAAAGTAGGCTAGTGAAGATAGAACAGTCCCTAAAAGGAAAAGGCAGGCAATGCAAATCAGTCCGTACAGGATCCAGCAAGCAAGGCTTGTCTTCCTTGCCCAGAATCAAGGGATGACCAGTCAGGTCCTGTATTGACCCACCCCACAGCAATCCAGAATGGTATTTCTTCAGTTGGTGTAAGAAACAGCAGGGAGCAGTCAGGAGATAAACAGCTTAAGTTCCAGGGCAGAACTGCCCAAAGACAGTAGCATGGAATCACACAACTGCAAATACGTGGTATGCAGACACCAATTTCTATCAGCACAGGAAAATGTCAGTTTTCTTTTTAGAGCAAGCATCTTTTTCTAATCACGTTTGCTTACTGGGGTATTTTAAAAAAACCTGAAGCTCATAATTGAATACCGTATTTGCCGGCGTATAAGACAACTTTTTTGCCCTGAAAAACATGCCTCCAAGTGGGGGTCGTCTTATACGCCGGGTCGCCTTATACGCCGGCAAATAGTAATTGGGAAGCACTGCGGCTGCCCGCGGCTGAGGCACTTTTGAGCACCGTGGAAACGAATCCGTGAAGCCGAAAGGAGCAGCCAGCCTTCAGGCCGATGTAGGCGGGCCTCCTTCTCCCAGCTCCCAAAGAAACGAGGCGCTCAGCGGCCTCCGCCGCACCGCCCGGCTCCGCTTGCACCGCCCGGCCTCCGCCGCACCGCCCGCCTCCGCCGCACCGCCCGGCCTCCGCTCGCACCGCCCGGCCTCCGCTCGCACCGCCTGGCCTCCGCCGCACCGCCCGGCCTCCGCCCGGCCTCCACTCGCACTACCCGGCCTCCGCCGCACCGCCCGCCTCCGCCTGCACCGCCCGGCCTCCGCTTAGGTATCCGGCTGGGGCTGTCAGTTGTTACCGCTGGCGCGGCTCACGCGCTCCAGTCCCGCGTGCCTCGGGAAGGGAAAGGCAAAACCAGGAGCCGCCGCTGCCGCGCAAAGCGCCACCGCGGCTCTTCCTTTTGCCTTCCCTTCCCGAGGCAACACAGGACTGGAGCCGCACGGAGTCGCGCCAGTGGTAACAACTCCTGACAGCTCCAGCCGGATACCCGAGCGGAGCCCAGGCGGTGCGAGCGAAGGCCACTGAGCGCCTGCTTCCTTGGGAGCTGGGAGAAGGAGGCCCGCCACATCGGCCTGAAGGCTGGCTACTCCTTTCGGCTTCACGGGATTCGCTTTCCACGGTGCACAAAAGTGCCTCAAAAAAAAAAGTGCAAAAGTGGAAGGTGTGCGGAAGAGGGGTAGTCTTATACGGCGAGTATATAACAAACTCTATATTTTGAGTGGAAATGTTGGGGGTCGTCTTAGACGCCCAGTCGCCTTATACGCCGGCAAATACAGTATGTCTGTGTTGTCCTGTTATATATTTCCTACATTTTGCATCTTACTTTTCCATATATATTATACTGAAGACTGTCCAAAAGCCATAACAAAATTATTATAAATAATAAATAATATTATTAACTTATTTAAATAACACTTGAGGCCATATCATAATACAAAACATGAATAAAAACCATCTGCAACGTAACTAAAAACAAAAATTCAAATCACCATCCTTATAGAGTACTCTGATATACAAATGTGGCTCTCAATTAATCTGTTTCATTTAAAGAAGAGACCATTTTATATTAATATTTGGGTTCACACATAAAATATGTTGCTCTAGACTCCAGGTCTCAGTGAGGCATCCATTTTAAATAGGTTTTAAGATAATGATAACTTTGGGATGCAATTCAAGATTCTGGTTCTCACTTGTAAAACCTTCTGAACTTAGCTATCTGAGGAATCACCTATAGCCAGTTGTCTCTGCCTACCCAGGACAGTTTAATACTATAAATTATTTGCATATATACATATTATCACCTAATTTGTTTCTTCCATCCTCAATTGCAATAGTTTTTGCTGCAAGACTGAATATTAGCAAGTCTGATCTGGGTCCACTGAGTCTGTATTCAAGGGCTCAACAGATGCTCCAGGTGTTAATGAACTCAAGCTGTCCCTCTCATTTACTAAATACTGAGAGTGCCAATTTCCTTCCTTCCTTCCTTTCTTAAAAAACATAGTTTGTGTCTCAGTTGAACTAAAATTCTTCCATCTGTCGAATTTTCCAGGTGTCACCATTTGCCTTTATCAGCTAATCAATTCTTAGCCTTTTGGCTAAGATTAAATGTACCTAACATTAAATAAGAATTAAATAAGAATTGAAAATGTTCTGTGTCATAAAACAAGACCAATAAAATATGGAGACAGTAATCCTGAGAAACAATTAATACTTTAAGAATCAGAGGATTATTTCATGAGTAATTTGAAACATGAAGTACATAGTACAACAATATTTCAGTAAGATAATACTTACATCAACAACCCATTGCAATGAGGCCCAGAAATAGTAGCTAGGTCCAGCAAGGAATAGCTACCATCAGTGGCCAAGATTTGGGATCCAGTTCTCGCTTTTATATTCTTCTTCAGACAGCCCTCCCAGTGAAATAGAATTTTACCAGAGTCTTACCCTGTTCCCTCATACTGACCGTCAGTTAGCACATGTACATATGAAATCTCTTACCGTCTGCTACTTTCAGTTCCCTATTTCTCAGTGTCCTGAATATTCTAAAATAGTTCTAAAATCAATTATCTTGCAGATACATGTTTTGCAAAGTGGCAGATTGCAAATATTTCACTATGCTTGCAAAATCTGCTTAGCCAATGTTTTAATATATTGTTAATATGAGGCCTTTAATTAGGAAAAGGCCTAAACCAACTTAAGAGCCAAATTCATTGGTGGGAGTCAATTTTTTTTAGTACTGGTTCTGTGGGTGTGGCTTGGTGGGCGTGGCAGGGGACGGATACTGTAAAATCTCCAGTCAGAAGTGGTATTTGCCGGTTCTCCAAACTACTCAAAATTTCCGCTACACGTTCTCCAGAACTGGTCAGAATCTGCTGAATTCCACCTCTGGCCTAATTGTCTTTTCCTCTCATCTGGAAGTATTTGCAAGAAGGTAAGAATGGAAGCAGCAGCAAAATACTTAAGAAAAGCAGGTAGAAATCCCATGGATTAAAACCATTTTTGCTGCCTGTTAAAAAATGAGGGAGCAGAAGACTCATTGGAGGTGGGGAAATTCAACTGGAAAAAAATGAACCTTGAACTGAGCCCAGAGCCATAGCTGGGAATCAGCCACGCTGGCAAAATGTTTTGCAATCTAAAACTTTATAGATGTACTGAGATAACACTTAGAATTCCCAGCCAGGGTAACATATGAGAATTTGAGGAATTGTAGTCCCAACATGTCTGAAAGGTGCCAGGTTAGGAAAAACTTGTTTAGTAGATCAAATCACTTGGCTATAGAAGCAAAAAAACAAAACAAAAAGGCTTTTTGAAACAACTGTGAAGACTGACTGCAAAGAAACTCTTCCACACAGTATGTTAATGTAATAACATCAGTTACTATTTAGCCTACAATCTGAGTTATTTTATAGTTATTGAGAATAAATATTTCTTGATTATCAAAACCCAGCAAAGATCCTGAAGAAAATCCTGAAAATATGAATCTATTGCAACAGGGTTTGTAGGGATTGTAACAACATTTGGAACAGGCCTCCATCTAGATTTAGATCATCCGATGCTTGCAAGCAGGACTATTTTAATTGTTATTCCTCCACAAACTGAAATAAAAAGTTACTTAAATCTATGCATTCAAAACAGACTTGGAGCCAGGAATACACTGGTTGAGTGCAAAATTCTGAGTTGGTAAAAAGGAGAAAGATTAATGACATGGCTAAACAAGCTTTAGCAAAGATATCCATGCTAATTGAGCAGATGCATATTAATCAAATGGGCTCCTCCCTTTTACATTTGATAAAGTTACTTTAATCTCTCTCTTTCATTTCTATTTTTCTTGCTGAGGTCTGCAAAAAGTAAAAAATCCCTACCTGATTTGATATGTTGTCCATGCATTTCTGTCTTTAAGTTTGTATAAGAACCTTTGAAAATAGTAACATTTTGGAGTTGTTATTTTTAAGAAATCTTGAGAAAGTATCCTTCATGTGGCAGTGACTAGGATTTAGTGCTTTTTGGAGTTTGTTTCAACTTGTCAGCAAATGAGTCATGTTGAAATATTATTTTGCAATCGTCAGAATGTTAGTAGTGCAGTCACTTGGACAGATAAAACATGTTTGAACAACCTCATGAATCTTTTTTCTAATAGCAGGGTTGAATCACACTAAACATGAAGAATCATGTACCATATCTGCATTTTCAAACATGTTTTGTGGGAAGTATGTGCAGCTCTGCAATAATGTCAAAACTTCTGCAAGAGGAGGGTGTTCTTTTCTGTAGTTTTGGCTACCTAAACTAGTAGGACCAGTTTCTCTGCCAGAGACCAACTTTGGCAAAAGAAAAACTAGAATGTTTATCTTTCTTAGAGACCATAATGCATTGTCTAGAATCTATAGCCCTCCTATGCTTACAACCCAAAGTACATAGATACCTCAATAAAAAAGACCATCTAGAGAAAACACACAAAATCAGAAGTGTCAAACTCATTTCATCACAGTGGTGTCACATGACATATCATGACTTTTTTTTCTTCGCTAAACTGGGCATGGGCATGGCCAGCGCATGACTCATCTAGCCCGTGGGCCGCAAATTTGACACCCCTGCGCAAAATCAACATTTTCTAAACAATAAAACAGAAAAGAGAAGAAGACAACACCATGCAACCTTCCTGGCTACCCTCAGCAGCAGCAGCAGCAGCAGCAGTGATGGCAAATTAAAAACACAGGTCTCTCGTAAAACTATCCACACCATCCAAGTGCTCTACTACCAAAGTAACAACCCAACCTCCCATAAGAGAAGCTCTGTTCATATTAGCACAAACACACTGTAGCAACCCTGCTCATTAGAAAAATGAAACAGGAAGACATAACCTACATGTTCTAACCTAGACTTCCCAAGATCATGAAGCAGACTCCTCGTCCAATAAAACCCCTTTTACTTATGTTAAAGTGAATTCCTCTCCAGCAAAGTCCCGGCAAACAGTCTTTCATGAGATTTCACAACTACAGACCTTTATCAGGCTTGGAGAGTTGCCAGGCCAATATCTTCCAAATGCCATGCTGTAACAGCAATTACTTGGCAAGAAGTCAGGAACAGATCTCCACTCTAATGAATTGAACTAATTGTCTCCTGCAAACACCACTCCCCTTTCACTCCTCTTTATTCCCTATGGGAGGAGGCATTCACTGTCCACCTGGGCCTTTACTCCCAAGTCAATCCTTGTTCCTTAAGTGTTCCCTTTTCCTGGCAGCTCTGCGCATGCGCATATTGGGAACAGGCTCCAACTGTTCTGCCCCACTGATCTCCAACTCTAAAGGCAGCTGATAACTGTCAGATGGCCCTGGCCTTCCCCAGACTCCAGGACTGGCCCATGTTCCTTCTCAACCTCCTCACTGTCTGGGTCTGCTGCCCTAACACTACATATAATCCCAATATTAACTAAGAGATGGAGACAGAGGGAGGGAGGAAGAGAGAGAGGGAGGGAAGGAGAGTGAGAGAGAGAGAGTGCAGAATATACAGGGGTCCGTCAACTATTGCTATTGATTCACCAATCAACTCAAGTGTGATACTTTCCCACTGGAGCCCCAAACCAACTGGCAGAACCAAGCTCTTGTGCAAGTCAGAAGGATAGGAGCCCATCTCACCTCAAGGGGCAAGATGTTCCAAAGGGCCACAGCAAGTTGTTTTTTTTTCTCATGTCCCACCAGTCAGAATTTCCTGACCGATGGGGTTTGCATTTGGGAAATAATTGGAAAATAACCCTAAAAATCAGACACCAAAACATAAGAAAAGTAATGTTGTATATGCAACCCAGTGCAGAAAAGCATGTTCAGATCTCTACATTGGAGAAACCAAGCAGCCTTTACACAAGGGGATGGCCCGGCGCAGGGGAAGCAGCACCTCGGGACCAGAATCAGCAATATATATTCCTGTAAAAGAAAAAGGACACTCTTGTAGACAATAATGTTCACATTTTGGACAGAGAAGATAGATGGTTTGAGGAAGGAGTGAAGGAATCTATTTATGCCAAAGTAGAAAATCCTTCCCTCAATAAGGGTGAAGGCCTCCAATCTGCCCCTCATTTTTTGGCTGCTTTTTCATCAATCCCAAAGATTGATTAAGACACCTTCAAAGGTTCACCAGAGAAGTCCAACTTATTGACCTACTTAGGATAAAGGATTTAGGAATTGGAACATTTACATTCCAATGACTCTCTGTCTACTCACTTAATGAGCATATTCAGATTAGGTGAAAAATGAAACTCCCTGGAAGACATCACCCCTAACCAACTAACCAACTTGCTGAGACTGAAGAAGCTACTTGTATTAGCAGCAAAACATTTCAAAGCAACAAGAAAAGAAGTCCAGTTGCCATGACTCAACTTCCAGACAACTCTACCTGGATGACTGAAAATTTTCATCAACAACAAAGGAGTATGTGAGGTGTTTGCAGTCTTTGAACTTATTTTCTGGTTTAACTTTAATCAAAGGTGCTTAAAAGATAGACAATAAAATTGGCACAATTCTAGCTGTCCAAATTGAAGAATAGGATTGCAATTTCATATAAATCTTGCAAGAATTTAAGTTGAATTTATACACTTGCCTTTTCTTTAAAATGTCACTTCTTTGCCACTAAGGCAAAAGGAAGCTGGTATTTTCCCATTTTATATCCATCTCATGCACAAAGCTAGACTGATGTCCAAGCTAATCTCACTTCAGTGCTAATTGACAACTATCATAGTATTGCTGAGCAGACTACAATCAACATACAACTTCCAGTGACTGCCTCTCCTCCCCAATCATCCATTGTCCCTTGGGACAAATAATTCACTCCACCTATTGGTAGAGCTAAATTAATAACTAAAGGAATGTGGGTTGATGCATGAAATGACATTTCTATGTAACTGCAGTTACAAACACTACTATGCGACTTTCCTGTTTGTTCAGCATGAAAGCTATGATGAAAAGTTAAATGCTTGAGAATAATGGTGGATACATATTTGGGAGTCCCTCAAAAAAGTTATTGTATAATTCATATATAGTGCAAATATTGTACTTATAACTTCAAACATAGCAGGCAAAGGTTATGTACGTAGATCTTTAATTTAATTTTATGCAGCCTTTAATTTCAAAATTCATATGCCAAACATATTATCATGATTGTCATAAGGTTCATCTGTCCTTTCACTCGCAATATATTTGTGTAAAACAAAAGAGGAATGGAAAAAGAGAGGAGGACAGTGTCCTTATCCACTTAAAATCTGGATTAGAATTGCTCACATTCCAATTAGTTTCTTTGCCTTTTCAAGCCATTTATGCTGAATAGTTAGCCATGTTTGCGTTGAATAAAGCTTTTTAATTTTTCATGGTTCTGCTAATAGAAACATCTACTTGAGGCTGTGTTTGAAAGCAACTTAGTGCTTGGACTTGGATAGAATATGGCAGTTCAGAATCTCATTGGAGTTATACAAATATAGCTTATGGTTCAACATGTTCTCTCAACATATTTAAATGCTTTATATATCACCTGAGATCTGCTAGAGATCTTGGCTTAAAGCACCTGCTTTATTTTATTTTGGAAAAGTGTTGCCTAGGTAAGAGCAGCATGAAGATTTGACAAGAAAATGGAGTTCACTGGGTGTTTTATTATGCTCCTGTGTACATAAATGAATAAAAAAACTATATACTGCTGCTGCTTAGATTCTAGATAATTTCTCCAAGACAGTAGAATTATGCCTTCCATATCTAATTAAAAACCAGTACCTTGCCTGCCAACCTACAAAGGCTAACTTCTCAATTTGCCAAATCTGGCACCAAAACAATGCAATGATTAAATATTACGATATCTGCTAATGACAGGACAATAGCTCCAGGAGTCTTTGCAACAATACTTTGTTCTTAGCCTTCTTCCTTGATTAGGTAGCTCTGCAGAAAGTAATATTTTCTTTTTACTGATCAAGCTATTTCTTTTTCAGTACAAAATGAGGTTTAAGGAAGAGAAAGGCAAAAAATATCATCCTGTCCTTTACTATGCTATACAAAAGTCAAATTAACAATTTATTATAAACACATTATCATTTTTATCTCTTTAAAGCAGGACCTATGGTCCTTTTATGACTTGTAGACTTCCACTTCCAGAATTCCTGAGCCAGTTCACAGGTCATAAAGGGGCCATCGCCCCCATCCCTGCTTTAAAGGAACATTGGTATAGAGAATGAAGACCTTCCAAAACCTAGGAAGAACTTAAAGAAAACTAAGATGAAGGTAGTAATTGGTCAAGTTTTAATTCCTGTCCCTTTAATTTGCTTAGATTTTCCTTTGTGAAATAATGTAGGAGAAATTACAGTTACCAATGAATTATGGGAGGTATCTGGATGTTAATCCATATATGTATTTCCATTTGCTATGTAGATTTTTTTCTCCACAATTCATGAATGATACTAGAGTATGTTCAAAAGGAAAATAATTAATCAGGGTAAGTCCTAAGTACAGAGTATGCAATTATTTAGTTAACTGTAGCATGTACATTTTTTTCTTTTCACATTCAATTGTGTGCAGTTCTCAGAAACTACCAGGAAAATTCTTGCAGCTTTTTTTGCAAGGTTTTTGTAGAAGTTGTTTGCATCCTCCCAAAGACTGAGAGAAAGTGACTGGCCCAAGGTGACCCAACTAGAATCCAGTCTCCAAATTTCTAGCCCAATGCTTTAACCACTATACCAAATTGGCTCTTTTGTTCAATGCTCAGCCAATGTATTTAAAACACAAACATTTTTATTTAGGGTACATTTTCCCCCCAGATTATTATAGGCCACATTTTAATTATGCTTTCCAACCCTGTTTTAGTCAGGGTTGAAAAAGTATCTTAAACCTATTTTTAATTACCTATAACTAGCAATCAGATATATATTGCTGACTGAAAAAGAAAACAAACATGAAACAAAAAAAGGAAAGGAAAACCTGAAATTATTTATTGCAATCATCTTTTAACAAAATTTAACATTTTAAACAAAACTTAACAATTAAATCTTTTGACTTCACCTCTTTTCTTAGGATGAAGGATGAAGATTGCATTTTGGCCAAAAAGATGAACTAATTTCAGGTAACTAAATTGCCAGCAATATGTTCTCAGTGAGCAGAACCATTTTACTGCATTCATATTGACTTTGATTCTGGTGCTTGTCTGGTGTTTTCCCAATAAATGCATGGAAAAATATACATATAGTCCCTCGAAATTACCTTATAAGGACTATTTGTGAAACAAATGGGTTAGCCCCTTCACTAGACAAGAGATTTCTCTCAAAAGCAAATTCCAAAGTAATTAAAATAACCCACGTTTATCATCTTGCTGCACCATAACAGGAAAATGATTCCTCAGTTATGATAACTGACTCCTTAAATCTTAGTAAAATTTATGAATGAATGAATAAATAAATAAATATCAGTTCAGATATTCACCCAGAGTTCTCTTTTTTTCTTGCATTTCCTTTAGGATAATTAAAATGACAAAAGAAATGGTTTTCTCTAGCTGTATCAGCTGAAACTGTGTAAGATAATAAAACTGTGCAACCGCCTATGAACTGATCAGATTGCAGTAATTAGCTAATCTGAGCTGTATCCGTTTATGTTGTGATTAATTCAATATTTATTGGCGGGGAAAAGTCCAAGCAATAATGATTTTCAGTGACCTGGGAGAATGTGATATTTCAAAGCATAGCATATCAAACTCCCGTGAAATAGGACAGGAATAAAATAACTTAGAAAAATACCTTAGTAAAAATGTACATTGTGCTTTTAATCTTATTTGCATTACAATTTTTTTACAGATGGATTTTACTGTATCATTTTATATAAATTTGGCTAAACGCAAATACAATATAGCTGATATACAATAATGAGATATAATCCTTGATAAATCAAGGATGAAATACGATTGACAGAAATTGCTATGGAGTAATTGATGAAGATTGTAATTTAAAAATGTTTCTGTGTAGGAATCAAACCCTGTAACAGTTGAGAACCATTCTGGCTCTATTCTTAATCTACCATCACTGAAGTTGACAAAATCCATACAATCAGAAAGTTCTAGAAAAGGTTTACATTATGGACTCTGTGCTTGGATTTTTCACTCATCAACTCACATGTAAAAACTGTTTCTGCATGTTCTTCTCTGTCAAATGCTTTTTGATTGACAATGGTATTCAAAGCGCATCATAGTTATTATATAACTGAGCAACTTTGCAACACTTGTAAAGGATATTGACTGTTAATTGTTTTTCTGCATTGTAGAAAATGGTAAAACTTGAGCAATAAATAAGCTCCAGCTAAACCTCAAACTATATCTATTCTTGCCAGTGAACATCAGTTAGAACATAAAAGAAATAAGCAGGTTTTACAGAAGTTATCTTTATTTTTACACAAAGGACATTGTATTGTTCATGTAAAAATAATTTTACGATATGAAATTATACAGTATGTTTAAACAACTAAAAACTACTTAGAAACAGTTGCAAAAAACACCAAATCATTTTAAATTGGAAGATACTTTGCTGGTAAATTGTGATACTTTTAACTATATTTTTGTAATTTAATACACAAAATTTCAACTTCACATTTAAGATTTAAACAAGCATTATTTCAATCTTTACCTCTTTCCAAATGAGAGATTAAAGACTACTACAACTTTTAACATTCTTTTAAAGGGAGATTTCTCTTATTAATCTGCCAAAAATGCATATGTCCCATTCTAGCCTGATCTGTATGTCTCAGCATTGCTGTATGGGGGAAAAAATGGATAACAACCAACAACTGTCTTTTAGAAAGAGATTTACCTGCTATTGACCTCTGATAAAAAGTCCTAGTTCTAAAAAAATACACACACCCTAATATCTTTGCACTCCATAGAATGAAGAAGTCTTAATAATATCATAATTAAAAGATTTGCTAGTACAGGAAGTCCGATTTATGACCACAATTGAGCCCATTTCTGTTGTTAAATGAGACATTTGTTAAGTGAGTTTTGTCCCATTTTACAACCTTTGTTGCCACAGTTGTTAAGTGAATCATTGCAGTTGATAAGTTAGTAACCTGGTTCTTAACTGAATCTGGCTTCCCCATTGACTCTGCTTCTCAGGTCACAAAAGGTAATCGCATTACCACTGCAACGATCATAAATCTGAGACAGTTGTCAAGCATCTGAATTTGGATCCCATGATCATGAGGATGCTGCAAAGGTTGTAACTATGAAAAAAGGGTCATAAGTCACATTTTTCAGTACCATTGTAACTCTGGTCACTAAATGAACAGTTGTAAGTTGAGGACTGCCTGTACTAGGCAGGTATAAAAAGAGGAAAACAGAGAAAACCCATGTCTAAGCTACTTAAAAGCCAGAAATTATAATAATGCATGTACAAAACTTTGCCTGAACATTCAAAGCACCTCAAATACAGTGCAATACTAAGTATTATCCCTATATTACAACCACAGTGTTCAGAAATGAACAACTTGGCTTAAGCCAAGGGCCAATTTTATGACCAAGAAAGCTTAACTGAAGATGTCTCAGCCCATTACATGATTTTAGCAATACAGCATGTGTTCTTATCAGTTTTATTTATACCAAGTCTGATTTTGAATTTCTATTTTATATTTCATACTTAGTACATTCTTTTCTTTCTTCTTTTCTTAATTACAGCCATAGGATTTTACAATGACCATAATTTTTAAACTGACAAAAATTGAACTTCAGTTTCACTAAACTACTGGTAACACAGACACTGACAAAAGTTTGATAAGGAGGAATAAATTTAAATCTAATTGCTATTTTATGACAATGTAACATTCTTTAGAATATACATTGTTCTGGAGGGTTTTATTTTTATAATAGTTACGAAGAGAATACATTTAAATTATAAATGTCATATATCTGGAAGGAAGGGAAAGGAGCAGAAGATGGAAAACCACAACTACCCTCAATGGTTATAGTCATATAACAGTTAAAATTTATATGGAGTACTACAGAGCCACCAAATACTGCACCCTCCAGTTATATTGGACTAGAATTCACAGAATTCCCATCCAGCATTTTTGCTTAAATGATGCATATGTTAAGCAAATAACTAAGGTGACTTTAGTTTTTTTTTAAAAAAGTTTTCAAAACTTACAAAGTAGCTCATTCTCTATTATTTCTAGAAAAATAGTTAAGAATGAAGCCTTGATTAAGTCAATTTTTCTTGCTTGTATTTAATCTTTTAAAGTTCACACTATTAAATTTCAGAAATTGGCAAGGCATTTAGTAAAACATTGATCCATAATTTATTTCCTACTTTTCTAAGATATTTCTTTTAATATTTAAGATATTATGTGCATTAAAAAAAACATTTTGTGCTTTTATATCCAATTATATCAGAGCTGGTCATTTCCTATTGATGCACTTAAATGTTCATATCAGGAATACAACCGAAACTACTATTAGTAACAACAGCAATAGCAGCAACAACACTTTTCTCTGAAACAATTCATATTCAGTAGTACATATAGCCTATCAGAACTTTATCTCTTATTAAAAGATCTGTAAAATGTATATGGACTCAATTATATTTAAAGTACCTTAATTGTAATTAATTAGGTAAATGAGTTATAACGTTTTCCAATTATTTACTTTAAGGAAGACTAGATTCAGCTCCATGTTGAGGCTATACCTGTGAAGATAAAAGCTTCAGTCTCCAAAAAAGTACCTTCAAATACTATATACTTCGTGCCAATTTTTATGATTATAGATTTCTAGCACCTTATGTATTTCTCCAATTCTTTAAGTATAGGTACACAAATATCACGAATCTATATTACACCAGGATAATAAGGACCATGTTAGTTCATGCATGAAAATTGCAAAGCATGATTCATTACATAAAATGGAGAGTCAGCATACATTGTGCCTTAAACAGTTTTGTTTTTGATGACAGAAAACAAAATGCAGTGCTGATATTAGTAGTTCTTCCACCCCCAAGTTTTACCTCTGCTTATGATGTGATTAAAAACTACACTAAAGGAATAGCAGTAGTCCTCGGGTAAACAAGGCAAATAACACTTTGCCATTAAACACTTGCGGAAAATTGTTGCCTTTGCACTTTTTATATTCACTTCTATGCTTGTATCTGCAATATTAGTAAATACATCCCTTTATTTACTGTACTGTTAAGATTAAACCATTAAACCATTTCTGCTTTTCATTCTGTATATTGTCTAATCAAAAAGATTTATTTAACACAGACATTTCATTGTATATAAGCAATTTCTTTGTTAAAATATCTTTATTAGTCAAAAGAACAACATCCATATAAAAGAGTAAAGCAAAGGCTTAGGGGGAAAACCAAACTTTGCCAAAGTACCCTTGCCAACCCTCAATCCAAACCCTAAAAAAAGATGATAAAGCCCAATTATTCTCAGTGATCATAAAACACTGGGTGTTTGCTAAGGAGAAAAACAGAGGAAAGCTAGAGGTTATAAGACTAGAAAGGAAGGTGTTACAGAAAAAAATGGCATCTTGTTTTGAAAACAGAATCTTTGTTTTCATAAGGTGCAAGTAATTAATAACTGCAATCCTTTGCCATTTCTCTCTATAAAGCTAAAGATTTAACTAAATTAAAGAAAGCTTGCTGACATCCAAGCAAAAATACCATAGCTAGCTTAAAGCGCAATACCTAAAAGTAAGAAATAAAGAACTTAGTTTTCCTACAGTCAATTTCCCCAGTGGAGAAAGATGTGGCAGAGCACCCAAAATTCCTAGGCATCATGGTTGAAACCTGAAAACCATGGGAGTAGCAGCCCCAAATAATCCCCATGAAATCTAGAAAAATAATAAAATGAGAATCTGTTGCATTTGGGAAGCAAGTTAATTATAGATTGACATGACAGCTAAAGAGAGTCTAAAACAAAATAGAATGCAGCACATGAAGTTTAGATATAGAAACCTTAGTCCTGACAAACCTAATGTTAGGATGTACTTTTGATTAGCCACACCCATTACAGGAAAAACAAGAAACATGAATCTGGTGTATTCAAGATTTGAAACAGCTATTCTGCATAGCAGTGATGATTTTCCACCCTGTCATCTATCTCTTCACGCAGGTTTCTGCTAATGTCCTAAACTTTGGTTCCAACTGATCTAAAAAGTCAAGTGCCTCTTCTTCTTGCTGATCAGTACAGCAGCCTACAGAGCCCGCTGGCGATCCTCTTCCTTCATAGTTATATGAAAGAATATAGTCATCAGAATGCTTATGCTCTTCGTCCTGCCCACACAGATATACTTTCTGCACAGGAAAAAGAAAAAAAAGGTCATTTGTTTCCTTAAACTAGCCACAACATATGCCATAAAATAAATTTCATTGATTTACCTTTTAATGTTTAATTTTTAATCAGAGTGTGTCCTCTAATGGGTTCCTATATATAAAAAATGCACATGATTGGTCTATATCATTCAATCTATGAAGACTATAACAAAAAGAATCAGATTTCTACTGATCACAAATATACAATTTAGCATTTCTAAAGCAATTGCTAATAAAATTAAATATTATTTGTGTATAAATTAGTAATGAAACACTAGTGGATTATATTGGCTTAGATTTATTATTGACATGTGTACCTAGCCCTTCGGCAACAAGGACTCTCACATTTTTAAAAATCACTTGTTTGAGTCAAAGAAAGAAGAACCAACAGTATGACAGGTGGGAACAAAACAAAGCAAACAGATATTATAAATCCCAAGCCCAAATAAACAATCTTTCTAAACAATATGGTAATTTATAAACAAAGCAAAAAAATATTTCACCTAAATCCAGAGACAAGAAGACAATTAAAAAGAATATTCTATAAACAGTAGAAAATTCTCTATTCAGAGAATTCAGTGAGATCCCAAATAATTTGTCACTCACAGATTTAGACAGTTGCATGCTGAAGAAATTGGTTAGCAGCCTTACCTCAGTCAGACGAGGGAATGTGTAATTCTGCCATTCTGAATAATTGTATTTGTACGTATCCATCATGGACTGCCCATATCCTCTTCCAGATTCTATAGTATGATGCCCTGCTCCTTTGTGAGATTCCAAGGTGTGCTGTGCTCCTCCCCTAATCGATTCCATGGTCTGGTGTCCTCCTTTGACCATTTCAAAACTTTCCTGTCCCCCAGTTTTTACTCCAGAAACAACCCCTTGATCAGATGTAACTATGTTTCCTGTTTTCACAGGAAGTATGTTCGGATCCTGAAAGGGGAAAAATGGCAAAGTTTTTTTTTTAGAATGTTTGAAGAGAAAGCAATGAAGATTTAGATGTTATTTTACAGCTGGTTTAAATATTAGAAGAACTGTAGAAACAAAAAATACAAACTTTTCCAAGATATTCTATTTACAACATGTAGATTTACTATGTGACCAATTTATTAAGTATCCCTGAAGTTGCATAATTGCAAGTAACTGTAATTTGTTTATCTTCATCACCCTTGTGTATGACAGAATTTGGAGAGTTCTGTGATATTAAGATTAAATTATTACATCTCATTTCTACCAGGCTGCATAGATACTTGAAGTCATCATATACACCCCATGATAGAATACCAACTTTAATTCAAAAATCATAATCCAGTGGAAACTGAGATTACATTTTTCTCAATGCCATATACATTAAGAAAACCATTTATCTAATGACCAAAAATGAAAATGTTGCTCAGCATGGCCAATTCTATTTAAAACAGGGCAGTTTGTTTATTAGAAAGTAACATCTTTGCATTATTCTTGAGCTGTTAAAATAATTCTATTGAAATAGTAGACTCCCATGCAATATAAGAATCTTGTTGACACTCGGAATATAAGAATTAAATGAAAAGATCTGCTTTTCAAATTAAAGCCATGATCATTTTAAAAAAAGAAGCCTGATATTAACGGGAATATTACAAAATATTTTGTTGAATCCCACCCACAAAGCTTTGGCTTTCCCTTCCAGGAACTGTAAAGAATGAGAAAGATCACATCATAGCTGACATTGCCACCAATCTCCAAGATCCTTAGGAAGAACCCAAGCTTGCATCTGTAGTGTCACAAAAGTTGTGGTTGTTACTATTGTTATTATTATTATTATGTTTAAGGGGAAGTTTAAGATTTTTTTTTCCTCCATTGCAAATTTCTCTATTTCAAAAAAGGATTCAGAATTTGGGAAGGCTATTTATACGCAGCTGAAGTTTAAGTAATTTTAAAAAAATATTTCCACTCTTTCAGTGTTATCTTTTTCACTTTACCCTTTCCCACATTGCCCTGTGACTGACATGCATCTTTCTTTTAACACCTGGACAAGAGGCTACTTAGACAAGCTGGACTATTCTTGCAAGCTGTGCCCTATTCTTGCAAGCTGTGAGATATCAAAATTCCAGCTTTAACTCCAATCAGATAATTATTTTCTTCTTTTGTCTTAAGCAGCATCAGTGACTACTAGACAATCCTCATTATTATCTAACCTGCAATGCTTACTCTGGTGGTGGAGGGTGAAAGAGTAGTTGCAGGGCTGTAAAGTAAAGCTAGAAAGCTATAATCAATAGGGATAATTTAAGTAAGTATGATATCATTTATTACAGTCCTGACACTTGTTTTAATAGCCACCTGCTTTGGTATCCATCCTACACATTCTAAATTAATCATCAATACAAGAATTTCAAAAAAGGGCACAAGTACTGGCACCGATTGCAACCTCTCTAGCCAAGCATCATAATGTTACTTACCATCACTTCTTCTCCAGGTGCTTCAGTATTAGATATGATTAAATTCTGATTGGCTAAATCATCATAAACATGCTTAGTACCAGCCATGGGTGCACCACCAAAACATCCACAAAGCGTGATCAGAATTACTACAGGAGGACAAAAAACAGTGATATTATAATGAGATTATAATAATGAGATTATCAGCACATTTAATTGTTAGTAATATTAATTACATCTATTGTACTATCCATCAAAAATAGTGAAAATCAACTACTGTTTCCCTCTAATACAGCCATTTCACTTTTTAATTCTCTTAAGTTTCCAGAAGCTGCATGCTATCTATCATCATGTCAAATTCTAAAAGCAATAAACTTGTAGCTTATTATTTGCCACAGCAAATAAGAAAGCTTTATTTGTAGTTCTCCTATTATTCAAACTATGACGGGAAGACAAAAAGAGAGCTGTTCCATCAAAAAACATTGTACATTAATGTGGTCTACCTACCCTAGAACAAGAATTTCTGTATAGCAGAGATCTATAGCTGGCTGGAGAATTCTGGGAGTTGAAGTCCACAAATCTTAAATTGCCAAGTTTGGGGGCCCCTGCTCTATAGAATGAATGGAACCACCTTCCCGCACTTTTCCAAGGCGTGGGAGCAAACTGAGCGAGTTTGGCAAAGAGGTAGAGGAAAGATGCAGGCTGAGACTTGCTGATGCATTCAATATACAAGAAAATTTACTGTTTCAACATTTGGCTGGCCCACAGAGACTCCTAATTTGGAATCATTTGTTCTAACAAAATGCTTGCAGTTGATTTAAATGTGGGGAGGGGGGAGAGACTCTTAAGCTTCTAAATAAAAAAAAATACCATTGGGAACATGGCCGATTATGTGTCGCATTATATAATTGCATTTTGTTTCAACAACCTTCAATACATGGATAATTTAAAATCTATCTTCATGATCAATCCAAATTCAGTAGCATTTTAAATAAATAGTGGTTGGCCCTGATTTATAGTGCTTCTAGTACAATAAAGGTAAAGGCTTATATAAGAAATCCTAAAGCTTTTTCAGCAGAAAATTGCTCAACTGTGAAGTACAGTAGATGGTGAAACTGTTATTAACGTTATTTAAATCTCTGGCCTGTTTAAATATGAATCCATTATTTTTTTTTAATTTTACAAATATGTAAATTATTTTGTTATATGTTGATGTAAAGGAAAGAGTGAGAGAAGAAGACTGGGATAATTATGCAATAAATGCAGCCTTCTTAAACAGCAAAACCGATTCCCCTGCAGCCCTAGCTTAGGTACACCACACTGACCTCCCTGCATTCGGATAGGACAGAGACATGCAAAACCAGGGTACAGTATTGGAGCATCTAAATAGATTGAAATACCGTCACAATATCTTTACTTGCTTCAAATATTTCAATGGACAAATTTATATATGAATGAATTCTACATAAATCAGCAAACTTGATTTGCAAACTTAAGGTGTCAAAAGCATTTCATAATTCAGTACCTCAGTTTTCTAGTCAAAAAAGAGGAAAAAGTAAACTTACACAACAGCAGCAGTGATCCCAAAATCATAGCAAGGATGGCCCAAATACCAAGAGTGACATCTGAGGACTTATGTGGTTCAATCGATTTTGGTGGGTAAATACAATCTCGAGGAACTGTACAATCACACAGTGTAACTTTGATTTCAGAAATCCCAGAGTTGCCTTCATTATCAGATACTCTAATAGGAATTATGTACTGGCCATAGCTTAAAGCATCAGATGGTTCCAAATATACTGATCTGTCTGCAAAAAAAAATAATATTAAAAATGAATGGAGTGAATATTATTTCAAATGTATTAGGTCAACTGTAAAAGATTCCGATTTTAGAAATGAGCACCTACCATCATTTTCAGTTAATCTCCAGTTTGGGGTCTCTTTTTCAAGAATGGAAAAAGTAAAAGGAACTGTGTGAGGATCTATGTCAGCATCCACAGCAGTAAGACAAATTGGTTTTCTATCTCTGCATATTGTATACTCTTTAGGAACAATGACTGGGTAATTATCGTTCTCATCGAGTAGATTAACTATAACTGTTCCAGTGCCTGTTTTGCCACCTAAAAAAATATAAGCAATTTTAGAAATAAATGAGAGGCTCTTGTATTCCTGGGTTCCCCTATCCAAGTATAATCCAAATCTAACCATGATTAGCTGGTGAGTTAACTGCAAGTTTAAACAAAGGAAAAGCTAAATCCAGGAATGAATACCACAACTAAAAATTTCACAAGGCTTTTCAGGTTGACTTTTCAATTTTGCATATGCTCACTAGCATTAGGAAAGGTATGACTTTTGCAATCAATCAATTTAAGAATACATTGGCTTCATTCGCAATATAAGGAAGATATTTTCACAGGGAAGACTGGGAATATTATGCAAATCCCAAGAGAAGGCCATACACTATATAATGTAAACAAGGTGACATTAACAAATGTATTAACACAACAGCTGTCTGTATGGTAGCTCCTCCAAATCAAGTAAATTAACACCTGCTTATTTGCCCAATATTTTGTGCCCTTTATAATGTTAAAGTTTTTCCAAAATAACATTAATAATCATTTTCTATATATTGCTTTTAATTTTCTTTTACACTGCACTAAGACATTTGTTTGTGAGCTAGGCAACCATGTACATATGGCATAAAATAAATAAATGAATAAACAAATACTATGAACCTGAACATTTTTTAAACTATTTGGGATTATTTCAAATATATGCATGGAACTTAGATCTTTGCTATGCATTTTTACACTGAGGGCAGATTCTCTTTCTTTAAATGAATGAGGAGGAAGCATTGTACAGGTAGTCCTCAACTTACAATGGCATTGAAAAAAATAACTTACAACCGGTCCTCACACTTATGACTATCGCAGCGTCTCCACGGTTGCATGAACACATGCTTGACAGTTGGCATGTATTTACAATAGCTGCAATGTCCCAGTATCATGTGATCACCATTTGCAAACTTGTCAGCCAGTTTCCAACAAGCAAAGTCAACAGGGGAAGCCAGGCTCACTTAATGACCAAGATTCACTTAACAATAGCAATAGCACTTAGACTCATATTCACAGTGTTTTACAGCTATCTTTAAGCGGTTTACAAAGTCTGCATATTGGCCCCAACAATCTGAGTCTTCATTTTATCAATCTCGGAAGATGGAAGTCTGAATCAACCTTGAGCCAATGAGAATCGAACTGCTGAGCTGCTGGCAGTTGGCAGTCAGCAGAATTAGCCTGCAATAATGAATGTTAACCCTGCACCACCATGCCAATCATGGCAAAAAGGTAATAAAGTTGGGTACAACTCACTTAGCAGCCACCTTGCTTAACAACACAAATTCTGGTCCCTATTGTGGCCATAATTACATATACTGTCAAAGACTACCTAAACTGGGAATGCCAGATGATAGCAACCAGTATAAGTATACAGGGATAGAAAATTTGGTGGTAATGAAAGAACTGGTGCCACTGCTTATTAAATCCTTTTGACTTTCACTTCACAAGCCTAAGTTTTGATTTGGAAGTGTGCACATGTGAGTAAATTAGTATCTTTTATTCCACTTAACTACATCACTTAGCAATGGAGTTAACAGTCCCGGTTTGCAGTTTGTAAGGACTATTTATATATCCAATATATTTGCAAAGTAAACTTATATGCTGCTTTACTTTTATGTTTCAATCTCATCAATACTCCTGGCATTTCTTTAAGGGAGGATCTTGCATAGGAAGTCATAATAAACATATAGCAGAAAGTGACTTAAAACATATATGATTTGAGGCATTTCTACTCACTTCGGTCTACTGCAGCAACTGTTACATTACATTGATATAACTGTAAATCTGGTGCATCCCTGTCTAACATTTTAGTGGTGCTGATCTGACCGTCATTATTCATGGTGATCCAGTTACATGGGTCCTTTATTATTTTGTAACTGCAAAGAACAAAAATAACATGTTAGAAACAAAAATTTGAAATGTATTCTTCATAGTATCCTAGATATCTTTAAACAGTTTGCAAAACAGGCTAATGCAAATGTATCATTACATCAGTTCCACAGAATAGCTAATTCAGGAGAATATTTTTATGATTATATAGGCAGAAAAACAATTATTTTGCATCTTTGTCTCAAATATTCATGAAGCAGAACAACAAATTTCCTAAATTTGACCCACCCCACTAGTATTTGGGAAATATGTTAATAGGAAAAATAAGACAATCAGATCTCTGAAGCTATATATACCAACAGCAATAGAAGTGCACATATAATTTCACCAATAGGATGAGGATGGAACAGCATCCTTATCTGAAAATGAGGTTTCTAATGCAGGGTTTTAAGGGTACCCTAATCCCAAGCATACCATATTTGTGCAACCAAATGTGAAAATTTCTGATATTTAAAAAAATAATGTGGGGAATCAAGGTTTCAATCATACACATCATTTTGACAGCACTAACCCCCATCCTCCTGCTCTGGAAGGAAAATTATCCCATTTTAACTCTTACATTTTCTCCCAATCCCCCTCTCCCATCCTAAATTGAATTTTGGATCATGGAAGGCTGTTAGATAATCTGAAGGATGAACATGGAAGCAGTTTGGTCTCTTCGAAGTTTGCTAATTCAATTATCATTCTTAACACAAACCCAAAACTCCTCGGTCACATCCTGTAATCTCACTAGCTTTCCAGCAATAACAAACCCTTCCAGTCGTCCAGCTGCATCAGAAATTTGCCAATCTCTGCTCTAGGCTTATAATTCCTTAACAGCAAAATGTGCCCATAATCCATAACAAACAGGACAAGAAAGTGAATTAAGTCACAAAATACAATACCGTATGTCTTCATTATTTCCGGTCTCTGGATCACTTGCGGAGTAATGGCCAACCACTGTTCCAGCTTTCAAACATTCTTTTATATCCAAAATATATATTTTAGGATGGAATTCAGGCCCTTCATCCACATCTCGTACTTTAACAACAACAACACAAGTACTTGTAGAAATTGGTCCCGAATTTGGTGCTAATACATAAGGTACTTCATTATTCACAACAATTTCTAATCTTCTCTCCTTGGTCTTTTCATAGTCCAGTCCCTAGAAAATATATTACAAGATTTGCTACAAGTTAGTAGAGTTCCATTCTAAGTTATAATCATGGAAGTACAAACCAGCATTTTTTTAAAAAAAAAGCAATTTCCTGTTTAGCAACAATTTGAGGTGTAAGAAAGACAGGAAGCAAAGTCAAATCTCTCTCTTCTTTTTTTTCCCAATTATAAATTCTGTTGAAGAAAAAATGTCCATCTCTATGCTTCTGTTAATACAACAAACTCAGAACAAACAACAACACAGAATCTCTAACAGTGCTAATCTAGAATGCCATTAATTTTTTAAAAATTATCCTCATCTCATTTGACTTTAATGAATAATTTTCAGATCAGGCCCATGCAAAATAACTGTTACACCATCACACTAATCATTGAGTGTTTTTTAAAAAAGCTTAAATGCTTCTGATTCTATCTCTTTGGCATTGTTGCAAAGAGATAGAATCACATTGCAATTGTTTTATAATAAAAAAACATTTCATCAATAAAAATATTTTATTTGGCTCCAAGAAGCCATTTAAATTAGGAATAAGAGAGAGCTTGGGTAACTTTAATGCCCTGGATAAAACAAATAGAACCTGTAACAAAACAGGATAGCATAAAGGGAGTTCCATTTATGATTCCTTTTCTCCAGTCTAGTTCCATGGCCGCCAAGCAAGTTCAGGTTTGGTTTTTTATTATTTCTTTGCATTTCTGCAAACCTGCTCCTATTTCTTGGGCATAGCTTTGTGTCATGAAAATGATAGGAGTCATGGCATTGGAAAACCAATATAAGGTATTCAGCCGTGAAATTGGAATAGCGTAAAGAAAAACAGAGTGTATTCAAATGTTCATAAAATAAAAACTACATCAACTTTATAATAAAAATAGTGAGAAAACTAAAATATGTAGTCAATACAGCAAACACAACTACCTGGAAAAACTCAATACTGAAAAATTATTGCAACTGTAACTTTTAAGGAAAACTATACAACTACAGTGTTAGCAGTGTTAAAGTATCATGAAAACCACTGCCACTTTCAATACTGGAAAATAGGACTGCAATTCCCAATAGAACTTGAAGTAAAGGTGGAAATATATATCCTGTAACATTTTGCATAATCCTTTTCCTTATTACCTTTTTAATACATAAGGTACCAGTATTTGAATCCTGGTTTGTTTCAATTTTAAAAGAACCATCTTCATTTCCCTTTACAATACTGAAAGTAGCATGCCACGCTGGAGTTCCCTGTATGTCTTTGTCTATCACTCCAATTTTCGTTACTTCTGCATTAACTGTGTTTTCAGGTATAAATACTTCATACTGAAATTAACAAAAATGTTCATAGATTAATTTCATTATACAAAGTTTAAAAGTATTACTCAATCAATCAATCAATTTTATTACAGTAATAGATCAGAGACCAGAACAAATAAAAGCACTCAGTGAATATCCAGTTAAAAACTCTAGAAAATAAATAAAATCTATATTAAAATCCAATCTGTGAATTACACATGGCCTAACTGTACTAAACTGTGATGCCTGTAGTCAAATAAATACTAAAATGCAAAGGAATAAGCAGTGCAAAAGGCTTGCCATGTTTGTTGTATAAAATAGCCATGATGGATTAGACACGTGTTTCTGATGAATCCCCAGTGCTGCTGCACAGAATCTAACCACCTGCGCTGTAGTTATGGACTGTTCACCCTTAAGCAGCCACTGGAGAGTGTGTCAGAACAGCCAGGATACTAGCAATTATTATTCTAAAATGCAATAATCCCAAACAGCACTTTATTTGCTTTTGTGCATAATAATACAGACTACATCTAAATCAAAAGACTATGAATTCTGGTCCTGCTTTACGTACAAAGCCAGGTGGGTAACCCAGCATCATTCACTCTTTCTAAGACCTAGGAAGAATACCAGAGCAAATTACTACTGAAATCTTGCAACAACAAAAAACACTGCAGAGACTTCTCCAGGTTATTGCCAGGAATCAAACAATGGCTTGAAGGAAAATAAACAAACAAACAAACAAACAAACAAGCTTTCCCAATTACACACTCCCCTCCTTTAGTTAGCTCTATTAATTATCTCAAATTTTAGTTTTGTTATATATTATTTGTAGATTAAGCCATTTCAAACTAAACATGGAAGTGGTTTTGGGGGAAATCATTTGTTTTCTCTGCAACCAAGAGGACAGGAATCATGGCTTAATAAATAAGTTAACTTGTAGGTTTCCTTGGGACAATCCTTTCATGTCAAGTTTTTCTAGCATGGCCAGTTTACAAATTAAAAAACAATTCAATAATCATATCAATATTTGAGTTCCATGCACAGATTTCAACTGTGCTTATTTATCTGTCAAAAATAAATTCGGGGAGGGGATTGAAAGGAATTAGAAAACAAAAAGCTCAATGGAACAATTCCCTGCACCATCCCCTTATTAGGTACAGAGTATACATTCCCATAGATACAAAAGGGAAGGGAGAGAGAACACAATTGGATTTGCAAGATCATTTTATCATAGCCAATCTAAACTAGTCTTTACTCCTCTATAGAACTTATTTCTTGGCTTCATAAAGTTGCCATAAAATTGCAAGTCTGGCTGTGCTCCCCCTCCTCTCTATTTTATACCTGTGGAAATTAGGGAGATATTGGTCCAAGGTGTTTGCATCCAGTACGCTTTCTACATGTGCCAGACATAATGTATGTTTTCCTTCACATCTCTTTGGATGAAATGGATCTTTCCGCTCTTCCTCAAAACTATTCTTTTTACTCTCTATACTAGGCTAACCATATAGGGATAGATTAAAACATGCAGGTTTAGATTCATAATTAATAAATATATACACAATATGACATATGTATATGTAATGAAAAACATTAAACAAAATTAGTTTGAACATGTCAGACCTACCACACCATGTTCGCACATTGGTGCATGATCATTTACATCACCAACTTCAATTACAACTGTTGCAGTGTTGCATAAACCAAAACTCTGGCCTCCCATATCTCTTGCTTCCAGTAATACCGTGTATCTATCTATTTTCTGAAAGAGAGCATTGTAGACATCAATATTGTTTATTCATTCTTAAAAACCAAATGAATTACATACAATTTATAAATATATAGAGTAATGAATCACAAGGGTTTTTTAAAAACTATGACTATTTTAGAAGTCATTATAGAAGAGGTCAAGTTGGGTAAGGCTGCAATGATTTTTATATATTTTTATATATTGTTGCACTGCCAATTACATACCAATGACAATTTCTGTGAATTTCAGAAATCTGTTTAAAATACATCTGACTAAACGTAAGTATGGCAGAAAGAGAAAAATTGCTTTTACCAATGTATTATTAAGGGGCATGCTCTTCTTCTATTCACTCTGTGGAATGAATAGCCTTACAACACACAGAGGGAAAGGTCCTCTTTTAACATTGTAATTATCTCAAAAGTATAAGCTGTCAATATGGCAAATCACCATCTTCTTCCTCAAACCACTTACTATTGGGAATTTCTTCTTCCAATTCTATGCCCTTGGCTAGCAACTGACTTACCAACACATTTCCAAGCTTCCATTTGCTTCCCATACTCTCTTTGAAAGTGCAGCCCAGAGAATTTGCATTCTCTTTGACTGTACTTCAGATACAAATATTTTATCCACCATCTTTCAGTCAAGTCAAGATAAAGGACACAAATCCAATTTTGTTAGCATCATCAATCAAACCTGTAGCATGCTTAAGAATTTGGTGGTTCAAATTGGCTCCATGATCAATAAAACTTTTGTTACAAAGAAACTGTACATTCCTTAAAACCATTTCAGGTCTATAGTTGAAAGGAAAGATTCTGGTTCCACACCCTCTTTAAAAGTTGTCCCTGAAAATTGCAAAGGTAAAGAATAACAACATTAGGTTTCAGGGGGAGGGAATTACCTCTCTATCCAAAGATGGGGTTTGCAAAGTAATATCACCAGTATCTGCTTGTACAGTAAATAAAGAGCCACCTTTAAATGAAGCAGGAGTTTGCCCCACAATTTTGTATTTCAGTTTAGTGTGCAGGGTGCCAGGTTCATCTCTGTCTGTTGCAGTCATTTTCCCAATGAAGGTTCCTACATGGAAAAAAAAATGCAGTGGTCTACCATAATATGCTTCTTCCAGGATTATTAGAGAGTTAGCTTCCAAATAGTATTGTATATATGCTACTTATCAAGTAATACTTAAATTAATACAATAAGGACATTTCTGGTTGCCTTTAAGTTGCCCTCTTTTCTATGATTTCTCATCAATCCAGTCTTGCTCGTTTTACTACAGCTGTGATTTATCATACTGCATGAAATTGGTCACATTTTCATCAACAACACTTAAATTTAAAACTACTAAAAGAATTTTTGGGGAAATTATTTATTCAAGTACAAGCATATAATGTTTAATGAAGATTATATCCATTTGTGATTGTCAATTTTGCTGCAATGTTACAGTGGATTCTTAAAAACAAATAAAAATAAAAATATTCAGCAAATTAATAAGAAGTTTGATTTCACTGTTGACATTTAGCGCAATGCTCGAAACATATGATATAAATAGAAACTTTCATGTTCTAACCCTAACCTTAAATAACAGAAGCTTCCTTAGTTTTTTATTAATTGAGTCAGAAAAAGATTCAATAATGTATCAAACTGACCCAAATCATCAGAAACAAAATTCTATTGAGCAGGGGTTTCAAACTGACAGACCATGCCCACCCCAGCCCCGCGAAGGGAAAAAAGATAATGAAACATCATGTGACAGCAATGTGACATCATGTATTTGACACCCGTGCTATTGAGGATCCAAGGAACTTCAAAGCAGTAGAGGACAATAGTCTCTGAGCAAAAAAGTGAATCAGATATTAAGATGAAGATATTTTCAAGATAGAAATGGTCATCTGTGAACTGTTTCCAAGATAGAGAATTTTACCTTGAAATTCCAATGTAGAGAATTGTATGGCTTCATTCCACATAAAAAATATTAATAGCTATATGTAATTTGTATACTTTTATTTATTAAACAATCCAATTCCAAAGAGTTGATGTAATCATTCTTTTAGAAACCAGGTTCAGTTACTATTCACTCTTCATTGGCTGAATCTTATCCATTAAACTGCAGTCCCAAAAAGGGATTAAATTGTTAACAGAATATAAAAATAAAATGTTCTCAAATTATATGTATGCTTACCAGATCTGCTATTCTCTAAAACAATAAAAGTAACTGTATCAGGATTAAAAATTGGAGGATTATCATTATCATCCTCAATTCGGATTAAATGTACAAGTGGAATCTCTGGTGTATAGCCATCTAATGTCGTTGCATAGCAAATTATCTGTAAAAAAGAAACTATTTTAATTTGTTGTCTATGCAGAGTTGATTTTCTTTGCTGATCTATTTTAACAATTAACATGATATACTATTACAATCCTTGCACATTAGTATTTATTGAGTTACATATTTAATTTGCACACAAACAGATTTCCATAACTCTGGGCAGTTCACAAACTAAAAAGCAGCAGAAAAAATATAACCCATTCCCCCATCACTGTCATGAAGTCAACTCAGAAGGTCATGCCAGTGATAACAAAAACCACTGAGAGATCGAGAAGCATATAAATGTACCATCTTGGCTCTACCATAGGACATCTAGAGTGCAACCAAAACTGTCTTATTACTAAATCCCAGCCTGAAATCTCACTGAAATAGGTATAATCTGCTTCCTCCAGAAACTTAAGGACAACCACTTTCTCAACAACTTTCAACAGAATTAAAAGGCTGGAGTTTGGACAGTATTTATTGAGAACCATTGAATCCAAGGGCAGCTTCTTGAGGAGAACATGCAAGACCTTTTCTTTCAAGGCAGTAGATACCATCCCCTCTCTGTTAAAGAGACTGGCGCCTCAGCAAGGACCCAAATACAGGTCATCTCCCTGATCACTTTTATGATGAAAGGACTCTGATTCAAGACACTGGTAGCTGAGCTGACAGCACAGAGAACCCTATCTACTTCCTCAGGTGTCAACAGCTGAAGCGTATCCTAGATCGCATCACCGAACCATGTCAGAGTATATTTGAATGATGTTGTCCATCAGATAGCCTGAATAATTCTTACAGTGGCCCAACAGATGTTCCCAGGGACCTTCCCTTCCAACAGAGATCAAGGGATCTTAATCAGAGCTGCTGAATGGCAATCAGCAAATGCAATCAGGGTGGAGAAGTAATAATAGCTTAGCAGCCTGGTCCTTCTTGAAACGTACTAGTATGATTAACCTTAAACAGAGTCTCCCAAGAGATGAAACTGCTTTTCTGAGTTTCATAAAATCTAAATTTTCTAATAATTAGCAATATGAGCAAGTCGTACTTAAGACCACTCCTCAGCATTCCAAGTTTCTTTATGTCCACATAATCATGTGATGGTGATCCAGGTGCTCAGCTTGTAATTATGAGGTTGGAGCATCCAGCAGTCACTCTGACCTCTTTTTTTGCAGGATCAATGGGGAAATTGTAATGGTGACCATGTGACATTCTTGCTTAATGACCCATGGTGATGCACTTAACAATAACAACTAGAACTGCTGGAATTGCCACAGTTAAGTGATTTGGTCACATGATATTGCACTTTACAATCACATTAATTAGCCAGTCCCAATTGCTATCATGAACTGAGGGCAAACCTGCATTTTAGAAAATGATAAAATTATCATTCTTACCTGAAATTCCTCATACTCCTCCCGATCTATTGGGCAAGTAACAAAGAGATTTCCAGTTTCTTTTTCAATGTAAAAAAAATTCAGTGGTGGTTGATCCACACCAGGACCACCAATGGAATAGGTAATGTTGTATTTTTGAGCTGTATCAGAAGATAGCTATAAAAAAAAGTGGGAGGGAAAAGGAAAACATTACCATGTCCTACATCCCAGAACTGAAGTAAAACAATCCTCCCCTCCACAGAAAATATCTAAACATTTAAAAAGTATTTAATATATATGCCAAAAGATGATAATATAGTCCTTCAGATGTTGCTGAATTGTAACATCCCATTTCTCATTGTTTCAGATAGCAGTTAAAATGAATAGGAGTTGGAATTGAATATCTAAAGGGCTACATATTGCCCACATGTATTAATTATATATTGTTTGCTTTGATGTACATTAAGAAGGCAAATATAAATATATAATATGGTTTTAAGGATATTTAAATATTATATATACTGCAAATAGTTGTACAGAGAAGGGGATAGTTAGAGGTAAATATCTATAATTTCCTATTTTTCCAAATAACTTTTCCTTGCTTCCCCTTTTTAGTACTTATAAATAATAAATAATAATACAGAAGGTGGTATTGAGTTCAAAGATATAGACTTTTTCATATTACAAAACAATTCAATGCACTTTGCAATTTTTAATCAATATTATATTAAACATCAACTGTATAAGCAAGTGTGTGTGTGTGTGTGTGTGTGTGTGTAAATTAAACACTGATATACATTTGCTATTTGGAAGGTTTAATCTACTTTAACCATTACAGCAATAGCAGTACACCTATCAAAACACACCTCGAAAATTACAAAGATTATTGATGATTTAGATTGTAAACAAACTAGTCTTGCTGCTCAACTTTCCTTTATTGTGTTTGAGAACTATGTCAAACTAGATATTTACCACAAATATCAGGAAAATAATTTAAAAATCAATCTCTTATAAAAGCTCTTAGAAATCTCAGTAGGCACTACACATACAGCAACTAATCACATTAGAAACTGCAAAATCAATTTACATTATTGTGCTGTTCAATCAGTATTTGAACAAGGAGATGAAGTCTGTCAATAGCTTCAACTCATAAAATGTGAGTCAGATATAACTAGTATTTATTTAACAAGGACACATGAAACAAGGTGTCATAACTCTTGGGGAAAAAAGCATATATTTCAAAAGCATATATCCTCAAAAGCAGAATTTCTTTAATTGGAAATAGAGTGGTAAGCAAATTGGTAATTTTATTCTTTCATTACAGAGTTTGGATACACCAGTCTTCTAGAAAGGTGTTGCCAAAATAAAAAAGGAAATTAAAAACCAGATTTGTATCATACTGTGGTAACATTGAAACAACTTGAATAACAAAGTGAGTAAGTTATATCAGCAACTATCTGTACAACTTTTTATGTAATTTGCCGTTTGAGCAATGATGAGCAAGTTATTACTAATATTTGTGTACATGAGACTAGTTGGATTACATATAGGTTGCTAATAGTACATATTCCTACTTAAAATAGGAAAAGGAAGCTTATTAACTTACCTGCTGAATTTGCATTGGGAAAGGTCCCAGTGAATTTTCCATTATACTGGTTGGTACAGGAGCCCATCTTCGTTTACTGCGTCTAAGAACTATTTCTCCTGTTTTGTGTGTCTAAGTTCAAAAGATATACAAATAAGCAATAGCAATATATTTGCTAAATGTGTAATTTATTCTAGTATTTTCAGCTGACTTCTTCACTTATATTTTTCAGTGGCCCAAATATACTTTTTTCATGGAATGTCTTTACTATCATCATTCTTTCTCCAACACAACAATTCTAACAAGATAAACTAAGAATTTATCTTTCATCTATAGCTAAAGGGATGCTAAAAAAATTCTGTTAAGAGTTATATATTCTAATGACAACTTACAGGAACTGCTAGGCAATCAAAAGAAGCCATATAGCGCTGTCTCTATTATTATTCTTTGTTTAATGTGCTTTTGATACATCATACATTCACACATTGCCAAAATCACAGAAGGAACCTCATGTCAACAGACTCTCACTTCATTTCATCCGTCAAAACTCCTAGAAGAATGTTTTGATGTCAAGCATTTTAACTAATTCAAATTTCCACAATATGATCTATCCCCATCAGTGATTGGCCAATGTTGATTAATCTAAAAGTTACTAAGTTTGGAAGAGCTGATTTACATATGAATGAGGATAGAGAAGCCAAAAATCAGGATTGTCTTAGAATCTGTTACAGTCAATTAACTTTCATAACACCTAATTCCAAACCACTTACTTTTGGAGAATGTGACAGTAAATCAACATGGATTTGCTTTTGTTGACTATTCTGCAAATGCTTGAGTAATATGGTGAATGTTTTCTTTCCAGAAGGCAAAGAAACTGCATTTGTGGTAAATATAGAACCATTTTCCAGAACTATGAAATCAGGGTCACTGGTACTGATCAGGTGAGGAGTTCTAAGACACCTTTTCAGGTTTACTAACAAAAAAATGAAAAGAAAGTTGTAAAGAATTGTTCTCAAAGACTAAAGATACATGTATATACCCTAAACTTTTTACACTGTGTACGTAAGTGCATTAAATAAATCAGAGTATAGCAAAACTCTGATGTAATCCCCATAGAAAATATATGTGTAAATCTAAAATTAAATAAACTGGCCAAATGTCACAAGATTATCCTCTCTATAACTCTACCTTTTATTTTTTAAATGTATTGGCACCCAGAACTTGAAAAAGGTAGGAAGATGGGATTGGAAAGCATATCATATACATAATACATTTGACCATCGATAAATAGTTAGACATACAAAGAAAAAACTTAAGGAATCCAGCTTTAAATGTCTATTTTCACCTATTTAGCTTGGCTTAATTTATCTCTAAATAATAAATCTTAAATTATCATGATGTCTGGTTAGATACTGCTCAGAGATACTAAGTGGAGCAAATGAATTGCAGAAAATAAATAAAATGGTTGTTGGTATTCCAAATATATGCCAAGATAGAAGGAAGTAAATATATAGCTAGCTCCCTTTAATTTAGGTAAAAATTGTAATTTTAGTACACTTTCTTCCAAGCTGACATTTGGTCTGTTCATTAGTGTATTTTTTAAAGTTAGAATCCTAATATCTTGCTGAGTTTGCCTAACTCACTCTTTAATAAGCATATTTAATATCCTAATACTCTTTAATCAGGAAAATTCTCTTTCGAATACAATATGGCTTACTTGAAAAAAATCTTGGTATAGGGAGGAAGAGGGGACAAAAACAACCACAAATATTAGATTCTAATTATTATATTTAAGAAACTTGCCATTTTCTCACCTTGGCCAATTAGTGTGTCTGGATTTAGTTTTGGAGGCACATTTAGGGTAACCTTTTTACAAGCTTCACAAGATAAACTTAATACCTAGATGGGGACAAAAGAATTTGCATTCAATTTATTGCAGAATTATAAATAATGGAAATAAATTGCACATCCCTGCTGCAATTTGCCAATTATTCAAAATAGTAAACATGAATTATGAAGCATTTATAAACAAGAGAAAATCTAGTCTTATTTTTCCATATAAAAGAATTTGATGCATACTACATCACCATACATAGAAATTTCCAACACTATGCAGAAAATAGATAAAAAATATATCTAATGTATTACAAGTAAAAATTGCAACATGTCAGAAGCAGAAAAAATTAATAAGACTCCATGATACTCTCATCCTACATATTCTTATGAAGCAGAATGGAAGATCACACAGAAAGTATGTATACATTTAGCAGAAGTCCCCTAACTCCAAGTTTGCTTAATGTAACAATATTGTGCAAAACCACAAAGTTACTGAAACAAGAAACTAGCTATGTTCCCATATACAAGGGTGGATATGGAAAATGACAGATGGTGTAAGATAACAGAGTAATCAAATGTATTTCTCCTTTTCTATATATATATGTTATTCTCCTTTTTTGGTAAAACTTAATAAAAGGAACGCCCCGGCCTAGTCTGAGGTCATATAAAAGTGATGCCTCAGGAAGAGCCAGGGGTTCAGAATTTGCCATGCTAATGCTCTGAACCTTGTGCACAAATAAAACCTGTATTCTCCAACCTTTCGTGGTGTCATGTCCTGATTTGGAAGCAGGATTTGCTGCAACACTTTATTTTATGTATTTATTTATTTTAGATAATTTATATAGCTGCCAATAATGTATTAAAAGAAATTTAAAAAAGTAAAAAATAATAAAATGAAATCCCCACACCTTTCAAAGTTTAATAACATTGTTATAATACATGAAGATAGAGACGTTTTATAAAGCATCATTACTTGCAGAAACAGTTGCACAAAATTATGTTTCCATTACAGAAAGGAATGCTTTAATTTCCATCAATTACTAGGGACTACAAACAACATCACAATGACATTCCACTGACTTCATAGGGAAAATTAATTTAGGATAACATAGTACAGGCAAAGTAACCATGTATATAGTACGTTTGGGCAAACAGTGAAATCAGTCAATATTCAAGCAACACATCGCACATCGAGGGACATAATGCAAGGCACAAAAAATAACAAGGCCTTATTCTTCAATAGATTTGGAAGAATATACTCAATTCTTAGTTGAACCAGAACTAATTTTTCAATTTCCTTTAGGGGAGTCTTGCCTACAATATAACTCATTTGAACAGAACCATTGCTTGGGGTTAAAGAGCCTGTAGACTGGGCGTTGGTAGAAGTTACCGTGAACGCCCTTTCTACCTATGCTGCGAGAGAGCCCAGGATGGGTTGACTCCTTCCTATGATGTCATAGCTGAGTCTGTACTAAGATATAAAAGCCAGCCCCCGGGAGAGACCCCAGCTTTGGCGAAGATATTTGACAGACTGAAAGGTGTCTCTGAAAGCCCAAAATAAATACAGAAATATGTCTTACCCTCTCCGGACGAATCAAGGGAGGGGCTGGGTGCGGCTTTGCTCCGCATTAGGAAGGCTTCTCACTGGGTGGTCTAATGCATCAAGAAAGACACCAACACAGGTTCTATCTTGGGTGAGCTGCCCCGATCACAAGTTCGGGAAGCTCTTTTATTAAAAACACATAGTGATACGTCACAAGCAGTGAATTCTATCCAATCATTATGTTACATGAGTAGAAATATTAGTGCACACATAGTAACATCCAATCACAGTTACATGGTCAGTTTGAAAGGTACAAAGTAGCAAATCAGCATTTGCAGTCCAGTTATTAGCCCATGATGACGTTTTGTTGATTGATGTTCTCTGTTCCTGGTACGCTTTCAGCCTACGTGAGGCCTTGAGGCCTGGTATGTACCGAAGCTGATTTATTACTGCAGCTGGGCTCTCTCGCAGCATAGATAGAAAGGGCATTCACGGTAACTTCTACCGACACCCATTCTCCTCCATGCTGCATCAAGACCCCAGGATGGGATATACCAAAGCTTGCATGTCCACGGGCGGGTCCTCGTCTGGCTCATCACACCAACTGTGGAACCACTTGTTGAAGAACCCATCTGCCGATGGCTGCAGTCGCCGAGGCAAAAGCATCCAGATGGTAGTGTCTGATGAAAGGACACGGGGATGTCCACGTGGCCACACAACAAATCTCCTCCAAGGATGCTTGGGTCGCCCAGGCAGCAGAAGTGGCCGCGCTTCTGGTAGTGTGCTGTCAGACCTCGGGGAACCGGAAGGGCCACAGCTTTGTAGGCCTGCTCAATGCAAGACCTGACCCACCTGCTAATAGTAGAAGAGGCCTTGTGCCCCAAGTGAGAAGGGAAAAAGGAAACAAACATGGCTTCCGACTTCCTGAAGGAGGAAGTGCGCTTAATGTATATTCTAAGGGCCCTTCTTATGTCTAGTGTGTGCCACTGCCGCTCTAAGTCATGGTGTGGGAGAGGACAGAAGTCAGGCAAAACAATGTCCTGGGACTGTGAAACCAGGACCTTTGGAATAAATGAGGGGTCCAGACGAAGAACAACCCTATCATTGTGAAAGGAACAAAGGTCCTGTCTGATGGAAAGAGCAGCAAGCTCGGAAACCCTCCTGGCAGAAGTGATGGCAACAAGGAACACTACCTTCAGAGTCAGGAAATGGAGAGACACTGTTCTAAGGGGTTCAAAGGGGGGCTTTGTAAGGGCATTAAGGACCAAATGAAGGTCCCAGGAAGGATACCTGTGAAACACCGGACAATGCAGGTTGGAAGCCCCTTTCGAAAACCTCCCAACTGAAGTGTGATGGGATAAGGAAGGAAACAAACCCCATGAAAGGATTGAGGAGAGGGCCGCAACCTGCCTGTGTAAGGTGTTGGGAGCCAAACCTTTCTCCAGCCCATGCTGAAGGAAGCTAAGAACTTCTGCCAACTGGGCTAAAGCAGGAGAAAGACCCTCCCTGAGGCACCATCAGGAAAAAGCCTTCCAGGTGGCATCATAGATGCGCCTTGTAGAAGGTTTGCCAGAAGCCAGGATAGTGAGGATGACCCCTTCTGGAAGATCAGCCTCCTCTAGCCACTGCCGCTCAAGTGCCACATGGTCAGCTTGAACCACTGGGGCTCTGGGTGGAGCAGGGCCCCCTGGTGAAGGGAGATTAGATGGGCTGGGATCCTCCAAGGAGAAGCCACTGATCGGCTGACCAGGTCCGCAAACCAGGGCCTCCTTGGCCAATAGGGTGCCAGGAGGAGGAGCTCCGCACGTTCCTCCAACATTTTCCAAATTACTGCCAGAATGATGGGAAGCGGGGGGAAAGCATAGAGGAGACCCTTGGGCCATCTGCACCGAAGAGCATTGGTCCCCTCCGCTCCCTGGCAAGGAAACCTGGTGAAGAATCTGGTGACTTGGGCCTTTTGAGGAGTGGAGAAAAGATCCACCTCTGGTGTTCCGAATCTGAGGGAAAGATCCCTGAATAGAGACGGAGGAATGGACCATTCTGCCTGGTCGACTAGGCTCCTGCTGAGCCAGTCAGCCTGGGAGTTGTCGACCCCGGAGATGTGGTCCTCCGAGATCGATAAGAGGTATTTCTCTGCCCATAACCCCAGCCGTAGATCCTCTCTCATGAGGGCTTTGGAAACCATCCCCCCTTGCCGGTTGACATGAGCCTTTGCGGCCATGTTGTCCGTAAGGACTAGAACATGAGAGCCGGTCACTGATTGCCTGAAATGCTTGAGAGCCAGAAAAATAGCTCTGAGCTCTAGCCAATTTATGGGAAGGGTCTGTTCCGATCTGGACCAAACGCCCTGAGCTAGCTGGCCCTGCATATGGGAACCCCAACCCAGGAGGCTGGCATCGGTGGTTATCACTAGCCTGTCTGGTTCCCTGAACAGGAGTCCCCTCCAGATAGATGGGGAATGCCACCAGTTGAGAGATCTCCGGATTTGTGGCAGGAGTGGGACCTTGATGGATGAGTGGCTGGTTCCTGCTTGTTGGTAGGGAAGCAGGAACCATTGGAGGGCTCGGGTGTGGAGTTGAGCCCACAGGACGATGCCAATACAGGAAACCATCTTCCCCAGAAGTTTGGACAGCAGCGACAGGGGGACAATTTGATGTTGCTGGATCTGGCTGATGATCTCTGCAAGGCTCTTTCCACGAGCTGGGGACAGGAAAACCTGGCACGACATGGTATTGATGACTGCTCCCAAGTGTTGCAATTTGGTTGTAGGAGAGAGCTGGCTCTTTTTGGTGTTGATGGAAAATCCGTGGCTCTGGAGACATGACAGGGTAATTTGCAAATCCCGATGGGCCGCAGGGATGGAAGAGGAAAGAATCAAAATGTCATCCAAGTAGCATTGGATCCTCACTGGAATAGAACACAGAGATGCCACCAATGCTGCCAGAACCTTTGTGAAGACCCTTGGAGCCGATGAGAGGCCGAAGGGAAGTGCTCGATACTGGTAATGGGTATTCTAATAACAGAAACAGAGAAACTGGCGATGATGTGGCCAAATTGGGATGTGGAGGTAAGCCTCAGTGAGATCAATGGAAGAGAGGAGGTCGCCCTCTCGAACGCTCTCTAAAATAGAATGCAGAGTCTGAATTTTAAATCGCCTGTATTTTACAAATTGGTTGAGAAATTTTAGATCAAGGATGGCTCGCCATCCCCCTGAGGCTTTGGGAACGATGAAAAGGCGAGAGTAAAGCCCACATCCTCATTGAGACGGGGGAACAGGTTGAATAGCCGTGATTTCAAGAAGGTGCTGAATGGCCTGATTCATGAGGGCTTGCCTGGAAATGTCCCGAGACACAGGACAGATCAAAAAAAAATTGGGGGGTGGGGTTAGGAAGTCCAATTGTAACCCTGACCTAATAGTGCTGAGCACCCAGGCGTCCATCGTTGACTCCTCCCATTTGGAGGCAAAGAAGGCTAGGAAACCTCCGATGGGTGGGGAGAACAAGGGATTACTTAGAGCGACGGAAGGAACTACCCCCTGGAAAGGGCCGTTTACCAGCAGAAGGTTGTTGCCTGCCAGATGTTTCCACCCGTTGGTCTTGGCATTGGGAGTATGGCCTGTGAGAGCGGGTGAAGCGAGATGAGGTCTCCGCTCGGAAGGCAGGAGGGTGATAAGGAGCAGGGTGATAGTCGGCTTTCTTCCCAGAGGAAGAGAGAATTTTACGTTTATCTCTGGTTTCGATGAGATAAGGTTCCAGATCATCGCCAAAAAGCTTATTGCCTGCGAAAGGAACTGAAGCCAGCTTCCATTTTCGGCGTGACTCCGCCTGACAATTTCGGAGCCATAAAAGTCTTCTTGCTGCTACAGAAGATGCCATGGCCTTGGATGCAAATTTGGCGGAATTGAGAGTGGCATCTGCAGTGAATTCTGCTGCTGCAATAATCTTATTAAGGTCTTGGTGAGACTGAAGGTCAGAAGCAGGCAATCTATTCTGGAGTTGGCGCAGCCACTGTATGGATGCCCTGGTGAAGAAGGCTGCTGCTGTTGAAGCTCGAACAGCCCAAGCAGCAGCCTGGTGATTGCGCTTGAGGGTCTGTTCGGGGTCTGTTCGGAACGTTTATCATCCGGTTTCAGGATATCTTCTGGCTCCGTGGGAGTGCCAGAAGATGAGAACAAGGCCAGAACCAGAATGTCAACAGAAGGCACTGCCAGGGCATTGTCCAGAGCTGCGCTGACATTGTAGAAACGCTTATCTAGAGCTATGACGCTTATCTAGAGCTATCTACGCTTATCTAGAGCTACTCAGCTATGATGTCATAGGAAGGTGTCAACCCATCCTGGGCTCTCGATGCAGCATGGAAGAGAATTCCTCAGCTACATTATGACATCCAGAATACCACCATCATGCCCCAATTCAAATATACTTATTTTATGGCCCTGGTTTAAGGAACAAAGGAGAGATACAAATATCTAAATCAGCACCAAAGGTTCAACGAACTCTCATAGTAAGCATTAGCTTATTCCTTTTTTAAAAAAAGGTAAATCTGTCAATTGCTACAAACAGAACAAAAAAACTGATCATCTTGCTCAAAAGTCTTTTTTCGTGCCTTTATTTTTGTTAAAAAAAACTGTTAAATATTGTATTGTCAACTACTGGCAAATATTGTATTGTCAACTATACATTGTAAGAGTCCTCTGCTTTTGTTTAGATGTCTTCTTCCTATGTGGTATAATAATTCTTAATAGCCAATGTGTTGATCATTCAATATTTTGCATGTTAACAGTCTGTTCATGTTTACCCTGGATGCAATAATAACAAGAAAATATAAAGTGCATGGATTAATGTTGCAACTGAAGTGGAATGGCCAGTGGAGAAGGTTGCCAGGAATTGTAGTTCAGCAATGAGTGAAAGGTTGCAAGTTCCCCATATCTGCTCTAAATCAGTAGTTCTCAAAGTGTGGTCTAGGGACCAATGGCCCCATGAAGTCAAATGCGTAATTATTTTTAAAAAATACTACGTTTTAACTAATACAGTAAGTATTGATATAACTCACGTAAACCAAAGCTCTTTAAGGTCCTCAATCATCAAACTGTTTGAGGACCATTGTTCTAAATCAAAGTTGCCAATTATAGCGAATAAAAATAGTTGTAATGCTTTAAACAGGGTTTCCAGGGAAGTTTCTCAAGATGCTTTTTTGGAAGAATATTAATACAGTAAATCATAATTAGATCTAGGAGGTCACTCTGTTATGAGTGCCTATAAAGCTATAGTTAACAAAATGGATATAAACAAGCATTCCAAAGTAAATTGCAATCACTATATAGGCACAGACCTCTCATCAATAATGAAGGTAGCCCTCACTTAATAACACTAATTAGTACCAGAAATTCAGTTAAGCAACATGGTCGTAAGTCAAAAACCCATGACAACACAGTTTACCGATGGCAATTCTGGCAGTCCCAGCTGCCACTAAGCCAGGGCCATGCATATTATTAAGCAAGGGTGTCATGTGTCTGTGACTTCCTGCCAGTTTCACCATTGTCTCTGTTTGTCAGAAGGTGGCATGGAAAATTGCAAATCACAAACAGATGACTTTGGGATGCTGTTACAGCTGTAAGTATGAGAGCCAGTCATAACTATCACCTATTTAGCATTTTCGCAAGTACAAATGGTCAAGAGCCAGCTGTTTCTTCCACGATAAAATGCTCTTAGAATTAGAAATTTAGAATTCCCTTGAGGAAATAACTGATAGCTGAAGAAAAGATAAAGAAGCTTCTTAGATGAAAAGTGAAATGTCTTAAAAGAAAAACCAGAAAGTCCAATTACCTCTTGAAAAAGCACTTTGGGACAACCATGACCTGAATGACAGAATCTCCATGGACAGAATCTCCATGGACATGAATGCTCCATGGACAGGAATGCACCAGTGAGCCAATCCACTGAAAAGTGTGAAATGTATGGAGAAAAGATGGAGGAAAGATCAACAGCATTCTTCTTTTTTCCAAAAAGATAAGTCTGTAAAGTGCGTGTGTGTGTATGTGTGTGTGTATGTATATACACACACACATACATATACATACACTCACATGCTTCTTCAAGTCAGTCTTGACTTTTAAGGACTGCAGGGACAAGTTCCTGCAGTTTTCATGGCAACATTTTCAGACATGGTTTGCTACTTTTTAGGGCTGTGACAGAAAGATCACGCAGTTGTCTTCATGCCCAAGGCAGGACTAATGCTCTAAGCCTTAAGGGGTTGTTCTAAAAAGAACAAACTAACCCTCAAGAGACCGAAAACTGAGGCAATATAATCATACACTGAAATGGAATCTACAGCACATATGAAGAAGTATCTTTAGGCTTTTCTATATAGGATTGTAGAGATGCAGCCCCAACAAGTGTAGCAAGACAATAGCAAACATTTTGTTGTACAACCAAGAGTTGCGTCCCAGCATGTTGAGCAGTTGCAGTAGAAGGTCATGAGATATCCTATGCAGTTAAGTTAAGCCAGGTGTTGTTGTTTTTTTGTTTGTTTTTTTTTTGCTATAGTCACTCACAAAGACCAAGGGACCACCAAGGATATTGGTAGGGCAAAATAGAAAATATAGATAATGAGCACCACCATCAGGAATCAAGGGATTACAATTCTGCATTCTTTATGCAGCCAATTATTGTATGGAAAGAGTAGCAAGGTACAATATTCATGCTATTTTAGGGACTATTAAAATGACTGCAATAGCACACATTTATGAAGCAGTGAGCTCTAGTTTAATATTCTCAGTTTTTATTAGCTTATTATATATTAAAACAAAGTAAAATGTTAAACGTTTGTATATTATTTTCTATTCCTACATAAAGTAGTTTTTTCCTTAAACATTTATTAATTACTCAATGCTAAAGAGGGATTCAGGAGATACAGCTCTAACTAAAAGTGAATCCTTCAATCCAGTTCTTTGTGTTATAATAAAATTATAAAGTCTGGGAGGGGAAGAAGTGCAAATTGAATGCAATGGGAAAAAGGATGTTTGCCACTAAGACCAAGCCTTTTGTTCCTAAAAGCTTCTTGAACAGATGATTCGTCCACTCTACTTAAATATATCCAATAAATGGTGGCACTTTATATTTCTGATTAACTGGTCCTATTGTCCTTATCGTAGGAAGGTTCTTTTTAATATTAAAGAGGAACGACTTTCTGTAAATTAAATTCATTATTCTTAGTCCTAAACTCTGAATGAAAGAGAATGATTTTTGATCTTTTCTGTATAACATCCCTTCAGGTATTTGAGAATGCTGTTCTATCTCTCCTCAATCTTCTCAGCTGAAAACTAAACATGTCAACTCCGTTCATCTTTTTTCATATAACTTTAGTTTCCCATTTTTTATTATCTTTTTGTCCTTTTATAAACCCATTTGTTTATCTAAATCCTTCTTAAAAGGTTATGTCCAAAAATGATATTGTACTTGAGATGGGCTATGCTCCCTGATTTGGAAACTCTTTAAGGAAGAATCTCTTTTGAGTCCAGTTTCTTCATGAAAGTATCTGTGCAATTTTGTTGTGAAGAACAGGGAAACATTTGCCTTTATCTGGTTTTGGTTTTGACTATATTATTATTATTAATTATTATTATTATTATTATTATTATTATTATTATTATTATTATTATTATTATATTTTTTGCTTGCCAGTCTAATTCTGCATTGTTATTTTGAGGTCTCCCATCAAGCATAAACAAAGTCCAATTTTGCTTAGTTTTTCAACATTATCTGAAGACATAAAATGTACTGCTGCAAACACAAATGTCAGCAAATCAGTTACAAGCAGTATTTAATATAAAAGTTCACATTTCTCATTAATTAGAGCAAAGAGGTTTCACCAACATTCTTGGAATGTTGCCAAGTATTGAATTTTAAATCCAAGAGCACACTATTATTTCATTAAATACCATTAACTCAAATTACTACTTTGTTTAGAATATAAAATGCTATCAGTAGCAAAATATATTAAATGGCTACAAAAAGAAAGCACCTTAACATAAAAAGAAAACAAAGTATTTTATCACCTTGAAGGGGGAATAAATGAATGGTTTATTTATTTGTTTATTAGATTTTTATCCTGTGAGATGAGCTGGGTTGAGAGACAATAACTGATCATCCAACTGACTTCCGTATCTAAGAAAGGATTGAAACTCATAGTCTCTTATCTAGAATAACTAGATACAGATAAACTAGATGCATATAGTTAAATGCAATAATCAGTGTTTTAATAAAAAATTATTCATTGTTTTTATTGCATTAAATGTTCATTAAAATAAGTTGTCTATGAAGTTAGAGTAAGCAACTGCATTGTTTCTTATGTCATAAGAATAATATAAGAATTTCACATTTATATTTAAGTTTTAACAATAAGCATAGTTTGATCATTCTAATTAAGAATGTACTATGAACTAAAAATTATATTCTATTAATGTTCTCTTATTAATTTTCTGATAATTTTCAACCAGTCATTTTTACCACCATTTTCGTTACCTAGTAGTGATTGTTGGAAAAAAGATTGAGTATAGCATAAATGCAAATATCATAATTACCTGTTACTCATAATAAATTTAAAGTATATGATCTAGGAATACAACTATAACAGAATTATGCAATAAAATGTACATTTAAACATTATTCTTAGCAAGAAGCAGGCAGCAACCTTGCTCATATATGGACTGTCAGATTGGAAAAGTCACCAATCAGTAAAAAGAGTTTAGATTTAGTAAAATAATTATTACATTCATGTTTTTATCAGAAATAAAAACAGGTCTCTTTGAACAATGAATTATTAATTTATTTGATTTACAGCAGCTGCCAACTCAAAAGTATGTGATGGTATACAATAAATCAAGCAATATTTCCTGCCCAAATAGCCACACATTAAAACTCTTGCCTCTTTGAAGAATCCAAAAGGAAGATAATAATTAAACAACTAAAGAAACACCACTCAATCCACTCAACTCAACTAGACAAAGAAACCAGGTCTTAACAGCTTAAAAGCAGAACTGGGCCCTGTCATATATGGGTGGAGTAATCATTCCAGAATATGGAGTCTCCAACCTTGGCAACTTTAAGCCTGGAGAACTTCAACTCCCAGAATTCCCCAGCCAGCAAAGATGAAGTCCTCCAGGCTTAAAGTTGCCAAGGTTGGAGACCCCTGTCCCAGAATATGGGGGAGCCAACTAATTGAATTGTCAAACTATGCTTACTCTCAAAAGTTAAACAGAGATATGAAATTCTGGAGTTTATTTTTACGACATAAGCAATCACACCCAGTTTAAGTGAGTTAATTGTATTTTTAAGTTCTGCTTCTTATTAGAAATAAATATAAGTGAAATGTACTAATCGCTTTTCAAAATTCATTACTATTTGAGCTTATTATGATTGCCATATATTTCTTGAATTTATCTGTAGTTCAGGTATTTTGTTCAATTCTATCTTGAACAAAGGGAGTTTTACTCTCTCTCTCTCTCTCTCTCTCTCTCTCTCTCTGTGTGTGTGTGTGTGTGTGTGTGTGAGAGAGAAGAAGAGAGAGAGAGAGAGAGAGAGAGAGAGAGAGAGAGAGAGAGAGAGAGATCTCCAGGGAAATAAGTATATATATTCCCAAGAGAGAGAGAGAGAGAGAGAGAGAGAGAGAGAGAGAGAGAGAGAGAGATCTCCAGGGAAATCAGTATATATATTCCCAAAGTAGTACTCTAAAATTATAACACTACGATGCATTTCTCTTATATCTCACAATTTTTCATATTTAAATAAAAAGATGCTGGTTATTAAAACAATATGTTAGAAATTATTAGACATTGCTGAAAGAAAGAAAAAATATTCCAAAACAGGGGAATTAAATAAGAACCCAGTTCTCTTCTCTCCAGAGACAGAATATTTCCTTGGGTTTCAACAGAGTATGCAAGCAAATTAACCATTTTATTGCTATAAACAGGTAAATAGTTGCTTTCAAATAGGAAACACATTATTTCTTGAGAACCCTAGACAACGAAACAAATAAACTGTAGTGCAGCAAAGTCTGCAAAAGGTAAATGCCACTCTTTCAAAATTATATCCACCCTAAAAGATGATGCCTTTCCAAGGCATGAAATATGCAATATTTGGTTCTATATTCTCTTTATTTGCATTATTTCTTCTCCCCACGACTCAGAAGCCGCTTAAAATACAACTTTTTAAAGATCTCCTACTCGCTTATCCACCCCTCAACCTCTGCATCAGGTTAAGGAAGATAGAGACAAACTTTTATTTATCATCTTTTGTTTCGGAAGGGAGGAGTGTGAAGTAGCCTTGGACCGCCACCTTAATTGAACGCTTGGTGTGGTTTGATCCTCCCAAAAGTCGATGCCCTTCTTTAAAACCGGCCATATTTTGCTATTTAATCGGCAAGGTGAAAGACGACCCCTTCCTCCCAACCCTCTTACTTCGCTGCCCTTCTTCACAATTTCATTTATATGATTTCCCCCTCCCCCCCCCCCCGCCCCTTTCTTGCACGCGCAGGCGAAAAAAAGTGAAAGCAAAAAGTTAAGTCTTTAAGGTTTTGCCTTTGACTGTGTAAGACATTTTCTTTTAAAAAGAAAAAGAAAACAAAACATAACAGCATTTCTCCCCCAGTGTATGCCAGGCGTAAACCCTTGGTCTCTCCAAAGGAACTTTCCACCGCGCCAGGGCGCACCCCGACACAGGCGCTCCTCCTAGCAAACACTTCCACACCGGGGCAAACTTAAAGTCTTTGCCACGCGGGCGCAAATCTCTCAAGGTCCCGCGTGGGCCAGCGATGGCTTCGTGGCTTTCGGCCTGCCATTCTCGCGACCTTGTTGCCTCCACTCACTCGGGAAGGCGACCCCTCCTCCCCTCCCAGGAGAGCTCCACTCACCAGGAGGCTGAGGAGGAGCTGGAAGAAAGCGGCTCCAAGCGGGCCCTCTCCGTGCCTTGTTCTTGCCGGCGGGATCATGTCCGGAGGCTTGGCGGTTTGGCGGGAATTGCGGCCACTGGGCTGCGCGCCGAACTCCTGACGACTCTGACCAGGTGAGTCTGAGGTTCCTCCGCCCGGCTCCCCGGCTGCAGCTCCAAGGGCGGCCCTAATGAAGAGCAGGAGGAGGAGGAGACGACGACGACTTTGTTTTCTCTGCCTTTCTTGGTTCGCTTAGGCTCCAGCTGGCGGCTCCTCCCGTCCGCAGTAGGATTTCGCTCCTAGCCAGGGTGGGGCCAACGGAGGGAGGAAGGTTAGTACTAGCAACGGCACCTTTGAGATAGGCTAATTAGTTTCCCTCGTTCTTTCTTTCTATTTGACTAGGGAATGGAGCCCCAACCCCGCCCGGTTTTGGGAAGGTAGGAAAAAAGCTGGGACATGCCCTGTCCGGCTGTTTCGTCCCTGACTGCATGCGCACAGGAATGTGTGAGATCGGGGTAGGCGAACCAGAAAGGCGGCGACTCCTTCAACTTCGTCACCTCTTAGTAATTGCCTTTGCCTTCGGGTGGCCTTACTCTCTTTAGACAAGTCTGCTTGCAGCGTTATAGCTTCGAAACGAGGCCCTCGAAAGGACTCCGCTCCCTGAAAAGGAATTGCAAGCACTGAATATATTTGTTCCTAAATCCCAGTTGGCTGAGGGCGCTGTTAACCTCCTTCCGCTTTTTCAAGTAGCAAGTTCGATGATTTTAATTTCTCTTTGCCTCTGTCGTCCGGCAACTCAAGGATTGTCTCACCAATGGTCGTTATTTCTTTTTTTCTGTGCAACCACGAGTCAAATATACGCTGTTCTTTCAGAACCTGTTGATCACTAGAATTTGGAATTTTACAGAAGAAACCATCTCTGCCCGGAACAAGGTCTTCTTCAAAACAAATCCATTTAAGGTACACAATGGGGTCAGTGTGTTGACTAACACAATGGTGCCTGAGAAACTATTAAAAACATTTTAGCATTTGAAATTGTGGCAGAATAACCACTGACCTATTTGAAATTCAAAGTTAAACATACATATTGTCAGCCCTTCAAATTACTTCAGACAGGAAACCAAAAACATGAGCACTTACACCACCTTTACTCTAAGGTTATAGCAATAGAATATTTAAGTCTGAAGCACCCCCTTTGTTTACTTTCCAGAAAACTAGGCAGGGTCCCCTCAGACACACTTTCTTCCTGCCCATTCTTCCTTTGGACCCAAGATTTCTCTTATCAAATTATTGTTTAGGCTGCTGTTCAAATATCCTCATTTCCCAAGATTATTTTTGCAGTTCATTACAATATAGAAGTGTTTTGTGAGCTACATATTGTGAGTTTACTACATATTGTGAGTTTACTTTTCAAAAGTATTAGTGTCTGAATGAATCACAACCTTATCACACCCCAAAGATTAATTACTGTGAAGACTCCTTCAGTCCCATTTTCTAATCAACTTTAAATGATACCAACATGTAACCAACATTAAATGCAATTAAATAAATATTAAATAAATGGAACTCCAACATCATTACTGGATTTGTATTTCCATGAATGTATGTTGATATTAATTGCAAAATAGTTTCACTAGCATATTTTTCAGATAACAATAGCAATATATACCACTTCATCATATTTTACAGCCGCCTCTAAGCAATTTACAGTCAGCATATCATCTGGCTCCTCATTTTACCCATGTCGGATAAATATAATTGGTAATACTCCAATTCTATCTCTACATTCTATTAGTGTAGAAGTATATTTTGAAGTAATAGAGAAAAGATTTAACATGTCCATTTTTGAGAGCATTGAACAACATGATACATTGTTCTAATTTTAAACATTTTGTAACAAATAGAAAAAAATGGACAAACCTAATAATCAAGGTGCAGATCTAGTAGATTTGTACTAAACCATTGCTCTAAAAGACCTATACAAGTTAAATATTTTATTGGAAACTATTTTATACTTTTGAACGATAAGCCATAAGGTATATACTTCTTTTGTTGATATTGGTCCAGAACTGTATTTTAGAAGTGGCTCATACTATAGTTAGAATATATAGTTAGAATTCAGGGTGGAGAGACTTGTCCGAACCTTCGCCATGTTGATTATGGGACTTAAGAAGGTACACATTTGCTGTTAATGCTCTCAAACATATACAGTAGAATACCGCAAAAAAAAACAAAAAAAAAAAAAAAAACAACCACCTTCTGCTATTCATATAAAAAGCAATAATGGAAAAGTATAGGTGAAGGGTATGAACTCAATGTTGGAAAGGCTTTCCTTAGCCCAGTCATCCTTATAAAAAGAATTTAATTGAAGGGCTGAGAAAGGTATTTTAATTGCCATGCATTCCACCTCATTTTCACTCTACCTCTCATATAGACAAATACATATAGACTGTATTTGGTAAACTGTCTTAATAGCTGATTTGACTTTATGAATTAACCATTTTATAATAAAGTAAATCAATAGTGAACTATTCCTTTATATTCCCCAAATCCCTCCCAAAATCCAACATTTACTGTTGACGTCAATTTTGTTTACAAAATACCTTTCCCTTTCCAAAAACTTTTTTCAACATATTGTTTGAAATTTAGTTAATATGTTTCCTGCAATAAGAGATATCATTGCTACAAAAATTGTCATATTTTGTCCTATATGAAGTTACAAGCACCTTAAAATTATTTTTAAAGGCATGTAAATTAAAAAGTTTGGTACTTCCATAACATTTGATATATTAATCTCTTGTATAGCATGCTTGCAAATCTCATCCCACTCTGCTGAAAAAAAAATAGATAAACCTGTTCTAGTTTTATTTATAATCAGGTTATGTCAAAATTAAATATTTTAAAAATCTTGTACCACAGTCAGATATTCAGTTGGACTGGATCGTCTCATTCTATTGCTTTGAATCAAGGACCAAAATCATAGCAAGTATTCTCTGCATATTATTTAATTAGTGCTTTATTTTATAATTATATTTCTACTAATAAATAGTAATCTATTTCAGTAAATAAAATGTGATAACTAACAAAGTATGTATTCGGGCTATTCTTGAAAATGACTTTATTGATGAAATAGAAATAAGTCTATTTTATTCTGATTCAGAGTAATCCAAATACATAGCATAAGAGGTGTAGTGGCACAGTGGTTAGAATGCAGTACTGCAGACTACTGCTGCTGACTGCCAGCACTTTTTCACCAGCTCAAGGTTGACTCAGCCTTCCATCCTTCCGAGGTCAGTAAAATGAGGACCCAGGTTGTGGGGGGCAATATGTTCTGTAAACTGCTTAGAGAGAGCTCTAAAGCATTGTGAAGCAGTATATAGATCTAAGTGTTACTACTATCGCTATATAAACATAAGGCATTGGACTCAGTATACCTTCTTACCTGTCATGGCTTTTTAGCCCACTATTTCCGTTTCGTTTTCTGCATCCATGTATTCATACTTTATTGTATTTATGCATGTTTATATGTGAACTGAAAGTAGATATCTGAAATCTACAAGTAATCTTCATTTTTCTTCCTTCATGCTATGCTTACATGAAGCTGTGTGTTAAATAAAATGCTTAATTTATCTAGCAATAAATATATTCAATATCAATATTTAGCTTAATGATCACTACAGTTAAGTTCAAACATACTAAGGACAGATAGTATAATCAGTATACTTCAGCATAATCATCAGCTTCATTGAATGGATAAAAATTATATGTAGGAGTTTGGAAGAAAGTGATAATATAGTATAAAATATGTGGTCTACCACTAGACTGACAGGTTCTAAAACAGTAGAGATATAGTAGCACTTGTGTTTATATAAGTATTATAAGTGTGAATTTTGTGCATGCTGATTTCTGCCATTATTCCTGAAAGGAGCTTACAACTTTTTAACCTTTTAAAGAGTCAACTTTAATGAGCACAAATTGAAAAATATATAATTTTGTATATAATTAAGTCTAATATGTCATTGAAGTAACCATCAGCTTATCAGTGTTGATATATTAATACATCTAATAATAGTTTGGCAGCCTTTGATCATTTTCATTTCATTGCAGGAAAATCTATAAAAACTGGATGGAAATGCATATATTCATGCAAACATTTTATGAAAAGCAAAACATCCCCCAAAAATCTTATGGAGAGACAGCAGGTTAAGCAATATATTAACTAAATTTGAATGTCTATAGAATTTATTAAATGGGCCAAGTACAAAAATTTATAGGATTTATTAAATGCCTCAAATATGAGATCAAGTGGCCTTGAATCTAAATTGGAGATTATTATTTTTTTCATCTTCTTCAACATAAAGATACTGGACAAAAATGCTCAGTTTCTCCTTTGACTAATTGTACTTTTATAGCCAGTATTTGCTATCAGACAAAATAATAAAGCAAATGGCTTGTCTCACAATTAATTAAAATATAAGTTAATATACAGGTATTCCTCAACATGACCACAGTTGGAACCATCTTAAGATGAGGACCCACATAACCAGTCCTGATTTTGTGACATTTTTTGTGGCAGTCATTAAGTGAATCACTACAGTTGTTAAGCAAATCAACAACTTCTGAATTGGCATTTTTTTTGCTGAAAGTTAACCAAAAATGCCAGGAAAAATAATGCAAATCGCACTATCCCTGCTGACCATGGGATTTTCATAAAAGCAAGCCAGGCCCATTGTAATTTCAAATGGTTGTTAAACAACTGGTCATAAATCAAGGACTTCCTGTATGTTGATAACATTGCATTGCTTAATTTCTGAATATCAAACTTCAGATCTGGCCTTGATGTATTTCAGATAGATGAGATGCTGAATTTTATGACAACTGGATTAGGTCAAAATTTATGCCAATAGCCAAAGATTTGTTTTTCAATATAATAAAAAATATACATTTTCTATATGTATTGAATATATTATTCTTATAGCATAGTGATATTTCTCAAAGCACATTAAATATGAGTACAATCTTAAAGAGGTTTATCAAAGTAATGCATATATCATATTTTGCACACACACACACACACACACACACACACACACACACACACACACACACACAGAGTACATGCATATATAGAAGACATTTTTGAAAACCCAGTATATTGTTCCATAAATTTCTATGAGGTTCTTCAATTCTGAAGATATCTTTGAAAATGCTGTAAGTATAAGTTAAGGATGAAGATTTAAGTTTTCCAAATCCTGAAGTACATTTTTTTTCTACACTTGAGTTTTTCAAATCCTGAAGTACATTTTTTCTACACTTTGCATATCACCATTTACCTCAAAAGGGAATAATGGATTGGGCATGGAAACACTTGTATTTTAAATTATAATGAACAAAATGGTTATTTAAGGATGTAAAAATAAACATTTAAATTTGTAATTGAATTATTCACATAAATCAGTATCTGTAGGAGAGTTCAAATCCTTAATATTTTAAATCATTTTTCCATTGTAGTCTGTTTAAAATAATTCTTAAAAATTCCAAAATATCCCATAAAGAATGAATTGATAGACACAACTGTGGGGAATAAATTCTTTTAACATTCTATTACAGTTCATTAGAACTTCTCAAGACCGTTCATTCATTTCAATGGAAACTGCAAAGGGGAATTTCCTAGTTGAAGTCAGCTGATTTTCAGGAATAGTTTAAAGGCAATCCTTCTGTACAAAAACTTCAACTAATGTCCGGAATGGAGGCTCTGGCTGGTTTAAAAAACTTAGTTTCTCTTCTTCTGACTCTCCTGTACAGATACTTAGAGTACCAGTTGGTGAGTCTTTGCCTTCGTAATTATATGTGTGTAAATACTCTTTAGCCAGGTTATATTCTTCCTCTTGTCCACAAAGAAATACCATCTGGGCAAAAAACAATAAAAGTATAATCATTTTTTTTAAATATATGTATGATGCAAAAATAAGTTATCTTCTAATTGTCTGTTACCTCTTTGTCATATATATCATACATACTATATTTCATACACATCATAAAATGGATATTTTTTTTATAAAAATATCTTTTTTGGAAGAACGTGCTGTTTTATTTGAAAGAATACAGCTATCATTGTAATTACATCTTAAGGTGCTGGTCTTAAATTCCAGCATTAAGTTTTTCAAGATAAATATTGGAAGCATGTTAACAGCTTTTCCCCCCATATAGTATATTCTAGATGTATTATCTTTAAGTCTCATATTCCCTATAGCTGTGAGAATTGATGTAAATGTGTGTGTTACCAGAATGGGAAAACATGGGTTAAGATTGCGGCAAAATCTGGAAAATTGTGCTGATTTTCATCACGCTTCCTACCTCTTGCTTGATTAGCTGCTCATATTTTAGATAGTTGATATACTGTTTTTATATCAATGGTATAATATTGTTGTTATTTGTAAAGTACCTTGCCACCCACTTTGGATTATTTTTAAGAACTGCGATACAAAGTAGTACCTTAATGGGATAAGACCAATATGTTCTTTCCAGCTCTGTAATACTCAAAACTAGAAAATTATACACTGTTAGAAATTTGTGTCAGAACACTTACTTCAGATAAGCGAGGGTTAGTGAACGTCTGCCATTCTGTACAGAAATCTCTGAATGAATTCCTTAAAGAAGGCGCACAGTTTTGTAAAGATAGTGCCACATGATTCACTTTTCCTCCCTTGATTAATTCTGATGTGGAATGCCATCCTCTTTTTCCTGTTTCCAAATCTTTCTTTCCAGTTTTTACTACGTCTGTATTCGTATTTATGAATTCATTCATTGTTGACATGGGAATGATATTTAAATTCTGGAATATGGAGAATAACAATAGAATTTCTGAAGAAAAAACATTTTAGAAAAAAAAAATCCTGAACAGTCTGTACCCAGATCTAATTGTATATTCCAGAGTGCTTACTGGCTGAATAATAATCCACTTGTCCTCTGTCATCCATTTCTTCACAATGTTTACCCATTGCCTACACTCAGGATTCATGATGTAACTTTATAGCTAGTACATCCCAGCCAGTGTGGTCAGCCATATAATGTTCCAGTTAACTTACTATTCTGATCATATGAAACTTCAATATGTAGGGTTTTTTGTACTCTGAAATTGGTGGATTTCTTGCAGCCATTTTATGTCTGCAAGAAAACCACCAAGCTCAGAGAGCACCAAAAACCCTATATCTTGAAGTTTCGTAAGATCAAAATAATAAGTTAAGAGGACCACTATATGGTTAACCCCACTGGCTGGGTTGTACTGGGTATAAACTTAAATAAACTAAGTAACATAGTCACTATATTGATGTATGTTTTATCTAGTTTGATAATGAAATTTCTGCAAGCAATCATCAAGTTCAGAGAGCACCAAACACCTCACAGTTCATTCCTGAGTCATAAATATTCTCTTATGTCAGAATATCAAAATATTCAGAATATTTATCTTTTCTGGATTCAGCCAGAGCAGGGTTTTTTTAATGGAAAATTTATACTTCTAAACATTTAAATAGAAAAGAATGATGGTAGATAATATGTTCCCATGTACAAAAATGCCATAGTGTTTAGCTTTAAACATATGAGCACATCACAATCCCCCAATTTACTGATACAAATGAAGTGTATTTTGCTTTCTAAAACAATGAGACAGTATATTTTGCTCTTTCTCATAATCTATCCAAATAAATCTGTTACATTTGCTACTATACAAGGCAAGGTGTTGCTTACTGTATTTCTTGATGCTTCAATGTTTGATCTTATGTTTCCTTCACCTGGTGCCTCAGTGTTTGGTCTTGTGTTTCCTTCACCTGGTGCCTCAGTGTTTGGTCTTGTGTTTCCTTCACCTGGTGCCTCAGTGTTTGATCTTGTTAAATTCTCAAATGTTAAATCAGGTTCTTCCCGAGGTGTGTGATGTTTTCTGTAGAGCCAAAGTCCAAAAGGTGCACCAAAGCCTGCTGCAAGAAGAAAAATACAGAAAACAAGATGGCTTATTTATGTGATTTAAATAAATATATGAAATTACAATTTATTAAATAATGAAATTAAGTTGGGTTTAATTTTATAAAAGAGAGGAGGCATGGATAAGACAAAAAAAGCTTTAAAGAAAGAATTTATTTGGAAACAATTGCTATATAGGCTATATAGCTAATAGGTAGGAAATAAGGAGCTATTTCCTACCCCCTCCATTAGGATATAGGATTTCTCCTATATTTAACTCCTCATTTAGCAACCAAATTCTGGTCCAATCAAGTTGTTAGCAATATGTGTTAATAAATGAACATGTGACTGAAAGCTACACAGCAAAGAACTTGCTTGCTGCCATCTCATTTAAATAAAGTCTTCATACAGCTACATGTCACTTTCTCTCTGCCTTGCATGATTAAGCACACAAAATTTTGTCAGAAATATATGCATTAGTTGGAAAATGGTTTTTTATAACCTAAAGATAATTGAGGTGTTTGCTAGGCAAGGACTGAATGTAGTGTGACCCTTCACAGTTCATGTTGCTTCTTCTAGACATGCACATACTTACATAGCATTGCTAATGAACCCATGACCATTGCGGGAATGCTCCAGGCTCCTAAAAGACTTGATGCAGCTGGAGTGCGCTCTACTTGAATGTCTGAAGGAGAATAACCCATTGATATGTTTGTGGCGGATTTGGAGCAGTTACTTGGAATTGCGCAGTCACAATAATGAACTAATATTTCACTTTTTCTGATGCTTTCTCCATTACATATTCTGAGAAGAATATAATGGTACCCATAGTCTATATCTTCAACTAGAGAAAGCAGTGCTGATGCATCTATGAAAGAAATAATTCAAAACCACAAATTACACTTCATATGATAGTCACATCATATTAGTCACAATGTATTTTGTAGATATTAAAAACCAAAAACATACCATCATTTGGAGTTAACTTCCATTTTAAGTCCATTGGTTTCTCTATTTCAAAATGAAAAGGTATAGTGGACATCGGCAAATCAATGTCACTGGCGTTTATACAGATTGGTTTTTTATCTTTACAGATGACATAGTGTTTACTGGTACTCACTGGGTAATTGTTCTCAATAGCAAGTTTTATCACAATTATCCCATTTCCTGTTTTACCACCTAGGGAAATCAGAATGCTTAGTTTTAATACAGTAATGAGAGTAACTTGATCAAACCATATAACATTACAAAAATATTTTTCTGTGAAAGCTAAATAAAACATCTTATTGGTTTCACAAACTATCCTAATTCATAATCCATAGGAAGAAAGCCATTGTAACAGATTAATGGAGTTGGAGGGGACCCTAGTTCTAATCCAACCCCCTACTCAAGCAAGAGACCCCATAGCATTCCAGAAAAATGACCGTCCAATCTCTTCTTCAAAAAAGTGATTTTGGAAGTTATGGGAGCATCCATAACTTCTGGAGGCAAGCTATTACACCAATTGTTCTTGTCAGGAAATTTCTCCTTAGCTCTAGGTTGGAGCTCACTTTGATATATTTATGTTACTTCTTGCCTTGCCTTCAGGTGCTTTGGAGAAGAAAGTGTTCCCCTCTTCTTTATGACAGCCTGTCAAATATTGGAAGACTGCTATCATTGTCATCCCTAGTCCTTCTCTTTATTAGACTAGACATGCCTAGTTCCTGCCTCCTAACCATCTTTGTTACTCTTCTTTGCACTCTTTCTGGAGTCTCAACTTCTTTTCTGTATCACAGTGACCAAAACTGGATGCTGTATTCTAAGTCTAGTCTTACCAAAGCAGTAGCAATACCTCATGTGATCTTGATACTATTCCTTTGTTGATTCAGTCTAGGACTGTATTGGCTTTTTTGACAGCTACAGCACACATCCACAGAATTGTAATGTAGTTTGTTAAACTATAGAATTATGCATTGTTAACAGAATTAATTACTGCCAAATATATGTGTTGCCCAAATTCTCAGAAGAAAAGTGCAATAAGTATCTAATAAATGCAAAAGTAAGTTAAATAACAATCAGCTCATGGTTTTCTACTTGGTAGACGAGGTCCTGCAGAGACTACAGGGTAGAGTGGACAAGGATCTATTCTGCTGATTCTATTCCACTATAGGACAATATAATTCAGGCTCTACACCTAAAAAGATGGATTTTGAAGAAAAATGTCAATCATCCCAAGTAAATATTGCAAAACAATCCAAAGGAGATTGGTCTAAAAAGAGATATACAGTTAATGCATTTCAAATATTAGACAAGTCTACTTAGGGCCTTAGATCAAGGTTGCAAAAATTTGAGGGATCATAAGATTACAATAAAAAAATATTTTAATATAGCCATCAGTATCTGATCATTTTTTTGTAAGCCACATCAGGTAGCTTTATGCATGTAGCAAAAATACTAACATTTCACAATATTTGATACTCACTTTGATCAATTGCAGATACCGTTACATTGCATTGACTGTATTCTATGTTTTTTGAATCTCTTTCTAAAATGTCAGTTGTTTTGAGGTTTCCTATTTCATCAATGGTGATCCAACCACATTGGTCCTTTATTATTCTGTAACTGTTAAGAATAAATATTTTAACAAGATTATGTACCTCAAATTTATTCCAACAATGTAAGTTAATTATAATTGCTTTATGTTACACACAATATATAAATAAACCAAACAATATAATAATTTTGTACCTTAAGGGTTTGTTTCCAGTTTCTGGATCCATTGCTTGGTAATTACCAACCATTGTGCCAACCAACATGCGTTCATTTATGTATAGAATGTATTCACAAGATTCAAATACAGGTCCTTCATCCTGATCCTTAATTTTGACCACAATGCTCACCATAGTTGTTGGAAGAGCTCTTGAATTGGGAGGTGAAACATAAGGTGCTTCATTGTTTACAACAATTTCTAATCTTCTCTCGTGGCTTTTCTCATAATCCAGTTCCTGGAGGAAGTAAACGCTACTCAAATCAATATACTACTACTAAGACATTTTACTATTATTTCAACTTACTGATGAAAATACAGGGTCTATTACTATTATCAAATTTCATTTGAGTTTTCTCTTTCTCCTCTTTCCCAACATGTTTTAATGGGAAATAGTATTACATTTAAAAAATGTAAATACATCTTTAGAAAGTTGTGAAAAATATATTTCAGCAAGTAATTCACACCTTAAAATTAAGTAAAATTCAATTCATATCATTGCAGTAACACTTTTTACTATCCATAGTTACCTTTAAAGTGCTTAAACACCCAATATTCTGCTGTTGATCAACTCTAAGAGCAAAACTATTATCTTCATTTCCTTTAGTAATAGCAAATACACCCATCCATGATGATGTTCTGGGTTCATCTTTATCTTCAACAGGAATACATAATATTTCTGCATGTTCTATATTTTCATATATCTCCACTACATACTGAAAAAAACAATTTTCAAATATGAGCTTATGAATAGTTCTAATGCCAGATAAGATTCATCTAATAATCATGTGATCCTGTCCAGTTTTACCTGGCTTGTTAGCCAATTGCTCAGATCCTTTGCCACTTTTTTCTAAAAAAGCAAAGATAGAATTTGTTCTCCAATCATTTGGCAGATTATCCATCCTTAAGTATTTTCCAAAGGTAATAACTAATTGTTAGACATCAACAATTGTTAGGCATCAACTTTCTTCAGTAGTATGAGACAGGATTCATCTCACCCTGAAAATTCTGTCCAAGTAATAATTGTTTTCTGACTATCTCAAACTCTAATCCTTCCACTTTAACCCTCCCCTAAAAATATCATAAAGAAGTAACATCATCAATAGGTTTTACTATGATAGACTTACCATACTTTGCATTATTTGAGGGAGGTTATCATTTACATCTCCAATCTCAATATGTACTGCTGCTGTAGAGTACAAACCAAACTCTTCACCTCCCATATCTCTTGCTTCTATGTGTAGTGTGTATGCTGACACAGTCTGAAGAAGATTAGAAAAAATATAGGCATAATTTTCCTGGGCGGATTGAAAATACTTTATTTTATTTTTTTAAAGCAAGGCCATAGGATTATTCACTTAGTTAAGAATTTATTCAATATTGCCATTTCATCCAAAGATTACTCTGCAAAAAAATAATAATCTGGCACTGTTTAATGCTTAGATACTCAAGGCAATATATTTGCTTCTTTCCCTTCACCATCCCTCTTCATATATTATGAAATAGGTGAGACAGACCGAGACATTGTTCCAAAGTTACCCACTAAATTATCTGAATTTGGCTTCACAATAGCTATATAATTCCTAACTACCAAAAGGACTTTTCACTTCAGCTATATTGCAGCTACTCTATCTAAGACCAATCTATTTTATCCTTTGTTAGTTTTACTTATGCTGTTTCACTTAGTGTTTTGGTGTAACACTAAATTAAAAATTACCTCTCTGTCCAGATGTAATGCTACCGTAATACAGCCTGAATCCGGATCTATAACAAATTCATGAAGTTTCTGATGATTCTGGGATATAATTCTGTATTTCACTTTACTATGCAGTGTATTGGGCTCATCTTTGTCTGCTGCAGTCACTTGTCCAACTACTGTTCCTGTATATAGAAGGCATCAATTTTAGGTTTTCATAATACTCAGGTCTTCCTCCTTTAGAAGAAAAGCTATGCCCACATTATTCAAATATCAAAGTTAATTATATCAATTTCCCCATCTAATAACACTCTTAGCTAGTCTGGTGGTTAAGGCAGCAGGCTAGAAGCCAGGAGACACTGAGTTTTAGTCCCACCTTGGGCATAAAGTGCCCATGGGCCAGTCATACTATCTCAGCCCTAGGAAGTAGGCAAGGAACTTCCATACAAAAAGTATTTGACATGTTATTAAACATACCCTTCTACTGCTACCATTATATTTTATTATTAATAAATTTTGCATTCCTCAATAACAAAGTCTATATTTGCACTTAAATAACTGATGTAATAATTTCACACAAAACATATTAAAACAGATACAGGTAGTCCTCGTTTAGTGATGGCCTTGCACAGTGACCTTATCAGAGGTGGTATTCAGCAGGTTCTGACCAGTTCTGGAGAACCGGTGGCGGAAATTTTGAGTAGTTTGGAGAACTGCAAATACCACTTCTGACTGGCCCAGCCCCCATCTTTTCTCTGCCTCTTGAGCCCCAGCTGATTGACTGGGTTTTCTTTTGTTGCCCTGCACAGGAGAACTGAGCTGGAAAGCAGGTTAGTGGGGTAGGGAGGGAATGGGATTTTACAGTATCTTTCCCTTGCCACACCCACCAAGCCACACCCATCAAGCCATACCCATCAAGCCACACCCACAGAACCGGTAACAAAAAAATTTGAATCCCACCACTGGACCTTATGATGGTGAAAAAAAAGTAAATTTGCAACAGAACCTCCCATTTACAATCTGTGTAGGTCTCTAAAGCAAATGAAAGCTGAAGTAAGATCAAAAGGATAGTCACAATTTCTCTTGGTGACTGCTTTGTTTAATAACCAAGTTGCCGGCCCCAATTGTAGTTGCTAAATGAGGGCTACCTGTATTCCAAATCTGTGATCTGAGATTTATTGAAAAGTTCAATTACCAATTATACTGTTTTCAGGTACATGAAAAGTATAAATATTATACTCAAATTCTGGAGTATTATCATTATCATCCTCTATTTTGATTATATGAATAAGTGGGATTTCTGGGGTATATCCATCCGGTGTCATTGCATAGCAAATGAGCTGCAGAAAATGCAATAAAAGAAACATTTATTCTTCTGTAGACAATGAAAAATTTATGATAAATCAGGGCACAATTATTTAATCCATTTGCTGTAGAGAATTTGCTTTGATCAATAACTATTATATTTGTATGGGCGCAGGGTGAATGCTCCTGCATTAGTAAACTCCTTTCTTATAGCAAAGCGTAGTGCTAAGTTCTAGAGATGTTCAAAAAATATGTAAAGAACATACAAGTATCAGACATAAAGATGAGCTACAGATTAAGTAGATGAAGGGCATAAGGCAAAGTAAGCTATTTTAACCTAAAATGACATAAGAAACCATACACATAAAAAGAGATATAAGAACATTGGTAGAAGAAAGAATCAGCAGAAAATATTAGCTATTTCCCCTAGAGTGAGGAGGCAAGGAATGTTGTGGATCCAGTCCCTAATGAGATATATCTGCCGGGAACCAGAAGAAGGGTGGCTCCCTCTTTGGTGGATCCCTCCCTCTGGAAATCATTCCTCCGGAAATTAGTCTGACCCCCCCTTTCTGACACACTTTCAGAAGGCCCTGAAGATGTGGTTTTGTCAGCAGGCCTGGGGAACCCAGAGTGGGATGGAGCCCATTAAATGGCTGGTATGAATGTGTGTTGTCACTGGGATAGGGAGTAGGGGTTATTTATTATTATTACCTTGTTTCTCACAAAATAAGGCCGGGCCTTATTGTTTTTTGAGCCCCGAAAAAACGGCTAGGACGTCTTTTCAGGGGTGAATTAATTTCTCCTCCCCCTGTGCACTGTCTCCAACGGTGGCAGGAACTGTGGAAGCATTTCAGCCGTTTCTCAAGTGGGGAAGCCACCTCCGTAACTTCCACAGTTCCCGCCGCTGCTGCCGCTGTTGTTGGAGATGGCGCTGGCGAGAGAGGGACAGCTGCAGCTCGGCCTGGGCGCTTGGAATGCAGGAACGAGCTGCGCACCGGGACTTTTGCAAACTTGCAAAGCCCGAGGCTGGAGCACCAAGGGTAGCAGCAGCAGAGATGCTCACTCGGCTCTTCTCACGCCCACCCAGCTGCTCGGGATTAAACCAAAATGCAGCGCACGGCACACTCAGGTACCTCAAAATGTTTTTTTTTCTGTTGTTATGGGGACGGGGGAAAAGCGGGAGCGACTCAGACGCTGTTGTTGGAGACGGCGCTGGCAAGAGAGGCACCAGCACCAGTGGGAACCATGGAAGCTTCAGAGGCCTGAGAAGTGGTTGAAACGCTGCCGGACATCCACGCCAATGCCACCTGCCTGCTGACCCGGGTAAGGGAGGGGTAAGGGAGCCCTCTGTGCTCCACCATGATTGACTGTTAGGAGCGGCTGATGGCGAGGCGTAGCTGTCCACGGGGCACTCCTATTGGCAAGTTCCCCCCCTGCCTTCCCCCCCCCCAATTTTGTATGTTTTAAACTAGGCCTAAATTTGGGGGGAGGGGCTTAATTTCATTTTATGCCTAGAAAACATGCTGGGTCTTCCTATTGGGGGGTGGACATATTGTTGGAGAAACATGGTATTATTATTATTATTATTATTATTATTATTATTATTATTATTATTATTATTATTATTATAAATGTTCTCTGCCTTTAATTGACCAAACATAAAAAAGACAGAAAAATAATAATAGGAAAAGGGACCCATTAAATAACCAAGGAAAGTAGAAAAATACAAAGGTCATAGAAAGGATGTCTTTGTGTAAGCACAAAGACTTGATGGAAGAATACTTATAAGACACTGGCTAAAGCAATATAAACCCAGGGAAAATGATAAAGGGTGAGATAAGAAAAATGAAAGTTCAAATAGGAACCAAAAAAGCACTATAAGGTTTGCATTATTCTACAACCCATTATTATATCTATAAGATTATTGGCCGACCTGGACAGCCTCTCGTGGACATGTTCTTTATATCTAGGTCTATTGGGTATACTGTCTATTTTCCCTGACGTGATTGGATTATAGGGAAAAAAATGGAGGTTTCTTTTGAAGAAAACCTGGGAAGAAGGTTGTGTGCCCAGGAAACTTTGTGATTGACTAACAAGTTAATGTGTTTATCCCATACCTCAGATACAAAAGTTTCCTACAATCAAATTGTTTTCATTGTATAAATAAGCTTCTTAAGTATAACCACAAGAATCCTCCAAAAATTGCCCCAAGTAATAATTTTTAATATAACAGGATGTAAATATTATTAAATAAATAGGGAGTAATTACACTAACACAATTTAATTAATTTCAAAATAGCTGTCTATTATGGATCTGATTCTTAAATATAAATTCAAAGAATATTGGCAGATCAAAGTCATAGGTCTGTCCTTCTGAAATCTATGCAGTGCATACAGACTCATAACATTATTTTTGTAGTGTGTATATATGTATATGTCTTTGTACAGAATCACATACCTGAAATTCTGGGTATTCTTCCCGATCTATTGGGCAAGTAACAAAGAGATTTCCAGTTTCTTGTTCAATGTAAAAGAAATTCAGTGGTGGTTTGTCAACACCAGGGCCAGTAATGAAATATCTAATATTGTACTTTAGTGCCATGTCAGAAGACAGCTGAAAATAAAGACATGAAATTAAATTGACAAATGTAATTCTTTACTTCTTGCCTACATACAGTAATTCACTTCAATTGAACTGAAATCATTGACAATTCATTAAGAATCTTTTGTGCATTGGAACAGCCAAGGATTATCGCAAAGGACTTCTTTATACAGATCATTAAGATCACAGTACACTTCAGTGCACAATAGGCACCATATGAGGTATGTAATGGTTGTAACCTGCTAACTAAATGGGTTAGCATATGGCATGGCATATTAATTGTTCTAGGTCAAACTTATATCCCATGAAAATTCTATAATGCAAGTAGGCTATCTGAACTAAATTCTTTCAGAATGCATCTAGACTAACATAATTTCATATATATTTTTAGCAATGGAGAAGCTATTATGGCCTGTCAATCAATTCTAAAGACAAAGTCCTTTAAAAATTTAATGGGCAATTATAATTGGTAGACCCTTATATAGAATTCCATCAGATGTTACTGTATGCATGTTATTTCTAGACGGACTTAGCAGCAATTTAATTTCATTTCTGAAATTAAGTAGAATACATTTCATATATATGCTTTATTGTAAGTACTGTATAGACCTCTTCAGATCACAACAAAGAAAATATTATCCTCACAACAATGAGTATATTATGTATCTGCAGTTTTGCAAGTGATATGCCTCGGTGAGGCACTTTGCCTCATGGAGGTACTTTGCCTTGCTTCGGTACTGCAAAGGATTTTGCAGCGACACTTTGTTCCTTCTCAAACAAGAGTCTCCCAGTGCTTTAGAACAGGGGTCTCCAATCCTGGCAACTTTAAGCCTGGCGGACTTCAACTCCCAAAGCTGTCTAGGGAATTCTGGGAGTTGAAGTCCTCCAGGTTTAAAGTTACCAAGGTTGGAGATTCCTGCTTTAGAAAACCATTTAAAGGTTGGTAACAAGATACTACAGGAAAATTAGGAGAACAATTTACATTCTGAGAAGAAGTCTACTTCTATGACTACATTTCATTCATTGGCAGGTGTAATTTAGATGCAGAGATCATTTGAAATGCCAAGTGAAGACTACATTAAAAACATGCCTGTTGAATTTGCATAGGAAAAGGCCCTAGTGAGTTTTCCATTATAATAGTTGGCACTGGAGCCCATCTTCGTTTTGTTCGTCCCACAACAGTTGCTCGGACATGCTTTCTCCTAGTTTTTGAGTCCTAGAAGAGAGAAAAGAGAGAAACCTAAACACATATCTATAGCAATCATGCTTTTGTTTTAACAGATCTTTTAACAGATAATCAGAGTTGGAAGGGACCTTGTAGGTCATCTAGTCCAACCCCCACCAAGCGGGAGACCCTATACCATTTCTGACAGATGGCAGTCCAATCTCTTATTGAAAATCTCAAGTGATGGTGTTCCTACAACTTCCGAGGGTAAGCTGTTCCATTGGTTGATTGTTCTCACTGTCAGAAAGTTTCTCCTTATTTCCAGGTTAAATCTCTCCTTGTTCAGTTTCCATCCTTTATTCCTTGTCTGGCCTACAGATGCTTTAGAAAATATTTTGACTCCTTCCTCTCTGTGGCAGGTTTTTTTTTTTGAGGGGGGGGGGGGAGTTACACCCTTTGATCTCTGTTATTCCAAACATTGTAACAGGTAATATTAATTCCTAACATAATTGTAGTGTGGTAAAAATATAATTATTTTGCTTTTTAAAATAATTTTAATACTTTACATATCAGATTATGCAATTAAATTGTTTTTCCATTTTGATTATATCAATTATTAAAGCACTAATTTAAACATAGCTTTTACCCAAGTGCTGTGATCAGGTTAAATGCAGAGTTATGAATCTGGTGGTCTTAACATATATATATATCCTGGTTGTATAGTTTTTAACTGTTAATTGTTTCAATTTGTTTTACATTGTTATTTGTATATGTCTTTTGGTGTTGTTCAGTTGTATGTTGTGAAAGAGCACCTTATTTCGTTGTTCTCAGGTTCTGAGTACAATGACAATAAATTTATCTTATCTTATCTTATCTTACTAATGCCGCTGATCAAGTTTGTTTGATAATCCATTTTTTAATTTCATAGGAATATTTATCCATAAATTAATAAAAATGCTAACAGTACATTTTCATATTCTGAGTTTCATACCATCATATGAACAATATATAATAAAATAGTAATGCTAAAAGATGCAATACAAACATGAAAATAAAACAAATACATATTCCTAATATCTTGAGGAGTAAGCAACATTTTGTAAAGCACAGCAAATAACTACGAAAAGGTAAGCAATCGAAAATTAGATAAGAAAAAAGAAAAGGAAAGCTCAAATCTAATTTACTTAATATGAGCTTAATTATCTGCAATGAACATACCTAATACTCCTTCCTCCTCCTATTTTTCCCCACAACATCCTGTGTGATGAGTTGGGCTGAAAGACGGTGACTGGCCCAATGTCACCCTGCTGACTTCCAGGCCTAACACAGGACTAGATGCACCTTCAGCACAATGTTGTGCCTCGTATAGAAGGCCATTATACTGGCATGGTTAAATTATCTTGTTTTGAGGGTATTAATGGGAAATGAAATAATAATATATGGATAAATATTTAAACTGAATCAGTTACTCATATATCTTGGAGATCAGAGCTAATCTCCCCATTAACCATAAACCACCTGAACTGCTTCTGTGCATTTCTTACTGTATATTCTGAATTTTCTAGATAAAATTTTGGGCTGCAGCCATTATTTCTAAATGTCATTGAATCTGAATGGCATGGGTCCAGGTTACTTGAAGAACTGTGTCACCCCATCTGGAATGGTCGGCCCCAACTTTGCTGGCAGAGGAGACATACTATGGGCCCCTTCAATCAAGGAATTCCGACTGGCAGGATCCAGGAAAAGTGCCTTCTCTCTCATGACTCCTGACCTTTGGAACATCTCACCCCCTGAAGCAAGATTAGCTCCCACCCTTCCAACCTTCTACAAGAGCTTGAAGACCTAGCTCTGCCAGGTGGCTTGAGGCCTCAATAGGGGAGCATAACACTGGGGATGATTGATGCATTAAGAGACAATCCCATCTCCACATACATCCTGATCCCTTCCTTCCCATCATTTAACTATATTTTTTATTGCGATTTCTATTTTTATTGTTTTATAATTATTTATCTGTTAGGATTTTAGTATTTTAAAACTAAATAACCCAAAATCATTTTGATATGAGATGGGTGTCAAATAAATTTAATAAATAAATAAGAATAAAAGTAATCCAGTTATGATTACTTTCTGTTATGTAAAAAGGTTTTATATTGGATACTTTTTTTTTTATTAGTTTTGATCTATGGCTTTTTCTCTCATAATGTAATAATTTAATTTATACACTTCTTTATCCTTGTGAACCATGTTGCTTTCTTTATGATTATAAACTGTTTCAGTATTGCCACTTGTTCTTTAAACTTCTCACCTCTCCATTTTTGAGAATGTCATTAACTCCACCCAACCACATCTTTTGCCTTCAACCCATTCAATTTTCCTTGTTATACAATATTTGTTATGCAATTCAGTCCTTATTCATTCTCTCTGTATCACTAAGCCTACTGAACATACTTTTTTCTTCCTGAACATCCATGTGTATTCATCTCCTATTCATTCTTGAGCACATATCTCTTTTCAACATGCTTAAATGTCCCATTCTCACTTTATTAAGCTTATTTTCATATTACTCTCAAATAAAGTAAAATGAATACAAGATGGATGATAAGAGGTGTGTGATAGTTAGTGATAGACTCAAGAATGAAAGAAATTGTATATACCTTTTGGGGGTACGTTAGCAAGCTAACATATATCCGCTTTTGCTCATGTGTATAAATATTTTTTGAAAATACAGTAATGATACTTTCATGTGTAGTCAAAGAAATAGCATTTTTGGTATACAGTGAACCATCTTCCAGAATTATAAAATTGGGATTGTTTATGCCAATAATTCCAGTATCATTAAGACAATGTTTCATTTTTACTGTAAGAAAAAAAAAAGAAATTCAAAAACCAGTTGAAAAGAGAAAAGGCAAAGAGAATAATCCAAAATCATCCAATATTTGGGGAGGACATAAACTGACCCTCCCATTCTAACCACTACATTGGTTGGCCCAATTCTACAATTCATTTTTTTTAAAGAAGGTAACTCTTAAAGGCCTAAATAATTTAAAATAAATGTATGATTATATTAAATCATAGGAGTCAGAACTTTTCTAGCTACCACTTACAGTGATGATATTGTTAGCCTCTAGCAAATTGCTGTTGCTGTAAGACTTTTACCAAACCCAGATTCGAATTCCAGCATCTACAAACAAAGCATGAAAGAGAGGTTATCTCACCTCTGCCAATAAACATCCCCATCTTCATTTTGTGAGGTACATTAAAAGACACTTCATTGCAAGCTTCACAAAATAAGTCCAAAGTCTAAAGGAGGGAAAGAAAATAGACAACGCATTGCATTAAAACAGCTTTTCTAACATAAAAATTTTATTCATTGACTAACAATATGTTTGAAAAGACAGTAGCTTTCTCCAAATAATTTGGTTTAAAAGTCACCTTAGATTCACTTTTTTCTGTTTCATATTCCATTTCAAGAAGGTGATGTTACATGGAGAGTTGCCTTCCTTTCAAATAATGTAATTTAAACATATGTTTAGCAATCTTACTAGGAAGGCAAAAATCTTTACAAAAGGTATAGAGAGCTGGTTCTGTCACATAACTGTTTTTCAGCAAATGTGTTTGTTCATCCAAATTTTGCCAATGGGCAGGATGCAAAAGCAGAAGATTTATCCACTGGTTTTGTTATTTCTCAGACATTTTCAAAAGATACCATTTCATTTCCTTCTCTCTTAATACATGAATTCATTAAAATGTATGGGTAATACATTCATGTAAAATATTAAAAGTATACCTGTGCCTATGTACATGGAGTGGGGTGTGTTTGTGTGTGTTGCATTTCTTTAGTCTAATCAATCTACTTTGATACATTCTACAGGATTCAGTACAGTGTCCAAGTTGTCTTCAAAGGCACATAAACATACACCAACATTTTAATTTAAAATTTGGAGATTCTAGTCTAATCAGATCTTTGCACCACCTTCTAGGTTTTCAATTTTTCTGGTGCACCTGTCCATCTTGTGCCTTCCTTAAGACTGCTGCTATAGGCATCTGCACAAAATGAATTGTGCAAAAGTATTACTTATATTACCTAGTGACATCCTCATGAAAATTCCATCTTTAATTTGCATCCTTAATGGTTGATGTAAATATTTAAGTCACCGTGTTTTTATCAACACATGCCTTCATTATTTGCTGCCCATAAATGCCTCTGGTTATTGTTCTACCAATGAAGCTAATAAAGGAGGTTCTTCTAAAGCTATAAAAAGGCTTTAAGTTGGGAAAAAAGAGGAGAGAGAGATAACTTTCTCTTCTTCATTATACCATCACCTGGGCCTCAAGGAAATAAGCAATATGTGGGAGAGAAAGGAAGGAAAGCTATAAAGTTTTCTTCAATTTTGATTTTAATTGTGCTCGCTGTGCATGTGTGAGAGAGGGAGGGAGGGAGAGAGGGAGGGAGGGAGAGAGATCTTTGAAACAAGCACATACAAAGCAACAAGATTTGATTTCTAAGCCAAGGAACAAGAAATTACGTGAGTTCACTAAAGTAGTGATTGTGAAACCAGTAGTCTAGTAGAGGTATCTCTCAGTGCCTCAAAACTCCACATTTATACTTTCACAGCTAGTCAGCTGGCCAAACCAGCCATTCATCAACTCAATCCTTGCATCACTGTCTTCACTGCCAAACAGCAGCTCAGAGCCCACTTCTACCTAAGATTTTGCCTTGCCATGTTAACTTCCAAGCCTTCTTGTTACTGATTCATTGTGGAAGTGGCTCAGTGGTTCGTTAAAACACACAAGTTTTAATCCAGTATGACTTTTACAAAATCAGAGAAGTGATAACAATAGCAATATCACTTAGATTTATATACTGCTCCATAGTGCTTTACAACACTCTCTAAGTGGTTTATTGCCTCCAAAAATCTGGGTGCTCATTTTACCAACCTCAGAAGGATGGAAGGCTGAATAAATCTTGAGCCCCATCAGGACCAAACTCCTGGCTATGGAAAGGGTTTACTCTATTTAAAGACTGTGCCATCAGAGCTCTTTAAAATTATAATAGTGAATTAGTTTCAAGAGTAGTTACTGATTTTTTTAAAGTTTTATTTGTTTTATTACTATAATATAGAAAAATTCAATTTCAATTGAACAGTGTGTTGTCTGGGTACAATTATTTTTAGGCAATCATAATCAGAGTGTTTACAATAACATTTATCACAATAACAATACTGTAGTGACAATAATATTTTGTTTGTCCATTTTAACATCTATCCTTTTTATGTCCCTTTCTTTCTAACTTCTGTTTTTATTGTCTAGCCATCGATAAAATAAATCCCATGTCAAAAAGTATTTAGTTTCTTCTTTATCTTTGATAGAAAGTGTTTATCTATTCCTGCACATTCTATTATTTTCTTCATTACCCTCATCTGTCAGGATCTCATTACACTTCCATTGTTGACCATATACAATTCTAGCTTACTGATTTTGAATCAATGTTTTGTGCTAAATTAACTTTTGTTCTTGCCTAAGGAACCCAAAAAAATCAGAAATAGGGCAATGGGATTTCACTGGACTGGAAACTGACTTGCCCCTAATTCTTACGTACTCAGAATTTTCTATTGAAGAACATTTTTCAACAGCTTAATGCTAATCGCTGTTGTTATATAGCATTAAGTACATAATTTGAGTGGTTAATTTTAGATTATTTTTAAATTATTTTCATTCTAGAACAAACTACCTAAATGAGCTCCATGTATTAAATACAAAAAGGTTGAGAGAAGTGTCTGTTTAATTGAATGGGTTCCACATTTCTTCACTGTAGAAAGTGTTGTATCACTAGAAACTTTGAGAAGCATTGCACTAAGGAGACAAACTTAGGATTTTATTAATTGTAATAAAAAGAGGAAACAAAAACTTGCATAATGAAAAGAATAAGGTGTTGTACAAACATGAGATGCAATTCCACTCAACAATCAAACAGGGAATGTGAACAAACTACTCTTTCTCAGGCTATCTTCTTGCAAGTACAAAATAAGATTAGACACCCCACATACCTAAAAGTAGTAATATAATACTTTTGTAAAGTCTAGGAGAAGAACAGATTACCAATATTTCTCAGAGGCAGAAACTTTCTCACAGGAAAGAGGAATGATAGTCTGGTCCCCCAAAAAGGAGGGGGCTTGCTAGACTTGAGGAAAGAATTTAGGGAAAGAAGAGGTGATAGCTGATCCTAGAGGCTGAAGTACTCCACAGAAAAAGAAGGGCATGTCTTCTTGGCACAGATATCTCAACAAAGCCTCAAGGAAGGCTTAACAAAGAAGACCATATATTTTAGCTCAAGAAAGAATATCAGCACCATCATTAACATCTTTGCTCATCTCTGAATAGAAACAGGATTTCAGCTAAAGCTATAAATAACTAAGCTTATGATAACTACATTACCCATAGTTAAGATAGACTTTCAACACAACAAGCCGTTTGCAGGAGAGAAAAACTAAGTAACAAATGGCAAACTAAAGAGTTGTTAGAGCAGGGATATGGAGAATAATAGATGAAATCAGAAGAAAAATTGGCTGCAGGTAAATTTATTTTTCAATGGTTTTAATTTTCAGTGGCAGTTGAGAGAACGATCTGAGTAGATAACAGGATATTTGGAATTTATCAGTAAAAGATAGAATTTGAAGTTGAATTATGTACAAATGATAAACATATAATTGCTAAAATGGAGAGGGTGACAAGGGGTAATAAGAATATTTCTGCAATTAAAAATATTTAGAAAATAGGGTAATATAGATACTGATAACTCTTATTAAAGGGGGGGAAATATGCTGTGGAATCCAATTGAGAAGATGTAATGACTAATGGTTTATTGGGAATTAAGATGAGGGAATAAAGGTATATTCTAATCATTAAGGTGGAACACTTAAAATAGTAAAAGGGGAAACTTATACTTGTTCTTTTTTCTTTTTGTGTGGGTGTGTTAAGTTCTGTATTAATTTAGAATTTATAAAAAAAAAGTGTAATGGAAAGGGAATGTGACAGACTAAAGAACCAGCTAAATTAATAAGCTTAATAAGTTTAATATAGATTATTAAAAGCAAGGAGAGACATTGAACTTCATTATTACCATTATTAGGCAAATATATATTGTTTATTTTTATTTTTAAAATAAATATTAAGGATTATACTTGAAATAATTGAAATGAAATTTAAAAATGTTTAGATTGGGATTAATGAAAGAATTTAGAATTAAACCTTATTATTATTTATTAGGCAAATATATATTGTTTATCTTTACGTTTAAAAATAAATATTAAAGGATTATATTTGAAATAATTGAAATGAAACAAAATTGATTGAAATTAATGAAAGAGGCTAGAATTAATGTGTTTGTTTCTCTCCTTACTGAAAATTTGGAATGGAAAAGGTAATAATAGAATTAAGTATGCATATATCAATGTATAATTTCTGTCATATTTGTATGTAAAGATGATGACCCGGAAATATGTTGTCCACTAAAAAGAGATTTTTGTTTTTAATGTGAAAACTGAATAAAGTCTGTTTAAAAAAAAAAAAAAGAAATTTGAAATGAAAGAAGTAGTGATAAAATGGGCTAAAAACTTTGGACATAATGTACAAATAGAAACAGTGGAAAAATATGTGCTTAAAAGGATCAAAATGTATATTATTATATTATATTATATTAATTATATTATATTATATTATATTATATTATATTATATTATATTATATTATATTATATTATATTATATTATATTATATTATATTATATTATATTTATTATATTATATTATATTATATTTATTATATTATATTATATTATATTATATTATATTATATTATATTATATTATATTATATTATATTATATTATATTATATTATATTATATTATATTATATTATTATATTATATTATATTATATTATATTATATTATATTATATTATATTATATTATATTATATTATATTATATTATATTATATTATATTATATTATATTATATTATATTATTATATTAAATATAATTTTTATAAATTGATGTATGACTGCAGAAAAATTGCCTAGAATATATAAGATACTTCAAGTTTATGTTGGAAATGTGGATGACATGAAGAATTATTTTATCATGCTTGCTGGACTTATTAAAAAAACACCACAATTTCTGAGTTCAAATACATATAATGATAAAAGAATTTTGAAGATCAATATTCAATTGAAACCAGAACTTTTTTTGCTGGTATTAATGGACAATCAATTAAAAAAGAAACAAGAATCAAGGATGTGGAGGAAACCCAACTGGCTTAACAATATACTTCATAAATTGCTTTAATGCCTCTAACTAAGAAACTGGTTTATTTTTATTAATAAACAAAGGAAGAAAAGGAGTTGTTGTGCTTTGTTTTGGATCATTTCCTACAGAGTCAAAGCCCCTCTCAAGATTGCCATGAGCCTGCAGCTTCACTTACTAAATTTCCTATACCATACCAAATTTTGTCCTTCTATTTTGGCCAAGAGCCATTAGAAGTTGGTCTATGGAAATAGATTCTGCCTCTCTACTGCTCCTAAAATCAATTCAGATTATTTTGAATATTATTGACCATGTTATCATGTTCCAAGAAGCCTTGATAACTCAATAAAATGGTTTGTAATGCATACTATTGTGAAAATATTATTCAAATATTATCCTTATATTTTAATAATAAGACAACAGAAGTAATTCTGTTTTACATATTGGAAACACTAATTAGCCACATTTGGTAACAGAAACATATTAATATTGAATTAAAGTATAAAGTAAACCTCAAACAATTGATAATATTTTATTGTTGAAGTAGGTGACAATGTCACTTTTGTTTTTGCTTGTAGCCTAGCTGAGATGCAAGGATTTGCCCTACCTTGAAGGCTTCAGTTGAAACGACAAATCTGCTCTTTAAACTGACCTAATTAACTGGAAAGTTTTCCTGAAAATATGAAGTATAATGAATTCATCATATGTCTTTTTATAATATTTTATTGTTACTGAGCTGTAACTTTATCATATAACATCTTAAAATACTTTTTGGTTAGTGAGTTTGAGGGAAAGACGACGTTATTCCAAAATCTAGCCAGACTTTTCTCCCTTCATGACTTATTCACATTCTAATTTTTTTTAATTGTCAAAGGATTAAATTTCACTTCTATTCATCATTCTTTTCATTTCTTTAGCATTTTCCATCCTGCATAAATACTGACAGCTATTTCAATACTGTAAAATAATCCTAAAATCAACATGCTATAAAACTACAAAAGAAAATGTCTCTATGGTTATAACATGTTTTAAAAGATATACCAATTCTAAAAACTAGTCAGGATGGAATATCAACAGCCAGTTACTGATAAAAAATTCATATAGTGAATGAAACAGAGACAAGAGAGATGAATAAAAACAAACTGCTTTTATTTGAAAACTCCTCCCCCCAAAAGCAATTACTTAATTTGCTTAATTTTCTACTATTGTATTTCACTGATTCATTTATATTGTTACATGGAATAGAAAAAAATACATAATATTCACAGTGCAATTCAAAAATAGATGGACCAACTTTTCCCAAAGTTCTTTGAATTGTTTAAAATTAGGGATTTTTAAAATTTTTGATGGATACTTGATTCTATAAAACCATGCTTTGCTAGAACTGACCCAAAGAGTTGGGACTATATACTGTTTCTGTGTTTTAAAAAGTCATCTACATGATCATTATCCGAAGGCAGAAATGTGTGATTTTTGTTTCTCAAGAATTACATAAGCTTTGTATGGTAGGCTAGGGTTGCACTACTGAACTCCAGGATCAGGCACGTCTGAGGAAATTGCAGGAGTTTTAAGCAATGAACTGAGAGATGTAAGCATCCATAAGGCTTAAGGCTCTTGTTTTGTCCTTTAAAATCTCCCAAGTTTCTGTAAACACAAAATATTCCAATATTCTGACCCCACAAACATTGCAGACTTTGGATGACACAAAATGATTATGAGAGGCTACATGTAGCATTGAACCTCACAATTTGCATCTTTGTCTTAATATAACAAATGAAGCATCATCTATTTATCTATCTCTAACAACATACACACACACACACACACACACACACAAAATGGGACACTTCTGATACAAAGACAATGTCCTCTCTCTGTGTCTCTCAATCTATATAAGCTTCATTCTCCATGGAATACAAAAGTTAATATTCATTTTAGTATATCCTATTTCAGTTGCATTACAAACTGGAGAGTAATTAGTAATGCTATTGCTACTTCATCGGTTCAAAAATCTTTTCTACTCACCAATAAGTTTAAAAAAAGTTGCAGCCAGATACGTCTATGAAAGATGTTGCCTTTATCCATCACTTCAGCTGGAAGTACCATTTTCAGCTACAGCAGTGTAGCTTTCAAGTCTATTGAACTAGAGATCTGTCAAGTCCAGTGATGTTCCACTGGAAAGTAAGAGTGAAATGAAAAAGTAAACCAGACTAATAAATGAACAGCAGGAAACAACAGGTTTATTATGCAGAAAGTGAATGGGACTGCTTTTTCCCCTAATTCAAGCTTTGAATATCTAGGGTAAAGTACTAGTCATTAACTTAGTTCTCCTGCTAAATTTGAAGAGGGCTGGTCCTAAAAGAACTTGTGGAACGTGCTCAGTTTCATTTCAGAGTTCTCATCCTGTTCTAAAATCCTGGAGGGTAGAAAAAGTAGGGTGAATTGGGACCAGAATTTGCCCTTCCCTCCTCAGCTGTTAGAAGGAAATTGTTCTTCATTTCATAGAATTCCAACAATCTAGTTATGAGGAAGAGTGGTGGAATGACCCTCCAGCTGAAAGAGTTTCGCTTACCAATGAAGTCTTCAGTCCCCTCCATGATTAATGCCATTTGCTTCTTCTCTACCTATTACTTGAATGTAACATAACTCTACCCTGTAGAATAGATTCAAGATTCTCTCCTTTTTGTCTAAAATGCCATTGTAACTTTCCTTTTTGCAACAAGTAGGTCAATACTAGTCTTTTTTTCTTGTTTTTTTTCCAGTAAGAAAGTCTTGTACTTTATTTTGCATTTCTCTTTTCATTTTCATATGTCTTTTCAATAACCCTAACCCTAACCCTTTTCATGACTCTATTTTCATACTTTGCCTAAATAGTTCTTGTCATTGTGCTTAATGGCTAGGTTTTATGTAGAATGCCTAGGGAGTGTATATAGTATATTAAAATTACACAGACATTTCATACTTTTCCTACAAATATCTCACACTCTATAGATTTCCTAGGCATTCTATACTATGCCAGCTTTTCATACATAACATATATATGCCTTTCAAAGCAGGAATCAATGTTTTTATTGCTACTCTCTTTCCACTGCTTCTGTTTCTTTTGAGTGAATTCAAAACAATCTTCCAATTGTTCTATTTCAAAATAGAATTGTTCTAAATCTGTATAAGAGCTCAAAGGTCATGAACTTTATGAGTCAGTGTTCTTTCTGGTTTTTCTTGGTATGGTTTAAGAAACCTCATTTCAGAAACATCCCTGCTTTCTGCAATATGCCTGCCTTTATCGATGTCCCTTGCTTCTGGGGTTTTATCTAACGTTTTTTACTGGTCCTTTGTTGTGAATCAATAAAAGTGAATAACCTAAATGCAAATCAGGGGTTGAAAACCTGCACACTTGATTGGTCCTTATACAACAACTTGGGATTGGGCCAGAACCAGTCCCTGATTGGCCACTTTTGGGACTGTCCTTATTGGTCAGTAGTTTGAACCTGTTGCACATTTTCATTGGTTAATAAGGCAGCAGCTAACCCTATAAAAGGGTTACTGCTGCCCATAGCATTGCTCTGTTATGTTCTATGACTTTATTAAAGAGTTGAAGTCACTGGTCAGATGTCTGGTCTCCGTTATTCTCCATACTTAACACTGGCGACGAGGATGGGATCCGGAGACCGAAGAGCTGACTAACCTACAGAGCAACTAACAGAGCACGTGGTTGAACACGCACCATCAACGGCAACATGGCCAGCGGTGTCGTACCACCCGCTCCATTCGACCCAGAAACCGAAGACTGGGAGTCGTACATGGATAGGTTCCAGATGTTTCTGGAGACCAACAATTTGAAAAATGCAACAGCCGGAAAAAAAGAGCTATATTTCTAACCCACTGCGGCCCTACCGTGTTTAAAATGGCAAAGTCACTTGCCAAGCCAGCAGAGGTAAAAGAAATGGACTGGGACGTCCTCGAGCCTTTACTACGGGCTCACTACGCGCCCACAGTGCCAACCTTAGTCCGAAGACACGAATATTACCGGAGGGACCAACAGAAAGATGAAAGCCGTGCTGATTATATCGCGGACCTCCGAAACCTTGGAGGCCTCTGCAGATTCGCAGACTTAGAAGAAGCTCTCCGGGACCGTTTGGTTCTGGGCCTAGAAGACGGCACGATCCAGAGTAAAATTATGGCTAAGGGGGACATCAGTCTCACCAATGCCCTTAAAGAAGCCTCGGCAGCAGAGGCGACCAAGAAGTTGGCAGCCCGAATGCACCGCACCAACGCACCGCTACGTAAACTCGCCACTGATACCTCGCCTCGCACAGAGAGACACCCGGTATCAACTCACCACGAAGACCTAGAGTCCCCGTCCGACAGCGATGGGGAAGAGGTCAACCGACTGCGAACGGAGCGAGACCAGTCCACACAACACTCCTTTCGACCGTGTGCCGGTTGTGGATCCAATCACCCACGATCCGGCTGCAAATTCCTCGACGCGCTCTGCCGAAATTGCAGGAGATGAGGTCACATCGCAAAGGTTTGCAGAAGCAAACAAAACTCCAAACCCCGACAGGCCGAATGCCAATCTTCAGGATTCTTCGGCACACACCGAGAAAAATTAAACCACTCCTACAGAAACAAACCGTCCACCATTTCCACCAGGCGTGAAGAAACCCGGCAGGAAGAGACCCACCAAACAATCACCATAGGCCACGCTACATCCCTTGATGCCGGGAAAATCCGAGTAAAGGTCGCCATCGAAAACAAACCTTGCTTGATGGAGGTAGACTCGGGATCTTCCCTCTCGATGGTGTCGTGGAAAACGCTCCAACAGCTTATTCCAACGATTCACCGCCAAGACCTTAACCCTCAAAGGGTTATACTCAAAGACTATCAGGGCAACCGAATCCCCGTCGTCGGGTCCCGCAGATTCCAGGTCTCATTCAAGGACCGCACTACCACTGACTGTCGTGGATCGAGATAGGCCTAGTCTTCTAGGCCTTCAATGGTTCAGGCCGCTCGGAATCACTGTAGCCGGAGTCCACAAGGCCGAAAGCGTCGATTGGGAAGAAGCACTCGTGCAAGAATTCCAAGACGTTTTCGTGAACGGACTAGGCAAGTATAAGGGGACCCCAATCTCGTTTAACTTGAACCCTGAAATAGCACCCATCCGCCTTAAGCCGCGTCGGGTGCCGTTCGCCTTAAAACCTAAAATTGACGAACAACTCGATAAGCTGATAGCGCAGGGCGTACTGGAACCCACCGACCACGCCCGTTGGGAAACCCCGATAGTGACGCCTATCAAGCCTGATGGGTCCCTAAGAATTTGTGGAGACTACCGGGCCACATTAAACCACGCACTGCAGCAAAGTGCTTATCCAGTACCGGTAGTGCAACATTTACTCCATTCCCTGGGCGGCGGGAAAGTTTTCGCCAAACTAGATCTAGCCCAGGCATATCAACAATTGCCTGTAGACCCAACCACAGCTGAGGCGCAAACGATCGTAACACATAGGGCGCATTTAAATGCAACCGGCTCCAATTGAGTAAGCGTCGCCCTGGAATCTTCCAGAGCTTAATGGAAAGGTTGTTACAAGGGATAAAAGGCGTTGTCCCATATTTCGACGATGTACTCATCGCCGCACCTAACAAAGACATCCTAGAAAAACGACTCAGAGAGGTTTTACGAAGATTCCAAAATGCAGGCCTCAGAGTAAAAAAAGATAAATGCCACTTATGTACCGAAAAAGTAGAATTTTTGGGATACCTCCTGGACAGCCAAGGAATTCATCCCACCGAAGACAAATTACGAGCAATTAAAAAGGCACCCACTCCGAGGAACAAGGCAGACCTTGGACTTATCAATTTCTATAATGTGTTTTTACCCCACAAAGCAACAGTAGCTGAACCATTGCATAGACTATTAGACAAAAAAGCAACGTGGGTTTGGGGACAATGGGAACAACATGCTTTCCAACAAGTAAAGAAATTGCTAACTTCTGATTCAGTACTTATGCAGTACAACGAGACTCTGCCGCTCACTATCACGTGTGATGCATCACCTTTTGGGGTTGGGGCAATTCTGGCCCATGTGTTACCAAACGGAGCGGAGGCCCCCATCGCGTTTTTTTCGCAAACCTTAGCTAAAGCTGAACGAAATTATAGTCAGCTGGATAAAGAAGCTTTAGCTATTGTTGCTGCAGTTAAAAGATTTCACGAATATGTTTATGGCCGTGCGTTTACAATAATCACTGATCATAAACCGCTACTGGGGATCATTGCGGGTAATAAACCAACCCCGTATATATTATCCCCCAGAATGACCCGTTGGTCTGAATTCCTGGCGGCCTACAACTACACCTTGCAACACCGCCGGGAAATCGATTCTCCACGCCGATGCACTGAGCAGAACACCGCTCCCAGACGCTGTTGTGGATCCAGCCCCAACCCTCTCAACACTACAGATTGAAGCTCTACAGGCACCACCCTTGACGGCTAGAGACATTGCTTTTGAAACGAAACGTGACCCAGTTCTGCAACACATACTATGCTGGGTTGAACGGGGGTGGCCGACGGACCAAATTACACTGGAATGGGCGCCCTTCAAAGCCCGCCAAACCGAACTGTTTTCCCAAAAAGGCTGTATCTTGTGGGGCGATCGAGTCGTAATCCCTGGCAAATTGCAACAGACTGTGTTGGCGGTATTGCATGAGGGACATCCGGGCATTGTGCGGATGAAATCACTCGCACGCAGCTAAGCTTGGTGGCCGGGAATCGACAAAGAATCGAGGCCTGGGTCGCTACGTGCCACGTTGCCAGGACGTCAGCAACGCCCCACCTAAAGCAAGCCCAACCGAATGGGAAACGCCGAGGGGACCGTGGTCCCGTATTCATATTGACTTTGCGGGGCCTACCAAAGGTCACACTTTCCTGATTACTGTCGATGCCTATTCTAACTGGCTCGAGATTCATCGAATGCACACAACTACAACTGTTATTAATAAATTAAACAGACTATTTGCCACACACGGGTTTCCGGACGTGTTGGTCTCGGACAATGGCCCACAGTTCACTGCATTGCCCTTTGAACAATATCTTGCTGATCGGGGCATCCGCCATGCGCTAACCTCGCCCGCGCACCCTGCGGCGAATGGACGTGCAGAACGCATGGTACAATTTGTGAAAAAGACCCTGCACAAAATGGAATTTGGCAACATCGACGAGAAAATCAATCGAATCCTCTTATTGCAGCACATCACGCCCCACAGCGTGACCAACAAAACACCCGCTGAACTTCTTATGGGCCGGAAAATACGATCGCACCTTGACCGGCTCCACCCCGCTTTCGCACCGGAAAAACCTTTCGGCTCCAGCAGCAAATGCCGGGAATTTAAGGTAGGCGATTTAATCTTTGCCAAAAACTTTTTGCGGCGACCCGTTATGGATACCCGCAACCGTTACCCACCTCACCGGGCCTAGATCTTACCGCCTGCTAACAGACGATGGGAGGGTGTGGAAACGCCACATAAAACAGCTCCGATCGAGATTACCACCCAGCGGCCATGACTTCCCTGGTTCACCAACTCAAGGGGGAGGGAGTATCGAGGGAATTGACTTTGATACAACTAATAGCAGGTCAACGGGAGCCCTACAGCCCAGCGAAGCACCGGAACGTGAAGCGGGGAGGGAGTTGATGTCTTCAGGGAACTTTAATACGGGGGAAACCGAACTGCAAAACCCCGAAGAAACACGCAGTAGCAGAGACAACCACAGTGAATGCAGCACGGAATCGCCGTGCAGCGAAATAGAATTTAACAAAGGTCATCCAAACGCTCCACTGGAACCGGACATTAGACAAAACCCGGTGGAGCCTCGGAAATCATCCAGGCAGACCAAACGGCCTGCCTATCTTGAGGATTTTATCACAGCTCCCCTCAAACGGAACCCAAGGGGGAGGGGTGTTGTGAATCAATAAAAGTGAATAACCTAAATGCAAATCAAGGGTTGAAAACCTGCACACTTGATTGGTCCTTATACAACAACTTGGGATTGGGCCAGAACCAGTCCCTGATTGGCCACTTTTGGGACTGTCCTTATTGGTCAGTAGTTTGAACCTGTTGCACATTTTCATTGGTTAATAAGGCAGCAGCTAACCCTATAAAAGGGTTACTGCTGCCCATAGCATTGCTCTGTTATGTTCTATGACTTTATTAAAGAGTTGAAGTCACTGGTCAGATGTCTGGTCTCCGTTATTCTCCATACTTAACACTTGTGAAGTTCATGCAACCCATCGTGCAGAGTACACAGATGATGGTCTGAAAAGTCCAAATTGTCCTGCCAACATCATTTGTGTAGACATTGATTCTATGCATTGGAAAAGAGAAGCCCCTTTCCAGGCCTCTTCCATGAACTGAAAGGACACTGAAACAGTGAAAGATATGATCTGAAGAAAGAGCAACATTGCACAACTCCATTGTTGTGTCTCCTCAGGTATCTGAGTACAATATGTCCAAGCCTTTTACTGTGATCCTCATGCTAACACTTATGTAAAGGATGTACCATTATCCTCACTACCATAGTGACCCCCTGGTCACATGCAAAGAGGTAAAAAAGATCATTAACCAGTTTAAGTGGTTAAGAGCTGTGGTGGCGCAGTGGTTAGAATGCAGTACTGCAGGCTACTTCTGCTGACTGCTGACTGCCAGCAGTTTGGCAGTTCCAGTCTCACCGGCTCAAGGTTGACTCATCCTGCCATCCTTCTAGGTCAGTAAAATGAGGAATCAGATTGTTGGGGACAATATGCTGACTCTGTGAGATCTGTAAAGCAGTGTGAAGCGGTATATAAGTCTAATAGCTATTGCTATTACTATTACTAGGTGTGGTAAAGCCCCCAGTAGCGACAATATTCCCCCTGAGCTAATGAAATCCAATTCAATTGGAGGATCTCTGTATTCTCATACAAATTCCACACACCAAGATTTCACAGGACTGGAGGTGGGGGGAATCCGCAATAGTTTCCTTATATAAAAAACATGACTGGAAAGATCCAGTTAATTATAGGCCAATTAATCTTTTGAACATAATTGAATTGTGGCCCTGTCGAGGTCTACCTGTACACAATTATCAAACTTCAAACCTTGGGAATAGAGGAGGGAATAATTGACCCAGAGCAGTCTAAGTTCCAAGGAGCGTTTCAACTTTTGACATATAAATATACAAACCACTCTGATTTGAATTTATATGAAGTCTTTATTGATTTCAAGGCAGTTTTTAATAATATATTAAGGGTAAAATGTGGGGATAATCTGAGCTGATCCTTTATTTCAACTCTCTAATTAAAACTCTCCAGAGAGCTGGTATCCATGCTCCTAATTATAGTGAAGATATCTCCCAATTTTACTCTATTCAGATGATACCGTTTTTCTCTCCTTGTCTTCTGTAGGGATGAAGCGGACACTGAGAATCCTGCCATTCTACTATAATGAGAACAATTAATAATCTATTATGACAAACCTAAAGTTGTAGTTTTTTTCTAACAAAAGACAAAAGCACAAGTGGATAATTGATTCCCATGAACTGGAACAGATTAAACATTTTTTTAAAAATACATGGTCATAGTACTTCAGGCCTTCAGGAAATTAACAGTTCAGGTAAATTATGTCCAAAAGATCACATGAGCAATAATTAAATTTCATGAGCAACAGGTGACAAATTACATCCCAGTAACAGTTAAATCATTAATGGCTAAAACACTGCCAAACTATTATATGGGATACAAGTTGCTCCAGACACAAATCTATAGTTTATGAAGCCATTCAATCAAATTCTCATAGAACTTTGGTACCCCAAAATGCACCTCCAATGTAGTCTTGAAATTTGAAGCTACTGTACCAGATATAAGGGCTTAGGCCTGAATTAGAATTCTAATTTGAGGATTTAGAATCAAATTTGACCCTGAAGACCTGATGCCTTGGCTACTGTCAAATAATTATCAGACTCATTAACACTGCATCTGTACAGCAGAAATTGCAGTCTTGGCCTCTCTCCTGAATAATTAGGCCAATTAACCAAGAGAAAGCAAAATTAACCTTAGAGAAGGTAAAAGAGAGAATCAGGGACATTGATTGCCACAGTGTCCCTGAATTCTACTGCTAAATGCTAGAAAGTTGCAAGCCCTCTACTGTGGGGTATCTATACAATTTGACCCTAAACAAATATAGAGCCCATTTTGATGTGCTTCCATCAGCTCTGCTGACAGGAAGATTTCATGGGATTCTTTATCAGCAGAGGTTTTGCCCTTATGGATCCAGGGAGGTAGAAATTCTTTCTATGATGTCCCCACATGCTAGCATTCTGAAAGGCTCAGAACACTGGCATTTGCTAACACTGGCATTTGCTTAGCATTAGAGAATGCTAATGTTTCTACCGCTCTGGAGGAGAAAAAACTAGCAAGCTCTAGCATTCTGAGCAGTGGTGGGATTCATTTTTTTTTTACTACTGGTTCTGTGGGCATGGCTTGGGGGGCTTGGCAGGGGAAGGATACTGTAAAATCTCCAGTCAGAGGTGGTATTTGCCGGTTCTTCAAACTACTCAAAATTTCCTCTACCAATTCTCCAGAACTGGTCAGAACCTGCTGAATACCACCTCTGATTCTGAGCCTTCTGGTGTGATGGCATTCACTTACTTTGTGCCAAATTTGAGATCCATTCCTCCAGCACTCCAAGGGATTTCCCAAAAATTACATGGTGCATTGGAAGAACAGACCTCAATTTTGGCAAAAATGCAGTGGACCAGAGAGAAGGCACAGGCCTTTCTCTATGCTTGGGAGACCTAGACTCTTTCCACAGGACTCCATTTAACAATGTGCACGGTTGAGTAACAATCAACTGGAAGAGTTAGCATTGAGGTTATGCTTCCCAAGTATTTGAAGCTATTTACATTTGTCACTAGGGTGTTATCAAAAATGAGTTTGGGTTCTATAGGCTTGGTATTTGGCACAGTCTGGTAAATATTATTTCACTGCAGTTTAGGCTGATACATTGAAGAGCATAGCAGCGCCTGAGACTCTGTTCAGCATCATTTTATGCCAGAAGTACAAAATCATCAGCAAAGGGTGTTTCTTGAAGGCACTTCATCTAGTTGTTCAAGCAACAAAAGTCAAAGAGAGAACCATCCAATCAATATCTGATGTGTATACTCTCTCCTTCAGTCCTTGGACATATCACCATTGTAAAGGATCTGTCCTGCCTTTCTGTCATGGAGCAGCTGAATCAATTTCACAAATTTCCTCAGGTATCAATAACATCCTAGAATTCATGCATATATACAGAATATTTGAATATGTAATTTACAGAGAAGAAAATTATTATGCACAGTGAGTTAGTGTTAAGTACAATGTACCTCCTGAGTCTCCTGGCTCTGATAGTTATTTTGATATACTCTCAACTTTTCCTTATTGCAAATATTTTATGTGTTCACATATAATATGCTTTATTAAACTGGCATTCTTGATTTTTATAATTGCCAGTTAAATAGCAAAATGATTTATGAATCTGATTAAATCATAGTAAAAATGATTTTTTTTTCTTATTTTATGTAATTATTCCTTTGTATAACTTGGCATGCCATTCCCCCTATGTGATTCTGAACAGCTTACATCATCTTTTATGATTAATTCAGAATCATCCTTTATAGTTTAATGTTTTATGCAAACCAAGCCACCTAGCCTTGTTAAATAAAATGTACACTAATTTTATACAGAGTATTTGGTCATTTTGAAGAAACTCTTAGAATTGCAGTATTGAAAGGAGGCAGTTCATTGGATCCAACCTTCTGCTTAAACCAGGAATGCAAATCCAAATTAAAACATCCCACAGATGTTCTCTCTTGCCCCTAGTTCCATACGTACATGATAAGAAACCCATAACTACTATTGGTACTGGGTTCCATTATTGAACTGCTCTTATTTTTGAAAGGTTGTTCTAACATTTGAGTAAAATCTGTCTTCCTGTAACTTGAATTCATTATTCTAGATCTTATACTCTGGGATGAGGAAGAGTATGTGGAAAGTTAAGTCCCCAAAACCACAACAATGTTCTTTAAACATAATGGTTATTTTAGCCCAACAGTGTGTATTAGCAATAAGATTTTGTTTGGATTGTGATTTAGTGTTTTTTAAAATTATACAATTCATCCTGGATTGATTTGGAGGTTACTCTGTTTGACTCAGTGGTGAAAATCCAAAACACAGTATGTAAATCTAGACTTTCATGGTCATGCCCCTGTCGGAGTCTGAATCCGAGGAGGAAGACAAACAGTTAACTAGGGAGTGGGAGTGTGGCTCCATTGGCTGTGGAGGAAACAGGGAAGGGCAAAGTCCGGCTGGGCAGAACAGGGAAGAGGTAGAACAAGGGAGAGGGGGTTCAAAGGAAGACCCAGGCCTACCCCCTCTTCATCCTAGGGCATGCAGGAAGGAACGGAGAAGAGAGCAATGTGGGTTGCATGGCTTAAGGGAGAGGAAAGGGCCCTGATTTCCTTCATTAGCCGCACCTGGGAATGAGAGTTTAAAAGAGATGCAAGCTGAGTGCAGCGTCTGCTGGGAACAAATGTGAGTTTATCTTGTATTGACTTTGGTTATCTGTGTTCCTGGCATCCTTCCAACTGTGTTGAATTACTGCCGTTCCTTCATGTCTGAAATTCCTGCTCTTGCCCTGCTGGACTAATTACCTCATCTTACCTTGATTGGACTTATAGTTACAGTTTTTATTGACCACATTTTGGACTTGAGTCTCTGCAGCCAAAGGCTGTTCCTGGGAGTTTTTTTCTCCAGCCCAGAAGGTAACCAGGACATTGGGGGCAAAATTGGAGCTAATAAAGGGACTCCTACTGATTATCTGACTGTGTTGCCTTTGTGCCATGCCCCAGGTCATCACATTCATACTAATCATCATCATTAGTAACTATCAAATGGCTAAAGGTCTGGTTTTCATTCCACTAATTTGATTAAATTTATAGGCTTATTATAAAGTACGATTCCAAACCAATAGATGGAGACTAGACAATTTTGAATTTCAATATGTATTTGTTTCTTCTATTTTCAGTTGAATTTCCCAAACTTTCTGAATCAACATCATTCAATTCTGAATTCAGAAGTTGGTTTGTTCATTGCTAGTGTTTTCTTCCACTTCTTTCTTCCTAATGTCTCTGCAAAGCCACTCAAAGTGAACAGATATCAAGGATTGAATATAATATAGCCTAAGCACACGGTGATGATGTGATACAGTTTGGCAGGAACCAAGAAAACAGATATATCTCTTTAGTTTTCATTTATGAAAGGAGAGCCAGTTTGGTCTAGCAGTTAAGGCTTCAGGCTAGAAAGTGGGAGACCATGAGTTCAAGTCCTGCCTTGGCCATGAAAGCCATCTGGGTGACTTTCAACTAGTAATTCCCTCTCAGCCCAACCCACCTCATAGGGTTGTTGTGGAAAAATAAGAGGAAGGTATGTTGACTATGTTCACTGCCTTGAGTTATTTGTGTAATACAGACGGGCTAAAAAAATAAAGAGTTCTAGATTAAAATTAGGACTTATTAAACAGTAGGCTAATATGCTATAAAATGATAGTATTTATATTATCTTTCTCTTGCAAGTAGCAGTTAGCTCATAGGCTGCTTAAGAAAGGATCACTATTATAAAGCAAGCCAGAGTTCTTTGGAAGTGTAATTTAGTGAGAGCAAAATTCTTCTTCCAGAAAGATTTCTTCCAGGTTTTGAAGCTGTGCTTGGGCTTGTTCTAGTTCATGAATATGGTGTCATGTCATCCCTAAGAAGAGGAAGAGGAATATCAGATTAGTAAGAAACCCAACCAAAAAAGGAATATATTGCACCTTTAGCAAAGACTAGAAGGGCAGGTTAGGCCTGCTCAACATTATTGCTTTTTCTCCTAATCATGAGTTGTTTCTTATGTTGGGCATGTTTGGTATCTGAATGCTCAGCCCTTGAGTGTGGCTCATTTCATCCTGTAGAAACACCTCTAAGCTGAGCATCATCATTAGTAAGATCCAAAGGGGTTGCTGTTCATTTTCAGTTTCTTGCGACAAAGCTTAGAGGAAGAAAGCTTCATGAGTCAGTGTCTAACAAAAAGGACATTCACAATATTTTGGCTAGGTAACAAGGGAAAAATAAAGATTTCTTTGAGACTTGAATAACTTTTAACACACCCTGTGCTCTCTGGAGTCAAGTGGCGGCGGCTTCAGCTTAATATGATTATGGCTTTAATTGGATAGAAAATTGCTCATCAAGTGATTTGTGAAATAATATGTGTTTATGCATTTGGAACATATGTAGTCATGCAAAGTGCAGAAACCCTACATTAGATATCTATGAAGATTCTCAGTCATGGTTGTTCCAAAGATGCTTTTTCAAGAGGCAACTGGACTTTCTGGTTTTTCTTTGAAGACATTTTGCTTCTCATCCAATAAGCTTCTTCAGCTCTGACTGAATGGTGGAACAAAACACAACCATTGCAAGCAATTCACAACAACAATAGGCGAAGACAACTTAACTTAGTTTTGTTTTAATTTTTATCTTCATATTTAATCATTTTAATGTATGTACAAGATAAATGATCCCTCCTTTACATGAGGTCATATGGATCAGCTCCTTAAACTTGGATCATTGAGGCATTCAGACTTTTCAAAACCACACAAAGAAACAATCTATATACTTCATATCCCAAGATTCATCTCCTACAAATCTCAATTCCATAAGCATTTCCTTTCCCTGCCTTTCAACCAGTAGCATAAACAAAGGATGGATGATGGGAACATAAATAGATTATGAAGATAAAACACATCTATTGGATTTGGAATGGGAAGAGTGGAATAAACTGAAGAAGGACAAAGACTAGAACACAGAATTGGAACCCTCCTTTCTGCAACATTTTGTTACAAGTACCACCTGTTTAATATGAATCAATGCACCATGAAATATATCCTTATTGGTGAAAAAGGATCCCTTCCTGGGTGGGGGGGAGTAGTGATTTGTACAGAAACATTCCAAACTGTGAACCAAATCAGCTCCTTTCAAAGATCATACCAAAGAAACAACTTTCCTACCACTAGCTAAAAAAACATTGTTCTCTAATGAGCAATTGTAAAACATTTGTTTTAATTGTTAGGAAATCCAAATGAACTAACATACTAGTAAATGTGTCTGTCTGAAAGAAAGAGTTTTTTTTTAAACAAATTTTATTTTCAAGACAAACAATACATAAATACACATAAACACAAAAACATAATAACATAAAAAATCTCTTTTCTGAAAGTTGCTTAGTCCCGGGTTAAAACTCTTGGTACAGACACAAATTCAAATTCATATTCATTTTACATACCATTTCATATCTTATTAACATTTTCAATTTTCTATATGACTTCTCCTCTCTTTTAAATTTTCTCAATTTTATTTTATTTTATTTATCTCCTCTCAATTCATATCATAATATTTATTATTCTTTGTCTGTTCTATTCCAGCCAACCATTTATTTTTCTTCTTTAAAAAAAGAAGACTTCTCCTGTACACTATATGGAGTATGATGCCTTTATCTCTTTCCCCACTTAATATAAAACACATGACATACATTGGGATTCTGTCTGGTACATTCTAAAATTATATTATATTATCAAAAGTAATACAAATCTATTCATTAATATTGATATTCATTCATATCTTAAACGTTTAACTCATTGCTTTTCAATTAAATCACATACTTTTGTGGGAGCCCTATTTTCCATAATTATTCCCCCCCCCCATCACATATTATAGCTCGATATTTCATTAAAATGTTCCTCCCTTCTACTTCAAATCTCATTTCACAAAGAATTTCACTAATATACCATATTCTAATTATTAATATTAACAATCATTTATATCTTAAACATTTTATCCATTTCAATTAAATATCATGCCTTTGTGGGAACACTTATGCTTTCCAAAAATTATTACCTCCCCCCACATCACAATCTTGAATCATATTTCATTACAGTACTCCCTTTTTCTTAACCAAAAATTTCACTAATTTATATTAAATATTTTATCACATTTTAAGGTCTGAAAGAAAGAGTTTTGTGGGTGTCATGTAAAAGGGCATTACTTGTGATGGGTTCCATAAAGTTGAATTGTGACAACCGAATGTAAAACTAAATCTCAACCCAGTATTTTTTAATGTAAATGTTAAAATTTGCAGAACAAAATTTGTATACAAACATGCTCTAGCAATTTGTTCTTACCACCATCCCCAAAAGGATACCAGAATCAGCATAACTACATCTAACAGTATTTCTTTTACAGGTGTGGCCCAGAACTCTTATTTTCTCCTGTCCTAATTCTCCATAACAAGATTTAAAGGGATTCTACAGATACCTAACTTTTCCAACCTTTCTAAAAGTTCTGAATCTAATCTTCTGAAGATAATCTGAGAGAGCATAGGGACTGGAGAAAGAGAGAGACATTCTGAATTTGAGAGCAGTATGGAGGAAGACAGGGATGGCCAAAGACATACCTATGGATACTCAGCTTTGCAATAAAGATAAAATGCTTCCCTTTCTTTCCTGAAAACAGGAAGCTAGTCCCAGAGCTTCCTTAAGTTTCTTTGTTGTCTAAAATAATAAAAATACAAAAGTACAATTTTAGGTGTGTTTTGTATTTGAACAGGCTGTGTTAAAATATTTCTCTGATTAGTAGTGTGAATGTTGGCCTGAATACTTGAAGGAAATGTTTGCCAAACAAAAAGTAAATGGGGAAACTTATTTATTAATTACTACAGTTTTATTCTTGATATTTTTTTTAAAAAATGTGTTTCTGCATATAATCTATTCTTTGTCATTGTTGCATTTGGCTGTAGAACTGAAGAGTCTAAGAATCAAACACCACTGGAAATCTGTTGTTTTTGCAATGAAATAATGTTGATATTTTTTCACATAGATTGGCAGTATGGTGACCAGTCCTTGGTTAAACAATCACCAAGCTCAAAGCTAAAACCTATAAACAGAAGATGGGGAAAAGTCAATTTACAATTAAGCACATATAAAGTTTTAATATTGTTTATATTTTTATTGATTGATCTCCAACAAGACTGTTTCAGATGATAGCATATTAAAATTTTGGTTATTTCCATTTATCTGAATGCAGAGTACTTAAATTGAAAGAAGACAAAACAACACTTGATTTATTTTTCCAGGGCAAAATAGGACTGATCTACAGAAATGAGAAATTGTGAACATGGGTTACATCTTCTCATCTTTCAACAGGATGCACTTTATTAGCCAGATTTCTATTAGCACTTCTATTTCACCTGAGTGCTAAGTACTTAGGGAATATTTTGTTCTTCCTTCAAAACAGTTTTACCACTTACTAGTATTCTACAGGAAAAAAAACACACACTGGTATTGTTCACAGAAAATGTGAAATTGCAATGTCCTGAACCAAAATCTTTATGTGCATTTCCAGGGGGATGTCTTATTCAAGCAGTCAATATCAGACAAGAATCCTTTGTTTTATGTAAAAGTGTGTGTTTTCAGGAGAAGGAACAGTATCAGCAGCCAAGACACTTGTGGCTGAGGTGCCTTTTCCTAATCTCCTGCCTCTGTCTTTTCCTCACATCATGGCAAAAGTCCTGCTACCACCCAGCTGTGTCTAACAGTAGCAGCTATATTTTTGGCTAGCAGCATACTGGGAGACCATCTGCACTTTTTATTTTTTATGGCCTGGAACACAGCAAGACTCAAAATACATGCACAGACCAGCAATCGATGAAAAGATGTTCAAGAAATTATTCCAGTGGAACAGATGGTAAACCATTTTAATGTGGCTGAAAATACTATCTGATTTACCATAAACATAGATATAAAATGCCCTTTTTTCCTTAAAAAAAAGAGAGATGAAAGTCCAGTTCCCAGTAAGAGTACTGGAATGACAATGGAAGCAAGATTCCCCACCACCCTTTTAAGTTTTCTCTTTCACCATTTAAATATATGCCTTCAGCACAATAGCTGACTATTATCACAATAGCCTAACAATCTGTTCATGGACAAAACTGATTCACAAAATAGTTGTCATGGATGAAATTACTCCCTCCTCATACAAGTTCCTACGTGTGTTGTCTATCATGTCATGTCGCCCTTTTGTGGCAGATGGCACATCCAAACAAAGCACTAACTTTTTATTTCCTAAGGATGCTTGCAAAACCTATGCATGCTTAGATCATTCTTGATAATGAAGAAATTGTTAGAAGCTAGTGTTTTACTTTGCAACATGCCATACTCCCATTTATTTATTTTTAATTAATGTAACATTTTTAATAAAGTCATGGGTGCCAAGGGAGATATCTCTAGGATCATTGATGCCTACAGGTATCCTACTGCCTATACTTGTCTTACAAAGCATCCAAAGTATATCTAAAGCTCTGGCACCGGTCCATTTCCCTTTGAATATACCTTGTTAAAGTGCTAAATGCCAACAAACCCAATGCTTTTTTGTTCAGTGTTCACTACCAACATTTTCACTTTTCCAGTTTCGGTTTTAATGTAATTTTAATATTTAATTTAGATGTGTTTTCTATTGCTTCAAATGAAAGGCTTATAAAATATAGGTTATATTTTTAATAGCTTATCTTGAAAATTGGAATACCAATATTTAAATATATGACTCAAAAAATCTTCAACTTGTGAAGCAAGTATTCAATATGGGAATAAGTGAGTACAAGGGGTCCTTAACTTACAACTGGTCGCTTAGCAGTCGTTCAAAGTTACAATGGATGTTCATGGCAACTAGCCTGCATTTATGACCCTTTACAATGTCCCATGATTGTGTGACCATGATTTATGTTTTTTGCTGGAAACTGGCTTTTATTTCTGGTTTCCAGCAAAAAATACGCATTGTGGAAAATAGATTTGCTGAATTACCACTACGTTTACTTTATGACTACTCTGTTTGTTGAATGACCGGTACAAAAAGGATCATAAAATCAGGTGTGGTTATTTGGTACTCCACTTAATGACTGACATGACCTATGACCCTAATTCTTAGCTCAATTACAGTTGGAAGGCAAGGACTACCTGTAAGACAGACAAAGCTGAAGCCACCTTAAATCTGAAAGGAGTTTCCTGTCTCAGATCTAGTCCTAGCTCTCCTTAAAGATACTCAGCTTCATGTCTCCCTAAAGACTCCCACATTTTGCTGTTATTTATCAACATAGATACTTCTGAGAAATCTTTCATATAGTGAGATTTGTAAGAAGGAGCCCTGAAGTGCTGAGTCATTTGAGTCTGACTTGCTAAGGGAAAACTTTTATTTAGTTACTTTCAGTGAAGCTTTTCCAAGATTTATTATTCACTTTCTCAAAGCTTACACCAAACAGCTATATAAATAAAATAAGCATCAAAGAATTTTTCATTTCTTCCCCTTTCTCCATATGCCCCACCCACAAATATTTCTTTGTGACAGCCAGTATTTATGCAGGGAGCTCAGTCAGCATTTTCACACAGTCGCCCTGCCAATTAAAAAAGGGCTTGGTACTGAGTCTGCAAGTTAATATAAATACTCCTCCTTCAGGTAAAGAAATGCTTCTAGGGCGGGTGGGGCAGGTACTTATTTTGTACCAGGTGTCACACCTGTTTGGCTAAGATGCTGTGACTCATCCATTAGTTGGCCCTGGGACTGAAGTTTGGTTTCCATCTGTTCTATCCCAGGCTCATAATTAAACAATAAAGATACCAGATTTATGTTGGTTGAAAAGATGTCCTTGAAACAACATTGTCTATTAGTTTCTTCAATACCATTCATTCATTCATTCATTCATTCATTCATTCATTCATTCATTCATTCTATATTTGTTTTAAAAGCCTCATGTTTTCTGGATCTTTCTAAACCTATTCCTTTATTAAAAAAAATTGAATGAATGAGCAGGGCAAAGGATTGTGAGAATGCAGCCAAGAGATTTGGTACCTTAATTTTTAGCAATCATCTATGAGTTACCTCTATTGCAATATGAAAAGCAATAGAGTAGAGAAGTCATCTGAGAAACAGCTTATCTAGTTTTGTTATGTGAATTGTTGCTACTCCTTCTGATTATAGTGCACTAACAATAAGATTTAGTTCCAACAATTTAACAGTTGGGCTAATTCAACAAGTGAGTCAATTATTGGATTAATTAGAAGCTACTCAGTTCAACTTAGGGTGGAGTCAGAAGCAACTCACAAGATTCAGAAATCCAAAATGTTGTGCCTCTTTTTCACCAGTATTGAAAACCACAGATTACTGTAATTTTCAGAATTTTCTTTAACAATTTAATCACATGGAAAAATATTTGTACCTTAATTAAAAAGGTACATCCACGTGTTTGTGTTTGTTTGTGTTGTCTCCTTGACATGTCTATTTTTCTGGAAGAAATTATTATGGCTTAGTTACTCTCACACTATTAATCAGCCATATAATCTCCTTTATATATTTTTAAAAGGTAATTAACATATAAAGTATATTTGGCATTAACTTCCAGCTTTACTTTTTCCTATAATAGCACAAATAAAATCTTTTTGACAGAGTAGCATTGCTGTTATTTCAAATAATTACACTAGTTACGCTTGCTTGTTACTTATAATCTGATAGGGTTTAGAAAAGTATCTGTTCCACCCAAATGACACAAAGAAACAGCAAAGAAAAGCCACTGTATGTCAACACTTCCACTAACTTTTCAAAAGTCTCTGAATCTCTACATAGAAAGGAACATGGCTTCTTTGCTCTGCTGCTCTTTGTAATATCTATGATGTCGCACTGTTCCTCACAAAAATCCTCTAGAAGAAATTCTATCAAAATCTAATACATTTGGTTTATTTGGCTTGAATTTTCAGTTGCAAAATAAATAGTGTTATTTGACCACTTTTGGGGGAAAAATAATTTTCTCTACTTTTTGGAGACTTCTTTTGGCTGGTTTGCATTGTTTGCTATATTACAATAACAATTTGAGATGTGTCTGTGCCTTGGAAGAAATTCCAAATATTGTTCATTAAGATTTAATCAGAAATAATGATGTTAACTTAAATGAATGTTCTTACTCTTTTATCGTACTGCAGAATTTCTCCTTTGTTCTCTTCATAACTGTTATGTCAATAGTTCTGAACTACACCAGAATGACCTGGGATACATACAGAAAAATAAAAAACCAATAAAATTATTTGATATATATTTTACTACAGACTAAATCTCAGGGACAAATATGACAGGCCTGCCATATTTTTCCATGAATCAGCAGGAAGACAACATTTTACAGGACAAACATTATTTCTGCAGGTACTGTAGGTCTATCTTGTACACCTAGAACAGTTCTCTAAACATGTGAATATAGATCACATGGTTCATGCAGCCACAGCATGCCAGCAAGTAGGTCTGGACTTCCTTTCCATAGACAGCTCCACCAAGCCAGCAATCTGACCCAAGGATTCAGCAGATCTGATGGAAATAGCCACCTGCCATCTACCAAATGCTGTCTCCTTCAAGTGTTGCCAAGGGATAGAGAATAAATCAAATTCCTTCCATATGTCACCATTCTATGGTGCATCTGAAATACATGAAGGTGGCCATAGAAGTATCTAAAGTTCTGACTTGAATGAAAGGTAAATACAGAAAAGGAACACAATAAAATATCTGCACCCTCTTCAGCTATCCACTGGAAAAGATGCAAAAACTATTAATCACTGCCACACCCTGTAAATTACAGTAATCCCTTCAGTAAGAAATGGAAAAGTAACACATGCTTACATGCAGTTTATTTGGTTGATCATTTCCTCAAATTTACAAACCAATGATGCAGGGTGAAATCTGACTAGCCGTTAAAAACATTATTCTTCTTGCCACATATACATTCCAATTAAAAAACACGATGTTGGCATCAGTATTTTTTATGTTAAGCATGTTTCCTAACAATTGGAACAATATTTGCAGAACCTCAGGTAGGAAGAGCCTGCAAGATGAGGTAAAGCAAAAGATAAGTGTAAATTGCTTATGTAAGCAGAGAAATACAAAGCAACATTTTTAGAGGGATAGTGAGACTGACTTGAATGACTTAAGATGGAATCTCATATAAAGAGAGATTTACTACTGTGCATCACATGATAATTAGTGTGTGTACATCCCTTAAAAGTAGCACTAGGTATAAGCTTGCTCTATGTTTTAGGAAAGGGCTGAGATAGTACCGCTCTGGAATTTTTACAAGGGTAAAACACAATTTAGTAATCATTCTTCACCAAATTCATTCTCCTTCTGGATCTCTCGAACCCTGTTAGATAAATTGAGTTTCATGGTCAAATCATAAATATGTTTATAAATAGAATTCTGAAGAAAATAGATTGTCAGCGCTTCTGTACCTTTGGCAGCAATTATAGCCTTGAATCTTTTGGGTTATAATACAACAAGCTGTGGTGGCTCAGTGGTTAGGATGCAGTACTGCAGGCTACTTCTGCTGATTGCTAGCTACCAGCAGTTTGGCAGTTTGATTCTCTCTGGCTGAAGGTTGACTCAGCCTTCCATCCTTCTGAGGTGGGTAAAATGAGGATCCAGATTGCTGGGGGCAATATGCTGACTCCTTAAACTGCTTAGAGAGGGCTGTAAAACTCTGTGAAGCAGTATATAAGTCCAAGTGCTATTGCTATTGCACATCTGGATTGGGGGATTTTCTGCCATTCTTCTTTGCAAATCCTCTTAAGCTCAGTCAGGTTGGATGGCAATTGTCGCCAAATGAAAGCCTGTTCCACAGTGCTCAGGACCTCAGACTGGGCTGAAGGTTCACTTTCCAACATGACAACGATTCTAAGCACACAGCCAAGATAACATGAGAGTGGCTTAGGGGTAACTCTGTGAATGTCCTAGAGTGGCCCAGCCAGAGCCCTGATTTGAACCCTATTGAATGTCTCTGGAGGAAACTGAAAATGACAGTCCATCAATAGTCATCATCCAATCTGACTGAACTTGAAAGGGTTCTCAAGGAAGAATGACATAAAATCCCACAATCCAGGTGTGCAAGAGTTTGGGGTGTTATGCCCAAAAAGACTCAAGGCTGTAATTGCTGCCATGGGAAAAAAAAAAAAGATAAATTTTATAAAAAAATGGGGTAGTGAGTATAGATTTATAAAAAAATGAATTTCAACAACTGGCTGCAGCATAACAAAATTGACAAAAGTGAAGGGGTCAGAATACTTTCTGAATTCACTGTAGTTTTGCTGATGTCCTTTTCATTCTTTCATTCTTTATCTTGAATAAACACATTATTCACAAGACCCTCCCACACACTAAAGTATTTACATTATATTCAAAAGATGAATGAATGGTTAAAGGCAGGCTGATATCAGAGGCGTATCACATTCTGTTCCCTTTTTCTTTTATTTCTGCCTTGCACAAGTTCTCAAAAATAAATCAGGCCAATTAAGAAGTCTGGTTTCTACAGAGCCAGTCCCCTCCAACATGGTTCACTGCTGACTTGAATTTACCTTGCTACAAATTCATGGACAAGAAATGACCATCCCTGCCAATCTATGATTCAATAAAACAATGTTATATGTTCTGAAAATGCAAAACCAGGTTGCTTGCTTGCTTATTTATAAATAATTCAATGTGGTGAATATACCTAATACTCCTTCATTGCCCTATTTTCCCAACAACAACCCTATGATGTGGATTAGACTGAGAGAGTGCATTCAATGGGATTCTGGATTAGTTCTCCTTGAGTTTTATGTATATTGTCCTTAATCAGATCAACTACCCTCCACATTGGTCTTAAATGTGATATGTAGAAAGCATTTTGGTATAGTGGTAAAAATGTTGGCCTAGAAACCAAGAGACTATGATATCTAGGCTTCCCTTGGACATGAAAGCCAACTGGGTGACTTTGGGCCAGTCATACTCTGTCAGCCCAATCCACCATAAACTGCTCTAATTTGTAAATAGGAGCCAGGAGTATTAAATATGTTTTCTTCCTTGAATTATATATTAAAAGGGGATAAATTTCATTATCATCATCATTACTGCTACAATCCCATTTTAGTGATTTAAAAACAACAACTTGGCTATCAAACAGCAAAAATGCTAATAAAAATCTCACATTTGTTTTATTATCTAAAGCCTTATGGAAAATCAGAAATCAAAATCCAGTCATTGACAAACACTGAAAGACTGTTTAGCACATATATAGCAATGGAATTTTGTGTAGAGAAAAGTGATGTCTTAGCACAGTGGAGTGAAATCACAAACAGTGATGGAATTGAAATGCTGAATGATGCACCATCAGGTTGAAGCCTACAAGTATCTAGGAATTTTACAGTTGAATAACATCAAGCATGGAGAAATAAAAATGTGATTAGTAAAGAGTATATCAAAAAGTGAGAAAATCACTGAAGAAAAATTGAAAAAGAAACACCATCAAACTATCAATACCTGGATCATACTTAGGATATGTCATACTGTTGGAACTATTAACTGACACAAGCTGAACTGGACAGTTTGGACTGAAAAACAAGAAAATTAATTATTATTCAATCTACATTACATCCTCATAGTGATTTTGATAGATTATATCTGCCCCACACAAATGGGAGGCAGAAATTTACTTCAAGTCAAACAAAGAAGAAAAGCATTCATTGACTGATTATTTAACAGACAGCCAAGAACAAGCATTGATACAAGTTAAAAATTGGAACTTACTAAAAGTGCAGGAAACACGTGACTGTCAAAATAATGTAATAAAAATACAAAGAGAAATGCTGGCAAGGAAAAGCGTTAATGGTCAATTTCTACAAATTGAGGGGGAAATGAGGGGGAAACTATAAAGAGTTTATAACTGGCTTATAACTGGAACATTAAAAAAAAGTAAAAGTTGGTTTTGGTTCTGTGAGAACAGGTTATTTGAATGAATACAATCAAGGCAAATCACATGATTCAGAATGCAAAGAAAGCAGAAAAAACACTAGATCATATACTCAGCTCATGCATGAAGTTTGCATAAACTGATTATAAACAATGACATCACAATTGTCAAAATGATTCACTGGAATATCTGTAAAAATCACCATGTACCAGTAATAAAAAAAATGATGGAACATAAAGTTGAAAAGATAGCTGAAAATGAGCAAGTTAAAATACTGTGAGATTTCTGAATAGCTACTGATAAAATCTTGACTCATAACATACCAAATTTAAATGTGGTTGAAAAGAAGTGTGGATAACTGATGTGGCAATACCAGGGGGTAATAGACTAGAAGGTAAAGAATTGAAGTTCACACAGTATCAAATCCAGTCTAAACATTTGGATGATTGTGCAACCAATAGGGCTAATTATCATGTGTGTTGACAAATATATTGACAAATACCTGTTGAACTCAAGGTTTTTACTCTCTATACAGAGCATTTATATACTGTTGCATCAGAGCCATGCCAATCTTTGTAAGTTGTTTAACAAAGATACTGCTTGTCACATCAGTAATAGGTCACTGATTGATGATAATCAATGAGCATCCCTATTTTTCAGAGTTGAATGCATCTGTCTGTTCATCTTATATTTTTGAGATGGGATGAAAGACGTCTATATGGTTCTTTAACATAGGTATTTGGTTCATGCTTTTTCAGTAGAGCAATTCCTAATATTCCATGACTATACAAATGAGTCCATCTATTCCAATTAATTTGCATAAGTCAATAACACTATCAAGGACTTATGACTTACCTTTTCCTTCTGAGCATACAGTATCTGGAAAAAAGACCCTGTGCCAGTAAAAACTGGGCATTTTGCAAAAAGTAGCAAACAATGAGTTCTTCAGTTCAGGTGAACAGAATTTTGCCTTCTATTTACAGAAGCATAAACGTGGTGGGAAGTAGCTTTCCTACTCCTTCTCAGTAACAGTAACAATATACTGAATACCAATCTTTATGTAATTTTACCTAACATGAAATAAATATATAAAAATCCTGCCCTGAGATCTTATAGTTATAAATAACAAGAGTTCAGCTCAGATCTCTGTGGAGGACTATCTGTCCCTTACTTGCAGTCTCGAGATGGGGAAAAATAAGATCACTGGTTGGTTCATGAATCTGAAACGTTCAAGGAATTCCAGTGTCTTTTCCTGAATTGTCAGGAAAAAATCCAAAAGAAACCACTGGTGGGCCCCAAGAAAACTGCAGGGATATATCAATGAAATCACCAGGAAATGAGCTTATTTATCAATCAAAGCAGATCTTATTTCAGCTTTTTGTTCTGCAGATCAAACACAGTTAGCAAAACAAATAGCTCTTCCTACTGAGACACACAGAGAGGGCAGGGGGCAATCTTCCCCTAATGCTCTTTGATATGTTCAGCTTCAACCATAACAACACAAGAGCACACAATAGATACAAACTCAAAGTTAACCGCACCAAACTTGATTGCAGGAAATACGACTTCAGCAATAGAGTGGTCAATGTCTGGAATACTCTACCCGACTCTGTAGTTTCTTCCCCAAACCCCAAAAACTTTAACCTTAGACTGTCTAGGAGGAAACTGAAAATGACAGTACATCAATAGTCATCATCCAATCTGACTGAACTTGAAAGGATTCTCAAGGAAGAATGACATAAAATCCCACAATCCAGGTGTGCAAGAGTTTGGGGTGTCATGCCCAAACAGACTCAAGGCTGTAATTGCTGCCAAGGGTCCTTCAACAAAGTACTGAGTGAAGGGTCTGAATGCTTATGCCAATGTGATCGTTCAGTTTTTTTTCTTTTTAATAAATTTACAGACATTTCTAAAATTCTGTTTTCATTTTCTCATGATGGGGTATTGAGTATAGATTTATAAAAAATGAATTTCAACAACTGGCTGCAGCATAACAAAATTGACAAAAGTGAAGGGGTCAGAATACTTTCTGAATTCACTGTAGTTTTGCTGATGTCCTTTTTCATTCTTTCATTCTTTATCTTGAATAAACACATTATTCACAAGACCCCTCCCACACACTAAAGTATTTACATTATATTCAAAAGATGAATGAATGGTTAAAGGCAGGCTGATATCAGAGGCGTATCACATTCTGTTCCCTTTTTCTTTTATTTCTGCCTTGCACAAGTTCTCAAAAATAAATCAGGCCAATTAAGAAGTCTGGTTTCTACAGAGCCAGTCCCCTCCAACATGGTTCACTGCTGACTTGAATTTACCTTGCTACAAATTCATGGACAAGAAATGACCATCCCTGCCAATCTATGATTCAATAAAACAATGTTATATGTTCTGAAAATGCAAAACCAGGTTGCTTGCTTGCTTATTTATAAATAATTCAATGTGGTGAATATACCTAATACTCCTTCATTGCCCTATTTTCCCAACAACAACCCTATGATGTGGATTAGACTGAGAGAGAGTGCATTCAATGGGATTCTGGATTAGTTCTCCTTGAGTTTTATGTATATTGTCCTTAATCAGATCAACTACCCTCCACATTGGTCTTAAATGTGATATGTAGAAAGCATTTTGGTATAGTGGTAAAAATGTTGGCCTAGAAACCAAGAGACTATGATATCTAGGCTTCCCTTGGACATGAAAGCCAACTGGGTGACTTTGGGCCAGTCATACTCTGTCAGCCCAATCCACCATAAACTGCTCTAATTTGTAAATAGGAGCCAGGAGTATTAAATATGTTTTCTTCCTTGAATTATATATTAAAAGGGGATAAATTTCATTATCATCATCATTACTGCTACAATCCCATTTTAGTGATTTAAAAAACAACAACTTGGCTATCAAACAGCAAAAATGCTAATAAAAATCTCACATTTGTTTTATTATCTAAAGCCTTATGGAAAATCAGAAATCAAAATCCAGTCATTGACAAACACTGAAAGACTGTTTAGCACATATATAGCAATGGAATTTTGTGTAGAGAAAAGTGATGTCTTAGCACAGTGGAGTGAAATCACAAACAGTGATGGAATTGAAATGCTGAATGATGCACCATCAGGTTGAAGCCTACAAGTATCTAGGAATTTTACAGTTGAATAACATCAAGCATGGAGAAATAAAAAATGTGATTAGTAAAGAGTATATCAAAAAAGTGAGAAAATCACTGAAGAAAAAATTGAAAAAAGAAACACCATCAAACTATCAATACCTGGATCATACTTAGGATATGTCATACTGTTGGAACTATTAACTGACACAAGCTGAACTGGACAGTTTGGACTGAAAAACAAGAAAATTAATTATTATTCAATCTACATTACATCCTCATAGTGATTTTGATAGATTATATCTGCCCCACACAAATGGGAGGCAGAAATTTACTTCAAGTCAAACAAAGAAGAAAAGCATTCATTGACTGATTATTTAACAGACAGCCAAGAACAAGCATTGATACAAGTTAAAAATTGGAACTTACTAAAAGTGCAGGAAACACGTGACTGTCAAAATAATGTAATAAAAATACAAAGAGAAATGCTGGCAAGGAAAAGCGTTAATGGTCAATTTCTACAAATTGAGGGGGAAATGAGGGGGAAACTATAAAGAGTTTATAACTGGCTTATAACTGGAACATTAAAAAAAGTAAAAGTTGGTTTTGGTTCTGTGAGAACAGGTTATTTGAATGAATACAATCAAGGCAAATCACATGATTCAGAATGCAAAGAAAGCAGAAAAAACACTAGATCATATACTCAGCTCATGCATGAAGTTTGCATAAACTGATTATAAACAATGACATCACAATTGTCAAAATGATTCACTGGAATATCTGTAAAAATCACCATGTACCAGTAATAAAAAAAATGATGGAACATAAAGTTGAAAAGATAGCTGAAAATGAGCAAGTTAAAATACTGTGAGATTTCTGAATAGCTACTGATAAAATCTTGACTCATAACATACCAAATTTAAATGTGGTTGAAAAGAAGTGTGGATAACTGATGTGGCAATACCAGGGGGTAATAGACTAGAAGGTAAAGAATTGAAGTTCACACAGTATCAAATCCAGTCTAAACATTTGGATGATTGTGCAACCAATAGGGCTAATTATCATGTGTGTTGACAAATATATTGACAAATACCTGTTGAACTCAAGGTTTTTTACTCTCTATACAGAGCATTTATATACTGTTGCATCAGAGCCATGCCAATCTTTGTAAGTTGTTTAACAAAGATACTGCTTGTCACATCAGTAATAGGTCACTGATTGATGATAATCAATGAGCATCCCTATTTTTCAGAGTTGAATGCATCTGTCTGTTCATCTTATATTTTTTGAGATGGGATGAAAGACGTCTATATGGTTCTTTAACATAGGTATTTGGTTCATGCTTTTTCAGTAGAGCAATTCCTAATATTCCATGACTATACAAATGAGTCCATCTATTCCAATTAATTTGCATAAGTCAATAACACTATCAAGGACTTATGACTTACCTTTTCCTTCTGAGCATACAGTATCTGGAAAAAAGACCCTGTGCCAGTAAAAACTGGGCATTTTGCAAAAAGTAGCAAACAATGAGTTCTTCAGTTCAGGTGAACAGAATTTTGCCTTCTATTTACAGAAGCATAAACGTGGTGGGAAGTAGCTTTCCTACTCCTTCTCAGTAACAGTAACAATATACTGAATACCAATCTTTATGTAATTTTACCTAACATGAAATAAATATATAAAAATCCTGCCCTGAGATCTTATAGTTATAAATAACAAGAGTTCAGCTCAGATCTCTGTGGAGGACTATCTGTCCCTTACTTGCAGTCTCGAGATGGGGAAAAATAAGATCACTGGTTAGTTCATGAATCTGAAACGTTCAAGGAATTCCAGTGTCTTTTCCTGAATTGTCAGGAAAAAAATCCAAAAGAAACCACTGGTGGGCCCCAAGAAAACTGCAGGGATATATCAATGAAATCACCAGGAAATGAGCTTATTTATCAATCAAAGCAGATCTTATTTCAGCTTTTTGTTCTGCAGATCAAACACAGTTAGCAAAACAAATAGCTCTTCCTACTGAGACACACAGAGAGGGCAGGGGCAATCTTCCCCTAATGCTCTTTGATATGTTCAGCTTCAACCATAACAACACAAGAGCACACAATAGATACAAACTCAAAGTTAACCGCACCAAACTTGATTGCAGGAAATACGACTTCAGCAATAGAGTGGTCAATGTCTGGAATACTCTACCCGACTCTGTAGTTTCTTCCCCAAACCCCAAAAACTTTAACCTTAGACTGTCTACTATTGACCTCACCCCTTTCCTAAGAGGTCTGTAGGGGGCTTGCATAAGCGCACCAACGTGCCTACCGTCCCTGTCCTATTGTTTCTCTTATTCTTCTTTTATTTTTCTTATATGTACCCATTTCATGTATTTACAACTATGTATACACTTATACTTATTATCTTGTAAACAATTGGCAAATCAAATCAAATCAAATAAATAAATAAATAAATAAATAAATAAATATAATTACCAACTTATTTCTAGAAAACAGAGGAGCAAACTACTTATAGAGAAACCCAACATGTAAAACACCAGGTGAATCTGAAACCTAAACAAAGAGATCTGAAAAGAACAAAGACCTAGGAGGAAAAAGAAGCAGTGACATTCACTGAGGTTATTCTGGGGCATTTATTCGGGGAAGTAGCTCTTAGCCAAGATGAAAGGTCATACTTAAGTAGAATAGACAAACTAGTCTAATAATACCTCATTAGGCTTATTTAGGTTCAAGAGGAGTAAAACTGATAAGATTTGTATTTTCATTTGCTCTGTTCCTAAAGGAAGTCCAGAAGCCATACTTGTGTACACCCACACATTTGTTCACTGAAGAGATAAGCATCGTAAAAGAACCTGATGGTGATTTAGTTTTCCTAACCTAGTATTATAACCAGACTGAAAGAATAAACAGGGACTATTATAGCACTACACATATAAAAGCCAAGAGCCAAAGAACTATATCACCAGTTTCAGTCATCTCCAGGAGACTTTGAACTTGAATTTCCCACATAGCACACATGTCTGCTTTTAAAACTGCTTCGTTTTTGTACTGTTTTACCTCTAAGGCTTTAGAGCAAGTTGGAAGGCTGTGGTTTACTTTATTTTAGTTTATTTGTTTAGTACTTATTTTTCATGTGTTCCCCATCTCAAAGCAATAGAAAATCATACCCTGATTTTCAGTCATTGTTGGAACTGGAGGACAATGCAAAAGTCACACAAAGAAGCTCAGTTTGCTCACCCTTAATTGGAACAATCTAATCAAATTGCCAAAACTCTACAAAGAAACACACCACAGTTTTTCTTTTGCTGGCAAATTGAAGAGGCCCCTTTACAAAATTCATGCATCCTCTCAAGAAGTCATATGAACACCAATGTATTACTTCTCAACATATCACCAATTAAGTTCAATGGGGCTTAAAACTAGTAAACCAGCAGTGAAATTGCTCTATGAGAAAACAAATGGATTGAGAGTGAAATGGTAAGGTCTGCTACACCTCAGGCCTACTGGCTTACATTGGTCAGGGAAGAAGCTGAGAGGGAATTATTTACCGTGGGGCCCAGTCAGGAAATACTGGGGGCTTTACATCCCTATTATTATGCTTCTCAATTACGCCATTATAGAAAACTTCCAGGCTAACATAGAAAGGAGCTTCTCCCCCACTCCTATCCTCGCTTTGTCTATCAAGTTACTTCTGGATTTGCAATCTCGGAACTCAATGGGCAGCATTTATCTCAAAAAGTGCAGTGCTTCAAATGGCTTCACTCCAATGTGTATTTATCTCTGAATATCTTTGACATGCAGAAGGGGAAATCAGATGAAGAAAATAAAGCAATGAGCTATCTACACTGGATTTTTGTACCAAGAACACTCCCTCTTTTAGCCAACCCAAAGTAGATTTTAAGATTATTAATCAGAAGGTAGCTATTAAATACAAGTATCAGTTTTAACATGTTCAGTGCCTCAGGGATTCAACTGTTTGTATTTTGGAAATAAGAATGCCAATGTCATTTAGCCAAGGAAGTAATTATTTCTGTAGCTACTGATTTGTGTAATGACTACTTTAAAAGGGATGTACCTGCTACAGAAGCTCATGAATTCATTGAAGTGCTTGGCTTTCATTTTGTGCTCTTTGCCATAGTGACTTTTTGGTAGGTTGAATCCATATTCCAGTATGGATGTTACAACGAATGTTACCTTAAAAATGTTTACCATGTGAGGTATTTTTATTTATAAACTAGACACCATCAATGACATTTAACTTGTTGGGAGAACATGAACATGCAGACAGTAAGAACAATCTCCCATGAAGCAAATATTACAAAATATTTTCTCAGCCCTCCTGTCAACTCTGAAGCTGACCTAGGTGAAGCCAGGAACCCTGACACCTCCTTTTCTTATTTTATGTGATATTGCATGTTTTATAGTAGTATACCCTTTGTAATTTAGGAATGAAGTGCCTATTCATCTGAAAGGATGGAAGATTGCAGCTAATTTCCTGGATATGTTCCCAAACATTCCAAGCATAACCATATTATTATCCACATCAATGGCATTCCTAAGCCTCAAAGGGAGTAGTGTGTTGGGAATCTATATCAACATTTTGTGTTGTAGTTCAGTAGCGAAAGAACTACAATAGGAATATGGAAATAGCTTTGCACAACTCTTAAGAAGTGGGACATCAAAGAGTTCTTGTGACCTCTCCATGTGTAAGAATATGAAGCAAGATTCTTACTTGACATTGCTTCAATTCATTCTTTTGTACTGGATACAACAATCCAAAATTCTCTAAGTGGGATGTCATCAAATGCCACAATCATATTCCTTTGCATTACCTTAACAAAATTAGATATTTTGGAATAAATAATTAAAAATATTTCCAGAAAGAAAAACAGAGAGTTACCCTTCAGTCTACAAGATTCCTGCAAGATTTTGAGGGGAAAATTATGATAAAATGCTAAAATCAAATGCATTTTAAGTGTTGTGAAAATAAATTTACTGTATATTTAGTGAAAGAGATCCAGTTGGTTTAGTTGTTAAGGCTAGTAATTGGGAAACCATGAGTTTTAGGGCAATAGAATGTGGGAAGGACCTTGGGAGACTGGCAAAGAGATGCTGCCAAGGCAATAATCTGATAAAAGACAGCATAGCTCAGAGGGATAGTGGGTGGGACAGTAGCTCATTCAAGAGAAACCCTCCCTAGTTTCTCAGGTGATAAAGGAATATGGAAATATGGGGGAAGAGAATTGTACTTCCAGACTTGAAAGATTGATGTCAACCTTACACAGTAAACCAGATAGTATCTCAACCAGATGAGCTCATTCTACTTTTTCTAATGCTATATTCACAGAATCTGAAAGTACATTTCTCTATCTTCTTTACCACCTGAGAAACTAGGGAGTATCTCTCCTGGTCCTCTTGCCCTTTCCACTATCTCTCTGCAGGCTATGCTGTCTCTTATCTGACAGCTTCCTTGACAACATGTCTTTGCCCAGCTCTCCCCACCCCCAAGATTTCCCCCACATTCCATTACATTTAGTCCTGCCTCAGGCACAAAGCCAATTGGATGGCCTTGGGCCACTCACTCAGTCCAGGAAGCGAACAATAGCAAACCACTATCAATCTCTTGCCAAAAAAACTGCATGTGCTTGACCAGGCAGTCACTGACCCGAAGGGACACATACACAAACATATTTAGTGAGGAAGAGTGAAGCCTGAACTATATAAAAGTAAGTATCATGAAGTTGCCTTGTAGGGCAATGCAAAATACTAATCCTCTAACACAGGGGTGTCAAACTCACATCATCATGGCAATGTCACATGATGTATCAGGATCTTTTCCCCCTTCGCTACACCAGGCATGGGTGTGGCCAGCATATGACACATCCAGCCCAGGGGCTGGGAGTTTGACAACCCTGCTCTAAAGTCTCTCTAAAGCCCCTTTTTAAAGAAAAAGTAGATCCCCTTATAGGCACCTGCACAGAGATCCCCTTATAGGCACCTGCACAGAGCTATGATTTTTTTAAAAAAACCCAGAAAGGATTATATTCATGCAATAGCTTCAAAACAGATCGGAGGTGGAGAATGTAGAAAGAAAAGCTACATAATACATACATTGTGCTAAAAACTTTAGCTAAGTTTTTTCCTAATAAAAGGCATCTTGTTTTTATTTATTTTTATTTAGTTAATTTAGTTTGTCAAGCCCGTATGAGAAAACAAGTATAAGTATGAACATAACATATAAACATATAACTATAAACTTTTATCCCTGACATGAGAACTGTCCATCCTTCAAAAGGGTGAAGATGTTTTCCAGAGAGCAATCTGCTCTCAAAAACCATTTGGCTTGGTTAGCATGCTTTCAAAGCTGTTGGCAAAGTTAAACCAGCCATACAACTTTTCTCGGGTGGAGAATTTTGTTAATAATTAGCCTTCGGCTGTGAAACTATAGAGCCACACCCGATTTGAATCTGACTTCTCTTCTTGTATCTGGAATCAAGTGAAGACTAGGACAGCCCAGTTCTGATGATTCTCATGATAAAATCTTTGCCATTATTCATGTGCAATTTATTGCCCTACATTTCAGCTGCAAATTTTAAACATTCTTTGGTAGAAGTACTATATGCCTATGGTAGTAACAGTACTACCTTATGTTGAAAATGACACTTATCTTTGGCATGCTTTTTTCTTTCTTTCAAATACCTCTTCATTGTTTCCAGACCCATCTGAACAATTTAAACTTCTGTGGCACATACTTCTGTGATAATCAAGAATACTGATGTAGAAAATGTATTTATTTGAGAAGCACCCTTGTTCTAAAATGTTATAAATAATATAGAAATCTTGTAATGAGACATTATACAACTCATAGTACTACCATTGTATGTCTTTAAGGCATTAATCTGCTTGAAGAGGGAAACTGAAGGAACATTTATCTTTACCTATTCTAATTATGTTGCTAAATGTTCCCTGAGAAAAATGAGCAATATCGTGGTATCTATGTGGCATTCTTATTTTGTGACAATCTCTGAGCTCATCCAAGCTGCCCCACTCATGTGGGTAAAAGGTATGTCTCTGGTCCGGAGTCCATCTACAACACTATTTGATTGTTTGGATATTCCAAAAGTGCTTTGTAAAAGGCAATTGGACTTTCTTGCTTTTTTGCTTAAAAATATTTTCTTTCTCATCCAAGAACCTTCTTCAATTCTGAATTGAGAGAAGGGAAAAGTTTTCAAGGGAAAAATCCCAAGAAAATCCAGTTGCCCTTTGAAAAGTACCTTTGGGACAACCATGACTTGGATGACTGAGAATCTCTATTGACAGACTGTTAGGATAGAGCTTGGAAAGGCATCTGAAAGGGAAAGTTTCTTCTATTCATCTCCTAGGACATATTGTTTACCGGCTGCCATCATGTGGCTTTTAACCCCTCTCATACCACATTCCATCTTCATTTTTTCATCACTGTATGGAAGTTAATTGCCAATTAGTAAACCAATGTTCTCTTAGTGCATGACATTTACAGTAATAGAACTTTCCTGAATATTGTTTCCTGAATTGTATTGCAAGCTACATCTTCATAGTTGAAGGATAGGAAGTATTGAACCAAACCTATAAGGGACAGGAGCTTTAAGCCTTTTGCAGTCTAATTGCAGGCAACCTTACATGTCACACCCCCATGTTGCAAATGCTCATATTTTTTTGTAAGGTCAAAATTCCTGTCACTCCCAAACCTAAATCAACACACAAGCTAACTCACCAACAATTGGCCTATCCGGTGACCTGATCTGTACTTTGTGCCGAAGCAAAATCAGAAGTCAATTCTACATAAACATGATGTTCCAATCTAATTTTAAACTATGGTTCTGATTTTATTATAACTGAAAGAAAGTGGTTTGGTTCTCACCATATCCCTATCTATATAATCAGGAAAGTAGGAATAAAGACTTAGCACAAACATATTTCATCCCAAGACCTCATGGATGTTACAGTTTACCACAATCTTAGTTGGCTAATTTGGAGACCAATTTCTGAATTTCCTAACATTGCACTGTCACTAATCAAATATCCTGAATTCAGTTCAGCTAAATCCAGGGGTGGGATTCTACCGGTTCTGTCCGGCTCTACTGAACTGGTAGCTCTGAAGAGCAGCAGACACAGAACCGTTTCTATATCTGCTGCTGTTTTGGCCCGCCCGCCCCCCGCCCGCCCAGGCTCTTGCTTGACATTTATTTCCTGCGTTTTCAACCGCAGCTGCTTTGCACGGCACAGCTGCAGTTGAAAAAGCAGGGAAAAAAGGGCTTTTCCAACCACTGTGCACCCACATGCAGTGCTGCTCAGCTGTCCAGGCAGCTCAGCAGGTCGTAAATTGCACTTGTGTGACTCACGTGACTCGCGCATGCATGCGCAATGCAGAGCAACAGAAACGGTAGTTATACCGGTCAGATCCCATCCCTGGCTAAATCGTACAATAATGTGAAAAACATTAGCAGCAGCATGGCAATTTTGGATTAGTCAGTCCAGTGTATGTATGTATGTATGTATGTATGTATGTATGTATGTATGGTATTCAGTTTTGTTCGGGTATTTTCCCACATCATTATAGTTGTGCTTTTAAAGTTGTAGCAATGTTTCGGCAGAATCTCATCTGCCATCATCAGGCTTCTGTATTGTGTTCGTCTGTGGGTCAAACTTTCACAGACGTTTCAGTTTTAAATTTGGGGCTAGCCTGCTGCTGTGCCAGAATGGTTTTTTTTCTTCATCTTGATTGGTTGGGAGTCTTGGTCTATATTTATTGGTCTTGGAGTTTGCTGTGTTCTGCTTGATTGGTGTTTCTAATATTTTCTGTCTGTTTTGTGGCTTTTTTTGTCTTGATTGGCTGGCAACATTGTGTTCCTGTATTGGAGGCTTTTAGTGCGGCTTGGCTCTGAGTAAATGGATGGCTATCATTTATTAGGAAGCTAGGTTTCATCTGGGTGCCTGGTTGGGGTGTGTTTGAGCTGGAGGTATCAGGGGGGATCTGTTTGTGCCCAGGTGTTTGCCTGGCTTGTGGTGTGGAGATTTTTTTGTTTGTGAGTGCAGGCTTCCAAATAATTGAGTCTGGTGGAGTCATCTCTTCTATTCATGCTTTCAGGTCTTTTTTCAATCTCTATGGCTTCTCTGATAATTCTGTAGCTGGGGTTTTCTATAGTGGCTAGGGTTTTGGTGCCATTGAAGTCGATGCTATGACCTGTGGCTTTCATGTGTTGGACTAGTGAGGAAGTGTGTTCCAGCTTTTTTTACTGCATTTTTGTGTTCATCCAGGTGGGTACTTATTCTTCTATTGGTCTGTCTGATGTATGTGGCAGGGCATAATGCGCAGGGGACTTCATATATGCCTTGGTTTTCCAGGTCAATTTTATCTTTGGGGTTTCTTAGGATGGCTGCTATTTTTCTGTCTGTTTTGAAGGCAGTCTTGATGTGATGCCTGTGTAGTATTTTACTGATTTTGTCTGTAGTACCTCTTATGTAGGGCAGGACAGTTGTTCCATAGGTCTGTTCATGTTCTAGGTCTCCATTATGTCTCAGTGTGTTTTTGTGGATCAGGCCTGTGATTTTGCTTTTGTGGAAGCCATTGGCTTCACAAATACTTTTCAAATGAAAAATCGTAATGGAAACTTCCAGTAAACAAACAGTAGCTTCTTTTGATTTTATCCCATTTCCTCCTGTTTAAACTGGTGAGTGCTCTTTCTTCTTTTTCTTTCATTCCATTCTGTAGGCATAACATCATCAAAATAACTTAGAGAATAATACACTTTTTAAAAATCTTACTTTTGGGCAGATCATAAATAGCATCTCTCTTAGGGGTTATAAGCAGTTGTTGCTGTAGCTTCATCTTTAAATTCCAGATTTTTTTTGGGGGGGATTATTTTAAATGCACAGATTTGATTTGAAAGGGTAAAATGTGCACCTATATGGGGATGTAAGGATTTGTTTTCTTTGCACAGGAATATTTTATTGTTCAATGCTTTATTATTTATTTACATTTATCACATTTATACCTCAATGTTATTTACTATTTTGATATTTTCATTTTATTTACTTATGGTATAATTGTAAGATATTCAGAATTGTTTGGCAATTGGAATACCACTTTTTTTCCTTTTGATGACCCTCTAATCTCTTTTATTGGGGGTGGAGTCAAGGCAATTGAATGGAGCTGAGCTGGCCGGATGCTCTTTCTGACGCCTACATGGAGTTCGCAGCAGATATTTTCTCTTTGCTCTCTGATAGAGAAACACCTGTCACGTCCTAGAACTGAACTCTTAACCTCAGTGTCTTCACCTCTAGGCCACCACACTGGTTGGCAATTGGAATAATACATAAGCCTATAAGTATTTATATCAAATAATAAATACCATTCCTTATTTCCAAGATTGCACAAAATCCTCAGTGAGAGTGATAAACAGATTACAGATCTGTTATTTCATATGCAATTTTTGTAACAAATATGTGTGCCATTAAACCAGATTATTTACAGAATTATTTCTGGAAAATATTAAAAGAAACTTGAAAAAGTCAAAGAACTTGACCTTGTTCCAATCCACAAAAATAAAAATTTTCATTTCATTTTTTCATCATCATTTACAGGGTGTGTCAGGTTCCATTCTTTCTTTGATCCTACTCAACATCATGAAGCTCCTAGATTAGGTAATCTATCAACATAGGCTGAGGTATCATCAAAGTACAGATCATACCTAATTGTACATTTCTGTCTTGGTGATACTTGGTGATACAAGATTGCTTCCCAGAGTCTGAAAGCTGGAAGGTGCAAATGAATATGTTCATCTCAATGCTGGCAAAACCAAACATGTGTTAGTTTCAGTGCTCCCAAATACAGAGATTTCCCACCTTAAACTCTGAATGGAATAAACAGAGTTGGTGTGCAATTTGGGGGTCCTCTTGAACTTGTGGCTCCTTCTCAAAGAACAAGTTGCAGTCTTGGCTAAGAGGACCTTTACACAAACTCATCTTGTGCATCAATCACACCCATGCCTAGACTGGGAAGACCTACTCATGGTCCTTCGTCAGTCAATTCTTATATTTTGAAATAAAAATATGAAACTGAATTAAATCCCTGACATCACCACTGGGGGAAAAAACTTTCTCTCATGCTGAATGCCTGAAGGACACGAATAAAACATAGAAAGCATGGATTCTGAAATAGATTCATGAAGTCTAGACAGGTCTATAAGGAATCAGATAAGATTATAGTTCTCAGGTTGCAAATTCCTTTCAATGAGAAATCAGTATTTATGTCTATCTTTAACTTTTGGTTCTAATCCAGATATAAACAGTTTGATGTAGTGGTTAAGGTTCTGGCCTAGAAGCCAGAAGACCATGAGTTCTAATTTGACCTCAGATATGAAAGTCAGCTGAGTGACTTTGAGCACTCACTCTCTACCTCAGTCCAACCCACCTCACAGGGTGGTTCTTGTGGGGAAAATAGGAGAAGGAAGGAATATTAGATATATTCACCACCTTGAGACATTTATAAATAAAGGCAGGATAAAAATCTAACAATCAAACAATCAAAAACTATGGTCACATAATCAGATTCTTGTGATATTAGTACACTGGAGAAGAACACAGCAGAATGTCATTATGTCCTATAATAATCACATCATTTAAAAGAGACAGATATCATCATTTACTATTTTTGAATTTATTAAAGTTACAAACCACTTTTCAATAGAAGAGAGTAACCTTAGTTCAGAGTTGAACTGCAGCATCCTTGATGGTCTCTGAGCTCAACTAAGGTCAAAGAGCATCAAGAGCTCACAAACAGATGCATCTAGATATACAAATAATTCTGTATTTTGCAAAGTCAAAAAAGTGTACAACGCATACAATATAAGTAGAAAATACCACTGGTGCAATTATCATTAATGAGGTTTAGCATTGAGAAATGGCAACTTGAAGTATGGGAGGGACAGGTAATTGATCCCAAAATTGTATTGGATGACTTACTCTTGCAACCACTCTACATGCAAAAAATAGAAGAAAAGCAGCTTATAAAATCATTATAAGGAGACATGATGGTTTATCTGTTACATATTTATATTACTCTTCAGGCAAAGTACTAAAGTAGGTATGGCTGTAGGGCAACTCCAAGATTCAGTAGAAAATTCAGTATAATGTTCATGAGTGTCAATCAAACCTGTAGTGTAACTTCAAGGATTTACCTTAAAACCTCTCCTTTCTTCAAAAACTGGGCAAAGAACTAAAAAATCCCATATCTATCTTACATCATGACTACCTTTTGTGATGTTTAGTTCCATGATGAAGTTAAGTGTGGACATCTGATCTCCAAAGGTTGCCAACCATGCTGCTAGAGCAACAGTCTGCAGGCTGCATGCTTGAGGGTAACTCTCAGGTTAGGTCTCTCACTCCTTGGGTGGTCCTTTCTGTTCAGCCACAGGAAGAGAAATCTAAAATGTTGTTGACTAACTGCAACCCACAGGAATACAACTGCAAATATTTCCTTCCATTATTCATTATCATCTCACTTGGAAGTTCAAGATTTCATTGACTTGGAGATTACTGAATTTAATTTGGAGATCAAATTGACATTACAAATGCATAGTTACCTAGTTTGAAGCCAATTAAATGAATCTAATGAGTTTCAATTACTAATGTGGAACATGTAAATGAAGAAACTTTTTAGTTTTATGAAAGTATCTCATAGTTGTGTTTTCTCAAGTATCTTTGTCCTCATTTCTCTATTTCCCTTTCTGGGGAGGAGATGAGGAATTCTGAATTGGGGGACAGGAATCACAGTTCTAGGGTGATTATGTAATGCAATTACTAAGCTTGAATTGATTTTTATTAGTTGGTATTTAGATCTATAAATCTATAGATTCTCATTCTGTTTTTAGAAATTCAATTTATCCTTCATTAAAATATGCAATATATTTAATATTTTGCCTGGTTAAAATATACATGGTTTTGACTTCCAGTTTGAGCTTCTTCGGTGACAGACCGAAATCCACAATTGTGCGCAGTTTCAATCTATGCTGCCGCTGGAGCACCCTGAGCCAGCTGGATTTGGGGCTAAGCCATCCCGTAGAGGTGGTGAAGAGGGGGAGACTGCCAACAGGGTCGAGGAGAGCCGCATCTCTCCTCCTCAGATGGCCATTAATCCCTTTCCTGAAGGCGGTTTCAGTGGTGGTCAGAAATGGCCACCTCAAAGAAGAACTCGACCAGAAAAGAATGTGCAGGAGGAAGATAAGAAGAGAAAGTTTTGGTTGATCGGGTTAAACTGAAAAAGCAACAACGTAAGGTACCCTGGAATTTGGACTATAAAAAATAACATTGTTCCCAAAGAAGACTTTGAAGCAGCGAAGGAGAGAGGAAAGGGAAAGGATTTGGCTTTTTTCCCCCTTCCCTTCCTTATACTGATAGCTAAGAGATTTAAGTAAGAAATTGACAAAAATCCACTTTGACATCAATAAGCATTTAAGCTGAAAATAAAATGTCAAAGGGATAATAAAGACTTTTGGATTCTCAAAAACCTTTAAAAGCAGGAAAAGAGAGAAAAGGAAAGAATAAAAGGGCGGGATCTGGAAAAATGAAGGAGACTGCCTGGAACTAAAAAGAACTTACAGTGAAACCTTAATAAGATTCCTAAAAGATACATTCTAACTGAAACTTTGTAACAAAATAATTGAATCCCTGGAAGAGAAAGTGGAAAAAAGAAGCAAGAAGAAACAGCTTTGGATTATGTGGATTACTTGGTGATTTTTGGATTTTTGGCTATTGGATTTAAAAGTGTTTAAAATGGCATCACTTTCAGAAGAACTGAAAATGGAACTTAAAAAACATAAAGAAGATGCACAAGAAGGAAGAGATTCTTTTAGCTTCATATTTCAATTTTTAGAAATGGAGATCTGGAACAATGAGAAACAACAAGAAATGCTTGTAGAACAAGAAGGTTGGGACAAGGAAGAAGCCATCTTTAATGATCAAGTAATTTTATGTGGAAAGGAAAGCGGGGAAAGAGAGTGAAAAGTTTAAGATTTGAAAAAACAACAACAACAAAAAGAATAGTTTGAAAAATAATTACAATATTAGGAAGCAACAGAAGAGAGGATCACAGAAGAAATAAGTAGAAGTAGACAGACAGGGGGGCAAAAAGGGGAAGGAGAAGAAGAGGGGGGAGAAGGCAAGGAAAAGAAGTTAGAAAGGACAGAAACAAGATATAGAGAAACAGGGAAAATGTATAAGGATTGAAAGTATAAGCCTATTTAGAGATAATGGGTGAAAATTTACTTGAAAAAGGGATTCTGCAAAGGTACATAAGATAGTATTGTTATATTAGAAATAGAATTTTTTTTTAGAAAATATGAAACAATGTATGATTAAAATGATGGATAAAATACTTATTGTAATGCAGTGGAATGTTTGTTAATAAATGAAATAAAGTGGGGGTTTCCGGTTTGTCAGCTTCGCGAGCGGTAGGGATTCGCGAAGCTGCGCGATCCCTGCCGCGCTAGCCGTTTTGGGGCTCCGACCCGGACGGGTGCGGAGCAAGGCTGCCCTGCAGGGTAGCTGAAGGTAAGGGGGATCCGGAGGAAGGGTCTGGGGGTGTTGCAGACCCCCTCCCTGGCTGGCAGAACCCCCTTTTACCAGGACGGTGCAGCGGCGGTCCGTAATGGCCGCCACAAAGAAGTCGGCAGCCGGACAAGTATGTGCAGGAGGAAGAAGAGAAAGTTATTGAAAGTGAAAGTTCTTCTTGGTTGACCCAGGGCTTTGAGATTTATCTAATTTAATTCCTGGAAAAGATGGTTTTTGATGATTTTTTCCACAAAGAAAAAAAGCGGCTATTTTGAGGTGCTGAAAGGAAAGTTTACTCTCCCTCCCGACGAATTAAGCCGGAAGGGAGAGGATAAAGAAAATATATAAATTTGGATCTTGTTGGAGGAGATGCCTTGAAGATTTGAGGACAGAAATATAATTTTAATAAGGCTTTAAAATATAGATTTGGACTCTTTTTTATTTGTTTGATACCACCCCTGGAAGAGGAAGGGGGAATTTTGGCTTGCTTGGATTTATTGAGGATTGTGGATTTTGGGATTGTTTTACCTTTCTCTCGGAATATTTGGTTGGTGTAAGAAGAAAGAGGAATAAAGAAAAGAAAAGATTTATTTATAATGGCTTTCCCTTTTGAAGACCTGAGGGATGAATATGAGCAAATAAAAGCAGCCTGCAAAGATGGTATGGAAAAAGCTTTTCTATTTCTAGAAATGGCGCTGGTCAATTACCAACAGACAATGGAACAGATGGAAACAGAAGTTGTTCCTGAAGAACAACAACAAGGAAAAGACGAAGACGCCATCTTTATTGAATCCCAAAACTTATCTAAGGAAGAAGGAAGGAAGAGAGCAAGGAAAATGAAGGACTTAAGATCTAAAAAAACATTTGAGAAAGAGAAAAATATGATGCAAAGTAAATATAATGATAGCAAACAAGAGAAAAAGGGAACACAACAGAGAAGGGATCCCAGCAAGGCAGAGGTTAGAAGAAGAAGGGGGTAGGAAGATTTGGTGGGGGAAGAAAGAAAGGGAAAGGCGGAGAAAAGCCTCAAAGTTTTAAAATTGGATGGGAGAAGAGGAATTTTTTTAGGGACAAAGGATGAAATATAAACTTCTGTAAGAAAGATTCTGCTAGGTACAGAAGATGGTATTGTAACATTTATATTTGAAATAGTAAATTAGAATGGTTTAAGATTTAATAAGAAATTAAAATGTTGAAGTTTTTAATAATGATTGATTTTTAAAATGTAATAAAATATTGAAGGAAAGGAGGATACAATGTATTTAAACATTTTTGGTGGATAGAATGTACCAAGCAGAACCGAATTGGGTATTTGTTATGTTGAATGTTAATTTTACTAACTTAGGGGGAGGATAGAAAGGCATCATACTCTGATTAGTGATTTCAGGAGAAATCCTTTTTATTATAAGAAGAGATAGAGGGATAATGAATGGGCAAAAGATATAAATTTAATGATTTAATTGAGATGGATTAAATAAGATAGAGTTGTGAAGAGTGATATGCGCTGCCCATGCAAAGAGAGGTAACTGGGGCCAAGGTACTTTACTAAAAGATTTTTTTATGTTTGTTTGTGTTTGTTTGTGTTTTATGAGAATATTGGGGTAATTTTTGTGGAAAGACAGGAAAAGATTTAAATGTGTAATGATTTGTTTGTTGTTGAAATTTTTAATAAAACTTGTTTTAAAAAAAATAAATGAAATAAAGTGAATGAGAGAATGAAATTAGGAAAGGATGGGGACATTTTAATTATTACTAATGATTTATAAAAATATAAGTAAAGAGAAATATGGAAAAAAAGAATTATGGAAAGTTTATAAGTATTCACAAGGAAGTATGATGTTCAATTGAAAAGAAATGTTAAAGATGTTAAGATTTTAACTAATATTAATGATAGAATTGAATTGGAATGGAATGAGTTTTTTATATATATATATATAGATCTTTGGTTATAGGCCTAGATACTTCCAATCTTACGCGGAGAAAACCGAATAACCAAAGATCCACATACAAATACCCTGAGAACCTCAGAATGAATATATATATATATATATATATATATATATATATATATATATATATATATATATATATATATATATATATATATATACACACACACACACACACACACACACACACACACACACATATATATATATATATATATATATATATATATATATATATATACACACACACACACACACACACACACACACACATATAGATAGATAGATAGATAGATAGATAGATAGATAGATAGATAGATAGATAGATAGATAGATAGATATGTGGATCTTTGGTTATTCGGGTTTTCTCCCGCGTAAGATTGGAAGTATCTAGGCAACGTTTCGATGAAGTCTCATTCATCATCTTCAGGCTTCTGTCTTCAGCTCTGTGCTTCTCAGAGTGATGTGAGTTTGCAGCTGCTTCTTCCTTTTAACTGCTAGTGGGGTGTGACTTGATTGGTTGGGGGCTTGGCTGTGTTCTGATTGGGTGGGGTGTGTTCTCATTGGTTGGGGTTTGGCTGTGTTCTGATTGGTAGGGGGTTGGCCATGTTCTGATTGGCTGGAGGTGTGTTCTGTTCAGGTGGGGGCTTGGTTGTGCTCAGGTTGGTCTTAGTTACTGGGGGATTTGAGCTGGTGAGCTGTGATCTTGCTGTTTGGCTTCGAGTTCGTGGTCGTGCTGCATCTTCATGGTGGGGGTCAGTTCGCTTCATGTATGGCTCAGAGGGGTTTGAAGTGGGTAGTGATGCAGCTACAGTGCGGCTTCTGGTCTGTGGTCGTGTCTCATCTTCTGTGTGGGTGTGAGTCTGCTTTTAACGTGGAAGTGTGGTGGTGGCATCTTGTGTGGCCCTCGTGGGTGTGGGTCTGGTGTCATTCATCATGTTAGGTACTCGTCTGTTCATGAGGGCGGGTTTCCAAATGGCTGGTAAGCGGAGGTGTCGTCTCTTTTATTCATGCTGTGTGGGCGTTTTTCTATCTCTATGGCTTCTCTGATTATTCTGTTGTTGAAGTGTTCGGTTTTGGCGATAGTTCTGGTATTTTTAAAGTCAATCTCATGTCCTGTGGCTTTGAGGTGTTGGACCAGGAAGAGGTCGGTTCTTCTTTTTTGATTGAGTTCTTATGTTCTTCAACGCGTGCACTTATTCTTCTGTTAGTTTGTCCAATGTATGTGGTGGGTCAGGCGGTGCAAGGGATTTCGTATACTCCTTGGTTTTCTAACTCGATTTTGTCTTTAGGGTTTCTTAGGATGGTGGATATTTTTCTGTTTGTGCAGAATGCTGTTTTAATGTTGTGTTTTGGAGGATCTTGCTGATTTTGTCTGTAGTGCCTTTTATATATGGGAGGAGGGCTTTGCCGTTCTCTTGTTCTCTGTCTTGGATTTTGGTTGGGGTTTCTTTTTGGATTAGGTGGGTAATCTTCTTTCTTTGGAATCCATTGGCTGTTAGTACGTTGGTGAGAGTGTTTAGTTCGTTTTTAGGTGTTGTTCATCAGCTAAGCATTTTGTTCTGGAGATGAGTGTCTCAGCTACGGAATTGATCTGTGCTGGGTGGTGGTGTGAGAGTGCGTGTAGATAGCGGTTTGTATGTTTTCTTCTGGTAGATGGTGTGTCCTAGGGAGCCATTGGGCTTTTTGTATACCAAGACATCTAGGAAGGGAAGTTGATTGTTAGCTTCTGTTTCCATGGTGAATTGTATTTTGGGGTGTAGGCTGTTGAGGTGTGTGAGGAAGTTGTTCAGTCTTTCTTTCCCGTGTGGCCAGATTATGAAGGTGTCATCTACGTATCTGAGCCAGAGTTTGGGTTTGTGATCATATTTTTCTAGAGCTTGTGTTTCAAAGTGTTCCATGTAGAGGTTTGCGATGACAGGTGAGAGGGGTGATCCCATGGGTGCTCCTTCTATTTGTTTGTATTTTTGTCCGTTGTAGGTGAAGTATGTATTGGATAGACAGTGGTTGGTCAGATCTAGGATGTGCTGGGGGGGGGGGTTGTATTTGTTTTGGATGCCTGTCAAGGCTTCTTTTATTGGCACTTGGGTGAAGAGGGATATGACATCGAAGCTCACTAGTAGATCGCTGGGTTGTAAGTTTTGTTTCTTTATGATCTCGATGAACTGGAATGAGTTTCTTACATGTGAGTTGATGGATTCTGTATAGGGCTGTAGTTGTTTGGCGAGAAATTTGGCTAGGTTTTGTAGAGGTGAGCCTATGGAGCTGACTATTGGTCTAAGTGGAGTTCCTTCTTTGTGTATCTTGGGGAGACCATAAAGCTTAGGGCATCTGGATGATTTCTCTCTGGGTATGATTCTTTGCTGGATTTCTTCACTGATGGGGGAGGCTTTTATTTTGGATCTGGTGGTTTTTTTCTAGGTAGGTGGTGGGGACAAACAAATAGAAGGAGCACCCATATATATATGGATCTTTGGTTATTTGGGTTTTCTCCCGCGTAAAATTGGAAGTATCTAGGTGACGTTTCAATGAAGTCTCATTCATCATCTTCAGGCTTGTGTCTTCGGCTTTGTGCTTCTCAGAGGTCCTGTTGTTTGGCTTCACGTTCGTGGACCACATCTCACCAGTTAAAATCCCCCGACAACTAAGACTAACCTGAACACAACCAAGCCCCCACCTGAACAGAACACACCCCCACCCAATCAGAACACAGCCAAGCCCCCACCCAATCAGAACACAGCCAACCCCTCAACCAATCAGAACACACCCCCACCCAATCAGAACACAGCCAAGCCCCCACCCAATCAAGTCACACCCCCACTAGCAGTTAAAAGGAAGAAGCAGCTGCAAGCTCACATTACTCTGAGAAGCACAAAGCCTAAGACACAAGCCTGAAGATGATGAATGAGACTTCATTGAAACGTCGCCTAGATACTTCCAACTTTATGCGGGAGAAAACCCGAATAACCCGATAAAACAATATATATATTGTTTTCGTAGATTTTCACGGGTACAGGTATGTAGGTCTAGGTGTGTTCGGGTCTTTTCCCATGTAAGATTAAGATTCCCGTGTAAGATTAAGAGTATCTTGGCGACGTTTCGGCAAGGTCCCACTCGTCATCCTCAGGCTGGTACTTTCTCCTTCATGCTAGTGCAAGCATGTGCTGTCTCTCTATAAATACTGATGGGGGTGGGGCTGGTGTGCTGGGCTGGTTGGCTGTGTTGGTATCCTTGGTCTTGTGCTGTGATTTCCTGGGTCGTTTGCTGTGTTGCAACTTCTTGAGTTCTTGTGGTGTAATTTCTTGAGTTTTCTGATGTGATATCCTGAGCGGGTGGCTGTGATGTAGCATTCTGGGTTTTGGTCTGGCTTCGAGTTTGGGGCCTGGGTCTTGGCGTGTGTCAGCTTGTTTGATTTTGGGGTTGGGGGGTGCGACAGCTGGCGAAGCAGCCATGGTTGGGTTTCTGGATGGTGGTTGTCCTTCGTTTATAGGATGGGCTTGGGCCTGGGTCTGATGAGGGGGATTGGCGGTGGTGTCCCTTGTTGTTTTGGGTCTGGTGTTGGTTTTCATGGCTGGGACTTGTTTGTTGGTGAGGGCTAGTTTCCAGATGTCTGGTAGGCAGGAGGTATCATCTATTTATTCATGTTATGGGGGTGTTTCTCTGTTTCGATGGTTTCCCTAATTATTCTCTTGCTGGAGTGTTCAGTGTTGGATATTAATTTGGTTCCCTCAAAATTAATTTTATTTATTTATTTATTTATTTATTTATTTATTTATTTATTTATTTATTTATTTATTTATTTATTTAAGAACATAGTGTGTATTTTAAGAATGTACCAAGCAGAATTCGATTGGAAGTTATGTACTATATTGAATGTTATAATTTTAAAGGCATAAATTGAAGTTTAAATAAAAATGGAATGGATAAAATTAAAAGATATAAAAGTGTCATACTCCAATTAGTAACTACAGGGGAAAATTTGTTAATATGAAATTGAAACAGGACAGACAAAAGTATAAATATAATAATTGGAAAGACATTGAAACTTAGAAAAAGATATATAAGAAAACCAAGGAAGGGGAAAAATTATGGAGAAAATGTTAAAATAGTAATAAGATATGGAATAGAACACAAAGATGAATATGAAATTGTGTTTGTGTCTGTATGAAGAAGTGATAACCCAGGATCATGCTATTCTCAAAAAAGATGTTTTATTTGTATTATGTTTTTGTGAAAACCCAAATAATTTATATATATATATATATATATATATATATATATATATATATATATATATATATATATATATATATATATATATATATATATATATATATATATATATATATATATATATATATATATATATATATATATGGATCTTTGGTTATTCGGGTTTTCTCCCGCGTAAGATTCAAAGTATCTAGGCAACGTTTCGGCGAGGTCCCACTCGCCATCTTCAGGCTGGTGCTTTCGGCTTAGTGCCAGTGCAAGCAGTGTGTGACCGGAGCTGCCATCTCTCTATATATACAAGTGGTGGGGGATGGTGTGCTGGGCTGGTTGGCTGTGCTGCAGCCTCTTGATTGGTTGATGGAGTTGATGTTGGTATAATGGGCTGTGTAATGGCCTTTTGTTGTAGAGATATCCTGGATCTTGTGCTGTCATCTCCTGGGTCGTTAGCCTCTTGTGTTTTAACGGCTTGGGTAATGGGTTGTGTGATGGGCTTGTGAGTTCTTTTGTTGTGGTATCCTGGGTCTTGCATTGTAATCTCCTGGGTCGTTTGTGTTTTGATCTCTTTTCCATTAGCCTCCTGTGTAGTAACAGCTTGGGTAATGGGTTGTGTGATGACCTTGTGAGATTTATTGCTGTGGTATCCTTGGTCTTGTGCTGTGATATCCTGGGTCATTTGCTGTGTTGTGACTTCTTGAGTTCTTGAGGTGTAATTTCTTGAGTTTTCTGATGTGATGTCCTGAGCAGGTGGCTGTGATGTAGCATTTTGGGTTTTTAATATGGCTTTGAGTTTGGGGTCTGGGTCTGTGTTCGTTTGGCTTCGAGTTCGTGGTCGTGCCACATCTTCATGGTGGGGGTCAGTTCGCTTCATGTATGGTTCAGAGGAGTTTGAAGTGGGTAGTGATGCAGCTGCAGTGCGGCTTCTGGTCTGTGGTCGTGTCTCATCTTCTGTGTGGGTGTGAGTCTGATTTTTACATGGAAGTGTGGTGGTGGCATCTTGTGTGGCCCTCATGGGTGTGGGTCTGGTGTCATTTATCATGTTGGGTACTCGTCTGTTCATGAGGGCGGGTTTCCAAATGGCTGGTAAGCGGGAGGTGTCATCTCTTTTATTCATGCTGTGTGGGCGTTTTTCTATCTCTATGGCTTCTCTATGGCTTCATAGAGATTGAAAAAAGACCAGAAAGCATGAATAGAAGAGATGATTCCACCAGGCTGTCAATCATTTGGAAGCCTGCACTCACAAACAAAAAAAAATCTCCACACCACAAGCCAGGCAAACACCTGGGCACAAACAGATCCCCCCTGATACCTCCAGCTCAAACACATCCCAACCAGGCACCCAGATGAAACCCAGCTTCCTAACTAATGATAGCCGTCCATTTACCCGAAGCCAAGCTGCACTAAAGGCCTCCATTAAAGCAACACAATGCTGCCAGCCAATCAAGATACAAAAGAGCCAAAAACAGACAGAAGATATTAGAGACACCAATCAAGCAGAACACAGCAAACTCCGAGACCAATAAACACAGACCAAGACTCCCAACCAATCAGGATGAAGAAAAACCATTCTGGCACAGCAATAGGCTGCCCCAAATTCAAATCTGAAACCACTGTAAAAGTCTGACTCACAGACGGACACAATACAGAAGCCTGATGATGGCAGATGAGATTCTGCTGAAACGTTGCTACAACTTTAAAAGAACAACTACAATGACGTGGGAAAATACCGAACCAAGCCGAACACCATACATGTAAGTACCCATGAAAACTTAAGAAAACATATATATATATATATATATATATATATATATATATATATATATATATATATATATATATATATATATATATATATATATATACACACACACACACACACACACACACATACATACATACATGGTTTTGTGTTTTTAATAGTTTAGAGAACTAAATATATATATACTTATATTTGTTTGAAAAGTAGCTGCATCACAAAAAATTATAAAACAAAACAGAAGAGCTATTTTTTTTAATCATGTGGTAGTTCTTCTTAATATTCAAACAGAGCATATATAATCATCTGTAAGAAATGCTGTAGTGGATCCTGCAATGAGCAGAAGGATTGACTGCATGACCTCTACTGTTATTTCCAATCTATGATTCCAGTACATTATAATTTAATATGAAAGATAATACTAAAATAATGATAATTAAATAATAAATAGATTTATTATTTAATAAAGTCAGAAGTCATTCATTTATTCACTGGATACCTCTGTGTGTTCTTTATCATGCAAATGCAAATAAGATTTGCCAATATGTTATGAATTTATTTTAGTTAATGTTCTCATGATTGCAAACAATTTATGAGCATATTAATATTGTCAAAAGAACAGTGGTTCATAAACAAGAACTGGATTAGGAATGCAAAAATGTAAATTATATCTTTATTTGCAAAACAGAGTCTTGTATATTACAGCCTGTGTTTAAATCTTACAACTTTTTCTTCTGCCTTTTTGAGTCACCAGACTTTTGACTGTTTTTTTCGCTTCCTTGGAAGGCACCTACTCACTATTTCCGCAACAATTCTGTCTGGACTGAGCTTCATTGGTTCCCGTCTTGCCAGCTTCTTATAAATCTAATTAATCTTATAAATCTAAAGGGTGTTTTAAAGTCTTTATAATCTCCATGCTATAAAAAGGCTATTGAGGCAAGCAACTCCTATTGCCATAGGAGTTCCCTATCATGAATTAGTGGATTCATTATAGATTTACTTTCATATTATTTATCTAGCTTTTTTGCTGTACAATCTGCCCAGGTACAGTTGGTTTTCAGCCTACCAATCCTTCATTCCTCATTCCTTGACCAATAAGGCTGTAGTTCCCCTGAAGATTAAGCTTCTTCAATTCCTGAAAGCAGATCCAGACTCTAAAGAGAAGGGTATCCATTCTTGATCATAAGTACTGGCATAAACATTGGCATATATGTTGCTTTGATTCTCACTGTGTATATTTATGTGACTAATTGCCACTTGATTCAAGCAATTGACAGAACAGTCAAGCCCTCTTGAAAGAGTTTCACCACCCAAAGGAACTGAATGAATCAAGCAATAATTGACATAATCCCATTTCTGAATGCAAATAGGCACTTGCCTAAAACTATTGACCAATGCTGGCAGTCCACATACTACACAGTGCTTTAGTAGGCTGAATCAAACCTGTTTAGTTGGTAAAAGCACTCTGCTAGCTATATGGAAAAAGACAAGTATATTTGGAACATCTTGAGTAGCAACCTAGGATGAACAGAGTAGTGACCTTTTCACTGTTGCTTATGTGAACAAAATAATGGAGCAGCATTATTTTGTGAACAAAAATTAGTATATTTGTCTCAGGGATACACTAAAACTTTGTCCCTGCTCTTCACAGGGAATACAATCCAATTCAGAGTCAAAGAGTTATACACTTTCCAGTGCTGTGAAGTGCCAATAGACAGTTCCTTTGTTTCAGTACATCATATCCATTACAATGTCTATCTAGTTGTCTATGTCCCAAAGGTGCTTTCTTTTGAAAGAAAGATCTTAGGGACATACCCAGCTAGTGATGAGAGTTTTTGTCTAGAGTTTTTGTCTCATGTTGTCCAGAGTTTTCATGTAGTTATTAAACAACAGAACGGATTCCCATGGGACCCTCTTAGCCTAGGAGCAAGAGGAAATGGGTAGAGGTTGTTAGGTCATCATTTGGAGTTTCCTTGGAAACAGGAATGGAATCATTAAAAACACAAACTCATATTCCATTGCTAGATATGATACTATTATCAATTATATAACAAATAATAAAGCTTCCAAATGGAGAACTACCATCTTTAGAACAGGTTCTACCATGCCTCTTTTAATACATGGAACTGAGATGTTGGAAAAGATACAAAATCAAGATTTAAGGATTTATCAGTCATTGCAATAAGGGTTGCATCAAATTCCACACAGAATTTGAGTGGCATTTATCTCAAAGGGCTTAGTAGATACATCAGTGGATGGTTGAAGACAGAACCATCATTTCTTGAGCTGGGTGGAAGGGGATTTCCTCACAGAGTCACAGCCACACTTTTGACACAATACTAAAATGAGCTTGTGGGTGAGAAGTTAGCTCTAATATAGCAAAATTTCATCTCTAGAGCTTTAATTTTTGGTCGGGAGTTCTGGAATTATTTTTTTAAAAAACTAACAAATTCCAGGGCCTAAAACATTTGAAAATCTCTGCTCTAGTCTTTCTACCACTCATTTTATCATTTGACATTGCTTCAAAAAAAAAAAAACCAAAAGTCATTCCATGTTCTAGCATTTAGGGATAACTGAGTACTTTCTATATCTTCTTCTTTAATATGACAAGAATTTCCACAATTCTTTATCCCTACAACAGGGAGGGACTGTCACTAGCAGGGTATATGAGAATTTCTTCCTGTGAACTGAGAGACAAAATCAGTCATTGTTGCAGCTTGTCCTGTAAAACAATCTGTGAATTAGGTAGAGGTGTGGCTAAAATGCTTGCAGGCCAGAAAGTTTAAAAGATGGGGCAGGAGGGGGGAAATTTCCAAATATTTACTTTTAAAAGAATTATGGAATAGCAAAATGTTTCATTTCTACATTCTATTTTTCAAAATAATGAATGTAACCATGGGCAAACAATCTATGTAACCTTAGTCCCTTCTTTCTGAAGCTCCCAGAGACCTTGTAGCATCCACAAGAGGGTGGTGGAGAGAGAAAGATAAAACAATAGAAGTTGTATTGTGATACAAGCCCGATTCCTTTTTTTGCATGTGTCCTTGACAAAAGGGCTGGAATTTGCCTCACAAGGCCAGTTCTGCTGTGTTGATTTTTTTTTATTTACACACATATCCCCCGTTCTGAACATTATATTAAAGAAATTCAGTAGCAGATTGCCTACTTGTTTATTATTTTTAATAGACAGTATAATAATCATATTAAGCTTCTAATAGGCATATCTTTATTAAACATCTAATAAACTTGGATTATTGTACTCTCTATTCTCAAAACAAGCAAAAAAAAAAAAAGACTGAAGATTCCATCTCACTTCTTCTAATGGCCATCCATCTGCTGTTCTAGGTGGTTAAAAAATGTAGCTTAAAATGTACTTTTGGACCACAAACGGTTCTTTGGGTATGGTTTAATCCAGTCCCATGTAACATTGGCAAATAAATGCTTGAAACAGATCTCACGTGTACAGCTCCAGCATAAAATTTAGTGTATGCTAATATTATTTGATGACAGGTACATTAATTAATGTAAACATTTAGGAACAAATGTTTTATGTTCTTCAGAATTAGAAAAACGTTGGGGAGGATGCCCACCTTTTTCCCAATGGATTTCCATCTAGGGAATCCATAGAATGACAAGAATCAAGTTTGGTGGTATCATCAGGATATACACATTCCCCTCTCGGTGTGAGCACAAAGTTCATCTGATAACGGAGTTACTGAATCCTGTTGCTTAGAAGTTGAATAAATTGAGGCAAAAGTGATTCATGGTTCTTCAATAAACAAAACGTTGTCAGATAAAGTAGTCTATCTCCCATGATTTTGGGCAAGGGTATAAAGTGTCTTCAGGGGATCTTCTTGTATTGGCTCTCTATTCTTATCTCATTGTCATCTTGACATTAGTGCCTTAGCATATGGCCACCAGCTAATCATCACCATCTATCTGGGTCCTCCAATTTGTGGAAACTGAATCCGTCTTCCAGATTCTACTCTTAATGACATCACAATCATGTGGTTGCCAAAAAAGAAAAGAGGGCATCCCTCAAACTCCAGGATAGAATAGTTAGAATAATTCCCACCTTTATAGTTGTATAACATAAAACAACAACAGTGCTGAGCTACTGTTAAAGTAGAAAAAATGGCTGCTTACTGTACTTTAATGTTCTTAAGACTTTACAACTATTTTCCCAAATTAGTGCACTCTAGTTGTACTGCAATTCCAAAAGATGTTCAGCAAGGGACAGTGGGATTTGTGACCCCATATTTCAAGAAAAAAGTTTATAAAGTTTGTTTAACAATGTAGACTCTATCTCAATGGTTCATAACTTGATACCCAAAGAGAGCTGGAGGTTAATGACACTAAAATAGCAGGCAAAACCTAGCTCCTGCAATCAAGGTCACAAGTATCACATGTCTGTTAAAAGGGAGAAAAGCTTTGATTGCTCATTTGCACTTAGTATTCCAATTGTCAACCCTGAAGCTGTGATGTCACCAGACCATCAGACAGAGCCTTGATTGGACCGTGTGACTCTGATGTCACATGGTCCAATCAAGAGAGGGTATCCTGGGCCCAGAGTCACATGCTGTCCTGAAGAACTTCCAAACCTTTTGCCAAATTGTAAAATGAATGTGATGTTTGGGAAAAAAAGTTATTGAATACATGACTGGAGAGGAATCATATTCATTATATTTAACTTTAGTTGAACTTAAATGTAAAGAAAATGAAAATGAATTTTTGTTGATGCTCCACTGACTAGTTTTTGGAGGACATAATTCTCAAAGGCCAGGTGGTGAACCCATGGCTTATGAGAAAGGTTAAAAAATGTTGTAGTTTTGTAGCTAGGAAGGCTATGTAATACTTCAGAGTCAGTTCTAAAAACAGTCTAAAAATGTTTCAGAGCATGTAGGAACACAAATTTAGGACTTATCTACAGCCCTTTAAAGCAGGCACATCTTTTCCTGGGTTCATCTGGTTGCTTTAACATTTGTCATATAATCTTGAAAAAAGTGGCTGTTTTAGAATGTTGCAAACAGTCCCATCTGCTCTATATCTTTTTGGAAACTGGATCTGAAGCACTATATAATCCACATGAAAACTACTCAATAATAAAATTTTAGAATTCCTGCCTCTCATTTATTTACAACTTACTTGATTCTTTCATTAATTGAAAAGTGAGGTACAAGTGCTAGACAGTCCCTTTTTTAAAAAATGTAGTAGCAGAATATTTCAACCAATTAATTGAAGCTTATATCTTTCTTTCCATTGAGGAAGTTCAAAGAGGGACACTGCAAAAACCATGATGGATCTGTCTAGCACACACATGACAGAATAATATCAAAGTTCACTCAACACCAACTCAAAATACACAAATGATTCTTCCTGTCTCATCCGGGGAAGATCCAATAAAGTTTTGACTCAGGTGGGTCACACCTCCATTTAAGCCTTAAGAAGTCCCATTGCACATTGATTCATAGGACATCTCAAGACTGCTTCTCATATGAGCTGTATGACAACATGGGGGAACTCCCCCAAATGACTCTCACCTCTAAAAATTCACATGCGAGAAGGTGACCAAGTATGCAATGTATTCTTCTTCAAGAAAGAGTCAATAATTCAAAGGAAGACAAAGAATTTGAGGCTGTCTTCTTCTGCATTTCAAGAGCATCTCTGTATTATGAATGATAAAAATACCATGCCAAGTAATCTTAAATTAAATCATGCATATCAATATTTCAGACTGGACTTAAAATAAATTGTTATCTATAAGTTCACAAAGAAACATCTTGTTCAAAACCATCCACAAATTTTAAGAAACAATATTGTAATTTCCACCCAACATCTCATTGCCAAATGTTGGTCATCATCCAACTGCAATCATATTAATTTGTGTTCATTTTTATTAATTAATTTATTTGTATTAAACATATTTTCACATCAATAAAATGTCATTATGATTTACATGATTAAAATAAAAACTAATACATTATTTATTATAACAACAAGCAGTATTATAAAAATAAAATCCAGTGGAAGTATAAATGTAATTAATTCTCAGAGGTTTCATTTGCCTGACTTCATAAAGCCAGAAAGGAATTTTCTTTCCTTTTCTGTGTCCCCTCCCCGTCCTTTCTTTTTTTTGAAGCATCTATGGAAAAGGTCCTATTCCTAATAAAGTTTTACTTAAGGTATATTACATTAGATTGGATGACTTTAAAAAATGTGTCCAATTATGTTAAAAAGAAGTTTAAAAGACAACAGTAGTTAGATAAGCATCTCCAAAATTAGTGCCCTCTGTTCCAGGAGCTGTTATGCAAAATAGCTAGAGGGACTGCACTAAATATGTAAATATGTAAATAGATGTAAACTCAGTACATAACTTATATTCCTAGTTTTATTTGAATATAACATAATACATTATGATATTTTCATTAAAAGTATGGATCCTATTCAAATCATTTGGTGACAATATGTATCACCTATGTTTCTGTGACTGTTATTACTATTTCTCTTTGTCCTCCTTCCTGCAGATTCCTAAATACTCTCTGAAAACTAGATGGACAGAAGGAAACTTACCAAAAGGATGCCAAATGTTTATCCAGGATAGGGAATATTTAGATTTCAAATAGCATTAATCAAATAACCTTTAATGACATTTTCATGCATAAGCCTTTTTGAGGGAAGATATACAGGCAATCCTCGGACAGCCCAGAGTTTCTGTTGTAGCCAGCTGTTGTTAAGTGAGTCATTAGCATGATTGTTAAATGAATCACTGTAGTTATTAAATGCATCACATGGTTACTAAGCATTTCTAGGTTCACCCATTGACTTTGCTAATCAGAAACTTGCTGGGAATATTGTAAAAAAAACCAAAAACCCTGGACACTGAAACTATCATAAATGCATGCCAGTTGCCAAATGACTGAATGTGACGTGGTGATGCTGTAATGGTTCTAAGCGTAAAGATTGGTCATAAGCCATTTTTTCAGTGTTATTTGTAACTTCAAATGGTCACTAAAGGAAAGGTTATACAATAAGACTACCTGTATGTTGTTTTTTGGTCGTTTATAATAGTTTCTAAATAATCAGTTGCTATGATGGTGTTATTTGATGTGTAAGGATATAATTTTCCAGTATAAAAAGACCAAATGGTTCCAAATAAAACCTTGTCTTAATAACCATCGATCAGGGATATCCAGCTCAATAAAAGTTCATTTCATATGCTTTAACAAGGCAGAGGGCCAATTTATTGGTCTGATTTGTGTTCATTGTTTTAATCCAGCAGAAAAAAATAGGGATCACTTTGGTGGGAAGGTAACAGCATTCCGTGCACCTTCAGCATTTAGTCATGCTGGCCACATGACCACGGAGATGTCTTCGGACAGTGCTGTCTCTTTGGCTTTGTAACAGAGATGAGCACCACCCCCTAGAGCCAAAAATGACTAGCACGTATCTGCGAGGGGAACCTTTACTTTATATTATATTAGTCAAGTCACATTTGGAATACTGTGTCCAGTTCTGGTCACCACAATACAAAAAGAAAGATTATTTGGGCCTAGTAAAAGTCCAGGAAAGAGCAACAAAGATTATAAGAGTTCTGGAGGCTAAATTGTATGATAAACGGCTAAATGAACTAGGTATGTTAGGAACTAGGTATGAAGAGAAGGCTTAGGGGAAACATGAGAGCAGTCTTCAATACTTGAAGGGTGTCACAGGGGAGAGGGTGTCAATTCACTCTCCCAGCACCTAAGGGCAGGATAAGAAGCAATGGGTGGAAGCATGTCAGAGGAAGATCCAACCTCAAAGTAAGGCGGAAGATCCAACCTCAAAGTAAGGCGGAATTTCCTGACACAGAATGATTAATATATGTGTATGATAGCCTGTCTAAAAGTAATTTGCACACAAAGGCTTGGAAGATTTGCAAATGCAAAGGATTTTAATTTCTACTTCCATTTTACATGCTTTCGAACTGCTAGGTTGGGAGAAACTGGGACAAGTAACAGGAGCTCACTCGGTTATGCGGCACTAGGGATTTGAACCGCCGAAATGTAGAGCAGTTCTATCATTTCCCATGTTGATGCTATACCTCTGTTGATGCAGTCTAGAACTACATTGATCTTTTTGGCTGCAGCATATAACTGACTCATGCTTAAGCAGTGGTCCACCAAGATACCTAAATCTGTCTCACAAGCACTACTGTTGAGCCCGTAGTGTCTATTCTGTACCTGTGCACCTGATTTTTCTGGTCTAAGAACAGGGCTTTTCTCACCACTAAACTACATCTTGTTGGATGTATTAAGAAAAAATTAGCTCTTACATGGTTATCTATGCACTTCAGCATCCATTCAAACAATTGCCTGCAAACGATAATTTTATACAGACAAGACTTACTGTGCATTTCACCAGCCACTCAAGAGCGTCAGTTCCATAGCTTCTCAAGAGTTTTACTGAAACATTCAGGTGAACATATACGGGGTTAAATTGGGAAAACTCACATGCAGAGAGTACTTGTCTTCAAGATTCTATAAAAGGAATATTATGCATATCACTTTCCAGGTAGGACTAAAACAATAATAATTGAAGCTTCAACATGTTTAATTAAAAAAAATATTTCCAATTAAAAACATTTTCCAATTAAAAACATTTATTAATTTATTAATCCAGAATGGAGCTATTTGACTACTTGACACCTTTTCTTTGGGGAACTTGTAGATTATTTCAAAATTTCTGTGCTCACATTAATTTTTGTGAAAGTTCAATGAACGAAGTCACTAACATTACTGTTATGAGGATACCATCTGTAAATATTGACCATTGTATCTGTTCATGCAATGGAGATATATTCCTTCAGAAAAGTTACTTCCAGAGAAATATGACATATCTATGAACTTGCTGATGATCCCATTACTATCCTGTGGCGATTCTATGTAGTCTTTGTGCATCTTTTGAACATCTTAATTCAGTTAAGCACAAATAAATCTGCTAGGATTAAATAGATTTAATATAGATCATTTTTCATTATTCCACCATTCAAGTAGCAATATTATGTATGGTTACTTTGACAGGAATTAAATTAATTACAAGTGAAAAAACAATATTTTTTAAAAATCAGATTGCTCTGTAAAGACATATTTATTTTTATATTAAACATGTATATTATTTCATAGCCTGTGAAAATAACCTAACCTTTTTGGGATTCAGATGATCAAAGCAGAAGAGATGAGTTGGCTTACTTCCAGAGAAAGGAGCTGCAGCTGAATTTTGCCCCACCCAGAACATTCCATTTCAAGACATAATATGGGCATGATCAGCATTCTTATTAAATTCACATCCACTCCTATCAATTGGCATAACAGTTACACATAATGTGTTTCCATTGCACTGAGCCTCTACTCTCTACTACAGGGACTGCAATGGAAAGTAACACCACTCCAAGAAGGCTTAGAATTCTTCAGTTTCATTAGTTTTCTATTTAAAGATTGCTTGGAAACTAAAGAAAAATTATATGTGATATAAATGATTTTCAAAGCAATAAAACATGTTAATAATTTGGGAATGATAACTATAACACTAGATCCTTTTGCATTTATTTAAATACTGGGAATAGTTAAATGAGTTACTTTTCTTTCTGGAGCAAATACAGGATTCCTTAGGTAGGATTTAGAAACTAAAATGGGAGGAAACCAACTCAGCAAATCTAACAAACTACCAAGTTGTAACAAACTTCAATCCTAGTTAATAGAGAATAAATTTAGCATTAAGCAAAATGCAGCCATTTCTTAATTGTAGTTAAGGCAGAAACTTAAAACTTAATTGTAGTTAAGGCAGAAACTTTGTAGAGTGAAATATATATATTTACACAACAAACTCCCATTGTAGTTAATGTGACAACTGGGTATAGTTGGTCATCACTGTGTTATTCAGTGGTCTCCCTCTCTCTGAGAGAGAGGAGGAGAGGGAGAGGGAGAGAGGGGCTTATTCTGTTTCTGCAAAATTGGCTTCAACTTCCTTTCTCTTGTTTTCACTAGACAGCCATCATTGTTCTGGATTCAAGCTTACAACAAACATAATGAATCTGTACGTTGACAGAAATCCAGGACAAAAAATTATTTCAAAAGAAATAAAATATTTCCTTGGCAACACATTCATTCTACAGCTTTTCAGTTTTGAAACTTCATTTCATAAAGTTTAAACATTAATTATTGTTTAGATTACTGAGCTTGCAGCAGGAACCCCACCCAGCATCAGAAAACAGCTAGGGATTGCTCCCAATACCTGTCCACCATATCATCACCAACTCCACCCATATAAATGAGCACAAAAAAGCCTTGCAGTTGCTGAAGTTACGCTGGCATATGAACTCAGCTACAACTCACAAGGTGCAACAAATTTAAGAGAAAGGACTGAGTAAGAGGAGGAAGTCGGTATTTAATCTAATTATCATTCTCAGCTGAGCACAGAAATGGTCCTGCCATTTTATAGTAGTTCTAGCTTGATTTAATATTTCAAATCAAATTCAAGGTATATCAGAACATTTTAAACCAATACAAAATAGATACCTCAGTGCACATTTCTTTAAAAAGTTATATTATAACTTAAATTATATAGTAATTTCACCAACATGACTACACCATCCAATATATAGGTAGTCCTCAACTTACAACTATTCATTTTGTGACCATTCAAAGTTACCACAGCACTGAAAAAGTCACTTTTCAGACTTATAACCATTGCAGCATTCCTATGGTCTTTTGATCAAACTTCAGATGCTTGGCAACTGGTTCACATTTATGATGGTTGCAGTGTCCTGGGGTCATGTGATCAGATTTTGCGACCTTCTGACAAGAAAAATCAATGGGGAAGCCAGATTCACTTAACAATCGTTTTAGTAACTTAACAACTGCAATGATTCACTTAACAACTGTGGCAAGAAAGGTCATAAAATAGGGCAAACTCACTTAACAAATGTTTCACTTAGCACCGTAAATGTTGGACTCAATTATGGGCATAACTAGAGGACTACCTGTATATTGTATTTTGGTTTTTTTTAAAGACTTAACTTACTTCCAAAATATTTAAAAATAAACACAAGGAAGCTTTAATTTTAAATATTATAATGGAGAGTGTAGTCAAATAGTATGACTAGAATGGCAGCTAAATAATCTTGCAAGTATTCCTTATAATAAGGTTTCGATTTCAGAGTACTCTGGGTCCATGACTATAAAAAGGCATTCACATGGAAGTATGGCAGCTGAAAATTAGATCACTGGGACAGAAAGTTTCAAGCAACAGAAGGAAAAGTTAAATTAGATATGAACATTAAAAGGAGAAAATACTAAATTTAAAAAAAAGGTTCACTTGATTCTGAAAGGCTTTCTGGGACAGCATTCCACAACTAGGGTGCCATGATTAAAGGGAGGGGGGAAATACACCTTTTCCTTAGATACCTGTTACCAGGGGTGTCAACAGGTGTGGTCAAAGAAGTCAAGATAGCGGCTAAGACACCGCAAACAAAGCCCCACCTATCTTTTATATGAATCATATTTGTGCCACACATGGAAAACAGTCATGAAAAAATCATGTCTTGATTTTTTTTTAACCTGCAGATATTCTTGCCTGTTACTAAACTTTTCAGGGACACAACTGGAGGATGGATTCTGATCAAACATTAAGGACATGTTTACATGAATATAAGTTGTTAATTATTATTGTTCTCTTCCTGCATTCTCTTTGCCTTCCTCCACAAAGACTGAAAGGGTGCCTTAGGTTCTATTTATTGGTACTTTCTACAATGCATAAACATTCAGAGAAAATATGCACCGTTGTCTTTTTACTTCTGTGAGAAAAATAAGCCCTTTGTCTACAATCATTCTAAGTTCCAAAATACTGCCAGAGGTTTCTATGGAAATATTCAATATACATACCACTCCCTTATTCTAAATCAAGTTAGGCAAGGTTTCCCTGAGTTGGGTTTATCGGCAAGCTTGCCCTGCAGTTGTTTATTTGGCTCACATTATCTGGCTAACATGATAGACCTGTAATTTGCAGAAGCCAAGGCAAAACATATTTTTTCCACGCTTTGCCGGTAGCCTCAGTCTGAATAAAAGTTGGAGCAGCTAGTTTTAAATGAGGATCAGCTAGTTTAAATCAGCTCATTTAAAGCAAATGAAAACAGTTGTAACCATCCATGCTGCTATAGAAGAACATGAAAAGTTCTAAAAAACATACAATGTTTCTGTTTGTAAAAGAGTAACAGAGAATGGGCAGCTTCCCGTTTTTGCTAGGGTCACACAAGTTTCCAAAGATGTGGTCTGCTTGGCCAGAAACAAAACTGGTTTTCAGCAACATCTACAGCAGGGCTGTCAAACTTGATTTTATTGAGGGCCAGATCAGGGTTTTGTTTGAACTTGGGGGACTGGGATGGGCATGGCCAGGGTGGGTGTGGCCAGCTCGACATCACTCATCTTGGGGGTGCCTGTGGTGGTCCAAGTGCTCTGCCAGTGAAAACGGTATCCCGAGCTCCATTTTCAGCTGCGACAGCTTCCTGCAACCCTCTACCAGCTAAAACAGAACTCTGGAGGGCTGTGGGCAGCCCTCCAGAGCTCCATTTTCACTGGCAGAGATACCACAAGCTGGTCCTTCACTGTTTTCAGGATAGTCCCACAGGCAAGATCTAAGCACCCCACTGGATCCAGCCCACGGGCCTTTGAGTTTGAAACCCTGATCTACAGGATCAGAGATTGCCCTGATCAGAAAGACCAAGATATTCTTATTAAACCTAATTTTATTGACAATTCAGAAGATGTCCTTGGAAAAGAAATAGGGAAGTGTAGACATGGTTAAATCAATTTAAATTGTGCATGTTAATACAGATATATCTGTAAGTATTTTTTAAAAGTGTATATTACAGAAAAGTGCACCACAATGCATTTATTAGTGAAATCATATACAAAAGCTACTCACATTCAGCATGATAATTAAATACAATATCGGGCACTCAATGATATAGATCAGGGTCAGTGGCCTATTTGCAACCAGGCTGCACAAGCAGCGGGCCGGCACCTGTGCAAACGGGCAAGCAGCTCAACTTCTGCAAGTTGAGATGCACGTGCATGTCCATGCACAGCAGCCCGCCAACTCACGCAAGTTGAGCTGCACACGTACAACTGGGCCGCACGCTGGCCTATCATTTGCCCAGTTCCCCTCTCACCCCTCTCCAGCAGGCTGCCAATCTGGTTGCATCTATATCAAACTGAATGGCAATGCTTCTTTATATCAATTTGTACAGTAGTTTTTGGATTACAACCACTCATTCAGTGACCATTGAAAGTTACAATGGCAATGAACAATGGTAACTTACAACCGATTCTCAAAGTAATGCCAGTTGCAAGGTATCCCCATGATCAGTGTGATCATAATTCAGATGCTTAACAACCAGCTTGCACTTGCAATGGGATCACAGGATCACCATTTGTGAACTTTCCTGCCAGATTACCTCAAGTAAAGTCAGTGGGAATTCAGCAGGATTTTGCAAGTCACTCCTGGAAGTCGCTCCCACTCCCATCATTTCTTCACTGCTCTGCCCTCTATCTATAGTGCCTCCCTGCAGCACTTGCCTGCCCACCTACGCTCCATAGAACCACCATAGAACATGTTCTGTAGCGCCCACCAGTACACCTACCCATACTCTGTAGCAACCAGTTGGAACCCTTGCCTAGTCATAGCTCTTGCCTGCTGGCCTGCTTGCTAGAATTCCCACCTATTACCATGTCAAGGTCACATGAGGTTCTCATTTAGTGGCCTGCATAGTCCTGAGATTATGGAGGTAAACTGGGACATCATGCTTTATGATTACATTGCTTAGCAATAGATATTCCAATTCCAATTGCCATTGTAATTAAAGAACTACCTGTATTATACTTAATGACTGGCTCACCTAATTCAAGTGTAACTGGGTTATCAATCAATAATAACTGTCAGCAGAAAAGCTTTAGCGCTCAGGACGTCTGGTCAAGCAATGGCAAACTAAGAAGGCTTTGCTTTTAGAAGGCCTGATGATCGCAATGGAAAGTGTAGCCAGTGAAGGAACTGTCTCCCAAATTCCTCTTGGGATTAAGAGGATTTGGGATGGCCCAGAATGCTTCTTATAGATGCTCCTCATGACAGGAGTGTAAAACAGAAGTCTCTGCAGATTTTAGGGCTCTGTGAGTTGGGAAAGATAGCTTTGCCAATTTGGAGCCTTTCAAAAGAATGGTGAGTTTGCCCAGTATTCCTCTTAATTGTTTTTATTAGAAATGGTCTATAATTTGCTTTTTGGAACCTCCAGAATGACAGGTTTCATTATACTGGATGATTTTTGTCCAGTCCACATCAAAAGAAGATTTATATAAGCATAAAATTTAAAGAAAGCTTACTTGAAAATTAGCAACAAAGAGTTGGTAAGAATGTTAGGTTTGGACAGTTTTCAAATGGACTAAGGAGCTTGAGTGACTGTAAACAGGACTTTGAAAAAGTTATAAGAATACTTCACATAACTTGTTTATAATTGCATTAAAATATATTAAGATTTGAGTTTAAATGTGAAAATCTCTTCCTGGGAAAGTGTTCTGGAGTAGAGAAAAATATGATAAAAGGAGACCTTGAAGGCTGGTTAGGAGAGGCAGCCGTAAGAATTAAAGATTATAATTAAATGAGATTTCCCCACTAATACAAAATAGAGAAAAATATTTTTCTAAGAATTTAAAGCTATTTGGCAACAATGTACCCAGAATGTATTCTTTAGACTGTCTGATAACAATAAAATTGGGCTTAAAAGAAAAGATACAAAAGGATATAACTGAAAATCGGACTATTTTGGATAAGGCTTTAAAATTGTCAGGAGACAAGAACGATATTAGCAAAGAGGTTATATAGAACCTACAAACTGAAACTGGCAGAGGTTTTAATAGTGAAAAAGGGGAACAAAATAATCAGAAAAGTGATTATTATAAGTCAGAAGAATGACTTGGACAATTCTCTCACAACAGATTTAGAAAACAGATAATGTTATGTCTATGAATGAATTCCTGATAAAAGGGAAAAACAAACAAAAATAGGTTTGGGACATTACTTAAAGGAATCGTCAAGACTTTTAAAATTAAAACAAAGGGTTACAAAGTTTACTTATTTGATCAAAATTAAAGTATAAAATTTATATATTCTAACAGCTTTTAATGGTATTTCTTGACTAGAACTGAACAATGAAACTAAAAATAATTTGCTAAAAATTGTTTCTAGATTAGATATTGAAAGAAAACAATTTTGTTGTACTATGGAGAAACTGATAAGTTATGGTATTAAAACTGAGGAGAGATAAAAATAAGATAAATTAATTTGTGGGATATTATTTTAAGAGATTAATAATTAATATTTTTATTTGTTGTTTCTAATAGCTCTTAATGGATTTTTCTGGACTAAGTTTGAATGATGAGAGTTTAAACGTTTGTAGATATGTGATAAGAAATAGGAAGATATTTTTTCTTTGTATTTTTTGAGACAATGACAAAGTATTGTATATTTTAAACTTGAATAAAAAGTATTATGAACATAAGCCTTGGTGCTCCTGGGTGGCCTCTTACATGCTTCTTACCATCTAGCACAGTTTAGTCCAGTGGCGGCTAACCTTTTTGGGCTCCCGTGCTGAAAATTGTGTGCACACTTGCACATGCGCATTCGCATGCCCGCACCCAGAAGGCAATGAGTGTGGGGCCCACACGCCCTCTGCGCATGCACACGTGACCCTGCGCCACATGTCTCTGTGCACCCTTGCCTATGAGCACCAGATACCCGCAATCAGCTGTCGGGCAGGCAGCGCGCACGCATGCGCAGTGGGACTCTTCTGGGTGACCTCTCGCATGCTGGCAGAAGTGGCTGTGCATGCCACTTCTGGCACGCATGCCATAGGTTCGCCATCACGGGTCTAGTCAATGCTTACAGTTACAGACTTGCAAAAATTCAGGAAAAGATGAAACTGAGAACATATTGTTCATATGTTCAATGCACCTGCAAATATATTGGCTGTGATTCTTGATTAGTCCTACAACCAATGCATTCATACAGGAGCCCTGGAAACAGGGATTAAGAGAGGGCAAATGATGACATCCATCTATTTTGTACCTGTATCATAAGGTTCAAACTACAAATAAGAGAGATAAATCTTGAATCCTAACTCTGCAACATTTCATTATTTTAATCAGTGTATCCCTTCCTGCAAACACCTCCGCATAGATAGATAATTGCATACATAGGTAACATGAACCAAAGAACAAGGACAAAGTTGGGGAAGTGTCATACTGCTGAAATTACACAGAAGCTTCCAGTCTGCTGTCAGGTAAATTCAAATGATTAGTTTTAATCGCCTGGTGTTATTTGCATCAGTTACCCAGAGTCTGTTCTCTTGTTCACCCAAACAGACTATAAACCTTAAATAAGAAAGAGATCAGAATCTGAGGTTTGTGGATTCCCAGTGTTTTTGTATTCAATTATTTCACTATAAATACACCAATACTATTTCACACAGATCAAATTTGAAATAAGGAGTTTCTTTTTCTTTTCTTTTTACCTTTTATTTTGAAATTCAATTGAAAAATGCAGGCAGAGCTGTATTGGTAATATAAGGATACTATAATCTCAGCTCTCATATATTTAGTTGTATCTCACCCAGAATCATGCATTTATGAGATAGGCAGATATATATGTGTGTGTGTGTGTGTGTGTGTGTGTGTGTGTGTGTGTGTGTGTGTGTGTCTGTGTGTTTTCTTAAGTTTTCACGGGTATTTATATATATGGTATTCAGCTTTGTTCGGGTATTTTCCCACGTCATTATAGTTGTGCTTTTAAAGTTGTAGCAAAGTTTCGGCAGAATCTCATCTTCCATCATCAGGCTTCTATATTGTGTTCATCTGTGAGTCAGACTTTCACAGCCATTTCTGTAAGCAAACCCCAGCTACAGAATTATCAGAGAAGTCATAGAGATTGAAAAAAGACCTGAAAGCATGAATAGAAGAGATGATTCCACCAGACTGTCAATTATCTGGAAGCCTGCACTCTCAAACAAAAAAATCTCCACACCACAAGCCAGGCAAACACCTGGGCACAAACAGATCCCCCCTGATACCTCCAGCTCAAACACACCCCAACCAGGCACCCAGATGAAACCTAGCTTCCTAATAAATGATAGCCGTCCATTTACTCGGAGCCAAGCCGCACTAAAAGCCTCCAATACAGGAAACACAATGTTGCCAGCCAATCAAGATTAAAAAAAAGCTACAAAATATACAGAAGATATTAGAAACACCAATCAAGCAGAACACAGCAAACTCCAAGACCAATAAACACAGACCAAGACTCCCAACCAATCAGGATGAAGAAAAAACCATTCTGGCACAGCAGGTGGCTAGCACCAAATTTAAAAAAGAAACGGCTGTGAAAGTCTGACTCACAGATGAACACAATACAGAAGCCTGATGATGGCAGATGAGCTTCTGCCGAAAGGTTGCTACAACTTTAAAAGCACAACTATAATGACGTGGGAAAATACCCGAACAAAGCTGAATACCATATATATATGCTAAATAAATAAATATGTATACTGTATGTTTCTGAAACCATTCAAACAAATAAAACTCAAAGAAATGCATCAGGATCCAATCTGGGTTGGTCACTGGGACCAGAGGCTTAGTGTTCCAAGCTTTAAGATTCATGCTGGAGCCGAAAGCTCAGAAGATTAAATCTCTGGCCCTGGTGACTGACCCAGATTGGATCCTGCAACATTATCCTGGGATACATATATTTGCCTTCATTCGTGAGAAGCAGCAGGTTCTAACCAGGTCTGGAGAACTGGTAGCAAAAAATTTTAGTAGTTTGGAGAACTTGCAAATGCCACCTCTGACTGGCCCCACCCCCACTTATTCTCTGCCTCCTAAGTCCCAGCTGATCGGCTGGGTCTTCTTTTGTTGCCCTGCATGGGAGAATGGAGCTGGAAAGCAGCTTAGTGGGGTTGGGAGGGAAAGGGATTTTGCAGTAACCTTCCCCCAGGAGTGGGGTGGGAATGGAGTTTTTACAGTATCCTTCCGCTGCCATGCCCACCAAGCCACACCCACCAAGCCATGCCCACAGAACCGGTAGTAAAAAAATTTCAATCCCACCACTGGTGAGAAGTGCAACAGCTAGTAAAAGATGATATTTTCCACTAATATTCTTGAATTTTCACAACAATGTAAAATTGAATACAAATTATATAGTAATTATTAAATTAATTAAAACCAGATGATCAATAGCACCAAGAAGTAAAATCCTACTTTGGCAAACAGTTCAGCTTCAAATCCAAAATACATATGGATAAAAATATTTTGGGCATTCAGCATTGATTTGCCTGATCTCCACTGGAGGAATTTTATTCCGGAAGCAGCCAACACCAATACTCTTTAACGTTCCTTTGTTCAATGTTCTCTGTTCTTTGTTTAATGATCTCTATTCTCTTTTCAATATTCTCTGATCTTGCTTGAATATTTTGAATTCCTTGCATAATCATCTGCAGAGTCACTTTTTCTTGTTCTTTTTCTTGCTTTAACATTGTCTGTATTGAACGTTGTCCTCCAAATGGTGGAGAGGAAGAAGTAGAAGTTGAAGAACCAGGAGCTTTAAATTTCCTACTTATTTTAAGCAATTCAAAATCTTCAGGTTTTTCTAAACCTTAATCCAATTGTGAAATAACCAGTTGTAGTTCAAAATAAAAATAGTAGAAAAAAGAAGCCAAATAGTAATGATTAAAAAAAGGGAGGACAAAATTTCTTCAGGTTCTTGTATACCTTAATCCAATCAGTAGTTAGATGAAGAAAAAGGCTTGAAAAAAAAAGAAAAGGAAAAATTCTTCAGGTTCTTCAACACCTTAATCCAATTGAGAGGTCTCAAATAGAAAAGAGTGCATAAAAATAAACCAGAAAGGTAGATGAAAAAACAAAAATACCAGGAAAGGAGAAAAAAAGGCTATTCCCTTAAAAAAAAGGAAACATTAATACTAAAGCTTTCCCTTTAAAATAAAAAGCAAGCATAGAGACAGGACTTCCAAAGAAAAAAAAGAAAAACAAAGACAAGCTCCAACAAAGCCAAAGATCCAAATAGCTATTGCAAAAAAAAAAAAAGATACAATGAAATAAAATAAAGCTGGTGAGGAGGGATAGCACAACTTAGAAAAAGTAAAAAGAGCACACTGTGCTTTGTTTTATTATCCAAGGCTCTTATTATAACTCTCTTCTCCAAAAACTTATCACCTTTTCCCCCCCTAAGTTTCAACACCAGACTCCAGCTGTTGATAGAAACCCAGAAGAGTACCTGCAATAATACTCTCCCATGCTCTTCCCTCTATCTTATCAAATAGCAATGTCCTTGAAAAAGAGTCTCAGTTCTTTCTTTCTCAGCTTTGTCTGGTCACAGGAGAAATAGAATATTTCCAAGCCTCTAGTTGGCAGTGTTACAAAGTTTCTTTGCTTTCACTTTCCCCCTCCTTTTCCAAGCAAAATATAATAAGAATTAATTTTTAAAAAAAGATATTTTAAAAAAAGAAATAACTAAAAGGGAGTCTTTAGCCTAAAATGTTACAAAATCAAAAAGGAGAAAAAAAAATAGATGGAAAAGAAAAAAACAGTCCAGTTTCAAAATATAAGATCATGTATAGAAAATCCAGCAATGAGAAAAAAACATTACTTTGACATTCCTCTTTAAAATTGCCGCTTAATCACTTCTGTCAAAACTTTTACAGATTCTTTTCCTTAGGGTGTCCTTTCAGATCTTAGAATAAAGAAAAAGTTCTCACCAAACCGGCACACTCTCTTCTGTTCTCTTTCGTTTCGGAGCTGTCCCAACTTCAGCAGCTTTAATGGCTGCCTCTTTGCCGCTGGCAAGAAGAGCTTCTCCTGGATCTACCAGGGACTTTGCGGTATTCCTGGGATCGACAGGATGCACTCTTCACTTTCACCCATCTCTTCAGGACGGTTTAGATCCGATGGGACCGTCCAGGAGCAAAGATATCAGCAGCGATCTCAGACCTCCAAGATCGCATGCCGTATTGTCGCGACACCAGCTCCGCCCTCCCTTTAAAGTTCCATTCAGAGGGTCCATGACAAATCTAAAGAAGGCTTCTCCTAGGAATTAAAGAAAGGTGTTTTTTTACAGGAGAATGTGATCTCTGAAGCAGCTTGATTCTACCTGATACATAGTGACACATAGTCATACCTATAGGGCTTTCCCTTTCAAGACAAGCTATGTTATATAAAGAAGAGAAAATGAATAAAAATAATAAGCAAAAGAAATTAAAAGTATGAACTAAGGAAAAGAAAAGACATTCTAGTTAACTTTACATATTGTTACAATTCATTATATTGCTTCATACAAACTATCCTTGCTTCCATCATGTCTATACATTTCATGCATTTCTGTTTATTCTTTAAATAAAGAGAGCTGTGAAAATATCACAGGCCCCTCACATCCTGGACATAAATTGTTTCAACTTCTACTCTCAAATGGATGCTATAGGGCACTGCACACCAGAACAACTAGACACAAGGATAGTTTTTTCCCCGAATGCCATCACTGTGCTAAACAACTAATTCCCACAACATTGTCAACTCATTTAAGACTGTGTTACTATTACTCCTCTACTACTAAATTATAATAACACTTCCTAGTGCCTATCTCTTCCCACTTATGACTATAACCATGTTGCTTGTATCTTTACAATTTATATTGTTTTATTTGTTTCCTAGTATGATTTGATTGCTTATTAGTAACCTATGACTATCAATAAGTGTTGTATCTTATGATTATTGATGAATGTATATTTTTTTCCTTTATGTACACTGAGAGCATATGCACCAAAGACAAATTCCTTGTATGTCACGCTTGGCCAATGAAGAATTCTATTCTATTCTAAATTTCTCATCTCTCTTTTTAAAGATCTCATCAATTTCATCCAATCAATCCAATTTCCTCTATATTCTCCTCTTTTTGACCCATTTACTCTTTTTTTGACCCATTTACTCTTCCAACTTATGTAAGTTTTGTGATTTGATCCTTATTTATTCACTCTATGTGACCAAAAGATTTCAATATACTTATTTTATATCAGTTGTTGACTTTGATTTCAATTTACACTCATTCAACAGATAGTGACCTTTGCCACTTACCCTGGCTCTGGCTAATCGAGGCTTTCAACATAGTATTTTTATGGTAGTAAGCAAAAAAATAAAAAAAAGATATCAGCCTTACTCACATTCATGCCACATGCAACATTTCTTGGAAATGTGTTAACCAATTTTCCACAAATGCAATGAAAGCTCGGTTTTATATCATCTTATAGCCAATTACTGTTGCTTGCTACATTCTACTATCTCACAAAAATACATGCAATGTACTGACATATATTCATAACTTGTAAAGTTTAATAGATCATATATTATGCATCTTATTCTATACAGAAATCATATGTATTATATGACATAGTCCATAACCTTCATTAAAGAGGCCTTCATCCTGCAGTGAACTGAGATGACAGTGATGATGATGATGATGATGATGATGATGATGATCTGCACAGTACAATAGGAAATTTTTTTGCTAGATTTAAATTTAATTGGAAGATTAAAGTATTTGCATATAGAAAATTAACAAAATTAACAAACTCATGGTACTATTTTTAGCGCTCTTTCCCTTTTCTTCTGTTTAGTAAGCTTGCACATAATTACAGTCTTCAAAAGTTTATCAGTCAAGTCAAAAGTTTATCTAATGTTTAAATGGATGCTTTGAAGATTTACGACACTATAGACAAAACTTTGTTGCTATTTACAATTGCTGATAAAGTTTCTAGCTAAGTGCTGGGGATTTCTACCCAGAGGCATTTCAGTGTATACAGGAAGATAGGGGATCCTGTTTGCTCATCTGGTTCATCATCCTCATAAACTTTGCATTTATCTATGACATATTCCAGACCCACATCAAATCTTTTACTAACACTTAAGTCCAAGCACATTTTTAAAAAAAGTTAAGTGTGGTTAGGGGTTTCCTGTCAACCTATGTTTTAAAAGTATTTTCTTATCATAACAGATATCTTTGTAAATCTGAAGATTCATTTAATCCATTCCTAGTAGCCATACTGCAGCTATCCTGTCCTTTATGAACAATAGATTGGAGGAGGGAGAGGGTCCCGGAGAAATTAAACATGAATTTTCCCCATCAATATAAATGTATGAAATTTACTATTGGAGGATATAAGAATGGCAGTAACTAGAAGTTATTTTCTGAGTATCATTCCCATGATAATGCAATGAAGCTCCACTTATAAGCAGTTAGCTGCAGAATAGAGTGCTTGCTGGAAAACAAAAGCAGGAAAAGCAAACTGACTTCAAAGCTTCCTTGAGGATTTTCTAGAGCCAACTGATCCTATCTGGGTCATTCCCCGGGCACAAATTGTACAGCCATCTTTTCTCCCAGCATTCTGTCCTCACACACCCCACAGCTTTTACAGTTGTTTGTTTCAAGGACTGCCAACTCCTATGCATTACCGAGTGAAGTGTATTTCGGTCTGGAGAATCTATACTTTCACTAGTGGGAACAGTATTTATTTATCATCACAGAAGAGTCAAAGTGCCTTCTTTGAATAAACAGAGGGACAGTGATTGCTTGCAAATATGGAGATGAAGGTCAGCTGATTAAGAAAATACAGAAAAAAGATAATAAATTATTTCATCCAGTAAGCTCAGAACCAGAGAAACAGAGCATTACTATTTCTTAAAGAAGAACTGAAGAAAAGTCAAACATTAACTGTTGGGATTTTATCAGTTTTCTTACAGAAAATTCTTTTTTTAGGCTGTTTTCTATTGTTGATGTATTAGAGCAGAGGTCTCCAAACTTGGCAACTTTAAGACTTGTGGACTTCGACTCATTTAATCCATTCCTAGTAGCCATACTAGGAATGTTGAAGTTCACAAGTCTTAAAATTGCCAAGTTTGGGGACCCCTATATTAGAGTATGACAGAGTGAATTGAATTGAACTGAACAACCAGGCAGCTAATTCTTACAACTACATCTTTGGCACATCTGGAAGAGTGTAATAAATTGCTTTTAAAAAACAAGAGTTGGAACCATAGCAGTTCAAAATGCTCTGTTATGAATAGTGAAATATATACAGTATTATCTCTTATATTTTTCCAATTATTGGCCCTGTGCAAATAATTCACAATTGTCACTAAAATAGCAAGCATGAAACAAGTACCATGAAACAACAAGCATGTCCATAAAAAACATGTATACAAGTACAAATACTCCCCTAGGAGGATTCAACTGCCATATATGGAAATGGAATTCTATGGGCCTCTAATTTGCTCATGCAAGAGCTTTTATTTTATGACTCAATGTAGGACAATTGGAGATGAAACATCCCACCCAGAATCTGTGTCTTTTTTTAAAAAAAAACATGTATTTATTAAATAAAGCAGAACAAAGAGAAAAAATGAAAGGGAAAGGAAAGAGGAAAGGAAAAGGAAGTAATACAATATGTAAGGACTTCTTATGCATGTGTATGATATATCAGCCTGAACCAATCCACTGCAGGATAAATGAATTTTCCCTATGGTTATGATGGACATCATCCATCAACATAGTCCAGCGCAAGTTAGATAAGAGATTTTTTTCTAGCTTCCCAGTCTAGGTCTGAGCTTTGCCTATTGCTGCTTTTGCTTTCAACATGTTGTTTTTGGTTGATTATTACTTAGAACTATAGAGTCACAGAGTTGGGAAGATGCCCTAAAGGTCATCTCATTCAACCATCTGCCTATACAGGAAATCCTCTACTATTCATTTGTTAATTGTATGTGTATTTGAGTATCTCTCTGCATGTGTTAACTCACTTTTGCTTTGAAAATGGCTTTGAAAACAAATTTTGGGAAGGCAGAATAAGGAATAAGTTAACTCAGAGCTTTGCAGCAGAAGATTCAATGATGGATATATCTCCACCGGTGGAATAAAATCTCAGTTGACACAAGTGGGGGGATCTCAATTTATATACTCTGAGATCTCTCAAAGTACGCATAGTAATCTTGTCATAGGTTCTCAACAAAAACGTTTCCTATGGCTTCTGTATACCCAGATTCTGAGGTTCTGGCCCTCATCATTTTTCACTATTCTTTACTGATGTCTTGCAAGTCCCCTCCTTTCCTTTATCATTGTGTGGAAAAAAGGAAGGGCTTGCCTGATGCAAAAGTAGAAAAGTAACATTTTCTTATGTTACTTTTTTGGCCTGGACTCCAGCCCCTTTTATCTTAATTAGTAGCAGCTCTTCTGTTTGTCCTTCAAGGCTATTTTTCCTCCACCCAACCAGATAACTTTCAATTATCTATTAAGGATAGTACTAGTTGCATTACTCCTTATGGAAGACATATAGGTGTCCCTGATTTTTATTTTATTTTTATTTTCAGAACTTATATGGCTGGCTAACTCTAATCAGCTCACAAAAATCCATAAAAACATGGTTAAAAACAAAAGTATCCTTCCCCAAATGCCAAACCAAATATGCTTCCAGTTCACCTCCCATCCTAGCCCAATGCTTTGGAGAAGAGGCAGGTCTTCACAGACTTCCAAATAGTTTTTGGGGGACAAATCAATTACATATGCCTTTTAACAAAGTTTTAAAAGTCTTGTCTTTTAAAAATCCTGGGCATTTCTGATGTAAGAAACTTTGAACTCTGAAACAATTAAATAAAGATAGCTGAACTAATTTATTACATACTACAAGATTCAGAAGCTTCACAAGCAGCCCCATTCACTTTAATGAAGCATACGTTTGGCATTTCACCTTGCATGTATACTGAGCTCTCAACCATCCTAGTAAATGGAGTCCTCTCCATGCAGAGGCTCTTTTTTTGAGTGGGAGAAGTCAAGTTTTGAAACTCCTTTCAGAGGTATGGTCTTTTATTTTTTTAAAAAGCAGAGGGACAACCGGGCCACGTCCTTCACATGGAGACCATCCTCGAATTATCTGAAAGGAACAGATGCACCAAACCAGGCCAGGTTCAGTCTGTAAAGTTAATACATTGAAATAGAATCCCAAGAGTTATTCCAGTGTTTCAAGATTCCCACACACTCCTGTTCATTGAGCTATTGGTTTTGATGGATGCACACAAAGAAGAAGAAAAGATTTGATTAATCGGGTAGTTTGGGTAGTTTCTGATCTTTCTGTTCTCTTGGGTGCCAAGAAAATATTTTATTTCAACAACTATCAAGGTGTGTCAGAATCTCTTTTCCCTTGGAGCAATAATGATGTTGTCAAGCATTTCGAGTCAGACCTGCCCAGTAGTTTGGGTGGAGAGATATTTTGTGTAATACAGCATCTTCAGTGCTCCCATGTGAGGTAGCCAGAGGTTTGCTCCAAAGCTTGGGTGGAAGAACATCTGTGCTGTGTCTTTTTACAGGCATTGCCACTGGGGGGGAGGGAAAGGTACAGACACCTGGAGCATTATTTCCCCTTCCTTGGATTTAAGAAACTACAGATGAAATGGACTGGCTTCCTTACAGAACAGCTGCTGTGCTGTTTATTTTAATGGTAAGATGGATCTTCAAAACTTTTTTTTAATCCAAATATTCATTTTTTTTAATTTGGAGGTCATTTCTAAGGTTGCATTCTACTTAAAGTTGATGGTGCAGGCATTTCTTAAATTAATTATCGGGTATTCTTAAACTATGTATTGAAAATCTAGTTTTATTTTATTTAAGGTGAAGTTGGAGACAGAAAAGCTTTTGGGTGCAATCCTCTTTCTTACTAGACTAAATCCCTTTGCATTCGGGACATATTTCAAGGTAACACGGTGTCACAGTTAGTCTAAATGGAATCAAAATCTGGATTTTAGTTTTAATTAAAAGATTAAATGATATACAGTACAGTTGAATGTTGATTTCAAAAACATGTGCATATAGAATTAGCATGGTCCTCCATCATATTAATGCTTTTGGTTCTAATGCTTCCTTTTCCTAACGAAATGAAATAGAGTCGATGCTAAAACCTCACAGGTGTAGAATTCATCTTAATGCTCAAGAACCACAAAGGGGCTAATCATCACCCATATTCCCCCATTCATAATTTCATAGCTTTTCTGGTATCCACAATTTTAATTATAAGCTTTAAATATATAATACTTCTGTGTGTGTGTGTGTGTGTGTGTGTGTGTGTGTGTGTGAGTGAGTGAGAGAGAGAGAGAGAGAGAGAGAGAGAGAGAGAGAGAGAGAGAGAATTCTTTTGATGTGAAATTCTATAACAAATAAACCCAGCTCTGTTTGCTGTTTTTACTTCAGTAAAATCAAGCTCATCCAGAGAGATAGCTGTCAAAAACAGTTGTCAAAAACTAACAACAAACAGGTTTCTTTAAATCTGGAGTGTTGCTTAGTTTGGAAAAGAAATAGGATTAGGCTGTTCACCTAACAATCCACACTTCTATGATCAGCTTGCATACCAACTGCAGCCTCAGTCAGTTTTACTTGCAGCAACGTGTCTTTTAGCAGAACATCCATTTTTAAAACCTTCTTTAAAAGAGGTAAACCTACAGGTCTCAATCTAAACTGCTTGCAATTCGTAGCGCGACTCCCATTAGTTTGGGGTCAGATATTTGCCAGCAAGTTTTCTTTTGGGGCCTTCTTTGGAAGGACTTTCAGTATGCTTCTAGTATTGAGAAGGAAGCTGGTCCTTATTTTTTAAAGAGAAAATGAATAAATGTATCAGGCATATTGAATCCCTTTAACACATCTCACAGGTGGAATGACATGATTATCAAAAGCAGAAGCTACAAATATTTCAGAAGAACTTTGGAGGTTTCATATGAAGAAGTGGAATATAGATCTTTGTAATGTCATATATAATTACATAGGTCACCACATAAAATACACTGAAATCTATTTATGATTGTTTGCCCTTGGAAGGTATGAATAGACACTGCTGAACCTGTTAGATGCATAGAAGATGCAACTCTCAGTCTTATTCATAATGAATTATATTTAGGAGGGAGATGATACAATATCTCCCATCTCCAAATGGGATTTATATAGACCGAATTATATAGTTGGCTTGGGTTTAGAGTATATGTATGGACTTGTTTTAAGGAGGCACGATACTTTTTCCACCTGCCTAGTGAAAACCTGTTTATTACTACCATCTATACTTCACTCAAAATGATTTGTAGTTTGCAGCAGCAAAACACCCTCTTTTTCTTAATTAAAAAATGAGTTTGGATTGCTTTGATATATAAATTTATGTTTCAGCAAATTTTAGAGATCTAAATAATTTTCTCCAAGGTTTTTGTGTTTCTTACTGCAATCATAATTTGTACACAATTCATTTAAAAATTTGGAATATGAATGTTGGTTAGTCCAGTATCCTCCAACCTGTTGCCTTATACTGTTAGGTGGCATGATGGGAGTTGTAGACCAAGACATCTTGAGGGCATCAGATGAGAGGAAATTTATTTACTGCAAGTTATGGTCCACCTGCAAGAGCATGTGATCTGTGGGTGGATTATTTTTCCAGTAAAAATTAACAATCTTAAGAAAAATGAATTGTTTTCATGTAGACTTAAATACAAAACATGTAATAGCTTGTTATCAATACTATTATAGCAAGAACACTGGTTTGTCTCCTGGTTCTTAAGAGTTTGGGAATACTTACCATTTTTTCAACAACCCCCAAAATTAGTATCCATCAATAATTAGCTGTTGACCCAAAGGAAAAACACCCAAAAGTGAACATTGACTGTATCTATTCACTTGGAAAAAATATAGGGTTTAGATCAGACAAATATCAAACTTTACACGGGGACTCACGTGAAAGTTTGGCTAGGTTTAGGGTCCTGGGAAATATTCCAGAATCAAAGAATTCTGCTAAACTGCTTCTGGGTCTTTTCCCCAAATCCAACCTGAATAGCTGATAAATAGATTAAGATTAGCAATTTTGTTCTTATTTTGCAAGCAATGGAAGACAACTGTTTAGAGGGGGAAAGGGCCTGCTAAGAAGATATGCATTTCTCTACCTTCCTTTAATAAGTATTTTTGATGAGTTGCAACCTGCAAAGTATTAAAACAAGAAAGAGCTTGCCAATGTCTGAGTCTCTCACTAAATCACAGAATTATTTTATCTACCATGCTGCTAAAGGATTTGGGGAATTCATAGTCATCAGAAGAGACGTTTGAAAATTATTGATACTATGATTTTAATGCACAGGTCATACCTGATTCATGCATATTCATTATATAAAATAAAGAATATAATTCTCTCACCAGCAAAGAATACACAAGCAAATTTCTAAGTGAGACAGACTGAGATAAACTGTCTTTGTATACTTTATGGTCTCTAAAATAAAGAAAAGGCAAAGGTGCTCCCGAGTACTGTTGCTTGTATAAAACTCATAAATGCTCATAAGGATGAGCATCCCCACCCATTGTAAAATACATGTTTAACCAGTTCAATGGCTCTTAAGTGAATAATTACAAGGGAGATGAAAATCCATCTCCAGGTGTGCATCTAAATTAGGATACAGGTATGCACAAAGCCTGCATTCATTCAGAGGTCCTAACTTGGATCACATTCAATCAGTTTATGATCAAATTAGCAATATGGTGCAGTTAAACTATCAAAATGTAATTCTCTCTCTCCCTCTCTTCTCCCCCCCGCCTCTCACACACACATTGAAATCCTACTGAAAGATAAATTTAAAGATTAAAGATAAAGGAATTGAAGACAAACTTAATTCCTGGTGATTTTACAAAGACATCCACACTGGGGTTTGGTCACAGTATTAGAAATGTTTTGACACTACCATTTTTTTAATGTAGCCTACTGCCCTACTTTGCTTAGTTTTTGATACAATCCTATTTATCTGGGAATGCATTTTAAGGACCTTATTTCTAAGTAAATCAATCAAAGAGTTGATGCAAGCTGAGGTTCTTTTTGGTGGGAATTTGAATATTTAATACTATTTATATTTAAAGACATTACTGCCTGATAGATAATGGCAGATTTATAGAACTCTGGAGAAGATTTAATAAAAGAAAGAAAGATCTAATCTTGTATAGTGGGAGTGTTAGCTCAGGAATCAAATACCTAGCCCAAACTGCTGATACAACTGCATACTACAATAACACAATGATGACTAATAGCATAATGTGCTCAAATATCCAGCTTTGTTCACAGCAATATTCTGCTTATCTTCAAAGGGAGCAGACTCAGTTCCTAGAATGAACAGCACTGGGAAATGGAACAGATCAGGAATTAAGGGCATGTTCAGTCATTTGGATGCAATAGGTGGAGTAGGGAGTATTTCATAATTGCATATAATATTATTTTGGCAAGAACCATGGCAAATTAATTTCTGTTTGCAGTTGGCTTTGAAGCCGAAGTTGCAAAGCTAAAGTTCGGGAACTAATGATACTCTCATTTACAATATTTTCATTTTGAAAAAATGCTCATGATTTGGTCCTGATATTTATAAACAAATATACCCATACTTATAAGGCAAAGTGATCAAAGTTGAAGGCCAATGGAGCTTATTCTTATTCTGTTTTTAGACTTGTAGCCCAAATAAGAACAGATAAAGAATGGAATTAATCTTTGGTTTTGCTAATGTAAAATGGTTTACGTACATCTTTTCTGGTTACCCAAAATGAACATGTTCTGTCTAGTACTAGAACAAAAACTGAGTAACAGTCAGATTTTCTGTTTTTAAAAGGATCAGGGAGATTAACGATTCCTTCTCAATTCCAGGAGATGGCTCTCAAAAAAGGCAAGGCAGGAATCAAGGCCCTTCCCTTTCTCTCATGTGTTGCCACATGTAAAAAAGTGATGGGGCTTTGATGGCATAGTCACCCTGCCAGCTTGACTTTTTTGGTGCTCCTGCAGCAACTGCATCGAATTCTACAATTAAAGATATTATCTGATAGTTGTGACATTCCTTTCTAAGACTGGATTCATTTGTCCCAAATTATCTGCTGCAATTGGCAAAAATAATATATTAACATCTGCTACTAACAAGGCTACTAACTGAGATTCCAACTTTAATTTCATATACTGAATTACATCAATCATTTAATTACTCTTGAGAATTATTGACTGACTTATCATTTTGATTGTATCTTCTTCTCAACTCTGTGCCATAGAAATCTTAAGAAATCACTAATTATACTCAGAAGAGGTGAGCAGCCCAGAGAACTATTTGTGTGGATTGGCTTTCCCTTTTTTGAACTATAATAAACTAAAGTTTGCATGCTTAAACTTCGGAAGAGGACCTTGGACCTCTCACTGCAAACAGCAGCTGGCTCCTTTCCCAGTTATTACATGCTGGATTCCCGACTATCTTTTACAGTATTTGCTTGAATAATTTATACTGTTCTTGACAAAAGCATGAGCAATTATTGTGCCACATCAAAACTATGATAAAGCTATACATAGCTCTTAGTTTTGTCGGACATAAAATGCATACTTTAAATCAGTACTGGTACAAATGAAAATATCAAATATAAAGTTCAGAGTATAATTTATCAATCACTTCTCCCAAGCAATTATTAAAAAATCAATCACAATTGCATCATATATGTTTTCAGTCAATTGTCAGAAATTATGCTTTTTGGTTTCAGGCTACTTAATTAAGAATCAACTCTCCAATAAAAAAAAACTTATCCAATAAAACAAAGGGTGAATTACACATGCTTCCTTATAGCATGTGGAATGTATAGATATATATTACATACAGAAAAACAGAAATACTCATAGATTCACCTCTCATGCTAACAGTTTTCTAATGTCAAGAAGTAATAATATCATCCTTTAATTCAGGAATGATACATCTTCTTTTTTCTTTAACAATAAATTATAGCTAAGAAGAACCAGTGTATCTTCTTGTCTCTTCTTAAAGAATGAAGGGGCGGGTTTCATATATTTTTTTCCCTTCAGGTAAATAGTTTCTTATCAGGTATCACATAACAAATACAAAACATAATCCATTGTACTTAGTGCTTCTCTTCTAATGAAGAGCGCAAGGCATCATTATGTTATTTTGTGCAAGCCTTATTTAAACATATCTGATGAGGCTTCATGAACACTCTTGTGTTTTGATGCAGTTGCTATTCTCGTAAATAATACCAAAATTATTCAGAATTATTATTACAAAATTATTCAAAATTATTATTACAATTATTTGTACAATTACTGTGTCCTAAAATATTTCAATTCAAAGTTATGCTCAATAGGATTACTAGGAATGTTTCATTTCCAATGATAAATGTATACTATACTTATTAATACTTAATGCCAAAGAATGTTTTGTCACTCTAATATTATATGAAAGGACATGATTAGATTTTGTGAGCAAGTATTAAGAGAATAAGAGAAATTTGACAAGATCCTTAGCCAATTCTCCTATTCGCTTAAGAAAAACCATCAATGAATAACCTATAAACTATTTATGATTGCAGAGATTAAGAATATAGTTTGATGTATACCTAACATAAAACATGTGCCCATGTGGCATCACTGCATTTGAAGCCCTATTCGCGTGTCTCTTAATGAAATATAACAAGGTCTTGATTCCATAGCAATTGCAAGAAGAAAACTTGGACATATATTACTGTGTGTCATATAATAGGGTATATAGGACTGATTTCCAAACCCCACCCCCCACAGCTGATATGGAATGAAAGTCAGGACGTATATCTATCATTAGGAGATATGTTAGTAGGTCCTAAGTAAACATTCACCACCCACCACGCCCTGAATTAAGCTCTGACGAATTCCCAGAGGAGCAGGCTTTGGGGAATCCACCGTAGCTTAGCAATTGAAGCCAGACTGGTATGTAATGGTCAATAATAATATCCTTGCTGATCAAATGAGAAGTCAGCATAATGGAAATGGGGTGGGAGCAGATGGTTTTCTCTCCCCCCCTCCCCCATGTTTTTGCAGAGAAATTGGATAGGTATTCTCTGAAAAACTTTTGAAAAAGGAGAAAATCATCAGTGATTTCTCAAAATCAGGATTTCCCTGTAAGAATGGAATAAGCCCTTGTATTTATCCTATGGTGAGATGGCAGCCAATAAATTTGATAAATGAATAAATTATGTTTAAAAAGTTCAAGGGAAGAAGTAGTCTTGTGAATTCTTCTTTTGGATTTCACTGAAATATAGGAAACCAGAAAGACTGCAGAGTAGACCGAGGGAGAACAGTCCAGGGAAAGACACAATATAGACATATACATGCCCTTGGCTATCATGGAACTAAACAAGCATATCAAAACTTCCTATTTGGATTGGTCCCAAATTGTCTTCTGCTTTGAAATAATTTATAAAGCAAACTGACTTTCACTGAATTGGAAATTGCTATTGGGAAGTGAGGGATTGTCCTGCCTGCAATTGAAAGCAGTAAGCAGACTGGAATTTGCTGTTTGTCCTATCCAGGGGCAATATCATGTATCCACTATTTCATCTCTCCAAACCTTCAGCAGCAATATAAAAGCCACCCATCTTTGCTTTTCCTGTTGCCCATTTGATATGCTGACAACAAGGAGACCATAACTACTCTACCCTGAGTTCCTACACCAACAAAAATCCCATCATCCCTACAGAATTCCAAAAGAAAGAAAAGATCAGAAAACAGCCTAAAATGTTGCATTCTGGCTCCTAAATTCTGCAGGGGTGGAAAACCAGCAATCTTGACTTTGGGGGGAAGAGACAAAGCCATCAAAGGAAGAGTTTCTGTACAGGAGTTGAAGCTCAAAAGGTGGGAAAGGGAGTAAGGCAACAGTTCCTTCCACAACACAAAGGAAGGCAGAGCATTAAAAAAAATTCTTAGCTCAGCAGTAATTTTAATTACACAGCAGTCGAACCAGAAAAAAGTAATCTCAGCTCTCCAATACTGCTGATCTCATGGGAACTCAGTTGCCAAAAGTGGTTTCAAACTGGTTCGGAACTCTTGAGTAGCACGATCCTTTTCTATCTGTAAAGAAATTTAAAAAAAAACTACTCAGTATGCACATATCTAAGTAAGTTTGCATTTCTAGGACCCATCCATATCATTGGACCTAAAAAAAGTGTTGTGAATTACAATCAATAGCTTTATCATGGGAAGGGAAGGCAAAGCCATAATAAGCACATTGAAAAAAAAATGCTTTGTTAGCATTAGCTACACCCTTCTGAAAAAGAACACTCTTCCTTTGTTCTTTCTTGTCTCATAAAACATGCCTGACTATGAAAAACTTTCTGCAGTGCTGCTGTATTTCAAAACTATTATCTTTAGCCCTTGCAAACTGCCAGGCCTTTCCATCACTTCATATAGTATGGGAGGGGCTTTGTAATCTTTTCTTTGCTATTAGCTGAAAAAAGACTAAATAATTAACAGTATGATTTTTGTAAAAGAACCCAAAAGGTTTAAATATCAAGGACTGATTAATCCTGTTTCATTGAACAAATTAATTTGTTCAGGCTATCACTTCATGTAAAATATACTGAAAATATATATAGTCAAATGTGTTTCAGAAAGTTTAGTGTCCTGTTTTAAAATATTTTTGGACAATTGATAGCCAATACCACCTTGTACTTTTCTAAGTTTGTGAGGACAACATTGTTATACAATTAAAGATTTGTATCCTTAAGGAATGTGATGTATTCAATGCTGTTTGGTCAAAAAGTCTTGTCAGTCCTGCATTCCTAGTTATAGCTACGTTCCATATGTGAGGTCTTCGGTGCTCTCTGAGTTTGCCTGTTTTCCTGAAGACATTTTATCACCAAACGGCATCAAGGGGCTTTTAGCATGGATTTCTCCTTTTGGCACTGATGATGTTATCTAGTTTGGTAATGAAGTGTCTACAATAAAACCATGAAGCTCAGAAAGCACCAAGGACCCACAGTTCAACCCTGAGCTACATATATTCTTTTCCATTGGTGGTACCTATGGTTACAACTGGGTTTACTGTCAACTCCAGGACACCAGGGACATACGTCTTTCTTTACTTTCTAGCTAAAAATGTTATTTTCTCTGGCAGGGTTTCTTCCCCAGTAGGAAGAACTGATTCTATTACATTACATCTGGATCAATTTTCTATAATTCCACTCAAAGTGACCAAATTATGTAGCCACTCTTTCTACATGACCATTGTCCATAAATCTTTCCATAAAGCAAGTAAAATTATAAGTATTTGAACTTACTATTTTTTCCATTTTAATATATATATTTGACAAAATGGTAATTGAGAGAGTTTGGGAGATTCTTTTGGGTATTGTCTATTCTGGGGTGCCCAAACTTGGCAACTTTAAGACTTGTGGATTTCAACTCCCGGGAGAATTCTGGGAGTTTAAGTACACAGGTCTTAAAGTTGCCAAGTTTGGAGACCTCTGGTCTATTCATTTTATGGCCATCACATTCACAAAAGAGTTAAACTGTTCTGGGGCTATCAAGTGCATGGCTTTTGATATAACAGATTCAAGATGCAAGACAGGCTCCTGTTCTGGAAAACATACAATCTAAAATTTATTATAGGAGAAACTACAGCATGACATCAGAATAAATTATAACACACCATTTTTTTGTTCCTGCTATTTAAATAGTATTACTTCACAGCTGCCAATTTAATTGAATTAGACAAAATATTCTAATTCTTTTATAATACAAAATCATAAGCATACCAGATGCATGAATACAAGTTTTGTTTGCTATTTCAATTCAAGCTCATTTTGAATAGTGTACAAATTTAAGATTTAAAAGAGTTAAAATCATTCCATATGCTGTAGCCTCTTGGTTCACATCAATGCTGAAATAACTATGGTGTCATTACACCAAAATAAATATTATGTAACTGATAGAAAATAATTTGCTTTATTCTCATGTGCAATTCCTCTTTTTCTTTTGTAAGTCCCATATGGCCCCTTGGAGAGCCTAGTTTAGTGGTTAAAGTGCTAGATTAAGAATAGAGAGATCCAGGTTCTAATGTTCCCCAGCACAGAGACAGGTTCCCCAACCATTCTCTTAGCATCAGGCTCTGTGATAAGACAGCCAGCAAGTTTCACTGTATGAACTTGATGAGCCCAAACAACAATATTATTGTTGTGTTGTAAATTGTTAAATATTGTATTATATTTAATATAATTTTATATATATGTGTGTGTGTGTGTGTGTGTTTTCTTAAGTTTTCGCGGGTACTTACATGTATGGCCTTCAGCTTTGTTCGGAGTTTTTCCACGTCATAGTAGTGGTGCTTTTAAAGTTGTAGCAGCGCTTCAGCAAATCTCATCTGCCATCATCAGGCTTCTGTATTGTGTACAATACAGAAGCCTGATGATGGCAGATGAGATTCTGCTGAAACGTTGCTACAACTTTAAAAGCACCACTACTATGACGTGGGAAAATACCCGAACAAAGCTGAAGGCCATATATATATATATATATATATATATATATATATATATATATATATATATATATATATATATATATATAGTAAATTGTGTGTGTGTGTGTGTGTGTGTCTAGTAGTTCTAGAGAAGTCTCTATATAACCCATCTGTAGACAATGTTCTATCTATAAGAATATTTTCTATAATTTAAAATAAAACAAATAAGTAATACAAATATTAAAATATATTTAAAAAGCCAGCAGCCAGAAATATTGGAATAGTGCATCACAAATCAGAATGAGTTCAGTCTTCACCTAAACTGAAATGAAGTTCACACATATCTTATGCTTCTACAGGCACACCCAGATTTTTGGTGCTATGGGAAGAATCATCTTGAAAATCCTCATATTTTGGGAGTGGCTTGTCATTCCAGAAGCCTTAAGACACAGAAAGTGCCAATGTTCTCCTTTACATATGGAGCAAAATTACAATTGAATATTTATTGCAAAGGCATGATCGCAATATTTGTTGAAAGTAGAGTAGTATAGACCATGTAATATCCCAAGAATCATGGATTTCAATTTTTAAAGCAAATGTCTAAACCTTGTGTCAACAATCAATTGGTGAAGGAGCAACATTCCTACCAAAATTTACAGAACTTGTACACTGACTTTTTTTTCTTTGTCTTGAAATTGCTAGACTTTATCCTACTGTACAAGGTACAATTTTTATCAGACATTTGAATTATACATGTAAAGAAAGCTATCTATTTATAAGAGGCTTAACTCTTTTGTGTTCTATCTAAAATTATTGAGGTATGATACCATTTCTACTTGAAATTTTCTTATCTGGTGAGAACATCTGCCGTACTGAAACTTTAAAAACTCCTAAACTAAAAGCTTTAATTAAAACCAAAAATGGCAGCATTCCAGATTTTGCAATGGTTTTGTGTGTGTGTGTGTGTGTGTGTGAGAGAGAGAGAGAGAGAGAGAGAGAGAGAGAGAGAGAGAGAGAGAGAGACTAGCCTGCTATTGACACTTTTGAGTTTTAGGATGTTTAAAATATTACATTTTAAAATAAAATCAAACTTCATTTTATCAATTTGGAGTTTTTTAATCATATTTGTTGAAACCAAAAGTGGGATACTCATGATGCTCTGAATGTTATGAAACCTGCCTCAACCAACATTGCCAGTTGTCAGGGGCAAGTGGAGGTAAACTTAAATGTAGGTCATTTGGCAAAAAATAAAATAAAATTGAGAGATGTGCTAATTTAAACTGAAGTAACCACTAATTCAAAGAAAAAGCAGAGCTGTGTTGTGAGGAAAGAGATATACATGAAACCAGTTTCTGCATTATGATCTTGTGCAATAGGATTCTTTTTTTTCCTTCTCCATGTATTTCAACTATCTAACAATATAGTCAGAGTTAACGAAACCATTACGCATATTTTATCCTTATTTTGTTTCTTTTTCAGGTGTCCTTAGATTTCAGCATCAGCACTTTTCATGTTGAGGTAACAATCACTTCAATTCATTTGCTAGTCATGTGTACAATACAAATCTAATTGAGCCTTGCTAGAAAAATATTTATTGTAAGTCAATATGCAAGACTCAGCCTTCCTTATTGCTTGAGCCTTTGATAGCTACAGGGAAAACATTCTAAGTATATGATCTTATTTTCACACATTACTTCTCTGCCTCCCTCAGGATCTTGGCCTGGAGTCACCAGTTTTCCCAATGACCCACTGCTCTCTGTCTTGAGATAGTATGGCCCTCTGATTCAAATTCTCACATTAACAGAGAAGCCATTTTAATGATAACTTTTTCTTATATGTATCCAAGTATTCATAATTATGTTTTTACTTATACCTATTATCTTGTAAGCAATAGACAAAAATAAATAAATAAATAAATAAAATACTTCTTTCCCAGTGTACAGCTTCCTAGGATTAGATCATTCCACTTAAAACATCTGGGTATCTGGAAATATTCTGTGAAGTTAAAAAGAGTAGTGAAAAGCTTCTTGTTAAGCAAAAAGAAACAGATAATGTGCAGCTAGCCTATTCTATTTTGGATTTTAAATGTACTATTGTATACCTGCGACGTCATTTAGTTAGTCCAATAATATTGGTGTGTTCTTTATTCAAGCTAAAAGAATGGAATGAAAAAGGAATGGAGAGATGGAAATCCCATCGGAGGCAGAAACGAGAATGGATTAAATTTGCTGCTGCCTGTAGGGAAGGAGAAGATAATTCAAAAAGAAACCCAATTGCAAGAGTAAGTTCCAAGCATTTTATATAGATAAAATTCAAACAGTTGCAAAAAGGTAAGCAAACAAAAGCAACATATTGGCTAAGGGAATTTTCAGACCAGGTTTTTATTATGCAATTATTCTGTCTCATCAATGGAGTTTTATGTAGAGCTCAAATATTTTCCATAGGTAAGCTTGCTGTTTTCCCTACCAATTTTACTATAATGTCTTCTCTTTCTGTGCTTTTCCCCACAGAAATGGGGGAAGAGATTAAATACACAATTATTTTTGTTTTGGAGTACTAGGAACATGTGTATAAAAAGACTTTGCATATTGCCCTAGCTAAAAATTGAGCTACATTTTTCACTTGCATTCTTTCAAACTAAAATTAAAGATTTCTCATATATTTGGTCTAATTTTATATGCTATATTAAGCAGGGGCGAACCATACCTGCTTTATGCCAGATAAATATATTAATGTATGGGAGGAATATTAAGGAATTATTAGTATCTGGTTTTATGAATTGTTTTTCTTGTCTCCCTTTCCAATCCTTACATATATAAATTGAATTTTATTGCACTGTTTATATACTGTAATTTTATTAGAAATAAAAATATTATGCAAAAAAAGATTCTGCCATAGATCCTGCTGGGCACATAACTTCTTTATTAGATTTTACAGTCAATACCAAATTGGTAATGTTATCTGGACTCAGCACTGGAATATGTATCATTATAATAATTAAGTGGTGCTAAATCATACCTTTCCCCTGATTTTCATTTACTAAGTTTTCACATTAAAAACTGAAATCTCAAAAATCTCTAAATCAGTGAGGAACTACCATTTAAAATTACCTTAACAAACATTTTTATCATGAGAGTTCTACAATAAGAGACAATTACAAGAGGTTGCTACTAAACACATACATTCCACCTCAATCTATCAGATGAGAAGTTCTTAGTCCTTATACTTAGGGCTTCTCCCAAGTCTAAAAACCGGAAAAGATGTTTTGAATTTTCCTGCCAAAGACCAGGGATATAGAACAAAATTTGTTACAATCCTAAGCACAAGGAGCTAAATATGGAACAATGTAGTTTTGAATATTGGGAAGTCTTTCATTTCTATATAGAACTAAGGAAGCCAAATGCATAATTATAAACAAGAATTGAGAAAAGGGACATATTGCAAAAATAAGTCAAACCACACAAGAATTCCAGATAAAATCAATACACTCAGCCTAATTTTTCTAATTACTTTGTGACTTAATCAAGAAGGACTTCAGCACATGTTCATCACCAAGAAGAAAGTGGGAGATAAATTAACTGGATTTTCAGCTTGAAGTTTCATAGACAGGGTCTTATTCTCCTTTCTTTTATGCTCCTTTCTTTCTTCTGTGAGCTTTCCTTTGCTCTACAGTACTGAAGGCTGAGTAAAATCCAGTCTTCTTGGGAAAACTGTTTCTTTGCTCTATCAAGGACAATGCTCATTTTTTGATGACCTGGGTCAACCAAGCAAATCAGAATTATTTAAATTAAAGCCACCTCCTAATGAACTGCACCTATTCAGGCCTGTCAAAATGGTGTCAGTTATAAGATGCCTTAAGGATTCTGAGCCATACCAGAACTAGAAGTTTATCACATTATTTAAAGTTAATGAATAACCTTAAATAAAAGACTGCAATATTTTTGGTTTGGTTTTCTAAAACAGATCCGATCAGATTGTGCAGATACCCAGCCAATTATATATAAAATAAGTGGAGTAGGAATTGATCAACATCCCGTGGGAGTATTTGTCATCAACCAGAAGACTGGTGAAATTAATATAACAAAAATAGTAGATCGAGAGGAGACTCCAATATTTGTGGTAAGTAATATTGGCAAAACAGGTCTTTACCTGTTATGGGTTATGATTACAGTATCTAAATAATGGTTACTCACCACTGTATAAAAGGTGATTTCCTGAGACCACTTGATATTTTAAGCATATTTATTAAAACTCCCAAAATATGGCTTTGCAGCAGCTGGTAATAACTTCTACATTTTCCTTTTCATGGAAACGTTAGTCGCTTTAATGAGACTTTAGTTTTCAGTTTTAGAATAAGAATTTGAGCTATGCATCTTTCTAGAATGTTGATGGTTTTTAATATAAAATTGGGGTGCTTTTGTTGGGTAGTTGGTATAAATCTTTTTTATTTTTGATTATCTTGCTTTTACTCTTATATGAGTTACTATGGTTATATTTATCACTGTTAGCCATCTGGAATATGAGAAAAGTCAGAGATCATTTTGTAATTAGGTCGATGACCTAACTCTTGCAATATGATATGAAGCTTCTTTAGCTCACTGTTGAAAGTGTTTTGACTACTTTATAGACCTTTTGAATAAAGCTTTTAATCTTTTTTTAATGTCTTAATTCAGATTCACTGTCACGCTATAAATGTTATGACTGGAAAATCAATAGAAACACCTCTTGAACTTCGTGTTCGGGTTCTGGATATAAATGACAATCCACCAATATTTACACAACACATGTTCTCAGGGTCAATAATAGAAAGCAGCATGGAGAGTAAGTACTTTCTAAATCAATGCACCCCGCCCAGAATAGTAGCCAATATGTATGGTTTCATGTATCATTTTGTCAACTGTATAATTTCTAATTTCTGGAAAATGTGCATATGAATGCAGTGGTATCTTTCTTGGAAGTAAAGACTTCATTAATTTAACTTAGGAAGAAGCACAGGATTGGCCCATGGGTCCCATTTTTGTCACTAGAAAAATTAAGCTTGGGGTTTAATTCTCCCATATTAAACACATTGGCATTTGTGTTACTACTGATAAAGGTCTCACTTTGAAAACTGAAAAATTGAGTTTTTCTTTTTTCAGCTAAGGATATTTCTTGATCATAAATAAATAATAAAGCACAATATATGCTACCCTGGTCAGTGAATAAAGTTGATTTTTGTAACAGTAAGTCACATTTTTCCACTATGATGAGTACATGAGTTGTGTGATCTTTTATGATTCCCTGGCTTATTCTTGATTGCATTTGATATATTTTTCAATTCTTTGATTAATCCACAGTGGTGTATACAGGTCATCCTTGATTTACGACCAGTAGTGGGCTGCTGCCTGGTCGCACCGTTTCGGATGAACCAGCAGTTGTTATCATTGGCTGGACCCACCCACCTGCCCTTGCGCTATCCTTTCCATATATGACTAACTTTCTGGCTCGTTCCCCCCACCCACTCTGCCCAGCTGAGTTCCATGCCACTCCTCCTGTAATCACCAGAGCTGCCTGAGTTAATTAGCTGCATGTTTGAAGACCCAAAGGGGCACGTGAAAGCAAAGCCAGTGCTGCCTGAGTTGTTAACAAACTGGTTGTTAACATAAGTGCAGCCCACATCTGCTTATGACCATAATTGAGCACAAAATTTATGCTGCTAAGTGAGACATATATAATATGATATAGGCACACTGAAACTGTCATAAATATGAATCAGTTACCAAGCATCCAAATTTTGGTCATGTAACCATAAGGTTACTGTAATAATCATAAGGGTGAAAAACGGTCATATGTCATTTTTTTCAGTGACATTGTAACTTTGAACGGTCACTAAATGAACTGTTGTAAGTCAAGGACTAGCTGTATAATCAGAGCTCCACCTGTCCACCAGAAACATTTAGGACCTAAGAGGGTCTAATTACTATGGCATCTGTCACCAGCAAATTGAGATTATGTCAAAATAATCATATGTAAGGAGATGTTGCACCCAGTGTCTAACATTGGCATGTAATAAACAGGTTTTGTATAATAATATTTGTACAATTTATTATAGTTTGGGTAATTAAATGTCTGCAAGAAAACAACCAAACTCAAAGAGCACCAAGGACCCCTCATTTCAACCCTGAGCCAGAGTTGGTATTCAACAGGTTCTGACCAGTTCTGGAGAACTGGTAGCGAAAATTTTGAGTAGTTTGGAGAACCGGCAAATCCCACCTCTGACTGGAGATTTTACAGTATCCTTCCCCTGCCACGCCCACCAAGCCACACCCACAGAACTGGTAGAAAAAAAAATTGAATCCCACGACTGTCCTGAGCTATAAATATTCTCCTTTATTGCTATCATTTACCTAATCACTTCCCACTTATGATCACTATCACTTAATATTACTCTATAGACAAACACTTGGCAAACCAAAAATACAGTATTTGTTCTGAGATAATTGAAATAATCTCAAAGTAATACAAATATATAACCTAAGAATAGAATTAAAGCAAACCACTACATTACAATTAACTCAAGCTGTTTGTTTAAATAGATTAGAAAAATCTTTCCTTTTTCATGGGGTACATCCTTGGTAGCAGATGAGTAGAAAATGATCTATGAACTCCCATGAATTTGCCTTCCTAGTATGGAAAAATGCATTCCTTTTTCTTCTTTATAAGCATGTTAAATTAGCTATTTCACAATGATGGCACTTATGATTTTAATATATTAATATCTGAAGCTTTTCCCCCCTTTTGCCTTTTCACCCCTTCCAGATACATTTGTAATGAAAATAACTGCTACAGATGCTGATGAGCCAAATAATTTAAATTCCAAAATTGCCTACAAGATTGAAAGCCAGACTCCTTCAGGCCCATTACTGTTTATCTTGAACACAGAAAATGGAGAACTTCACATTGCGAAAGCTCTTGATAGAGAGGTAAAAGCAAAACAGAAAAGCCTTTTACAGAAAAAATACTGTTGAGAAAACAGAATATTCTGTGGCCAGGATGTTGATGGAACTGGCATGGGGTGGAGGATGGATGAATATGAGTTTTATCAGGCCTCCATATTATTTATTGTTTTTTTCAATGTTCTGCATATTTTGTTCTATTCACTACCCAGAGTTTCCTCCAATGGCTAGGCAGCTATGTAAGTTTGTTAAATAAATGAATACTTTCAAAAAAATACTTAAACAAATACTTTCAAAATATGTTAAAAATAAAATTCATAAAATCAATATTCATTCAAAATATTCATTCAAAATAAACAAATACTTATGTTAAAAATAAGTGAGATTTCTGGAAACTCAATAACAGCCGCAAGTTAAATGTATGTCATGAAAATGACTAAGAAAAAGACAGAAGTTTCTCTATGATCTTCAGGATCACTGACCTGGGTATCTTACTGGACCAACTCAAGGGATTGGGAATGGGTGGCACTGTATTGTGTTGATCCAGCTAGTTTTAGTTAGTGTTGAAAGAGGTCTGGCCCTTGGACTCCTCTCTGTGGATTCCCATGTGACTTGGTACTCTTTCCGTTCCAGTTTAAAATGTACACACTGAACAAAGTCACCCATAGCTATCTGGTGAGGTGTCATCAATAGGAATGTTCAGCTCCAGCAAATTAAGTAATACTGTTGATTTCCTGTGCTGGTATCTGGAGACAGTGGGCATTTGGATAGGAAACTGATGTAAAATACAGCAGTGTGGATAATTGTGTGTGCTCCTCGATCAGTATTTGTTACACTTTTGCTCCACTAGCTGTATTGATTGCCGATTTGTTTCTGGATTCATTTCAAAATTTTAAATTTTAAACTCTATATCTACAGGAGGTGGCCCTTTTCAGCCACAGCATCCATCCTTTAGAAAAACATTCCCTTGGTATTAAAACCAGCCCCAGTCCTGCTGGCCCCTCAGAAGGCCTTTAAGACAGATTTTATCATTATGCCTGGGGAATTTGATGTAGGCATGGGGCGTTTATTATTCTACTAGTAATTGTATGCATTGCACTCTCCCAGATATTATGGTTTATGGTTTTAATTTGTTTTAATATTTTTATTTTATTTTTTTTACTTAATTCTGTGAGCCATCCAGCATCATGTATGTGAGATGGCCAACCATATAAATTGAGTAAACAAGCAAAGTAGGCGAGGCTCTGATTATTTCTAACATTGTAATCCAGTGCTTGCTAATTTAGTAGTAAATCTTATTAGTACACTGCATTTAATCCAAACAAGTATTTCAATTAAAGTCCAAAGAAAAAGATAAATGTGTATAGTATAAAGGCAATATACATATTACAAAATATAAAATAAAATCCATATTTTATAAAATTAAAAAGCTCTGGATCAGAGCAATGTTCTTTATTAGTTATGTGATTTTACAGCATTTGTCACATTATTCCCTCTTCTGTTTCTTCTCTTCCGTATTTTCTTTAGGAACAAAGTCAATATACTCTGGTTGTCAAAGCCTCCGACAGAAATGGAGGGCCAGATGGAATATCATCAGAATGTTTGTGTCAGGTTAAAGTTCAGGATGTGAATGATAATTTTCCTACTCTTTCTCAGAGTTCGGTAAGCTTACTAATAGCTGATATGATCCATTATTATTGTTTTTTCAGTCTGGAAATTCTTGATTTTACAATTGTTCTTCCATACTCACTCACTGCAGTGGATGATTAGTGGAAATCAATAGATCAATTTCCAGAAAAGTAGTAGTTTTAGATTCATTAGATCCAAAAGCCAGCTCCCCCATATCCTTCTTATGAAATATTCTGTTTTCAGTCTTTCCTCCAGCTATCACTGGGGGGAAAGCTGGTGATATCACTTTTCTGTCTATTACTTCCTAATCACTTCAGGACCATCATGTCATCCTAGCTCCTTTCGTAAGCAATAGAAAGAGATGTTATGATTGAATTATAAGTAATCATCAAGATAGAAATTATTTCTACATTCTCTAACAACTTCTGTGGATCAGAAATAAGGGGTGGATGTCCAGGATGAAATGGATACATATTTGGTCCACATAGTTATACTTTTCTTTCCAAAGGAGAGAGAATAATTTAAGAGCTTGATTCAAATTTTCCTAAAGCCAAAAAATTTATCAATGCAATATGTGCTGTTTCAGAATCAAGCCAGGTAAGCCAATTTCTTAGTCCAAAGTCCAACAACTTCTTAGTCCAAAGAACCTTTTCATGCATTAAAGATGATAGGGTTTTTTTAAAAAAAACATAAGTCAGGAATAATGAAAATAATTTTTAAAAGAATCATAAATTATATAAAATAGATCTGACCTCTAAAACAGATGGGATTGACTACATCCATTGGTGAATCAACACTCAGGGAAAATCTATGTTCATTGCTGTGTAACCATGTGTAAAATGATCTTCAGATGAAAAAATACATAGGACAAGTAACACAGTCATGTGTATACCTAGGCCAGAAGTGCTATTTCCATATGACCATGTAATGAATGAACTTTTTCACTAAAATAAATTACCCAAATAACAGAAAACAATTGAAGGCTTGATTCCTCTTCCTGACATTGCAGTTGCTTATTCATAATGACATATTACTCTTAAAAGCTGAAGAGCATACAAAAACACAGTTTATTTCTCCAAATATTGAAGTGGTATAGTCCATAGAGAGTTTTAGCAATTCATTTATTTCTTGTATGAACCAGTTAGGAATTACAATGTAGCTTGGGAAGTCGTGTTGTCATCTTGAGTGCTAATACACTGCTACCCAATAAAAGCAGAGAGAAAAATGAAGAGAGGAAATTACTGTGCTCTACCAGATAGTCTCATAGTATGATGGAAATAGAAAAGTGAGCAAGTAGAAGCATTATAGCAAACTAAGGATGATTTTTGCGTTCAATGCATTTATTCACTCTATTCTCTGGAATACATATGTCACGAATGAGGTCATGCTGCTAACTCTGTTTTGAGTCTACAGTATATATTTCTACAGTGAGTAACCTTTCATGTATGAAGTTGTATTCTCTTGGGGACTCATTCTATCCAATGCAGGTAGCATTATAAGTAAACTTTGCAGTGGCAAGGTGACGCTCTGTAGCCTGACCCAGCATTAAGCTCATATGTTTAAGTGTATGATCAAGCTGTCCTCAAGATTAAAAAAACATTTTAAAAGTCTTAACTTCTCCAGACTAAAAACACTTTCCCCATGTTTATCCACAATGTTTTTGTCTTACCCAATAAGTAAGCATGAAGTACAACTATTTTTAATATCATAATTTATAATATGTGGATACTTACTATTTGTAGCATTTGAAACCACAGTGACAGTATTATGCCAAATTTCTTTCAAAGTGATAGGAATCTAGTACGTGTCTTTGCTGCCAGCTATGATTTTCTTTCTCTTCTAGTTTTCAGTATCAATTCTAGAAAATTCACTGAGTCAGGAGCTGCTGAGGATACAGGTATTTGATGCAGATCAAGAATTTACAGATAACTGGTTTGCAGAATTTTTCTTTATCTCTGGAAATGAAAACCACAATTTTGAGATCACAGTAGATAGAACGACTAATGAAGGTATCTTGAGTGTTGTAAAGGTATGGATTTCAAATTTTTCTTTTTTATTATTTTCAAAACCTACATTTTGATTCTGAGTATGTGATAATCAAACATCTCCCCTGGCATTTTGTTTATAATAGTAGCGCCCAGAAGAATATCTGGATAAAGATTATTTTGTTTTTAAAAGGAAAATTATTAGTTTAACTTCTGCAGTCTTTTCCAAACTATGTCATTGTATGCCTTTGGCTATGAATCAAAACCAGCTAAATTGTTTGTTAAATCTTTATGTGATAGAAGTAGTAACTTACCAAAGGCAGGGTGAGACAGGATAGAGGAGGCCTGCCTTGGATGCAGTCAATTTGGAGGGCGGGGGACTATTGAAGATGAGGAGAAGGGTAGCAACAGGTATGGAATTGGGTCACTGCAGGCAGCACAACAATCAGCTGTTTGGGAGTTGGCAGCTAAGCACCACAATATAAGAGGGAGATGTTAAAATGATTGAGATCTCTGCTGTAATCAGTATCTGACTTTATTTACATATTAAATTCTGTAATTATACACACTCATCATTTAAGCTGATTATTACTAATTTAACTTGTCCATCTGAGAATAATAGAAGCTTCATATTCCTAATGGAGTTCATTTTTTATGGTATTTGATTTCATTAGCATCAATCTTTTTAACATTCAGCAGAACCTCCAATCTAACTTTATTTGTAGTTAGAAGTTTTTGAATGGCTGGCTTTTCAGAAATGATTTCTTCCTATTCTTGGATGATCTGTCACTCTACAAAATGTTCTATATGTCTGGATATACTATTAAGAGACAAGTGAATTTCTTGATGCATTCACATATATATACACACAAGCACAAATAATTCAAATGTAAAATTCATGCATGCCATTTCTTTATTTTAGGAAATAGATTATGAACAATTTTCAACCATAAACATTAATATTGGTGTGCGAAACGTTGCCCCTTTCCACTCTTCTGTGGCTTCTCTTTATCGATCTGTTGGAACCCCAGTTGTGGTACAGATAACTAATGTAATTGAAGGACCAGCATTTAGTCCATCTACACTGACCATCACTGCATCTGAGAGCTTAACAATTGAAACTATACGCACTTACACTGTTGCGACATTCCAAGCCATTGATCAGGATACTGGAAAAGTTGCCACAAATATTCGGTAAGATAGCCTTTGGCATGAAATTTATGTATTCAGCTAGATAAAATTGGAAGGGATAACCAACTGCTTACCAATTACCAATTCTCTACTTCAATTTTGTCTTCCCTCAATAAATTAAGATTTTATAGGGTTTTGGTTTAACTATATTGTATATATTTAGAACTTTTATTTCTCAAATCCCCAAAATGGGATATTCAACATAAATCAACCTCAAGAAATTATTAGGACTGCAACTGTCAGAATTCTTTTTTTTCATGTAATGAGTCAATCAAATTTCACAGTCTGCATTAGCAATTTGACTCAAGATTTAAGCTAACTTGTGCCTAACTAGTGTGGTGCTCAATGTCTCATGGCAAAATTCAGCCAGTAAATCCAGAATTGATATTCAGCCTTTATAAGGGTTGCAGACAACTTGAGACCTTCTGACACAAAAAATACATTAAAATATTCTGCATTTTTGAAAATTGCTTACAATAGTGCAGTGTGAAATGCTTCAGTGTGATTATTAGCTGGTACTTTGACCGGGGGAGGGGGGATACATTTTATTCCTGTGCTATTATTTTTTTAAAAATTGACTAGCACCCTCAGAAATTATTACGACTGCAACTGTCAGAATTTTTTTTTCATGTAGTGAGTCAATCAAATTTAACAGTCTGCATTAGCAAAAGTTTAGTGTCTGCCATTATTTTAACATTTATAATTCATTCTAAGCATTTCCATTGTTGAAAACATAGGTATGAGATAGGCCGTGATCCTGCTGCCTGGTTTCAAATCAATCCTCAAACTGCTGTCATCACTTTTAAGAAAATTATTGATCGAGAATCAATTTATGTAGTCAATGGGGTATACACAGCAGAAGTCCTTGCTATTACCAGAGGTAAGAACATGAATTTTGTTTTAATATTCATTATTGCTCATTAGAAATATGAAATTATTGTTCTAAATAGTTATAACCCTAGCTGTTTTGACTAAATGGGAAAGTGCCCTATGTAATTTTTAAATAAAGAAAGTAAATACTTTCCTAAACATCTGCAACAAAGATTTTGCTGACTGTTTTAAATCACTATAGCAATGTTTATCAACCTTGGCAACTTTAGGATGTGTGGATTTCAACTCCCAGAATTCCCTAGCCAGCCATGAAAATGCATTGCTAACAATTTGCTGTTCAGCTGCCCAGCAATGCAAAATTTTTACAGTGCTGAGAACCACTACTTCTGCCCAGACTTTTTAATTTTATCTTTGCTAATCTTTGCTATATACAATATTTAGAGATCTGACAAACTCTGGATACTGCTCTTATATACTTTCAGTGTTATCCTTAATTGTTATAATTGAGAATTTTTTTCAATTAGCCTTCATTTTGGAAGATGCATTTAAAATTATACATGCTATTGAGCTATTAAAAACTGCCCCTTTTTTCCTATTTCCTTATCTGCTCAAATTAACTTTTCCAGATTATCCTTGGGATCCTATTTATGCATTGAGTTTATTGTACTTTGCAACATTATGCACAACTTGTGTACTTGTGCAATGTTATGTGATGACGTTTATTTGATCCGATTTTCCTTCTTGGGTACTATTTATTGCAGACAGCCCTTACACAACAGCCACTGGCACTATTATGCTTACTATTCAAGATGTCAATGATAACTGTCCCATTGTGACTGAGGAGATCAGGAGAGTGTGTATGAACAATCCAACTGTGGTGATCACAGCTAAAGATCCAGATGATTCTCCATATGGGCCACCCTTTACATTTAGCATTATCGCTCAGCCTCAAGGCAGCTGGTGGGATATCAAAGTAGTAAATGGTGAGTGAAATTACATGTTCAGAGTTTTTCCATCTTAATAATTATGCTCTTCTTCCTCACTCAACCCTCCCTTTATATCTGTTCTTGCTGGGGACTGCCTAACATTCTTCTCACATGTGGAATACTGTATGTGCAACCCATGGTTGCACACAAGAATCTATTGGTGGTGGCTTGGGCTTTTTAAAGAAGTCTTAAGGTCAAATGTTCATTTCAGACAACTGTACTACACTCTCCCCCCCCCAACCTTTCTTCTTTCTGAATTTTTTGTCAAATGATATTTTTTCCACTCATTATAGGCAATAAGCTAATGAATAGGATCATACAAGGAAACCAAAGTAATGAAATAGCTCTGGGGATATTTTAACTGGTATATTTTATTGCTCTGAATTATTGAACTATCTGAATTTCAAGGTTAATCCATCAGTGGTATACGAATCCCAGCACTACTGGGAAGGGACATCAATTTCTCTTAGTCTTGGTTATTTTTAGAGAAGGAGGAAACATGGCCAGCGGTAGGACGACAAACAAAATATTTTTTTTATCAAATAGCAATAGCATTTAAACTTATATACTGCTTTATAGTGCTAAAACAGTGTAGGAAATGAAAGTAATGCAATCCATTACTACTTTTATTATAGGGCTATGATAACCGAATTTTACAAGTCAGAATGTGCTTCCCCTTGCCCTCCCTTTATTTTCACGAAAGATGGTCTTGTTTAAGATGCTTTCTTAGATTACAGTTCTGACCTGGACTTCTTTTATCTGACCATTGTCTTCTTAGCCTCCTGAAGATTATTCCTTCTGGCCCATTGCAAATAAAAAACTGAGGCCTTGCTTTGGCAAAGGCTACATGCAATGGTTTCACATAATGTAATTCATAAATCTAAATGCCTCTTTCTAACTCAAAATAATTAAACAATTCATGAAATGCTAGGAAGTCTCCATTTCGCCCACTATCTCTCTCACAGTTATCTTTGAACAATTCAATGAGTGCAGTACTGAGTATTTACTTTTCTTCCCCATCCAAAATCACTTCTTCAAATTGAAAAGTATTTCTAATATAGCAACATAGCTGCAGGAGATGTGTGCGCCTGTGTATGTGCATGTATGCCTGTGCAGCTGTGTGCTGAATTGTATTTTCTGAAGACTTCTCAGCCCAAGCTGTAGGGTTCCAAAATGTGTATTTTTAGGAAATTATTTCAGAATTTTAGGAAAATTCACTTTTTTCACTTTCATCCCAGCAGCTCTGAGAGATCCTTCAAACTTAGTAGGATATGAGTAGAGGGCTGTGTGACAATACGTTGGGTTCAATTCAGAAAATATAGCTTAATCTCAGTAAAATGGAAAGCATGAGAAAGAAATTCAAGTCAACTGTGCCTTGATTTTATTATATATAAGTTTAAGTAGAGTGGGGCTTTGATGGAGTTTTAAGTTTCTGTTACAATACTTTAACCACATTAAGGTGCATTCCAAGACTTCTGGAAATTCCTGCTTCCTGACTTTACCCACCTTGCAAGGCTGACAAGGGGAGAAGGGGAAGAAAAAAACCATATGAAGTTGAAGGCTATCACTGTGATCAGTCCATATACAAACTGATACACAGAGAGTCCTCGATATATGGCTCTTGGTTTAATAATGGTTCAAAGTTACAACAGCCTTGGGAAAAGTGCTTTATGATCCCTACTCACATTTATAATTCTTGCATCATCTTTGCAGTCACATGATTGAAATTCAGGCACTTAACAACCAGCTTGTATTTGCAACCAGTTGCAGTTTCCTGCAGTTACGCAATTATGATTTGTGACCTTTTGTGCTAATTTCCAGCAAAAAAATCCCATTGGAGAAGTTGGATTCACTTAATGATCATGTAAATTGTTATAAAACTAAGTATGACTCAAGTTACCACCATAATGATTTACAACAGAAATTCTGGTCTCAGTTTTGGTTGTATATCAAGTATTACCTGTATACATACACACACAAACACATGCACGTACACATCCATATATATTATGCTTATCCTGCTCAAGACTTTTTGTTCATTGAATTTTCATAGTCAAAGTCACAATAATTATTTAGCAGAATGAACTTTAATTATAGAGATTTCAAAGCAGAGTTCTTAATATAGTCCTTTCCCTTATTTCTCCCTCCAGGTACTTCTGCAGCTCTGTTCACTAACAACATAGAGTTCATAATTTATGAGGTCCAAGTCAAAGTGACCGACAACAGTGGCAAAAGCTGTCAAAGGCCACTGGTAATTCCTCTGCAAGCCTGTGAATGTAGTGAAAATGGAATGTGTACCCGACTAGCTAGCAAGAGAGTCAAAGTTATAATTATTGGTGGTGGTGGAGCTGGTGGAGGAGCAGGTGGTGGAGGAGCAGGTGGTGGAGGTGCAGGTGGTGGAGGAGCAGGTGGTGGAGGTATGGCTGGTGGAGGAGCGGGTGGTGGAGGAGCAGGTGGAGCGGGTGGTGGCGGAGCTGGTGGTGGAGGAGCTGGTGGTGGAGGAGCGGGTGGTGGAGGAACAGATGGCTGGGGAACAGGTGGTTGGGGAACAGGTGGAGGTGATACTGATGGTGGTGGAGGTGGTGGTGGTGGAGATGACGGTAGTACAGGTGGGGCCGGTGGTGGACATTCACATAGTGGCACTAGTGGACATGCGATTGGAGTAGGAGGAGCAAGGGAAAATGGTGGAGATACGTCTCTTAGCGCTGCTGCCATTGGCCTGATGATTCTTGGAGGATTAATATTTGTATGTAAGTATTCTATAAGGATAGAATTATTATTTTTTAAAAAAATGTCTTTTCTATATAATATGATTTTGACTTCTATAAAACTTTTTGCTGCAATATATAATGTTTCTATAAAAATACATCATTTGATTCCCATTAATTGGGAAGGAATGATCGAAAACAATTCTGTTTGCATTCTCAAACTTTGCCTTAGAGGTTGCCTGGTACAGTATACTGACAACACTAAAATGTTTCTGTGAATCTGGTCTCAATTTGTCCATGCAAGAAGGAAAAAAAACACATTTAAAAAGTGTTCTGCTCATGATGTGCGTCTTGAGATGCATCATCTGCTGAATGGAAATGCACATGCTGATAATATTAATTTTCAAAAATCTTCAGTATTATCCTGAAAAATGTTTGCTCATTTAAGAATGTGATTGTGATTTTCAAAGAAAAAAAAATCCCAAGAATGTCTCTTAAACTACAAAAAAACCCACATTAAATAATGAAAATTATCAGTAAAAAGGACTTTAAAAGCTCTAGATAACAGATATAAAATGATTAATACATGGTACTGAAGGAATTAAAATTTAAGAGGTATTTGTCTAGCACCAAAAATCAATAATGTAGATGCCAGGTGTGCATGTACAGAAAAAGATTTCCAAAATGGTGGGGGGTGCTGAGATAACTGTGCCAAAACACCCACTCAACACACTTCAACCTGTAAAGCAGGGGTGTCAAACTCAATTTTATTGAGGGCCACATCAAGGTTGTGTTTAACCTTGGGGGTCCAGGGGCACTGTGGCAGGGGTGGGCATGGCCAGCTCGATGTCACTCATGTTGGGGACACCTGTGGGGGCCCAAGCCTATGCCAGCGAAAACAGGCTGCCAAGCTCTGTTTTCGGCTGGGGCAACTTCCTGCAACCCTCTGGCAGCAAAAGTGGAGCTCGGGGGAGGCTGCACACAGACCTCCCGAGTTCTCTTTTCATTGGCAGAGGCACTGTGAGTGGTCCTTTGCTGTTTTCAGGGTGGCTCCGTCGGCCAGATCTAAGTATCCCACAGGCCAGATCTGGCCCCCGAGCCTTGAGTTTGACACCCCTGCTGTAATGGTACCTGGAGCAAGAGCTTCCAGAAATGATTATATGGCTTTGGTAGACATTGTAGACTAGAAATAGACTTGCCCCGTGTTATTGTGTGCCTCTATTTATATGCAGGTCAAATATTTAGTCAACTGATGAAAAATGCATAACTTTTTGTTTCATTTTGGTTTATCAGTGGTACCCATTCTGATGTCACAGAGTGATTGTTTTGGTTATTTGGGATCCAGATCTGCTGGTGGAGTTGGAGCTGGATTTGAGCCTGTGCCTGAATGCACAGAAGGAGCTATCCATTCCTGGGGAATTGAAGGAGCACAGCCTGAAGACCGGGTTAGTTCTTCACTGAAATACACACAGACATGTGCATACTCCTATGTCTACTACATATTATTTCAGCATCAACCAACTGGTTCCCTCAAGATGCATTAAGCCAAGTTCCCACCAGATCCCCAATCACCAAGACTAAGGGCTAGTAGTCTTCTACAGAAAAACTTTACCCCTTCTTAGACTAGGGAACCTCTTTGCCACTATCCATCACTATTCATGACCTAAGAGACCAATCTGTACCTTGTTAGGAAAAAACAGTGCAGGCTGCCTTTGCTTCCCATTGCTTAATCACTGACATACTCGCAGAAAGGACAGAGGAATAGGTAGAATCTAGGCAAAAAAGCCTAGAAGAGATTATTAGTGATGGACCTCAGCAGGTACCCTACTATTCCAGCCAAAAGTAAAGTTGCCCTCAAGTTCAACTGCGCTAGGAAGACAAGAGCAGGAAATCAACCCCACAAGAAGGCTGATACTACTTTTATTGAGATTAGTATAAATAACATAATCTTGCAAGTCTGATTCTGCTTCCTTCTTATAGTCCAGTAAATTAGGGAAGCATCTGACTAAGCCTCTTCTGAATGTTATCTCATTCTGGACCTGAAAAATATTTAGCCCCTTTTGCCTTAGGTAACAGATTCTTCATAACTCTGTCAATGTCATCTTTCTTACTTTTTACATCCTGAGCATGATCCTGTGAACACAACCATGCAGGGGAGAGGGGGGGATGTTGGCAACTCTACAGCAGTAGTTTGCTGCCACCCAATTCCAGGATGTTTTACTCCAATGGCCTCTCATCCCAGTACTAATCAGGTCCAAATGCTGATTGCTTCCAAACCAAGCCAATATCATTTATGTGCTGATACCAAACCAGATGGATCCATTGGCAGTACTGTCACAAGGAACTACAGTACTATAGGTTCTATAACCAAACTTAAGGCATACTTGCACACAGATCTAAGGTCTTGTTTCTACCAATTGCACTATTGCTTTCCATTATATTAAAAGTTCCTCTAATCACAGAAATATGTCTATATTAAATTTATGTTACTTATTAAAAAGTATATCTAATAACTTATCATGGGTTTTTTTTTCCAGGATGTGTCAAATATCTGTGCACCAGTAACTGGTGCAAGTAAAGGAGAGTTTGCAGACTCTTCAGGTAAACAAACTAACATTTTAACTGGCAAATTATGATAGTTGATGGGAATAGAAAGAGCAGGAAAGTGGAGGAGTGAAATTGTTGTTGTTGTTGTTGTTGTTATTATTATTATTATTATTATTATTATTATTATTATTATTATTATTATTATTATTATTATTATTATTATTATTATTATTATTATTCCACACGTACTTCTTATCATTTGTGGAAATAGAATTTCTGTGGGCCCATGAAAATAGTTACAAAAATTGTTATACAAAGAGAATCTGCATAGGAGCATAGGAATGACTGTAATATTCACAGCATATCAATAGAAATTGGGCAATTGCTTTGCATCGATTAATTGATCAGCAAATTGATCAATACTGTTATTTGAATCTATTATGTGTCATCAATATTATAATTATCATAGCCACTGTTTTATGATAGTTCTCTTCTATTTTCTGTGATTGATTTAAATTGGTATCGAGAGGTAGAAAGAAAACTTGCTTTCAGGTCCCTTGCATGTTGGGTGCCACAGAGCTTGACACTTCCACTTCTGTTCACATGAAAATGCTGGATGAGATCATCTTCCAGTTTGATGTCACATGTCATCAATATGTACTGCATGCAGATGATGCCCAGTTGCATGTCTTGACCCCGGTTCGTTGAGTTAGTGAGCCATTGTTTGGAATGTTTGGAGGCTTTAGGCCTGGATGGGGAAGAACAGCCTCCGGCTCAATCCTACCGAGTTTCTATATTTGTGCCATCATTGCTGACTCTCCACTTCTGATGCTCCATGTAGTTGTAATTACCCATTTGAGATATGTGCAATTTAGCAGTCCTCTTGAACTCTCAATTCTCAAACAGCAGGTGGAAGCTGTGGTTAACAAGACTTTGGGGTTGTTATTGAAGAACATCCAGAAGCTACAGCCACTCTAGAATGTGACAGCACAGGCAATGAAGGAGTATTATATTTGCAAGTTGCACTGGTTGCTACTAGGCTTCAGAGTACAATCCAAGCTGGTGGTATACGAACCCTAACCTTTACAGTCTTTCAAGGCATGAAGCTAGGCTACCTAAGAGACTACCTATGTCTATCATCTTTTCCCATATGATTGAGCCCAGCAGGATGGGCGTACTGCAAGTCCCCTCAATTAAACACTACAACCTTGTAAAATCCAGGAATTGTGCCTAATCTGTTTCATTTCCTGCTCTTTAGAATGATCCTCCCTCTCCAAGTGAGTTGTTAGTTACCACCCATATATTGTTCAATAAATTACTGAAGAACTACTTAGTTTCCAAGCCCTTGAAGACAGGTGATTGTATTGCCCTTTTGTTTTGTTTTGAATAAAATAAATTATCATCATTATCAGATATCTACACAGCTAAATATGGTGATGGAGGAATGGTGAGTTCAGGAATTGAAGAAACAACAGGACTTGGAGTAACAAAAGGCTACGGAACTACACTGGGTTATGGGACAACCGGAGGCTATGGGACAACCGCAGGCTATGGGACAATGGGACGGAAAGATACATACGGAGGAATAAAAGAATACCGAGAAAGTGGTGTGAATATGGCTTTCTTAGACAGCTACTTCTCTGAGGTAAAGCATTTTATACTGTACCTAGCAAACTATAGAGAATGGCAGTAAGTTATTATTAGAAATATTTGCTTAGGTTATGTTCAGATTTATGAACACAAGCCTAAACTATATTATGCCAAGTAATGGTAGTGATGCAAAGTGCTCATAACTTGTAGTATTTGAAATTCCTTGGTGCAAAATTTGGACTGCCTTTCCACAATAGAAAGTAAAATGCAAATTATCCATGTTATGAAATGTACAGCACTTTGAATTCAGTTTGAAACAACCGATATAACTGAAATCCAGCTTAATCACCCTGCTTTTAGATAACTTTTTTAGAGAACATTTTATAGTCTTTCTCCTGTTAGTGATAAACAATGCTAATTCTGTCTTGTTTATTTATTTTTAGAAAGCATTTGCCTATGCTGATGAAGATGAAGGCAGACCTGCAAATGACTGTCTCTTAATATATGATCATGAGGGCATAGGCACTCCTGTTGGTTCCATTGGCTGTTGCAGTTTTATTGGGGATGATCTGGACGAGTCCTATTTGGATACACTGGGTCCTAAATTTAAGACCTTGGCAGAGATCTGCTTGGGAAGAGAGATTGAGTCCTTCCCAGATTTCAATATGCCTCTGCCCAATCCTGATATTGAGATAAATCTTCCACCACCTGGAACCACGATTGTTGTTAACACATCTTCATCTATGCCTCAACCTTCTGCTGTTGGTGGTACCACGGTCGTTACAGAAAATACTTACACCACCACTTCCAATGTACAACCTCCAAGGCCAATGCCTGATCCTATGCTCCATGGTAACGTAGTTGTAACAGAAACATATACTTCAGGCTCAACAATGAAACCCCCTACACTTAATGTTGATCCTCTGACTGGATCAAATGTTGTGGTCAGGGAAAGAGTGCTGGCTCCTGCCCCAGTCACTGATTTGCATGGCATGATAGAGATTCCCGACCTACCAGGTGGGTCAAATGTTGTGGTCACAGAAAGAGTAATTGCTCCTAATACAAGGTTACCATCTTCTTTGAGCATTCCTAATCTGACAGAAGGGTCAAATGTAGTTGTGACCGAAAGAGTGATTCGACCTGCTGCTAGTGTACATGGCAACATGACCCTCCCTTCTGACATATCAAGTGCCCGTAATGTGGTTGTAACCGAAAGAGTTCTGTCTGGAACAGGAGCAAGTGGTGTCTCTGGGAGTCTAAGTAGTGGCGCTAATTCATTGTTGGCTTCTGATAATCTTCTTAGTCAGGCAATTGGAACAGCTTCTCCTGGTTCAACTCGAAGAAGGGTAACAAAATACAGCACTATACAGTATTCTAATTAGTAAAGATCACTTGTGACATCTTTCCCTTCCCCCTTTTTATGTTTTAGATTTGCTGCTAAATAATGTTTTTATTATTTATAGGTAGCAAATTAAAAATCAGAGAAATGATTCTTGTCTGAAACAGAATCTCCAAACATTTAGTTATAAACCAAAATATAGGGGCACTGCCAACATAAGAAAATTCTGATATATTGCCTTTGGAAACATGATAGTGTACATAATGGAGCAATCACTAACAGAGCCTTTTGTATATGTTTGCTGATGAGCAATATTTGGACCAACATACCACTTCCTCTTTGTACTTATTAACACCATGGTAAGGAAATGCAGCTGTGCACAAAGTGATTTATAGGAACTATTAAAATTCTGGAATTCCTTACTGTATTTTAAAACAGTTGCATAGAGACTGTTCCAAATAATGATCCGATAAATTCAGCATAGTTTAGTTTCATCTTAAAGCAGTTAGTCAACATAAGCTAAAAGACAAAAAGGTGTCAACAGAAAAAATAACGGCATATATTAAATCTGTATCTCTGAACAAGACTATGTGAATTACAATCAGTACAGCAGTCCTTAAGAATGACAATATTCTGCTGTAACAATAGAAATGTACAGGATATTAACAGATTTAGGCAGCATATCATGTATTGTGAAAGTATTTGTGAGTGGACAAATACTCATTTGTGCTTCATTTAAATTTCCATTTCAATCATATAGCCAAAAAAAAAAAAAAAAACCAACAGCAGTAACAACCACTTTTCTCTGATTATATAGAGATAAAAGTGCTATATGTGATTTAAATAGAAAATTGAATACCAAAATATTCTTCTCCCAAGAAAATAAAGACACAAGGTCCCTCTACATGTTTAAATCCCAAATGTTCAGCTATTGAAATAAAGTATAGGCTTCAAAATCCAAAAAGCTATTTTAGGCTTAGAATTGACAGGAAAGTGGTAGAAATTTAGATCTATTCATTTCTCAACAGCAAATCACAATTCAATATTGCTGGTTATTCTCTCTATTGATATAGGATTGTGAAATTTTTTTTAAAAAAATTGTTGTTTCCATTCTCAAATAAAAGACTTCAGATGACTTCCCATCAGTTTTTAACAATTTAATTGTAACAAAACCCTGCTGTTTCAGAGCAACAGCTCATAACCATGTTTGGTATGAAAAAGAAACACAGTTCTTTAGAACCTGACCTTCACAATTTAGTTATGTACCATATGTAAACTAAAACTAGCTCCAATATAGAGAATACACTCCAATGTACATATAGTTGTTAAACGCAGGGAATTTTGGCCACCAGATTATAGTAAGCTATCCCCTTTATCTTTTATGTACACCAGGGGTGTCAAACTGGCAGCCTGCAGGCCAAATGTGTCACACACAGGCCAAGCCTACCCCAGCTCCGTGAAGGGAAAAAAACGTCATGAGACATCAACATGACACCACAAGTTTGACACACATGATGTACAGTTTTTTTTAGTTTTGGTATAGAATTCTATAGAAAAGTAAGGATATGGGTTTTTATCTCTGCTCCTGGTATTTTCTTTCTTGTCTTTAATTTTCTTCCCAATTTAACATGCATGTTGACCATCCCAAAGATACTAAATAAGATGTAAATACAAGAGCAATTTCTAATACAACTAGCAACTTGATCTAGTATTCACAGTTGATTTTTCTTTTGCAGAAAGCTTCCCCTTCAGCTCTTTTTTCTACAGACAAAAATATGGCAATGTATTTTTGTCTTTATATCTTTTTTAAAATCTGCCCAAAGCAACTTGAAACCTTGCAAAATATTCGCATTGTGCATATGTATACTGTAATTTTTCCCAAATAATCCTGGAAATCATACTTTCAAATATAAGACATCTTTCACTTACTTCCCCTAATTACTAACCTAATTATGTCTTGTAATCATTTAATGAGACATTAACCATTATGTAATTATTTAATGCCACACCTATTTTGTTATATGCAGAAATCACCCCAGTTGCTACTGTATTTTTGCATAGTTCAAGTATGAGGAGTTTTATACCTGTAGAAAATGAACGCCCATTTTAATTAAAATCTCTATTTTATTCTTGAGCTCAGGCAGCATGCATGACACTTCCAGGTGTGTAGAAAAGGGACAGAGCTGGTATTGCCATGCTGTAACGCTGTTTGTGTTGTTTGATTCCTTGTTCTCCCTAGGAACATTGCTGCTTGAGTTTGATTTGGTTATTGTAATACAGGGTAAAAACAAGGCTATTAAGTAGTCATTTGAATTCCTCTGTTAAAGGGAACACTATTTAACTGTACCCATGACAATATGTTGAACAATCTGAAGAACTGCTGCAACCCTGGGGACTAAGAAAGGGAAAACTGTATTATTTGACTTTGTAAGCTAAAACCCATGGCAAATGTTTCTCCACAGCAGGAATCATAACATCTATTGATAAATAGTGTTCTACGAATATATTTCACATTCACATTTTATAAAAGGCTTGTCAACACATGCATTAATGAAGTTGTACTTCTTACAACATATCCAGTGAGCTAAAATATGACATCATAATATTACAAGGCTGTATTTGAAATCATTTTTTAATTATTTGTATTCTTTATTTCTGAATTTATGTCATAGGATACAAGCAACTCCAATTAAAGCGTTTTTTAATGGACATCCTTCTAGGAAATAATTGTTTTTAACTGCACTGACTCTCTTTATAAATTTAGTACTGGGGAAAAAATGTAGGCTTTTTTGTTTTCCAACCAGAAACAAGTCTGTCATTCAAGTCAAGATATCTAAATCCTTTCTAAGTATAAGCTCCCATTGCTGGTTTTGGGTATGCTTGCTTTTCAGAAAGAATGTTTCCTCTAGGAATGAAATGTCACAGCTGAGAGATTATAATAGATTGGCAAACGATCTGAAATTTGAAGATGTAATATAATATTAATAAAATGTCTGGGCAAATTTCTCTTTATTCTTTTAATGTTTATTTATTACTGAACATGATGTAGAACTCTTTAGGCTGAAATCTGAAGGACATAAGGGACAACACGGTATTCACTCTTCATACCAACCATTTGACAGTCCGGACTAGTAAATGGCATTTTTTAAAAACATACTGTTGAATCATACCAACCTTCTTGTTTTTCTATTAACAATTAAGCAAAAGATCTTAATTCCTTTGCTTTTTTTCAAAGTAGTGTTGCATAACTATTTCTTAAATGAAACTAACAATACAATCCGTTGGAAAATCTCCTAAACTAGATAACAATTGCAAGCATGTTCTCTCTGAAGGAACATAGGTCATCTAGAAGGAAGCATCTGCCATCAATCTTTAGCAGCAATGAATAAGGAAGACTGGTAAGAATTTCAGTGTGAAATATCAAGCTTTTATCTTATATGCCTGCTTAGAAAAAGCTAAGTGATTCAATCCTAAATGTCAGGTAATATAATAGTCTTTTTTCTTTAAATATAACTCTCAATCTTTGCTTCAATGATACCGTACCATAGCAGCTGGGTAGGGTGTTGCTATTTATGTGACTCAACTGAGCTAACCTGACAACTTTTCAGAATTGTTTTTATACTGTAAAAGCCAGGTTAAACCCTACATAAATATTCTGTGTATCCAGCATTGGTCCAATCACTCCGCAAAATAAAAGCAGATATCTCAGATGTTTAAAGAGATGCTATAGCATTTAATTGCCAATCTGTTCAGCTTCCTCAGATAGAATGGGATGGGTGTCCTTTTGCTTCCTCTAGCACAGCAGTCTTATTTATGTATTCTGCACGTGAAGAAAGTTGGGATCCCATCCCACTTTCTTTCACTACTTGACTGCGACAGTTGCAAATATGTATGGTCTACACAATCCAATATATATTGTCCCTAAAATGGAAGCCAAAATTTTCCAGAGTATTTTAAAATGCTATGTATACTATCTGGAGCATATTAGAGGAAGGGCAGGATATAAACATGACAATAATTTAATGGATTTGGAAAATATGCATTGTGACATTCATTTCTATGAAACTAAAGAGATGATCTTCAACACAGAAAACCAGGATCTTCTGGGGTAAGAGTAGCTGAGCTTTATTGTACTTCATTGTACATATTTTTAGTAGGTGTCCTCTGGGCATAAGAAGGTATTACCAAAAATGTGTTTTTTGCAGTTGTTGTTTTTCCCTAATCCAGGGAAGCTTCCTCAGAAATGAAGATTTATTTGCAGCATTTATAGATTGAGTGGAATTTGAATAGAGCTTCTGGGGAAAAAATTAAGTGACTAATGGATGAAAATGATGCCAACTCTGTTATACAACACCTAAAAACGTTGCTCTTCCTAAGATCTAATCCAAAACACAAATCAGTTGTGTTAATTACTAATTTTCATCCCAAAAAACCACCCCCCAAAAGAAAGTGTATTTCAGATATCCAATACCTGCTCAGGAATCATATTCACCATATATATGTAGAAAGGGAACACACATTCATTTCTAGACATGTTCATGTTAAATTAAATGATGGCAAGTTGCAAACTCAAGTTTATGGAAGTCCACCCACCTAGACTGAATCTTAAACTTCTATAGCAATTAATACACAAATACAAGAGATCAGCTATGTAAGATCCATCAGCAATAGAGCAAAAACACTTTGCAGATCAGCAGCTCTTATAAAAGACCTCAACTACCTTCACAGCATATCCAGTAAGAACAGGTCCATCTCCACCTCAGCAATTCATAAAAAAAAATAAACCACGAAACAAAACAGGATTTCTGAAGCCACCAGGTGTCACACCCCTGAAAAACTCTAGAAAGAATCTTGGGTAAGCCAAAGACTACAATCTCTGCCAACATCACACAGAACTTCAACTGTCTGGGTTGCAACCAATGCTACATAGAACAGGGCACTATTTATATCAAAGAATCACTGAATACATACCTGCAACAACGATCTAAAATCACAAGGACTAAAGTCACTCGCCTCCACAGAATGAACCACACATTTGACTGGGAAAATAAAGAAAGTGTTGACCAGAGAAGCATCAGAAGAGCCAGAGAATTTCTGGAATACTGGCATGCAAATAAAGGAATTCTCCAGAAATCAATGGAAATGATTCAATCTACCATCCAGTCAAGCATCCAATTCAAACCATACCCAAAAAATAACATGAACATTAGTCAAAATAAGAGCCATATCACCAAGCAACTGATACCTCCCAGGAAGTCTCCAAACACTGGCCAATCCTACAAAAAGAAAAGAAAAGAAGTTACTTCAAGATAGAACTTTTCAACTTCAATATTGATCTCTTTAACATGGGAGAACACCAACTAAAAAGTATGGATAAAGAAGGCACCTACCCTTTTTCTTTACTAAGAACTACTTACTTTTGGGATCTGCATAGGGCTCACACAGAAGTGTAGGCATTTTTCTTGAGTAAATTTCAGCTGTAATTTCCCGTAAGGAGAAGTAATGAGTTCACGGATTACACACAGAGGAATTAGGAAATAATATGATGAAATAAATTTGTATATTTAGTGATTTCAGCTGACCTAGGATTCTGATGGAATAGTATTTGCTAATCCTTATAAACCTATCCTTTCAAAATGGAATGACAGCCTTTCCCTGGGGCGTTCCAAATTTGCTGAACTCTCTTCCAACTTCAAATGGGACCTGAGGTCCAATCCAACTGGAGTAGTTTGGCTGGTAATTCATCCTAACAATAGTAATAGCACTTAGACTTATATTCCATTCCACAGCACTTTACAGCACTCTCTGGGTGGTTTAAAATGTCAGCATATTGCCCCAAACAATCTGGGTCCTTCTTTTATCACCTCAGAAGGGTAAAAGGCTGAGTCAACCTTGAGCCCCATCAGGATCCAACTCCAGGCTGTGGACAGAATTTACCTGCAATACTACATTCTTACCACTGTGCCAACAGAGCTCCTCATCATAAGTTATCATGCACATGTAGCATTCACAAATTATATATATCCAAAACATTTAGGGTGCTTTTCAAACTTTGTTTTGTTATTGATTAGATATTTTTGTTATGTACTATTTAAAAGGCAACATTATTCTATTTTTACCTTTGAAATTGCCTTTCAATGTTTGCTCCAGTGGCTCCAAATGGGTTAAAAACTTTAGACCAGGGGTGTCCAACCTTGGCAACTTTAAGCAAAGCTGGCTGGGGAATTCTGGGAGTTGAAGTCCTCCAGGCTTAAAGTTGCCAAGGTTGGACACCCCTGCTTTAGACCTTCCCTCTTTAGTAGCATTATTTATGTGGCCTTCAATGGCAAATATCTGTGGTCTCACTGCCTCCAAAGATGCTGTTTCTCCATGCTTTATTGTTCTATCACCAGTCAATCACTGTATCACTACTTTCATTGTTTTGCAGAGAAAATAAAGACATGTACATGTGGTTTCAGGACTCAAAGCAACCTTGAAAACAATGCAAGCAGAATTAAATGCAGTTAAGTGCAGTTAAAAGATAAAACAACCAACACTTAATCAGCTAGGAAGTCAGAACTTTCAAAATATACTAAGTTAGAACTTTATCCCAAAGTAATCCCTGATTTCAAACTGAGCAGAATCAAATACTAAATGACTCAGTCAAGGTAGATTCTTCCCAAACATGTAAAAGCTAATTGTATATACAGGCCTGTGCATGATTAATGTGTTTTCTTTGGCTTAGTCAGCTCAACTTGGGAGTGGAATTTGTGAATGGAGTCTGAGAAAGTTTCACAAGTAAGAATTACCTGTGTGACATCAACATTAAGCCTCTAGTTGAGAGGCAATAGATACTGGGAAATTAGGCTTGATCATTGTGCAAAAGATTTTTAGATTTTATCATTGACTCATTAAGGTGCAAGGACATAGATATGTTTGAAATTATTTTTAAAATACATTTTACAATTCATTTTTTAAAAAGCACCAACAAACATTTGGAGGGAAAAACAAGCAGACAAAATGAAATGCAGAAGCAATCTTGGTGTTACATGTCCTCATTTGACCCAATTTCAAGGATGAGATTCAGAGGAAAACTAAAATGAAATATATAGATCAAGGTAGGGGACACTTCCCTCTTTAGTGTTCTTTGAATCTACAGACAACTCCTGGAGTTGACAAAACCATAGTTTAGACTAAGTTCTGAGATGACTTGGATTGGTTTCAGAGGTGATATTCAGCAGAGGTGATATTCAGAGGTGATATTCTGGCCACTTCTGGAGAACCAGTAGCGGAAATTTTGAGTAGTTTGGAGAACCGGCTAATTACCACCTCTGACTGGTCCCATCTCTATCTGTTCTCTGCCTCTCGAATCCCAGCTGATCGGCTGGGTCTTTTGTTGCCCTGCACAGGAGAAGAGAGCTGGAAAGCAGATTAGTGGGGTGGGGGGAGGGAATTGAGATTCTATATTATCCTTCCCCTGCCACACCCAGCAAACCACACCCACAGAACTGGTAGTAAAAAAATTTGAATCCTACCACTGATTGGTTTTAAGGAATAAAACTAGCCATATTGGAACAATTTTTTTCACATAGAGAAATTTATTGGATCAGATGATGTTTCCTTAAAGTTCCCTTGAACTTCCACCAATCCAAGAAGTGGGCTGAAATATTGGCATCATTCGCAGCTAAACGTTGTTAAGATTTTGACTAAAATTGTGAAAATGAGGTTTGAGCCCACATTTAGCTATGAAAGCTCACGGGTTTTTTTTTTTCAGCCCAATATACCCCACAAAGGTGTTATAGAGGAAAAATAGAGGGCAGAGTTCCACATACACTGCCATGAACCCCTAGCCATTATCAAATAAATATTAGAGACTTTAAAGACATATGACCTTGATATACTGTAGGTAAGTATGTGTGTATATATAACATTACATCTGCAAAGAGCAGGTTGGAAGCTGTTTTGCATTTCCCTTGTCTGGTAATTCTGTCTAGACTACCAGGATGATATTGCAATTTGTCATCCGCATATAACAACTGGAGTCCCACCAAGGCCTATCAGTCAAATATGACTCCCCCTCCCTTATTAAAATAATGTTTCATTTCATCTCTCCAAGAACATTGGACAGCCTGATCTAGATGCCATTGTAATTTTGCCACGATGACTTTAACATAGGTTCATTCATGGTCATGTTACTAAGCAGTGTTCTCGGGTGGAAGACAGTGTTCCCAAAAGGGCGTTTGATCAGCTCTGCACTTCACATCACACTTAGAATCCCTGATACCAGTTCTAGCCTTTTCATTAAATTGCAGCAGCAGTTGAATCTTTCTCACCATTCATAGTCTGAGTCATGGTGAAGAAGACAACAGGGACAGAAGCTGGATACTAACCTGGGAACAGGAACTTAGAAGCACAGTATCCATAATAAAATGAAATAAATAAATATCCTTTCCATTCATAAGAACAAATTTATGTTTTTGTATGTTTCCAGTTTGAAGAATTAGCACCACTGCTCTCTCCTTTTCTCCCTCTCTCCTCCCCCTATCTCTCTCTTTTAAAATCACTTGTCCAAGAACCAAGATACTGCTACACCCTTAAAAAGAATCCATATTGGAAACATCATAACAAGTCTAAGCAAATGATGTTAACAGAAATAATTGCTTGACAGGTTACAGCTTGTTTCTGATTTTTCATCCAATATATACATTGTTTCTAAGCTTTAAGGATGGATGCTGCAAAGAAAAACTTTGTATAGTTGTTCAAAATATTTGTGTTTGTGGAGCACAATCTGTAACAAAATGTAACAATTTTAGCACTCTCTCTTCAGGCCTCTCTCTAACTAGCCAAATACAGTTTACACAATCATAGTTAATCACAAATGGCTAGGCTTGAACAAAATTCCCAGTTTAAAATCCACCCACAAAACCCCAAGTTTATAAAATAATTCTGTGATTTACAGATGGGTTCAAAAATCCCATTACATCATTGTGGTTTGCATGGCTTCGGCTTCGTGTAATGTATGTTCTAAACCTAGATAAACTAGGGTTCCTGTATCTTGGCTATATAATTCCAAATAACTTTTTGATGGCAACAGAGTTCAGATTATCCCTTTGCGCCGTGATCCATCAACTGGATTTTTGAACCTCTGATATTGTAGCCCTTTTATGACTTTGAATATAGAATATAAACTTTTTGGTTTTTTGTAGGGTTTTTTGTCCAACACTTTTTAATTTTATTCATCCAGCAGCTATTTAAGTCTCGATATATCTTATTTTTTTGGCCTGCAAAAATGTGTTTGCCCACCTGTCAGTTCCCCACACTAATTGTACCAACTTTGTATGTACCAGTACCATAATCATAACAAGGATATCTTCAAGTGTATTCTACAGAAATGCATTCATGTAACTGCATGTACAAATTTATTTGCCAACAGTATAATTGCCATCAATATATATATTTGAATGTACTCTTTGGTTTGTATGATGTGCAAACCCTTTTTGGACATGAGATTTTATCACCGGTGTCAGGTAAAAAAGGAACAAAAGCCCAAGTCTAGAATGCATTTTTTTAAAAAACTTATCTTTCTAAACCTCCCCCTTGTTTTCAGACCACTTTGATCATGATCACTTGATCATAATCAAGGAGAGAAGCAACCTAGAACTAAAGAGACCAGTAGAATAGCTTTGCCTTCAGAAATCGTGGGTGCTCCATCACTGGAGGCTTTTAAGAAGAAACTGGACAGTAACTTGTCTGGAATGGTATAGATCTTCTAGTCCAGGGGATTGGACAAGAAGACATCCAAGGTACCTTCCAACTCTATTATTCTGTTATAGTTTCACTTCTGTTTGTCCTTACAACAGGAGCAGGTATTAGTAACAAAACATGCCTTACTGGATGAACTTAAGATCTATTAGAACAGTGGTCCCCAACCTTTTTTGTGCCAGGGACCAGTTTCAAGCACAAACACCTTTTCAAGGACCGGGGGGCGGGAGAGAATCCGAGTTTGGTGGTTTGCTTGCAGACGTTTCATTACCTGACTAGGTAACATCTGATGTTGTTACCTAGTCGGGTAATAAAACGTCTGCCACCAAACCACCAAGTTCAGGGAGCGCCTCGGCCCTGCCTCCCTCAGCCCCATCCCTCAGGTGTCTCCCTCCCTCCCTCAGGTGTCTGCCTCGTTCTCTCTCAGTCGCTCTCTCGCTGCTCCACCAGCCCAGGAAGAAACTGATTCAAAGAAGCGGGGTGGCTTTTCCTGTCGCCGCAGCGCCTCCGAGCGCCCATTTACCCCACCCCACCCGCCACCCGCCCGCGCTTCAATCCACAGTGCTCCGTTCTGCCTGCCTGCCTGCCTTTGTTTCGGAGCAGCTTTGGCTGACAAAAAGAGGCGAATAGTTATTATTCTCAGCCGAAGCTGCTCCCAAACAACCAAACAGGCAGGCAGGCAGAACGGAGCACTGAATTGAAGTGCGCGCGGGCAGGCGGGGTGGGGTAAACGGGCGCTCGGAGGCGCTGCGGCGACAGGAAAAGCCACCCCCACCCCCGGCTTCTTTGAAGCAGTTTCTTCCTGGGCTGGTGGAGCGGCGAGAGAGCGACTGAGAGAGGAACGAGGCGGGAGGAAACCAAGCCGCTGAGCCAGAGAGCAGGACAGGCTTCGGTTGCTTCCTCCCTCCCCTTCTCTCATTTGTGTCCTTGATCCCCGATCCCAGCAGCATTCACCAAAGGCGAAGAAAGCCGCCATTTTTTTTCTTTGCGGCCCGGTACAGAGTGCTCCACGGACCGGGACCAGTCCGCGGCCCGGTGGTTGAGGACCCCTGTATTAGAATACATAATTGGGTTGAAATTAGGCAGGCATTCACCTTGGTCAATAGACTGAAACAGCTTTCCTACAGAAATTGGTCTGAATTATACTTTAGGGGAGGAAACCATTAACTGGGCAGAGAAAACACCATTCAGTAAAGAAAGTGTTACTATCAAGAGATAAAAAGGCAATTAAGGAAGGAAAACTTTAATATTCAACTGTGGCAGGCAGAGAGTGAAAAGAGAAATATTTTCCACTCACAACTCATTCAAGGGAATTTATTAGCAGCAAACCTAAAGCAGCTACGGGTACCTTACACTTTGCCATTAAGAACAAATTACTTTGACAAGCATCCACTGACCGAAAGTGCACCTCTTTTGACCTGCAAAGTACCTTAATCCAGGCCCTGAATTTATGACAACCACAAGCTTAAATGAAATACTTAAAAGATTCATTCCTGCTCTAATCATTCCTGCTCTGATGAAGTAGCAACCCACTAAGGGAAAGCAAAACAATTTTGCCATCGCCCACAAGTGTGAACCTTCGTAAGCCGCAGCCGGTACTACAAAACATAGCTCACCCAAACAACATCTATAATCTGACAAAGAAGCTACTGCGTGGTATCCACCAAACAAAGAGAGAGAGACAAGTAAGAGACTATGTTAAAGTCAAGCAGATAAATCTACATAAAGCAGTAAGACTACTCCAAACTCCCTATAGAGCTGGAATTCAAGGCAATTGAGGACAGGGAAGGGAAGCGATTGGGAATTCCTCCAGGACAAGAGTATAGCAAGATAGCAATAGCACTTAGACTTATATACTACTTCACAGTGGTTTATAGCCAGAGGTGGTATTCAGCAGGTTCTGACCAGTTCTGGAGAACTGGTAGCAGAACTTTTGAGTAGTTCAGAGAACTGGCAAATACCGCCCCTGACTGGCCCCGGCCCCATCTATTCTCTGCCTCCTGAGTCCCAGATGATTGGCTGGGTCTTCTTTTGTTGCCTTGTATAGGAGAATGGAGCAGGAAAGCAGGTTAGTGGGGTGAGGAGAGAATAGGGATTTTGCAGTATCCTTCCCCCAGGAGTGGGGAGGGAATACCACGCCCACCAAGCCACACCCACAGAACCGGTAGTAAAAAATTTATGAGTCCCATCACTGTAAAATTTATGAGGCCCACTCTAAGCCAGGGGTCTCCAACTTTGTCAACTTTAAGCCTGGAGGACTTCAACTCCCAGAATTCTGGCTGGTGAATTCTGGGAATTGAAGTCCTCCAGATTTAAAGTTGCCAAGGTTGGGGACCCCTGGCCTAAGCAGTTTTACAGAGTCAGCATACTTGCCCCCAACAATCGAGGAAGAGGAAAAGGGAGAGTTGGCTGCCATGAGGCAGCAACAGGTCCTGCTGGAGCAAAAGTAACTCAGGTTGCAATGAAACCTCGCCTTGACATCCAAAAAAAGGGGCGCCTTCTGCAGCCCTTTCGTCCCAAAAGGCAAAAGTCAACAACAAACACCCCCCGCCCCCCGGCGCCCTTTCCAGTCCCGCAGAAACCTGACTCAAATGGCGGGCGGGGCTCCCGCACCCACCTGGTGTAGCCTTCCAAGACCGGTATTCTCCGCCCTTCGGCTGTTGCTCTTCCTCCTCTCCCCCTCCCTCCCCGCGGCCGCCGCCGCTGGTAACCAGCCCTGTTTTCATTACTCCCCACCCGCAGGGAAGGGGTTGGGTTAAGCCGTCGCCAAGAGTCCAGGCGCTCCAAGCGGAGTCCCTATTTCCCTTCCGGAGAGGTGAGCGGAAAGGATTGCTGCTGCTGCTGCTGCTGCCGCCGACCCGGAGTTCACGGCGCGAAAAGTTCAGGACGGGGACTGCACCATGGCTGGATACCTCGGCCTGTGGATACTCTCGGTGAGTTTGGAAGCCCACCTGTTGCTCCCGACGGTCAACTCGTTCCGGCTCTTGGGAAGGGGAAATTCCCGCTGAGGAAAGGAAAGGAGCGACAGAGAGACCCTGAGTTTGGGGGTCAGGAACCGGTGCGCTCTCCGCTGCGGGAGAATGGGGGGCGCCGGTCGGCACAGTGGCTCCTCTTTCACCCGAACAGCCGCGCCACGCCCTGCGAACCCAGCGCCGGAAACTCAGGAGGTTCACTCGAGATGCTAATCGCGCTTATCGCAGTGTGGAAAGAGGTTGGGTGTTGGGTTTTGGTTTTTTTTTAAGTGCCTCTCGGGGAAGAGAAAGTCGTGTGAAGATCTGGAGGTGTTTGGTATTGCGAGAAACTTGTTGAGGCTGCCATTTTATATGTAGTATATGTGCGCTTTTCTTGGAAGCAACTGGCCTTAAATCTCGACTGGCTTGTCCAGTGGTTGGTTTGGAGGAGGAATCTGGAAATTTCTGGCTTGTAGGTTCGAGTTCTGCTTACATTTTAATCGTTTTCCTTTAGAAGGACAATTTAGATTTGAATAAAGAAGGCAGGAATAGTTCAGGAAGTTCTGGAGCTCTGTTTCTTAACCTCAACAACTTTTAAGATATTTAAAGCCCAGAATTCCCCAGCTGGCATATTGGTTGTACACAACTTAACACAACTTAACTTTTTGGAGATTGAAAAACACTGCTCTAGAGAAAGATTGTTCCTTGCTCTGAGGATGAGGAGAGAAATTGCCCACCAAATTTCCAACCTTTGAATTGCCTGCTAAAATTCCCCCTTCTACAAAGGCTGTCAGGCTGCCCTGGGATCTGGTGCCCTCTGATGACTGGGGAAGAGGATTCCCGCAATCTTCTGTGGCATGGTTGTTGGAGTAGCAGTTCCAATACACCTGTATAGTCCTGGACTTAGACTGACCTGTGATAAGTAATCTCTTGCTTGGGTCCTGTGGGATGTGGTCATGTACAAGCAACTAATGGGGGGGGGGACATGCAAAATAGGCCAAAGAGTAATATTAGAAGGGGGGTAGGTGGAATGTGACATTTGGAATGAAATAATATTTATAAATAAGGTGAGATAATTCTGAGGAAGGGTAGAATATGTGTGTTATATGTTGATGTAACACCTGTGTATGTATGTATACACATATATTGGAAGCAGAATTAACCCTAGCCTTCCTCTTTATAGGAGGCCGCTGTTTTTGCTTCCTCTTGGCAGTTTTTGAAGGTTTCTATCCACCCGCTGAGGGGGGAAAGCAGGCTGCTGGTCTGACAGACCTGCTGTTGTGATTAAGAGAGTTCTGTATGGGATGGCAGCCAATAAAACCTGTTAAAATAATATTTTTGGCAGAATTACTAGACAGTTGTAAAGGTAATTGGTGACAAAACGTTCCATGATCATAAGGTGCAGACAGGTTCATTACCTGTTATCTGCTGTTGTGGTAACATCTCCATCCCCAGGGAAAGAGACATAATACTTCATTTATGTTGACAAGTAGAATTTCCCCATCTTTCAAACAGCAGGCATTTTCAAAGAAATATTATGCTTCCTTCAGCGTTGTTTTGATCAACCTTTGCCCACTGAGTGCCATTCAGATTTTGGACTTCAGCTTCTAAAATCTTGGCCTTCATGCCCAGTATATCTGGATGAGGCTGTCCCAGAAAGATTAGCTTAGATCAGTGTTTCTCAACCTTGGCAATTAAATTTTTTAAAGTGTCCAGGGCATTAAAAGTTAGGAAAGACAAAATTTGGTGACAAGTCACCAATTTTTGATTCCCCCCTCTTTTTCTTTTTATTCTGTGCTTGCCAGTCTTTTATATATTTAGGTAGAAAGACCAAAATTTTACCAAAGAAAATCGCCTTATTGTTTCAGACTCTGAAAGTAATCTAGATTTTTCAGTTAGCTGACTGAAAGCATCCAATCTTTTTAAAAAACTTATGAGGATTTCCTATTGAGATTTCATTATGAATACTTGCATATACCTTGACTGCTAGTTATGGGTTGTTGTTTTTCATTGTTGTGTTTTTAACTGTTGTAAGATGCCCAAAGTCGCAATCATGAATCGGGCAGTATAACTTAAATAAATAACACAGAATTTCATTGTTTGTAAGCAAAACAAGCAAATTTAATGCAGAAGTTACAAATAAAATTCAGAGAATTGTTTTCAGAGAATCCCAAAACAAGAGGAACAACAAAAGATTTAGAAAAAGGCAGTTGGATAACTCCTTTATGAGGAAACTCACTTTATTAAGAAAAAACAGTGCCTGCCTAATTTTGAACCTTCCAAGACATCTAAAATATTTTTAGTACGCTAGCAGAGCTTTACCAAAAAATAATGGGATATATTATAATCCAATACAGTGAATGGAACAGATCAAGGTAGCTAATAATTTAAGTTGCATGCCACCCAACTCTCAATAATTCTGGGAGGAGTATATAAAACCATGTACAATGTGGAGGAAAATGGCTTCTTATTACAGTTTCTCCTTCTCACATTACTAGAATTTTCACTCTTTCTGTGAAACTGACTGATAGTAAATTCAGGAGAGACAGAAAGGAATGCTTCTCTACACAAAATAGAATTTTTGGAATGCACTACAATAGGGTATGGTGTCAACTTTTTCCTTAAAAGGAATTTAAAGTGAATCTGTTGAATTAATGGAGAATCAGCTCTGTCAGGGATATTGGTCATGGCAGCTAAATAAAATGCAATAAAGAGTAATATTTCTGAAGGTTATTTGAGGGGCAACAAAAGTATTAGTGAACTAACTCAAAGCATCTGTCTAGCCACCTTCATAAAATAGATATTAGACCAGATGGATGCTAAATTTCAGAAGGCCTTTGAAAGTCTTGAAATGCAACTTCAGATATTTTCAGTCTAACTTCAGCATTAAGGAGTGTAGAGGTAGAGTGATCATCCTGTAGATGCTTTCCCATCTTGGTTTCCTTGTTCATTTTAATTTAGAGTAATATCTGAAATGGGGAACCAGTTGTGAAGGTATTTTGCATAATGTTGAAATCCAGATTCAGCATTACTCAGGGAGCCTTCTACATACAGACGAAGCTTTTTGCTTCATTTTGAAAAGCAAGAGCCATGGAAATGGAGATAGAGTGACAGAACCATCTTGCTAGTTCTTGTATTCCTTGCATGTTTTTATAAGCAAAATTAATATTATAAGTAAAATTAATTATAAAATTAATTTTATAAGCAAAATTAAAGTTTTTACTTAAAAGTTAAACTATGTATTACTCTGTTTTAACTTTTTGTTATTGAAAGCCTCTCCTCCTTATAAATGGCTTTTAATTTTGTTGGGGGGGAAAGATAGAGTTAACTATATTTGTTTCTAAAAGGGTAAAAAAATAGGAAAAAAGAGAGAATGGGTAGGATTTTAATGGAAAAATGACATATTTTTAGTCCATTGTGTCTTCAGTATAAAATTCAGTTGCCTTTAAGATGTACTGTCTCTTTATCAAAAATTTTCCTCATTACTTAATAGGTAAAGAAGCTAGTAGAAAACTTATTTTAGATTCAAGGTGGTTTTTTTTTGCCTTCAGAAGTTGTGGGAGCTTTATCACTGGAAGCTTTCAAAAAGAGAGTGGACTGCCATCTTTCAGAAATAGTGTAGGGTCTCCTGTTTGGGTGTGGGGTTTGGACTAGATGACCTTCCTTCCAATTATGGTAATCTGTTAATGTTACAAATTGGAAAACAAAATACAGAAGTCCAGATTTTTCTCTCCGAGTTCAAACTTGGCTAGTTTCATTATATTGTCTTTGCCAGCCTTGTTAGATTGGAGGATGATAAATTTTGTTTGGGATAAAGAATATTTTTCCATAATACTCCTGAAGGAACAGAACTCCACCTTAATCTAAATATACTTCCTCCTCTCATGCTTGAGCCCCAGATTTTTCTTGTATAATCCATACTAAAGCTTATCACTGGATATAAATAAGCAAGGCATGTTTTTTCTTGTATTGCAAACTTTGTCTTCAGAACCAACTGGAATAGAAAAACCAAATGATGAGTGGGGAATTTTAAACTGAAGGTGCAAATGTATTATTTCTTTTTAGTGTCAGTTTCCCTCTTCTAACTTGTTTTGTTTTGTATTCTGTTTTCCATTTGTGCCATCTTTTCACTGCTATTAAATAATGCATATATAGTTGCCACCTTACATAAAGGAAATTGGGCTAGATAAATATGTCCATATGCATGCTACTTCAAAGTAAGAACCATTGCATTCAAGGGCCTTGCCACAAAGTAATCATGCATAGGTTTATGGATCATTGGCCTGGATTTCTGGGTCATTTCTGGGTCTCTATGCAAGTATGTTTGGGACACACGTAAGTAAATCTTTTGTGAAAAGAAAATGGTTTGTGTCTATAAGTAGATGCGGCATCAATTTTCAGAATAGGCTAAATATCTCAGGAAATTAATTTTAATCATTAATTGAATCAAGTTAAATTTTCGTCCTTCTGTTTTTGAAGATAACTTCTAGCCAATTAATGTATTCACATAGATGCACCAATGCAATTTGACTTTGTTCTACTTACTTTTCCTTTGAAGGTGGCTATCTTTCATACATGATCATTTTCCTTATGTTTAATTATGGTAGTATATGTTTTTGTCTTGGTGAAGTATAGAAGTCTCCCTAAGCTCCAAAGAAATTATGAGTACTATATTTTTAACCATTTTGAGCATACTGTATTGGTTATATTTGTTCATCAGTGGAATTTATTGATTTTTTTTAGTCATATTATTATATTATATTTAGTCGTATTATTTTTTAATTGTACCTCCATAAACTATTTTGTTATTTTATTTGTAAGCCACTTAAAGCAATTTTTTTGGCAGAATTGTGAATGAGCTCTAGGTAATAGCAGATACAGAAACCTGAATCTTTCCCACTATTCTTTGGCAACCTGAACTTTTTCAGCTCTACGCTTTAGACAAACTTCCTCAAGGCTTCTAACCAATGAAAACTGAGTTTTCACACACTGTATTTGAAGAACACCACACTGAAGAAAGTTAGTTTAAGAGGTATTTGCGATGAATCAGTTGACTGAGTTCAGCAACATCTATGACTTCCATGCATTGCAGAAATAATGATATCACCTTTTCCAGCCTGGTGCCTTGTAGAAAAATTGAGTGTTCAGTCCCAGTAAAATAGTCTGAATGCCCAAAGGAATTTTAGTTGCAACATCAACTATAGGGAGTTCATTGGGTTCAGTGATGCATAGCTACATGATTCATTGCAAATACACTCTTAAGTTTCAGAATTGAATATAACTAGGATATATTAACAAGGGAAAAGTGCATTCTTATCTCTACTTTCCCTTAAGTGGGAGTATCACATCTGCACATAGAAGAATGCTATTTAGGGATTGGAACTATATTTGCAACACAGAGAAAGTTATTTCAGCTCTACTGATTCTATTATCAAAATCTGGACTAGGTGTAAATAAAAACACAGAGCTCAAAATACCTCTGTAATTTTATAATTGGCGTGCTAATAACCTCCAAAGCATGGCAGTGGTCAGAAAAATCTTCCATGTGCAAGCCCTAGAAATAGTGGATGAAACTAGAATTCTATAAATCCAAAAGGCACAAACTGGGTGAATGCTTAACTGAACTCATATCGAACTCTTAAGTAGAAGGACCTGGAGTACTAGGAGAAAGAATTCTTGTATACATTGTTGTTTCTTATTTGATTGGAAAGCCCAAATAATGTGCTCATTTTCGAGAACATCTTTCCTGCAGTATCTACCTCACCAATTTATTTGGCAGGATGTGCTCTGGGTACCTTCATGTAAGCACTGACCCCAGAGCTGTAACATAGCTGTACCCGGGAATGAAGTCTCTCCCAAGTTCAAAATGGCCCCCACCTTGCTGGTTGTTTTGAAGGGACCTGAGGTCATGCCTCTTGGTTGGCATGACTGAAGCTATATTGATCCCTATATCTTTCTAAGCAAATAATACCAGCTGAGGACATGCAGAATATTAATATATTTGGGTGGTACATGTGAGGAAGTTTACTTTTTTGTTCCCTGCAACAATCCTTGTATTGTTGCTTAGTGGTGGGGTCCATCTTCTGAAAGCCAGTAACAGTTTAAGACAGGGGTCCCCAATCTGTGGCCTGATACCATTCTGTGGTCTGTTGGGAACCAGGTGAAGCTCCATTTGCACAAGCAGCAGGTGCACACATGAAACCATCTTTTCCCCTCCCCCGCTTCCGCCCCTCCCCACTGACAGTCCATGGAGTCGGAAAGTTTGGGGACTGCTGGTTTAAGAGACAGGACAAAACAGCAGTTTCTTATTGGCCTGAAGTTGTTCAGTTTAATATTTACAAAGAAATGTGTTCATTGTATCTACTTAAATATTTTTCTCCTGTACAGAAACTTGACTGTAAAAACAAAGAGGATTTAGGTGTCAGTCTCAACTTTCTAGAATGAGGGATGCTGTGATGAAGGAGAATTGGAACAGTTGGCCTTGTTCCAAAATATTTTAAACAATGGGCATTATCAAAGAAAATTGATTCAGGTGATAAATATTGATTTTAATACAGAGTTCAATAGCCTGATATAAATTGCTTGTTCTAGAGTTTCTCAAACTTGGCAACATTAAGATGGGCAACTTCAGTTGCCAGAATTCCCCAGGTAGCAATTTGGGGAATTGAAGTCAATACATATTAAAGCCACTAAGATTGAGAGAAACAGAGCTATAGATTTAGATCCCAAGTCTAGTTAATGTGTTTCAATATCTGAGAGATTGTAAAGGAGTCCATAATGTTCTATTTATGTATAACAACTGTGTCATACACATAGAGCACTTCCTCAAGAAACTATGGTTTATACCTGCGTCCTTCTGACAGAGACATGAATCATATCAGGCCATGACAGGCTTTGACATGGGAAAAGAAAATGCATTTATCGCTAAAACTAAAGAAATCCACCCTAAAATAGAAACCTTCCCTAGACTAGAAATAATTTTGAGAATTTCCCAAGATTTGAAAGACAATAATTTATATTACAATAATTATATTCCGTATTAATGGCTGGCAATTTCCCAGATAAACATTGTGTATACTTTTAATTTCCTTAGCACAATGTTGTTCTTTGTTCACAATTTAATAAAAGCTTAGTTAAACTGAAGATCTTAACTAAAAAGCAAATTAAACCAAATAGCTTTTTTAAAGGTGTGCTGAATGAATACCAAACTGACATTTCTTGATCATCTTATTAATGATACCTTAATTGTGTTTGACACAATTATTAATTGTGTTTGACTACATGTGGTAAGCCACTATTTAAAGAATAGAGATGGCTACATAATCTTAGATACTAAAATGTTAATCTAATTAATCAATTTCAAGTTTTGTTTCAACAGGAAAGGGGCATTACTACATGCCTGGATCCTGTTTGAAAAGTTGTATTTGCTTTCTCTGTTCTATTAACACTTACCTAAAATGCAACTCTAACAACATTGACGCATTAATGTTGATTTAACTGTGTTCAGGTTTCATTTGTATCAACGTCTATGAAATTCCACAGTGTACTTCCATTTTTTGACCATATTAAATGTGAAAACCTGCTTATTTGGTTTTAAATATGCATCTGTTTTGTTATTTAAAAAATAGTTTAACTATGCTTAATATTGTCTGGGTGGAGTAATGTGTACTATTTTAACTGAATTTCACTGATTCCAAAATATTGCTGTGCTAATTTTCTTAGTGGTTTATATTGGGAGGCCAGTTATATTTTTAATTGCTGTGTCTGTTTATTGCAGAGTTATGTAATCTTTGGAAATGGACTTCATTTAGAGGTAAGAGACTATCAATATTAAGGGGTTTTCTGTGTATATTTCTGTATATTACTAAGAAGGTTTTTTAAGATTTAGGCAAAATGTTCTAAGTAATTTATTTCCAACAGTTGCCAAGTGTATATGTGATATTATAGAATGTCAATGGAGATTCTCAGTCATCCAGGAAATGTGCTTTTTGAAGAGGTACCTGGACATTCTAGTTTTTCTTTTAAGTTGTTTGACTTTTTATCCAAGAAGCTTCTTCAGCTCTGACTGGGTGGTGGGGAATTGAGGGATTTATACTCCTTACAAATGACTAGCTGTATGCAAGGAGTATAAATCCTTCCATTCCCCATCATCCAGTCAGAGCTGAAGAAGCTTCTTGGATAAAAAGCCAAACATCTTAAAAGAAAAACCAGAAAGTCCAGTTGCTTTTTGAAAAAGCACCTTTGTGATATATAGCAAATAACGTAAAATGTTGCAGAAACCATAGATTAAAACAATATTTTTTACAATTTCCTTGTTGAAAGATGAACAGTACCATAGGATCAACAAGAATTTTTCCTTCCTATAAGTGCTTATGGTTTTTCAGAGCATACATATTGTATCAGAAATAATGACAGCCCTTGTTATATAAATATTGTGTTGTTGCTTATATTGAAGCATGCCATGTATTTTCTGTTACAAATCCCACTAGGGTATTTATACTAAATAAGAACATGCATTTAAAATGGTTTGACAGTATGGCAATAAGAAAACTTACATTACATTAACTTACATTTATTGTTGCAAATAAAACTGAATTTCCTCACAGATTCTTGGTGGAAGGCATGAGCAAGTACTCCATCAGAAGAGCTTAATCAGGCAAAAGCGAGAATGGATTGTTCCACCTGCCGTGATCTGGGAAGAACGTGACAATTCCCGTAAGAACCCAATTGCTAAGGTAAGTCAGGCTTGGAAACAAATATGTCTTTCATTTTGTCCTTAATAGTTTTCCTCAACCTGGACTGGAGTTGCAATTCTATCCTTCTATGCTGGATAGAAACGACCATATAATATCAGTTGTACAATTTGGATTTATCATTGGAAAAAAATCAAAATAGCAATAATTATTATTTAGTATAGCTAAATTATAATACAGTAATCTTATGAAAGGGGTCCAATATATTTGCCTTTTTCTCCCCTACCTGACAAAATCAAGGATTAATTAAAAAGACTTTTGCCTACCCGTATGAGAATCAGAAATGCAATTATTTAGCTAGATTATATATTTTATTATTAGCTAGATCCTGGATAGTGGACTACAAGAGAACATCAGCACATAGACAAATTTATATACTATTTCTATTGAGACCATCTGTTCTACACATGCACAAAGGAGGTTCCATAAGATTCTTTCCATTCTCCATTTAGTTTAGTGGACATTTTTTCTACATACATATAATGATCCATCTGTTGGAGGATGAGCTGTGACTTTTGTTTGCTGGTTAGATCTATTTAATATGGTTTTAAATTTCTGCCTACCTCTGAAAGTATTGTCTATTTTAAGTTTATAAAGGCTAATTCATACAAACACGTGGCTTGGGTACGGAATTAAATCATTTTGATATTTGTATAATTCATTGATTCTGTAATTAAGTACGCCATATCCAGAGCAATGCAAACCACTTCTTCCGGAAGATTTACATTCCTGGAAATTGTTGGACCAACTTTGAAGTAGATAGATTGGAATGGTCCAGAAGAAAAACACCGTTTTTCTAGAGTTTCTCAGAATGTTACATTCACAGAATAAAAAGTTTTGCACACGCGCACACACACACACACATTAAAATAACATAAATCTTTATCTTTTTTAAAGATTAAAACATTTGTTTTAAGTTGCAGAGACAAACAATAAATATTACTTCTTTTCTCCTATTCCATATAGATTCGGTCTGACAAAGATGTTGAAAAAGGAGTAATTATTACTTACACCATTTCTGGCACAGGAGTCACAGAGCCACCATATGGTTTGTTTGTGATTAATGGGAAAACTGGAGAATTGAATATAACTGGAATAGTCGATCGGGAACAAACCCCAATGTTACATGTAAGCAGATGAAAGTGATCGATTCATATCTGTTTTCAGCTCTTGATTTTTGTGTTTATAGAAATTTATTTTTCTTAATGTGCCAATGGAAAAAAGTGAGCAGTATAATTCAGTGATAATTATTTCTATTTTTCTGTTAATTGAATGAATTGAATGAAATCAATCATGTGGACTTCTCATTAATATTCTTTCAGCTGAGGGGCTATGCAATTAATCAAAGAGGTGAAAATCTGGAAAGGCCACTGGATCTGCGGATTAAAGTTCTGGATGTAAATGACAATAGCCCAGTGTTTTCACAAACAAGCTTCAGTGGTTCTGTTGAAGAATTATGTGAAGTGGGTACGTTCTAGACTTTTATGTACATTTTCATTCTGACTCAGCATTCCTACTCTTTTCCCTATACAATTATTTTGAATCCATTCCTTCCCTCCTATTGCCTCTGTGCCCTTGTCACAGATAAATATTTTATTGATTACAGTATTGCAGTAGAGTAGAAATATCACAGATTGTTGTTTTATAGTATTGTTGAGGTAGGACATTAGAAAACATAATTAAATAGTTGAGAATCAGTGCTTTATTGACAGTCAAAATATAAGGTCTAGGAGCCAAAAAATCTTGGTTTTAGTTTTACGTTAGTTTCAAATTAGTATGGAGTAGAGACTACATGTACTTACCTTACCCTTAACCTTGTTCTCCTTACTATATAGTAATTAAAAAGGCAAAATCTTGTAGTGGATTTGGGGAGAACCATAACAATCTGAGGATAGGGGCTGAGGTAAATTGCTGCTTAGGATAAATTTCTATGGTGATGCTTTTAGCAGCACCTCCTCTATTATTGGGATGACATAAATATACCTTTCCTTTCCATGCATCTAGTGTGCCTATTCTGCCACTGAATACTTGTTTGGGTTTATATAACCTGCTTTTCATTTAGGAACTTGCAGTGGCATGCATCACACCAATACAGGTAGTCCTCAACTCACAATAGTTCATTCAAAGTAATAACAGCATTGAAAAAGTGACTTGTGACATTTTTTTTCATACTTGTGACTATTGCAGTAATCAAAATTTGGATGCTTGGCATCATATTTACGATGGTTGCAATATCCCGGGTTCAAATGATTCTCTTTGGTGGCCTTATGACAAGCAAAGTCAATGGGAAAGCCAGATTCACTTATCAACCATGTCACTAACTTAACAACTGCAGTTATTCACTTAACACCTATGGCAAAATAGGTTGTAAAATGGGGGGGGGGGAATTCACTTAGTAAATGTCTCACTTAGCATAGAAATTTTGGGCTCAGTTGTGGTCGTAAGTTGAGGGCTATTCAGAAGCTGAGATTACATTAGATGAATTTGCTTCTGTGTGCCTTCAAAAATGGTATGTGCCCATGGTGTTAAAAGCAGGACAGCTAGAGTGGTCAGGAAGAAAATGTGCACTCTTAGTTGTTGCCGTTTGATATATCCTTGTAAAATGCTTACTCTTCTTAGGTACTCTTGTACTGAAGATAAATGCAACTGACGCAGATGAGCCCAATACATTCAACTCCAAAATTGCTTTTAGGATTATTTCCCAAGAACCTAATGATCTTAATGCATTTGTCATTAACAAAGCAACAGGCGAAGTCCGGACAGCAACATTCCAGCTTGACAGAGAGGTATTTTCTGTCTCTCATAAGGGTTTCTTATTTATCTAGTTTCTTATTGAGTTGGTAGAAGGATGGAAGGTATTAAGGTTTCATGAAAATTCCTTTATGAAACGAGAGGAGCAACCATTCTCCATCAATCGCCTTCTTCTCTTCCTGGCCCGGATTATCTTCCAGTTCTGGAAATTGGGTATGCTGTGTGTAAAAGGAGAAGTTGCGGTTGCCTTCTTGGTCATTCCCAGTAAACTAAATGTCACTCACTATCTTACCTTCAGCTTACAAATAAATAATTAAAAGATACAGAAACTGTTAATAAGCCAATCCATCGTATTAATACTGGTAATCCTCGATTTACAGCCTTTTATTTGGTGACCGTTCCAAATTACAACAGTGCTTAAAAAAGACAGTTGCACTGTTCTGGGGTCATGTGATTACCATTTGTAATCTTCCCAGCCAACCCCTGACAAAGTCAATGGGTGAAGCCAGATTCGCTTAAGGACTGCATGATTCACTTAACAATTGCAGTGATTTGCTTAACAAACAAAGACCATAAAATGGGACACAAGTCACTTAATAACTGCCTTGCATAGCAACAAAAATGTTGGGCTCAACTATGGCTGTAAGTTGAGAACTACCTATTTGTATTTGAAGGTAATAATAGTTCACAAAAGATGGGCAACTGAGTAGAACATAATCATTAATATAAGCTAAACTGGATAGGATTCACTTAGTCAAATTTTCAGAGGATTCCTTTGATATTTATGTCCAGACCCAATTGATCTTTGAATCTCAACTTTGAAGCTCAGCATGAGTATCTGAAACAGGATTCTTCCTCGTGAGACCTGCAGTAGATTTTAACTGACTATCTGCGCTATAAGTTGGCTTAAAGTAATAATTTTTAGTCATTGGTTTGTAAACCTAATAAATAAAATACATATTTAAGGATATATATGCGTAAACACACATGCATAATCTAATATTTGTATATTTTTCCAAAACCTTGTTTCATTTTGGCTCGACCTAGGCTCTTATGAGTATATTGAATGTTTATGAAATACATAGTCTTTTGTGATATGCTTGTATTGTGACTCTCCTGCAAAGTCTCAATATGGTTGTGAGCCTTTTTAAAAAAAAAAAATCAGAGGGTTAGAAAAAGAAAATGTCCTTATCTTTTGATGAGAACCACAATGTGTACATGGCTTACACATTTGCGTCTTTGTTTCTCTGACCTTCTGCTTTTTAATCTTTTGCTTTTCACCACTATAGTTCAGAATATTTTGAATATTTTGATGAGCTTTCAAAAAAAAGAATGGGAAATATGTGGCCTCCAAATGTGGCCAGAAGTTACAGATACTGGTAGTTGTAATTCAGCAATCTCTGGGGTGATATTGGGTCCCACTCACTCTTTAAAGTTCTCCAGGTCAGTGGCACAATTCTTTTTCAGCCATAGGGGTGGCATTCCACTTTTTGCTTAGACATTGTTTTTATATATCCTAACTTCCATGCTATTTTAATTTTCTGCAGATACGTAATAGTTATTCCTTGGTTGTGGAAGCAAAAGATTGTGATGGAGAAGAACGTGGAAATGCTCAAGTGACTAGTCTACAGATCAAGATTCTGGATGTTAATGACAACATCCCTAAACTTAACAGGACTGTGGTGAGTAAAAAGTGTGCGGTTATTTGGGTGGGTTTCTTCAATTATGATCAGAAAGATGCATTATTATAAAAAAATTCTTTATTTACAGTATGAAGGAAGTGTAAAGGAAAATATAGCTAATGTGGAAATCATGCGCCTGGACGTCTTTGATGTCGATGAACAATTTACTGATAACTGGCTGGCAAACTTTACGATTGTGTCTGGCAATGAAGGAGGCTACTTCCGTATAGAAACAGATTCACAAACCAACCAAGGAATTCTTACTCTGATTAAGGTTAGTGGAGGGGAAGAGGCAGTACGCTTGCCACATTGACCTCAATCCAGTAAGAGTACCTAGCAAAAGAGAACAATGACAGCATACAGCACAATGGCAAGCTGATGTGTTCTGTATGAGTATTCTTCACAGATTGGTATAATTTCATTGTAACCACATCTCTGCCCTGTTTCTATTATGATGAGATTTTATAGTATGGTAGAATTTTTTGCACATAAAACATGCCTACCTACAATACATACCCACAAACAGCACCCATTAATTCAGATTCTTATACTTCACAATAATTTAAACAGTTCATTTTCTGATCCACAAATTCTACTACAAATCTGTAAAGTAAATTTGTTTTACTTTAAAATTGTGAGATAATATAACATCAGTTTTTAATAACCATTATCAATATGAGTCAGTTAACAAGAGGTTGAGAGTCCTGTTTTCTTATGCCAAAGAATAAGGGTGAATAGAGGTTCCTAACTCAATTGCTTGATGTATCTGTTTTTTAACCTATGATCTAGATATGCTTTGCTCTCTTCTGTGCCTTGATCTCCATTTGATACAGTGACATGAAAACTCAAGAGTCTTTTCTGCTCTTTTTTATTGATAGGACTCTTGACTCTGAATGGATTTTCAATGATATTTCATAGCAAATAATATTGAAGTTGCAATAGTAAACTTCCACCAAGAGTCCAGAATGATATGCAAGTCGGTAAATTGAAATTACATTCTAAATTATGGTTTTCTTTTTTTCATTCTTCTTCAGGAAATAAATTACGAAGAATTGAGGACAATGGACCTGAAGATAGTAGTTTCTAACAAAGCAGCATATCACAAATCAATTATTAATCAAGTTTCCCAAGTAAAACCAATTTCTGTCAAAATTAATGTGGAAAATGTGAGGGAAGGCCCTGTATTTAAGCCCCAAACATTAGTGATTAAGACAACTGAAACAATGAAAATAAACCAGATTATTGGAAGCTTTCAAGCTTATGATGAAGACACACAAAAAATAGCACAACGCATCACGTAAGTCTTTTTGTTTGTTTGTTTGCTTGTTTGTTTATTTATTAGTAAACTTACAGGCCTCTCAACTTCCAGTGACTCTGGCAGCTCACAATAGTCAAGAGTTACTGTAGAAAGAGAACATTCTGTTCCTATATGTTTTCAATATGCCAGTCACATAGTTTCACTACTATCATGTTTACTACTATCACTACTAACATTTCTCATCCTTTATGCTGAAAAGAGAGGTGCAATTTATGCCTTATGCTTCCCAGTGCTTTTTGTTTTAAATGTCTTTGCAGTGACTGCTTTGGATAATAAACATACAGTATCAATATGATGTAGGTATATCCATATTTATATGGTCTTCCAGAGTTGCTTCTTGTGAAATGGGCAGCATATAAATATGATTGATAAATAAATAGTGGAAACATTAATATTTACATGTCATCCTAAAGTATGGTTTTGCACATTGTTGAACAAATTAGAATTAGCGCAAAAGAACAACTCAGAAATGATTTATTGGGCCAACTTCTGGTTTTCCATGTGGATTGGCTAGAGATTTGAACAGGGCACACCTAGAAATACACCAAGAATAAATGTATTAAAATGTGACTGTTAATATTGATGTATTTAACAATTATTTGACTGTTATTTATTAACTATGAATAGAAATATAGTATGTAGATGTTTTAAAAGTTTGTATGTCTCCTAAGAAGTATATATTTCCATATGTATGCTTAATCTTAGGTTTGTATGCTTACTTTCACATATGTTTAAAATTTATACAGGTATGCTAAAGGAAGTGATATTGCAAACTGGTTGATAATAAATGCTAAAACAGCTGAAATCAGACTACGTAAAATCCTAGACTATGAATCAACCTATGTCATCAATGGTACTTACACTGCAACAATTTTGGCCATAAGTACTGGTACGTAGTGAATATTTTTGTTGTACTTTATAATGGTTCTTAATTACCAAGACTTGTAAGATCTTTGGGGGTCAAAAAGCTTTGGCAAAATGCCAGCAAGTGGAATAGAGAAAGCATGAAAAAAACCCAATATTCCTACTCTGAAGAAATTGGTGTTGGTCTCAATTTCATCAAACCACAGCCAAACTAATGATCTAGGATCCTGTTTAGATGAACAAATAGGATTAAGATTATACAACATCCAAACATGCTAAACCAGAAATGTGGTCATTTCTGCATCAAGATTAGGTTCTGGTAACCCAGAAAAACTACAAATTAGTTTTGAGTAATTTACTTCAACCTGGTTACCTTAGACTCAAAATCAGAAGAGAGATTTAATGTAGGGCAATTTTCTTTTCCAGCTGCCTGCAGAGAAATCGTACTGAGTGATTTTCAATATGAGATTTCTTCAAGCTCTCCATTTCTTTTAAGAGCTTTCTTTCTTTCCATTCTTGGTGAATATGCAGATTTCTAAATAGGTGCAGAAAATGATTGAGAAAAATATAGATCCCACTCTCCATCTATGCTGCTGTCCACAAAAGAGGAAAGGATGCTGGCAGAATAACTGCTGTCTTATAACCAAGGCAGATTTGGAATTTATTGGTCCTCTGCCACTGCATGGTGAACCCCTTCCCTGGTGAACCCCTTCCCTGCCGCCACAGCAGATTGGTTTTACGTATCATGCACAATCAGAATCACAATATTCTGCTTATTAGAATGCCTAGGTACTTTTCTCTTTGAATAAATCCATAATGCAATCATACACCTTTTATGTTATCTGGAATATCTGGTGCGTTCTTAGTACTAAGTGGATGCAGGAGCAGAGGATGTAGTAAAGCTTGTGCATTACACTGTACAGTGAGAGCTACAAAACTAACATTGACCAGAATCCAATCTGAGGCTCTGGGTTTTTGAATAATTGTCTGATTCTGAGACTGCAAGAGGGAAGTAACACTGCAGGTAATCCTTGAGATATGATCAGCCACTTAACAGTCATTTGAGGTTACAACAACCCCCCCCCAAAAAAAAAAAAAAAAAAAAACTACATACAACCCTGTTTCAAACCTACAGTGGCTGAAGCACCCTGTGGTCATTCACCCTTATAAATGTTAAGCAAAGTCTATTGAGGAACACTGTCTCACTTAACGGGTATCACCATTAGCAGGCTCCATTACAGTCATAGGTTCGAAGACTACCTGTATAACAGTAACCTCCAAAATTTTCATGAGTATGAATTGTATTTTACATTCAATTCAACTATGCAATCTAGTGAATTGTAAACTTCTCATAAATCAACCACTGGGTTCATATTTAAAATCTTGTACATGTTTAAAGAAGCAAACAAATTTCTAATTAAACAGTAGTTTGTATAAAAATGGATATGTTTTCTGTGCTTTGCAGACTATCCTCCAAAAACAGCTACGGGTACCATCGTTATTCAGATTGAAGACAAGAATGATCACTGCCCAATTCTTGTGACTCAAAAAACAACTGTTTGTACTGATACAAAGTATATTAATATCACTGTTGAGGATCGAGATAGACATCCAAATGGTGGTCCTTTCACTTTCATGATCATTGATGAACCTGAAAGAATGTCAGACAAATGGAGAATTGGCCATATAGATGGTAAGTATGAGTCATGCCACATTTTATAGAGATTGGAATAGCCCTGAAGCTACAGATTTTAGGAGAGTAGAGCTTATGGCTTGGTTCCTGCTTCAATTCTTGGTTTCAAGCATTGGCAGTCAAAGTCAGGGGAGAAATATTAATAGTGCTGCTTCATTGTAAATTAGACCAGATTCAATTGCAAACAAGTTGAGCAATTGTTTGTGGTATATATGAATGAAATGGGGCAACATGTTTAGTACCAGTTGCAAAATAAAACAGAAGTAGGCTTATGAGGGCAGCCCAAAACCTTCAAGCTCCACAGCTAGGAAATCTTTTCTTCTCGTGATTACCTGAGTTCCCTTCAATAGATTGAACTATGATAAATATATTGTGGTGGTTGGATTATCAAGTAATATGTCAATGTCCCAGATAATTGTTGCTTTGTTCAGAATGTTCATTTTTCCAAAACATTGTGCAGTAATTACAGACTATGGAAATATATAGTTTTCTCCTAATAAGAATACTTCTTTTAAAGTAGCATCTCCTAATTTGGCTGTGCTTTAAATCAGCTCCCAGAATTCCTATCAATGACCAGGAATCCTGGGAGTTGTAAGATTGGGCGAGGCTGCTTTGACTATCAGAACCAAAGATAGCAAGACTTCTGATTTAAGTCCTTTCCTTACTGAACATTGTTGCTATTGTTTTTCTTCTTTCCTGCAAAGGGTCCAGAGCTCAGCTTATACTACAGGATGTGACACCTGACACATACAGAATTCCTATTTTAATAAAAGATAACCAAGGCTTGAGCTGTCCTGACCAACAAGTACTGGAGGTGGACGTTTGTGATTGCAAGGATGGCACTGGTTGCCAGAGTAGAATTATCAGCTCCTCTCTTTTTCTGGGACCCTCTGCAGTTGCACTGATGATCTTGGCATTTTTGCTGCTACTACGTAAGCATTTAATATTATTTCATAATGTCTAGAGCAGGGGTGTCCAACCTTGGCAACTTTAAGCCTGGAGGACTTCAACTTCCAGAATTCCCCAGCCAGCTTTGCTGGCTGGGGAATTCTGGGAGTTGAAGTCCTCCAGGCTTAAAGTTGCCAAGGTTGGACACCCTGCTCTAGAGCATGGTGTCCAACCTGCTCTACTGTTGAGAGCAAGGCTGTCCAACTTTGACAACTTTAAGACTCAGGGACTTCAACTCCCAGAATTCACTATGCTGGCTGGGGAATTATCGGAGTTAAAGCCCACAGGCCTTAAAGTTGCCAAGGTTGGACACCCCTGGTCTAGAAGCATGATTGGCACTAAGCAGAACTCTGAAACAAGGGCCTCTTCATATGAGAGCTTGCAAATCTTTTACTTCGTTTGAAAAAGAAAAACTGTAGACATTATCCAGCCATAATTAATTTCTCCCACAATAAATAGAAATCCAATTTTTATTTGTTGCATATAATGTGGAATGAAGCATTTAAAAGGACATAAAAATGTTAGGGTGGTGGAGTGGGTTTTTTTTTTCTTGTTCTTCCTCTCTGTTTAGGAGCTGGTGTTCCGCTCTCACTTTGATTGTTGCTCAAATTCTCCATTGCTTTCTTCTTAAGAAACCCATACTGGCAGCTAAGAAGCTTCCAAACTTCCATAGGTCAGGTTAGGGCAGAATGTGCTTAAGTATATACACACTCAGGCCTGACCCAATCTTGCTAGTAGTAAATATAGATATATTTATTTATTTTTTGAAAATGTTAATGCTTCAAAGTACTTGTTTTTACACCTAGCAACATATTCTATATCTTATCATTCTGGAATGTGCACAAACCTGAATATATAAAACTCACCTAAAAACAAGCAAGCTAAAAAAAATAGAACTTTCTTTCTGATAGTGCTTGATGCTGTGCTCTCATTGGAATGTTAAAAACTGTTGAGTTGGTAGAAAAGAAAGTTCACGGCTGAGCTGGAAAGTTGCCTGTTTATCATTGTGTAGGTGACTCATCTCTCCTGGAAAGTTTTAATAATTTTGTTCTGATTGTGAAATGTTTGAGATGGATCAGATTGCAGATGCGCTCAATATTTTTTATCCTAGCATTTGATCTTTGTTGCTCACTGTTGCATTGTGTTTCCTTTGCAGTCGTGCCTCTCTTACTGCTGGCCTGTGGCTTTGGATCGGGCTTTGGATCAGGAGGTGGAAAAGGATTTGTAGCTATACCTGACAACAGTGAAGAAATGTTGCGTAACTGGAACAGTGAAGGAGCAGCACCTGAAGATAAGGTATATTGTTTCCCATTCCTTGGGAATGGGAAGAGGACATTAAAAGGATTAATGCATCTAGGGCAGTGTTTCAAAGTCAGCATCTTTAAGATGTATGGACTTCAACTCCCAGAATTCCTCAGCTAGAATCTTAAGGTTGCCAAGATTGAAAAATGTACTCATCTAGAGCAATGTGAATTTCCCAGGCCTGGTAATCATAAATATGACCAAAGTCCCATTTAAATCACTGGATTTAGATTGCAGCCATAATCACACTCACTGGGAACTCAAGTCAAATCCATCTTACTACTGAATCATGATGTATAAGAATGCCCTATGGGTTTCATATCAACAGATAAGCAGCATGGGAGGAAATAATTCTCTCTTTTTTTTTCTGGACTACCTTCAAAAAGCTCTGCTTTTCCACATTTGTTTCCGTCTGCTATTCTCCAAACGTGCTTTTAGAAGGGTCTTGACAGGAACACACAATATAGACTATTCTTGATTGACCAGGTGTGATTGGACACACAAGGAATTTGTCTCCAGTGCATAAGCTCTCAGTATACATACAAGCAACAAAATGATAAATCATATGATACAATCATAAATCATAAAATGCAACCAGCAAAGTGATAGTGATAAGATACCAACAGGAGTAGGTAATACTGTAGGAAAGATGTCAAGGATCATGGCAATACAGTCCTACTACATATTAGTAATACAATCATAAAATAGTAATGCAGTCCTACATGGTAGCCACAGTTTAGAACCCTGGATTTTCTGCTGGTGTATTATAAGCTTTTCCCTTTTCTCTAAGTAAGTACCAAACCATGCCAATAGCAAATTCACCTAGCAATCTAGCAAAGCTATTCTTGTCATGATTTCAGTGCTACTCCTTCAAAAAAGCCCAACTTTGTTTTTTAATTTGTCACCTTTGATGTTAGGCAATGCTGAACCTCCTTACTTCCTCTGGATCAGAAAAATATGTGGGCTTTGGAACATCAGCCGTGGGAGCAGGAGTAGCAGCAGCAGCAGCAGGAGGAGGAGGGAACAGCTTCTCCTCTACAATCAAGGAGCAGAACATGAGCAACAACACGATCACGAGATGGCAGAGAGAAGACCGAGAAGCTCTTCTTTCTGGGGGAGAATTTGCAGGTGCCTCAGCCGCAGGGGCAGGCTTGACAGCAGGTGGGACAATGCTGTTAGGAGCTGGCAGAACTTTAGCTATGGATACTGGCATGATCATGAATGAAGAATTCTTACGGGGTTACTTCAATGAGGTAAAGAGTCTACTTTCTGAATTCACTCTATTGATCAACACTTTCTATCCTTTGATAATATATAGTCACATGGGTGTTATTAATCTTGTTGAATTTATAGATTTTGACTGTATTGTTGCAGGGAGGGGCGTCTTCTCATCTGGGGAACTGCAAGCCAATTCCTTGGGGAGTCCAGCTGGCTTCATTAAGAAATCTGTTTGGGAAGATAGAGAAAGGGTGGGCCAGGGTGGAGAATGGGATTGAAACAGCCTGGTTTTGCATGCTTTTGAGGAAGTTGGGAGCAGGAGGATAATTAGGGCTGGAAGGAGCATTTTCCCTTTATATTTTGCTGTATATGCTGGAAGACACTTTCATGGATTTTCAAGAGTGTTACAGTTCTTCATATTTCCAGAGAGCAATCAGCATAATTATATCAGACAAATCCTGATATACACAAATATACAAATCCTGCCTTCATTCCCTTTCATTCATTTCTTTTTTATAACAATACATTTAGTTGCGATTGCAACTATCAATATTTCTCTTAATGATATATCAGTTGTCTTTTTTTTCTCCCATATTGCCTTATTTCAAACAATCTTTAAAAGCCATTTAAAAAATAAATAAACTGAGAACAAGAAGGAAGAAGAATCTACATGATATATATTTACCAGTAGTCTCTGGGTTACTAATGAACTCAATACTATAATATAAACAATAAAAAATATTACTGTGGATTATCACAAAATCATACATATTGCTTCATCTTTTGATTAGTAGAAAACATTGCCTTTTCCAAAATAGATCACAAATTTCTGGACTTCAAGGAGAAAAAATGGCAAACTGAAAACATCTGCATTAAAAGTAGAGCCAATGATTTCAGGATAGTAAATAAAATTTACTATAATTCAGTCCTAAAGCTGCCACTATCACCAACTTAATATATGTTCTATCATTAATTCATCTAAAAAGATTGCTTGAGGGGGGAAAAGAGGGAAAGCTTATGAGGTAATAATGCAAGGGAGTAAAGCTGATCTTTTTAAATCTACTGTTCTGGATTTCTGCTGCCAAAATATGAATGTGGTGATCCTTGTTCTTTTCATCCACATAAAATAGCTCTGGATTGAAGTGTTCAATGTATGAATGTCAACTGTAATATGAAAATATTATGTAACTCTAATCTGATCTAAACACTTTAGGTCAGGGGTGTCCAACCTTGGCAATTTTAAGACTTGTGGACTTCAACTCCAGAGTTGAAGTCCACAAGTCTTAAAATTGCCAAGGTTGGACACCCCTGCTTTAGGTTAAAACAATGATAACTTCTGAAATGTGAGTGCTCTTTTTTTTTCTTCCACATTTTAGAAAGCTGACGCTTTTGCTGATGAGGATGAAGTGCAGCTTGCCAAAGATTGCCTACTCATTTACTCCCAGGAGGAAGAGCACGAGTCACCTCATGGTTCAGTTGGCTGCTGTAGCTTTATTGACGGTGACTTTGATGAACATTTTTTGGATGACTTGGGAGACAAATTTAAGACTCTGGCTGAGATCTGCATTGGCAAACACACAGACCTAAAAGCAGAACAGTTCAGTTCTCATACCCAGAAAGATACAACTAATCCTGCAATGAATGGATCTGGTTTGCAGTACTCACAGCAGCAGCATGCAGTGAATGCCGAACACACCTATTCGTCAGGGGCTGGCTACAACTTATCTGAACCTGTGAAAGGCTTTGGCTCAGAAACAATGACTGAGAAAACAATAACTGAGTCAACTGTTACAACTAAGTCTAACCTGCAGCCAGTGAAGCGAATCCCAGATCCTGTGGTTAGCAGCAGCAGCAGCAGCAATGTTGTAGTGACAGAAACAACATATGGGACGGTACCGTCAACAGTCATCCGTGACCCTCAGTTTAAGGAGAATGTGGTAGTGACAGAAAGGGTCCTTGCACCTGCTTCTAGCTTGCAGGATATGTTAGAAATACCTGCTGGTGTCTTCCCAGACCTCCCAGATTCAAAATATGTTGTTGTAAGAGAAAGGGAGCGAGTCCTTGTGCCTAGCTCTGATTTAAAGGCTTCTGTAAGCATCCCCAATCTTTCAGAAGGACAGAATGTAGTAATAACTGAGAGAGTAGTGACACCAACTCCTGTTAGACGGGCCACAGCTGAAGCAGGCACTTTTCCTAACAATGAGAGGCAGGAACAGATTTTAATTTCTGACTCATTCTTTAACCAAAGTAGCCCACAGGAAGTGTTTCCCACAGGTTCAACCTTAAGCAAGTCCTCAACAGTAAAACAAAAATACAGCACTGTCCAATATACACGCTCATAGGTGGATTTCCATCCATCACTTCATATGTATTATTTAGCATTGGTAGGATTGATTGATTGCCTTTTCAAGAGCTTGAATGTGTTGTTTCACTTTCCTAAACGATGCTTTTTACCAATCCACAAGGATGCAACCTTAAAACCATATACTAGGTGCAATTCCTCACTGTGAAATGCAGGATTTATTTTTGAAAAGTTACTCATAAGATAGCTCTATTAAAGAGTTCCTGAAAGAAACCCCCCAAGCTAACGCAGATAGAAAATCGAAAGAGCAACATAAATTACTGTATGACTCCAAAATCAAAATATTTTTACTCTGGTTAATAGTCCAGCTGAAGTTAGTTCAGTATTTATTATGTAGCAAATTCTACTGGCCTGCACCATGAACCTAAATATACTTAGTTTTTTTTTTTTCTAATGAATTCACTGGATTTATTGTTTCAACAATAGAGTTAATATTGAATTATATGTATCAAAAAATTTGAATATATTTTAGTTTGGTAAAATTGACTTCAGAAATGTATTTTTAAAGAGTTCAGTATTCACAATCATTTCCCAGTGAGTTTAGTGGGATTTATTCTTCAGTCAGTACAGTCAGGATGCAGCCTTAAAACCACAATTTTAACTGGTGTGTTATTCATTGTATATATAGGAAGCGTTCCTGTTCTTTAAAAGAATGGATCCCATTTCATTTTTTAAAAAATAAACTATAGGTTTTTATAAATTCTTTACCAATAGAAACTGAGTGAAACGGTTTTATTTCTTGTATTTATATATTCTTTTTGAAATGAATTAGTTTATCTGCATGGTTGGTTTAGATATTGTATTTGAACAAGGTAATACATTTCTGAAAGCAGAATTTCTGAAAGCAGAATTTCTGAAAGCAGTGTGTTTTTTTCCGCAGATGTCAGATATCACACAATCATCACATCAAAAAAATAACATTTTTCAATCTCAAGATTTCTGCCATTTAAAAATAAATAAATATTTTACTTTTTTTTTAAAAAAAAGGTTCTGCACTCTGAGTTGCCTTTTCTGCCCAACAGTCTATTGGGATTCCACACCCGATTGGACAGGCCCAGTCTGTTTTGTGAAAGGAGGATTTCCTAAAGATGATTCCCAAGGGTTTGTTTCCAGTCTGCTCTTGGGAAGTGTGGGTTTATTAGAAAACAATCAGCCTGTGGAATGCGCTTGTAAGATAGAAATCATCTTTTGCTTTCTTTGCATGTGAAATGGGCTTCTGTGTTCAGCAATAGGAGATATAGTGTTTCCCCGAAAATAAAACCAGGCTTTATATTAATTTTTGGTCCAAAAGTTGAATTAGGGCTTATTTTTAAGTTTGGTCTTATTTGGGGTACTAAATGTGTCCGTCTGGCTGACGATCTTAATGGGGGCTTATTTTGGGGGGTAGAGCTTACACTACTAACATCCTGGAAAATCCTGCTAGGACTTATTTTCCGGTTGGGTCTTATTTTCAGGAAACATGGTAAGCCACTGGAGACTGGTTAAATTAAAAATAAAATGTATCCAATGTAGGATGGTCTTATTGGTCTTAAGAGAAGGAGAGAATTCAAGCAGTCAGGTCTCTGATACTTTTGTACCATAAATAAATATAAATAAATAAATATATATATATATACTTTATGCGCTTTGTAAAGGCTTAATCTAACTAATGACCATAGCATATTTGATGTGGCTATTCTTGTACATATGTCTGATGAATAATATGAGAAGAAAGCATAAATACATATGTTTACATTTTGGGAGTGAATAATGCATACAAGTAAAGGGAATTAGATTTCTGCTGATTTTACATTTTCTCTTTCCTTTTTAAATCCATAGTTTTGTCCATGGCTGTGGTATATGATCCTGTGTTATACTGAATTTAAGCCACTTCACAGTAGACCTACGGTTATTACCGTATTTTTCTCATCTGGTATGAGAATGCAACCTGCTTGATTTCAAAATGTAATAATGATTTCAGGGTTCTTAGCTTTCATTTTATATAACAACTTTGCTGTTTAAATACTAGTTTTGTAGTCAAGGGATGGGCTGGATATGCTGACATTTTTAATGGAATTGGAAATAAAACAAAAAAAACCTATGTGCTTTGCAATTCTTTTAACTCAATTCTTTTAACATTAAATTCAACTTGCTGTCATAATTTCTGCCAATTATTAGTAAGCTTTGTAAACTGGTAAGCTTCCGTGGTATGCTGCCACTGAAAGTTTTGTAATGAGACATAACCTACATGCTAGATGGTGGTGATTCAGAAATCAATGGCATAAAGCTGGAGTTCCCAAACCCTAGTCCATGTCCCACTACCAGGCCATGGACTGTTCAGAATTGGGCCACATGAGTGGCTGTTGGGAGCATGTCATTCACATGCATGCAGCTCAACTTGCATGGGCAGTGGGCCGGCAGGTTGAGCTGCGTGCTTGTGGACTGACCTGCCACTCATGCAAGGGCTGTGTAGGCACGCATACACATGCATGCCAGTCTACCACTTCCATGGCCCAGTTCCCCTCTCCACCCACCCCACCGGGCCACCAAGCCTCATAGGTGTTTTGTCTTTGTCACATAGCTTTGCATTCTGTTATGGAGAGAAGACCTTTTTTCATGAGAAACAAAGTGTATTGGACACCTGGTTAATGAATAATGAAAGGATTGAGACATGGAGTTGAATTCACAGTGATAAACATAGGGTGAAAAAGTGGATGCTGAGACAGGAGAATTTCACATGAATTGTATGATGTGATGCATATTTACTTGAGCCTAAAACCTACTGTTATTAATGGAGGTACACAAAGAGGAGTAAATACAATGAACTTAGTTATAGTATGTTTATTTCTGAGGACGTGTGAAAAGGATTGCTTGTTTTAGAATTGTTCTTACGGGTTGTTTTTTTTCAGGCATGGTTTTTGTAACATTCCAAGAAACTAGATAAATAAAGGAAGAAATAAAGGTTTGGAGTTAACAATAGCCAGAAGATGAGCACATATCCATTCAATACATTAAGATAGACTCAAGATCCAGAAGGCATTGGGTCCTATGCAACAAGATATAGAATAGCATAGGAATAGAATAGAATAGAATAGAATAGAATAGAATAGAATAGAATAGAATAGAATAGAATAGAATAGAATAGAATAGAATTCTTTATTGGCCAAATGTGATTGGACGCACAAGGAATTTGTCTTTGGTGTATATGCTCTCAGTGTACTTAAAGGGGAAAAAAGATGCAGTTTATGTGATGAGAAAAGTAAAGTTCTTAGGCAGGAAAAAACAAAATACATAGATATAGAATAGGTGGTACTTGGCTCAGTAGCAACTGTGAGAGAGATCTAGGTATTTTAATGGAACACCACATCAGTATGACCATAAGCAGTGTTTTCATCTGCCAAAAAAGCCAATGTGTTCTAGGATGCAAACAGAGGAATAGTGTCAAGACAATGAGATGTGACAGTACCGCTTTATACAGTACTAGGAAGAATACACTTGGAATTCTATGTCCAGTTCTGAGCCAAGGATGTTGAGGGTCTGGAAACTAAATTATATGATGAACAGTTGAGGGACCTAGGTATGTCTCACGTATTGAAGAGAAGGGTCAGGGAAACATAACTGTTTTTCAGTATTAGAGAGAATTTTTCTGACAGTAAGAGCAATTAATTAATAGAATAGCTTGCCTCCTGGAATTGTGAGCACTTCTTCACTGGAGGTTTTCAAAAATAGATAGACAACTATTTGAGATTGGTATAAACACAGAGTGGGAATAGACTTACGAGGTTCCTTGCAGGCCTATGTTTCTCTGGTTCAAAAATACTCTGTTGTCTAGAAGTATAACAAAGGGAGAAGCTGTGTATCAGAAGATAAAAGAACTGTCAGTCTGAATTGGATTAGGGAAAGGTGTAATTTTTCATTTTTTCCCCTATCATGTAAATACAAATGCAGAGGGGAGCATAGTTATGAAGAGACCTAAATAGAAATGTTTACACACAACTCTGTGGTTAAAAATATACTGTATTATTTGCACAGTTACTTTGTAGGTAGCTACATTTAGGAAAACAAATCAGTGGTGGGATTCAAAAAATTTTTACTACTGGTTCTGTGGATGTGGCTTGGTGGGTGTGGCAGGGGAAGGATATTGTAAAATCTCTAGTCAGAGGCAGTATTTGCCAGTTCTCCCAACTACTCAAAATTTCCACTACCGGTTCTCCAGAACCAGTAAGAAGCTGCTGAATACCACCTCTGCTTTCAATTGGACCTCATCTTAGTCTTCTGAAATCAGTGGGTGTGCTGTAAGCATGACATTTGTATTGTGCTTACTGATTTACAATTGCTTTCAACTGAGGGGATCATAAATTGAAAGGTTCCTTGTATTAGTTAATCATCAAAATTAAGACTTGCTGGAATGAGCCTTTTATATCAGTCACTGTTGTTAATGCTCATATACCAAGAACCAACAAAATAGTAGTAAAATAAGATGAGGATGAAAGCACAAATTATTTTTATTTATTTGATTATTTCTATGCCACCTTTATTATTTTTACAAATACTCAAGATGATGAGCATATCCAACACATCTTCCTCCTCCTATTTTCCCCACAATAACAACCCTGTGAGGTGAGTTGGTTTAAGAGAAAATGACTGGCCCCAAAGTCACCCAACTGGCATCCATGGCTTAAGTAGGACTTGAACTCAAGGTTTCTTGCTTTCTAGCCTGGTGCCTTGTTAGGAATATAAGTCACCTAACAGGTATTTGGGTTAGAAATATATAAACCAGGATAGACATTTTAAAACTGTATCTTTAAGAAAATGCAAAACTGCAATTGGGTGTGGTTACTCAAATGGCCATAAGATGGAGCCAGAAACCTGGGTTGTTTAGTCTTAGTCTGAGTCTCAGAAGAGAGTGTGAGTGTATCTCTGTTTCCTTCTGTTGGAAAGTATTGCCGTTGCTCCATTTCTTCTAATTGACTGATATTCCTGGATTTAATGTAAGTCTGATACTGAACTGTTTTTGACACTGGACTTTGATATTTGGATTATCCCTGGATTGAAAACTGACTGATTTAACTTGTGAATGACTTTGGATTGCTTGTTTGGACTTTGCTTAATGTTTCTGGAAGTAAAAGCCTACATTTACTGTACAGTGTATCTGTGTACTGTGTGTGTGTATTATTCAAACACTATGCTCAATAAGTCTCCCTGTATACACTCATTCTCCTAACGGGGAATTACCTCAACATGCCTAAACCACCTAGATCTGTGATGGCGAACCTATGGCATGCGTGCCAGAGGTGGCACACACAGCCCTCTCAGTGAGCATGTGCGCTGTTGCCAGCTGCTCTTTGGGTTTCTAGTGTGCACGTGTGCACTGGCCAGCTGGTCTCCAAAAACAGGCCATTTTCAGGCCATTTCCTGGGCTGTTTTTAGCCTGAAAAACAGCATGTAAATGGACAAAAACGGCCCCCAAATGGCATGCGAGCACAGGCCAGCTGGTCTTCTGTTTTCCGGGCATGCACTCACATTTTGGTTTGGGCACTCGGTGCCAAAAAGGTTCACCATCACTGCCCTAGATCAATTATAAAACATAATTCTGTTTTATTGAAAACTGCCTATGTAGTCTCAATTCTAATCGTAATCTCTATACCAATCACATTGGTGTTTCTTATTTTACACCACCAGATGGAGCAATTGCCACACTTGTGAAAATATTGTTACTACAAGCTGACTTGAAAGCCTCTTGTATTCCAGCTTTCAGTGTACAGCTGTAAACAATGTCTATGAAGATTCTCAAGTCATCCAGGTGGTCATGTCCCAAAGGGGCTTTTTCAAGAGGCAACTGGACTTTCTGGTTTTTCTCTGAAGACATTTCACTTCTCATCTAAGAAGCTTCTGGATGAGCTGAGGAAGCTTCTTGGATGAGAAGCTAAACGTTTTCAAAGAAAAACCAGAAAGTCCAGTTGCCTCTTGAAAAAGCCCCTTTGGGACATCTGTAAGAAATGTGAAGAGTAAAAGTAAACTCAAGGACTAAAATAATAGCTTGCTTTGTTTCAGTAACCTTTGAGAGGGAAAGAGAACAACAGTTCCTTGTAAAAACAGAGAATACTTGAAATAAGAAGACTCCAACTTTTCAACTGGCATCCGAAACCAGCAATTAAAGTATAGGTAATTCTCAACTTACAACTATTCATTTAGTGACTGGTCAAAGCTACAATAGCACTGAAAAAGTGACTGAAGACCATGTTTCACACTTGCGACCATTGCGGTATCTCCAAAATTCAGATGCTTGGCTGCTGGTTGATGATGGTTGCAATGTTCTGGGGTCATGTGACCTCCTTTTGCAACTTTCTGACAAGCCATGAGGAAGCCAGATTCACTTAACAACCACATAATTAACAACTGCAGTGATTCAGTTCACAGCTGTGGCAAGAAAGATCATAAAATGGGGTGAAACTCACTTAACAACTGTCTTGCTAAGCAATAGAAATGTGGGACTCAGTTGTGGTCATAAGTCAAGGACTACCTGTATCTACATGTTGGGGCCAGGCTATTTTAAACTGTTGCTTATACATTTAAAACACTGTGTCACGGTGCTCTAACACAGGGGTCTCCAACCTTAGCAATTTTAAGCCTGGAGGACTTCAACTCCCAGAATTCCCTAGCCAGCTTTGCCCTCCAGGCTTAAAGTTGCCAAGGTTGCAGACCCCTGACCTCACATATTAGAAGAGAGACAGTTTTGTGCAATGGTTAAGGCAGCAGACTGGAACTATGAGCTCTACTTCTGCAATCTTGCAAAGAAAATTGAAAGGATTTGTCCAAGAAGAAGTCAACACTGACTCAGTGGAGAACATACCAGAGGTGATATTCAGCAGGTTTTGACCAGTTCTGGAGAACCGGTAGTGGAAATTTTGAATAGTCCGGAGAACCGGCAAATACCACCTCTGACTGGCCCCACCCCCCTCTATTCTCTGCCTCCCACGTCCCAGCTGATTGGCTGGGTCTTCTTTGATTGCCCTGCACAGGAGAATGGAACTGGAAAGCAGGTAAGTGGAGTGGGGAGGGAATGGGATTTCGCAGTAACCTTCCCTTGCCACGCCCACCAAGCCACACCATGCCCACCAAGCCATGCCCACAGAACCGATAGTAGAAAAATTTGAATCGCATCACTGGAACACACACACACACACACACACACACACACACACACACACAAATAACCTCTAAAGAGAGATGTTCCATTACAGTTTGGGAATTACTTTGGTGTAGAGGTCAAATCATCAGACTAAAAGCAAAGAAACTCTGGGCTCTATTCCCATTTTGGGGACCAGGCCAGCTGGGTGAGCTTGGCCCAGTCACTCTCTCAATCTACTTAGTTTTAAAGTAAGTCTGGAAAAATTCACAGAGCTTACAGCTATCAGTGACAGCTTGTCCTGATAATTATTTAGCCTTTCCTGAATCAGAGGCAGACTAACTTCAGTGCCAGCTGCTGCGAAATAATCAGTAAGGAGGGCTGTACTTTTCTTATCTGTGTTTATGGATTCTCTGAAGGCAGCTATGAGATGAAGTTGACCAAACAAAAATAGATGTGTGCTTTGTCTGATCCAGTGTACTGTTTTTAACCTTTGCTCCTTCCTTATTGTCTGCAACAAGGAAAGGATGTGGTTTTCTTACTTCTAAGAAATCTGCATACTTAGTTCAGCACTATATATGGTCTTTATCCTGCAGAATTTTCAGTCAGTGATTGCTGAACATTGTTTGCAAGGTTCCCCAAAATTATGAACTGGACCTAAAAATGCAGCGTGATCCTAAAAGCAGCCATCCAAATTCCCTGACCCCCCAAACCTAAGGAGAAAAAAAATTAAATGTGACCCCATATATTTTCTTCACCCACTGCAGCCCTTGGCAGTCCAAAAAAATGGAAGGTTTGGCCCTCAGCTGCATAAGTTGCCATTTTCTATTTTAAGATTTAGTATCTCCCAAAGCAAGCATTTTTTTAAAACGAACATAGTCATAGAAATAGAAAACCCACAGTTGGCCTATAACTTTAACAAGCAAAATGTAAATCCACAAGTATGTGTGTACACGGGTGGGATTCTACCGGTTCAGACCGGTTCAGGCAAACCCTTGCTCCAAAGATCAGCCGGCAGCAAACCAATTTGCTGCGACAAGCATGTGGGCCCACCCAGGGGTGGATTCAAATATTTAACAACCGATGCTGTGGGTGTGGCTAAGTTGGTGGGCGTGACTTGCTGGTCATGTTATTGGCTGACTGTGGCCAACTCAATATCACTCACATTGAGGCACACATCTCCTTGCCTGGCCTCTCATGACTGTGGGGGTGCTGCAGCAGTCGTAAGTGTGAAAAAGGGTCATAAGTCACTTTTTTCAGTGCCATTGTAACTTTGAATGGTCACTCCACAGAAGCAAAGTACCAGAAAAGGAGGGGGGGGAACTCCAGAGAAGTTCCTGAGACAGGAATGTAATAAGGGTTAACGGAGAGGCAGTTTCTGTAAGCAACACCAGAATGTTTCCTTCCTGTCTTCCTTACAGGATTAGGCCAGTAATTTCTTCTAACAACCGGTTCTCCGAACTGCTTAGAATGTTAACAACTACCAGTTCTAGTGAATAGGTGCGAACTGGTAAATCCCACCCCTGGGCCTGCCCTCTCCTGCTCTTTCCTGTGCTTTATTTCCTTTTCTTAGAGCATAGCTGGTTTGCCACACCTCAGCTGTTTTATTCACAGGGACTGCTCTAGAAGGTAAGAAAGATTTTCTAAACACGGAGTGAAGCGTGCGATCACTGACCCAGTTGTTATAGCAGTGAAATCCCACCCCTGTGTGTGTGCAATACAACCAGAATCATACACATTACCATATATTCCATTTTGACTGCAGTGCTTCCACTCTTACCAATCACTTGGGGGAAACAGATTGGAATAATTCCTTCCCATTTCTTTCCTATCAGTTGATCTCTCTCCAAAAGACTTGGTTCTAGGGAATTTAATTGGCAACCAACATCTAGTCAATTTTGCTATTTATTTATTTAATTTATACTGGTGCCTATTCACCCATGGTGACTCAAGGTGGCTTAAAGAATGTAAAACCATATTTAAAATAAAAAACAATAAAAACTAACAAAAAGAATCAAATAAATTAATAAAGTACAATAGAACAAAATCTGGGGGGGGAATCACCCCCCAACTCACACACCCCGCCCCAATGACAGCAGATCACATGAGCCATTTGATGGGCTCCATCCCACTCTGGGTTCCACAGCAGGGGTGGGATTCTACCGGTTTGGCATCGTTCTATAGAACCGATTGTTACAGTTCCTGGTAGTTTGGAGAATCGGTAAAACGGACCCCTGGCTGGCCCTGCCCCTCTCCGCCCGCTTCTTCACTCCCTGCCCAGTCAGTCCTTATCGTGCATGAGCAACATCGCACACATGCACAACAAGCTGACTGCATTCTAACCCAGCCCGCCCGCCCCTCCTTATCTCGGCCTGCGCCATCACTGCCTGCAGTTTGCCTTCACCCACCCACCAGCCATCTCAGTCTGCCTTCCACCATGATCTCCCTAGGTGAGTGAGGCTCTGCAAGCCCCTGTCGCTTACAAGCTGCTGCTGCTGCCAGCCCCAGTTGAGTCTCGACTCCTGGGTCAGCCTAGACTGCCACCACTGTGCTACCATTGCCGCCACCGCCCTTGCCGCCACTGCTGCACAAGCCCCAGTTGAGTCCCGACTCCCAGGCTGGTCTATGCTGCCACCACCGTGCCAGCGGTGGCCTGAGAGCTCGTAGCCTAGCTAGCTGTCCTCCGTCTCTGTCTGGCTTGCTTAGCTGTGGGGGCCGCCCATGTGGCTCTCGCAGCCTAGCAAGGTTTTTCCCCAACCATCTCCAGCCTCCAGCTTACCTGGCTCAATGGTGGCAGAGAGGAAGGCAAGCCAGGGCTGATCTGTCACTGCTTGGGTCCCCACCAGCCTGCATCTTTCCTTCCAGCCTGGATTCTCCACAGCTGCTTGGCCTTGTCTGCTAGGAGTGGGGGTGGGTGACCAGGGAGCCCCTTTGCCTGCCACCCCTTCCCTCTGCCACCCGCTGGCCTGCACGCTTTGGCTGAATGCAGGCCGCATTCTGTGAGAAAGTCAAGCCTCACGAGAGCAGATCTTCCTTGGCGGCCCGCACTCAGCTAAAACGCTCAGCTGGGCGAGAGAGGGGTGGCTGGCAGAGGGGTAATGCAGGCGGATGCGTGCTTTCTGATTGCATCCTTCACCCCCCGCCCCCAGCAGCCACAAGCCCCAGCAGCTGCAGAGAATCTGAGCAGGGGACGAGATGCAGACTGGTGGGCAGCCGACTGGCAATGGCTCTGACCTGGCTGGCTCAGCTTTCCCTTTGCACTTACCTTCAAGTTGGGATGCTGGCGCGGTGGGCACTTCAGGGAGAACGAGAGTGCCTCTCTCCCAGCAAAGTGAGAAGTTTCCAAGTCTCCCTCTCATCGGAATCAGCTCCCCGGCAGCAAAGAAGCTGCCCGGTTGAATCCTGCTTCTTTTTGCCACCCGGGAGCCATTTGCAATGAGAAGGGGACTTGGAAGCTTTTCAAGACTGAGTTTAAGAGTGCCCTATGGAAGAAGCCGAGAGCAAAAGTAGCAACTGCAAGGGCGACAAGGGCATGTGACGTGTCCCTCTGTGGCCCCTTCCCAGATGACAGCCAGGGCTTCGCCTTCTCTTTTGCTCAGAGGCGCAGTGTCTGCCTCCCTTCACACTCCTTGCGGAAGGACACCCCCACCTTGCTCTCGGCCTCTCAGCTTCTTCCATGGGGCACTCTTAAACTCAATCTTGAAGAGCTGGAAGACTTTCGTTCGATCGCTGCCAATTAACTCACCTTGCTCAAGATGGCTGCAACAGAAGCAGGGGGGGGAAGCTTGAGGGAGGGGAAGAAGTTCCGCCCCCGGCCCCTTTGTTGGACCCAGAAGCCTTGCCTACCAGCTTTTCTGAGCAATGCAGGACTGGGTGTGAACGGACAATCGCACCCAGTCCCTGGGACTCTAGGAGACTGGCCGGGAAGAACGTAAGTTAATGAGTAATGTTGGAAATGTCTGTGTGTGTTTGTGTGTGTTTCAGGTGGGTCTCCTAGCTTTAGAAGGAGAGAGAGAAGGAGGAAGGGAAGGGACAGAGAGAGGGGGGGAGAGGAAAGAGGAAAGAAAGAAAGAAAGAAAGAAAGAAAGAAAGAAAGAAAGAAAGAAAGAAAGAAAGAAAGAAAGAAAGAAAGAAAGAAAGAAAGAAAGAAAGAAAGAAAGAAAGAAAGAAAGAAAGAAAAAGAAAAAGAAAGAGGAGAAAGTGAATGAGATATATGGATGAATAGATAAATACATAGAAGGAGGGAGGCAGGGAGAGAGAAAAAGGAGAGGAAGGAAGTACACAAACCCTGACTTCAGAAGACTCCTTGAAGCAGCACAGCAATCTAGGGCTGGACTGCAAAGGATCTCGGAGGTCATCTAGTCCAACTCCCTGCTACAGCAGGAGATCATTACAGAATCAAAGAATAGCAGGGTTAGAAGAGTGTGTGTGTGTGTGTGTGCACGGCTGTCAAAACTCCAAAAACAGGTCAAGTAGCTCTGGGGAGATCAGTTATAAATTTGAACACGTGCTAAGCAACTGGCCATTAAGTGAGGACCACTTGTATTTGGTTTGCCAGTCACATGGCCACCTGGCCATGCCCACCCAGTCACATGACCACACAACCATGCCCACCCAGTCACATGACCACCAAACTACACCCACAAATTAAGCCACGCCCACAGAACCTGTTTTTACAAAATTTGAATCCCACCCCTGTTCCACAGACCTGCTGGCAGAACCAGGTCTTCAGTGTCTTCCGGAAGAGAATTAGAGAGGGGGCCATTCTAATTTCTGGGGGAATGATATTCCAGAGAGAGGGAGCCACCATGGATAAGGCCATTCTTCTGGGTCCCACCAGGTGTATCTCCCTCAGGAAGGGACCCGCAACATTCCCTGCCTCCCCGCTCTAATGGGTTGGGTAGATGTAACCAGCGAGAGACATTCCCTCAGATAACTTGGTCCCAAGCCATGAAGGGCTTTAAAGGTGACAACCAGCACCTTGAATTGCACCCGGGAGCAAATCGGCAACCAATGCAGCTCCTGCAGGAGAGGTGAAGCATGTGCACACTGGGATCTGCACAAAACCATGTGGGCTGCTGCATTTTGCACCAACTGGAGCTTCCAGATGTTCTTCAAGGGCAGCCCCATGTAGAGCGTGTTGCAATAATCAAGATGGGAAGTGACTAGGGCATGAGTGACTATGA